>NC_073243.2:98090714-98705178 GCF_029281585.2 Gorilla gorilla gorilla | reverse complement strand
TTTGCTGAGCAGGTCAAAAAATAGCTTGTGATAGCAGAGAAAGGAGACCAGCTTGGAGTTTTATTATGGTGGTTAGGGAGTAGGGCTCAATTGAGCATTCATGCATGCAGGCATGGACAAAGGCTTGCAAGGTTTAACTTTCTGCCAGTGTCAAAAAAGGGCATGCCTGGCTTTTCTTATCAGCTTTCTCAGATGTAGGCCAGGGATGGAGAGGGGTTAGGAGGGGCTCAAAGCGGTCAGCAATCAAACCTCAAAAATGAAGTCAGGAGCTTTATTATACACTTTTCCATACTTTGCTTTTTCTTTTATCCTCAGCCACCGCACTATTTACACATCTCTCTTATTTTATTGTCCATCTCCTCATTCTAGATAAAATATAAGTTCGGTTCACGTAGGCAACGATATTTTTCTTTTTGGTCCACACTGTGTTAAACCTAGTTCCTAGAAGAGTGTTTGGCACAGAGCAATAAATCAATCAATATTTGTTATATGAATCAATTAATGTTTGTTCCTTCTGCATAAGTATTCTGCACTTGACAATTAAATATTTGTTAAAAGAATGAATAAAATGCAATCATTTTTGACATAGTATGTCAGAATGTATCATCTAAATAAACTATTATAAAAATTATATTTATGCTAACCACTTTGATGTCAGTTGACATATAATAAAATCCTTAGAAAAAAGTACATCAAAATATATTATTATTAAAGATAAATTTGCCTGTGAGCTATTTTTTAAAACTCCATAAACCCTATTATTTATACATTTTAATTCAAGTTAATATTATGTCTTATCTCCAAATAAATGGGGCAGTCAATTTGAAATTTTCTATTGTCTCTTGGATACTCCCAACCCAGGAACCTTAAGCAAAGTAGAAATTATTTGGTCAGTAGTAATGAGCTCACACTCTTGCCCTAATATATTCTAGGCCAGTAATTATTCCAGAACAGTAATGTGCACAATAGCATCTTGGTTAATTATTTTATTTTCATCAAACATGTTTTTTTTAAAAAAATCCACAATAAATAAGACAAAAGAAACGTAGCAATTATATATTTAAAGATTCACCTAGGGATAATTTAAATTCCATGGGAATGTTATTGTGATATTCAATCTACTATTGATTAAAATCCTAGATGTATGCAATTAGCCATTAAATTGTAGATTTTTGTCAGTAGAGGCAAATGTCTCTGGCAGAAGAGAAAATCTGCAAGGTTATGGTTTTGTTGTCCTATAGGATATTAACCTATAAAGGAAAGGAACATAAAATGGCCTATAGAATAATAATGTTATTCTAACACTCTTTTTCTGTTTTAAATGCCCATACACATCCAGTTCCTCAAATACTTTTTGAATTGGATTTACAGTCCTGCTGTTTCCCTCATTTACAGATAAAATAGTTTTTGACATAGACACATTCTCTATTTCAATGGCAGTTGTTTATATTTTTAACTTTTGAAAAGTATATCTTGACTCATCATTTGAATGCCTAAACAACATAAAAAAATTTTAGAAGAAAAAAAAAACTAACACTGTAGCCACAATTCGAAGAAGTAATCTGAAACCAGCTTTTTCAAAGAGAGAGTATTTAAGATTCCAAGGCAGTCATAAAATCTCAGAATGCCAACCCTAAGTTCCAAAATTTAAATGCAACAGTCCGAGGCTGGCTAGTGTCTAATGTGAAGGGCTGAGCACCTCAGTCATTTCTACAACCATAAAAATGTATTTTTTCAGTGAATTATCAGTATTTGACAAATATCATTTAGCTGCCTATGCTAGAGAGGTTTGACTTTCAAATCATAATGCCAGTATATTATAACAATAGAGAGTTCTAATACTTCCTTTCCTTTAGCAAGTTTTCTGAAAGAATTTTAACCTCACAAATACATCTCGTATTTCAGTCCTGGCATAGTCTTGCCAGACAGGTAATAGAGGTAGGTAATAAACCAAAGAAAGTAATAATCCGAGGTAGGTAATACGGTGCAGCTGGAGCCCATCATCTCACCTATAAGTCACCTCCGCTATGTATATTATTAGATCTTCCCTTCACAGGACCAGCCCCATACTTACTCAGGATCAATCTCCAACAAAACCAACTTTTTAAAAAAAACAGTCAGGACCTCATCTCAATTCCACACTGATTTAAATCAGCATGTTGTCAGGGCTCCTGAGCATTTCTAAGCCTTGTCTAACATGTTGAAATGAAAGTTTTTCTTATTGAATGTAGTGGGACTTTCCAAGTCACCCTGGGAAGGTGATTTGGAAGCAATTATGAAGCAGGCATTCATAACCTGCCCCATGTCCTCAGACATTCAGCCCTTTACCCTGATATCTCCTCATCCCAGCCTACTTTTACCTCCAAAGTGACTTTAAGCATTTAAGGCACGGTCTATGCTTAATTACATATTCATAAAAATTTAGTTATTTCTCATACTTGATTGCTAAACAACCCTTATATATTCCCTTCCCTGAGGCCTCCTATACTCATTCCCTAATCTCTTTTGCTATGAAATAAATCCTATGTATCATTATTGTCAGGATAACTTTTTACTTTTTATATATGTTTTAATTGACATAATAGTTGTACATATTTATGAAATATACGGTGATATTTCAATACATGCATACAATGTATAATGATCAAATCAGGATAATTAGCATATCCATTGCCTCAAAACTTTATTGTTTTTTGTATTGGGAACATTCAAACTCCTCTCTTCTTGCTATTTGAAAATACACAATAAATTATTTGTTAATTATAGTCACTCTTCAGTGCTATAGAACTCTAGAACTTATTCCTCCTATTTAGCTGTAATTTTGTATCCATTAACCAGCCCCTTTCCAATCCCTCTTTCCCTACCCTTCCCTGCCTCTAGTAACCACTATTCTATTCTCTACTTATTTCAGACCAACTCTTTTAGCTTCCACATATGAGTGAGAACATGCAGTAATTATCTTTCTGTGTCTGACTTATTTTACTTAATATAATGTCCTCCAGGCTCATCTGTTTTGCTGGGAATAACAGCATTTCATTCTTTTTATGGCTGAATAATATTCTATTAGGTATATGTAAAGTATTTTCTTTCTTTATTCATCTGTTGAGAGACACTTAGGTTGCTTCCATATCTGGCTACTGTGAATAGTCTCACAACAAACATGAAATTGCACGCATCTCTGTGCAAAACGATTTCCTTTTTTGGTAGGGAAAGGGGAATATATACCCATCCATGAGATTGGTAGATCATATGGTAGTTCTACTTTTAGCTTTTTGAGGCACCTCCACATTGTCTTCCATGATTGTACCAATGTATACTTCCACCAATAGTGTATGTGTTCTCTTCTCTGCATCCCTGCCAGCATTTGCTACTTTTTGTCTTTTTGATAATAGCCATGCCAACTGACATGAGATAATATATCAATGTGGTTTTGATTTGCATTTCCCTGAATCAAGTAGCCAAAAAGCATATGAAAAAATGCTTGTTGGCCATTTGTATGTTTTCCTTTGAGAAATATCTATTCAGATGCTTTGTACATTGTTGAATCAGATTATTTGTTTTATTGCTGTTGAGTTCTTGCATGTTCTACATATTAATCTCTTATTGAATGAATAGTTTACAAATCCTTTCTCCCATTCTGTAAGCTGTCTCTTCACTCTGTTGACTGTCTCCTTTGCTATGCAGAATCTTTTTAGATATAATCCCATTTGTCAATTTTTGCTTTTGTTGCCTGTGCTTTTGAGCTTTTTTTTTATTTTTTGAGACATAGTCTTGCACTGTCGCCCAGGCTGGAGTGCAATGGCGCTATCTCAGCTTACTGCAACCTCTGCCTCCTGCGTTCAAACGATTCTCCTGCCTCAGCCTCCCAAGTAGCTAGGATTACGGGTGCATGCCACCACACCCAGCTAACTTTTGTATTTTTAGTAGAGACAGAGTTTCACCATGTTGGCCAGGCTGTTCTCGAACTCCTGACCTCATGATCTGCCCGCCTCGGTAATCCTAGCGCTTTTGAGCTCTTAATCATAAAAGCTATGCCTAGATCAAGATCCTGAAGTGTTTCCTCTATGCTTGCTGCTAGTAGTTTTACAGTTTCAGGTCTTACATTCAAGTCTCTAATTCATTTTGAGTTTATTTTTGTGTATGATGACAGATGGTGATCTAGTTTTATTCTTCTGCCTATGGATAGCTAGTTTTCTGAGGACCAGTCAGTAAAGGGACTGTCCTTCCCCCAGTATATGTTGTTGATACCTTTGTCCAAATTCAGTTAGCTATAAATGTATGGATTTATTTTGGGGTCTCTATTCTCTTCCGTTGGTCCATGTGTCTCTTTTTATGCCAGTACCAACCTGTTTTAATTACTATAGCTTTGTAGTATACTTTGAAATTAGGTTGTACTTTGTTCTTTTTGCTCAAGGTTGTTGGGATATCTTAAGTCCATATGAGATGGGGTGAATATTGGAATTGGGGCTTTCCATGACATTCTGCTTCCCACCTCTTTGTAACACTGTTTAAACTAATCCATGTGGCTCTATGTATGTTATTGATAGCCTATATATGTTTTTCAATAGTCACCATTTCATTTTATCATTAATTGGATAGGAGAGGATAGACATGAAATAGATATTTTGTTCATTTTCTATTGTTCATGTATTCTTTTTGTAAGTTCTTCCAACCGAAAAATAGGAAGGATAAAATGTCCTGGGATGTAAAATTAAAAAGAACCAAATGATTTGTAAGGGAACAAAGCAATAATCAGTGGCTCTAAGATTCTTAAACATTAGATTGATAATTGCAGAACATTATCATCTGCCTCATGATGCATTTTTTACTTTATTCAACTTGATACAAGTTCCTTCTTTTCCATTTTAGGAATCAATAATCCAGAGGTATGAGTAAATAAACTTCAGTTAATTTAGAGTTCTCAAGTTGACTCTTTCTGTTAATTATTATCAATAAAAGACAGTATGGTCATAGTAGCATGGGTTAAGGTGTTACAACTTCTTTAGATAATACAGTAAAATGAAAAGTACATAAAATAATGGTATCTTTGTTTAATAATTGTAAAAACTCAAAACTAGCAGTAAATGCATGATTTGTTCATTTAAAAATTCAATGTATAATAATCTGAATTAACAGAGAAATGATAGCATTATGGCTGATTTTTAAATTAATAAAAATAATTTACTCTAATTATTATTTAAATAGTCATCTTTGTGTCTGGAAATATTCTCATCTTTGCAGTGAGCTAGCAGAAGAAAAGTGAGACTTATATGTGTTCTTAGCATCATTTTTGGGTTATCCTTGACATGGGTTTCTTTGGCAACATCTTTCTACAAAAGACTGCCTTTGTAGTCAATTTACTTACAAAAATACTGTGTAATGCTGTACTACTGATTTTATGTCTTTAGCAAGGAACAAATTCCTCCATCTACCCAATTAAAAATCATCTTTCTTTTTTGCTGAAAATCCTGAAAAAATAAAATGGCTTTTTCATTGGCTCTTTTCAAAGTAATGCATCCCAAATGTCCCAGGAAGAAATGCCAGCTATTTAAGGAATTCTGTCATATTTGAAAAATGAGCCTTTGCCTTAGAACCTCAAAGAAAGGGAAGGACTTGTCACCTACCATTGCCCTTTTGTCATGGTGCTTTTGTATTATTCATCTTGTTTCTTGTCAACTGCTTTTTTAAATAGTTATTGTAATTACCAAATGACAATTATAGTTTTAAATAAGGGTGTGGAGCATTGAAAGTCTGTTGCTATACATGAATTGAACTTTTTCTGAAAAATGTATAGTGGTTGTGTTTCATACAAGCAAAAGTATGCATGTGAATTTTGCACATTAAATTTGGTTGAAGCATGTTACCAAAAGTCCTTTTTCTATTTACCTATTTCAAATCATGTATGTATTGAGAACTATGTTAATGAATAATGATTAACAACAAGCTAAAGTATTAAATTGACTTTGTGCTAATGAAAAATGTCTATCAATGATGACTTTTCTAAACCCGTGGAAGAACAGAAGCCTTGGAAGCATGAAGACTGATGTCCAAAGTCTTGCTCTATCACTTGTTGACTGTATGATCTTCGGCATGTTACACACAAAGCAATAATTTTCTGCCCCTTGTACCAAACTCCAAGAGGGATTCTTTGACTAGCTGTCACCACATAATTATGCAAATACTGATAACTGTAGTCTCCAAAAATTGGCTCATAATGTTCTAGCCTGGTAAAATGCAGAACTTGATAGTCCGAAGTTCTTACAAATGAAGTGAAGGCCCCAATGACCTATTCTTCTCTCTTAAAAATCATTATTTTAAAACTTCAAAAATTTGTGATAATATCTAAAGTTATTATCCTATTTTTTCCTTCCAGACTAGTCACCCTTGAGCTCCCAGTTAAAAGGTCAAAATTCTAAAAAAATGTTCCCCTTCACCTAGGTCCCCCTCCCCAATAGCACCCTTTGCCATTTATTCACAGTACTTATTATAGTTTTAAAATATGTATGTGTATGAGTATTTGACAAATATCTGTACCCTCCTCTACAAGATTATAAGCTACTTAAGGACAAGGATTACATCTTTTCCTTGGCTTCTTATCACATCTTAAATGCCTTCCAGAGGGCTGGGTGCATTATCAAAATTCAATAAATTTTTCTTGAGTGAGAAAGCAACTGAATGAATTAATGAATAAAAGTCAATAGCCTTTAGTCAAACTTTGAGATATGAAAGTTTGAGTAAAGCCTCAATATGCCATCCCAAAGTATGCCACATTGGCATAAAGATTATTTTAAGCTGAAAGCAATTGAGAAGCAGCATATACAAGAAAAACTCTTTCCCCTCTCCGTATTTGCCTAAAAGACAGATTTATAAAGTGCTTCTCCCCTTTATTTACCAAGAAGGGCAAAGGTTGATCACTGAAGATGACTTTAAACTACAACCATAGTAACCTTATTGTGAAATTAACTATCAAAATATTACATGTCATTATAATATATGCACATATTAATAAAATCCTAAAATTTCCTGAATACTAATGCATGCGTATGAAATCACCCAGATTTTAACACCTTACAAGTTACAAGTTAAAGAGATAGCTAAAACACAGATACCTATTGTGGAAGAATAACACTACTTTTCATTATCTATAATTGTTTCAACCTAAGGAATCTATCTTTCTGGTGCAACTCCCAAAATTTGATCCATTCTCAGGTGAAAAAAAATTTCTTTGAACTTTATACCATCTCATGGTAATTTAGGCCCCATCAAAATGCCATACCTACTCCAGAATCTGAAAACTGCACAAATTGCAAAGTATGAAATTAAATTTTAAGCAATTGTCTATAACTTCACCTGTTGCTAATGTAAAATAAGTAAGTCCAAAGTTGAAAAATATGCAAATCTTTTTAAAGGTTATTTCAAAGATCCTATTTACATTTGTAAATATCAAACCATGACTATACTACAGAAACTTCAAGGTTCAAAGAGAATGTGTTTCTGCTTCTAGAACATTTTTAAAGGACCAAAAAGAGGTTTACAGCTTACCTAGAAATCATAATTATTAATAAAATGTTATCAAAAACATGAGAACAAAACAAAAATGAATTTGTTTGTAATATTATACTGCTACATGAAAGAGACCCAACCAAATATTATCTAATTCTTTGGGGAATTTTACCAATTTTTGACTTACTGTTTACTATAGCCCAGACTATATAAAGTTAGACTTCTCAAATAATCAGTTGTAAATGAGTTTGACTGATAAAGATGCAATAATTATTTACTGATAGAAAAGGTAACAATAAAGGGTATAATTTTATTGTTCTGCAGGACATTACTATTCATAAGTTCGTGTCTTCCTAGCAACCTTATTCCACCATTATTTATTCTGGTAACCATACATAATCTACCAATTTTCTTCTCAATCAGCTTTCCCATACTGTGGGTTTCTTCATTAACAAATTAAATAACAATTTGACACATGCTTTTGATATGCTTGAATGCAAATCAAAAGCATGTGACAAATTGTAATTTGAATGCTTGAATGTAAATTATAGCTTTTGAAATGTATGCCTTAACACAATTACTACAAAATTTATTTACAATTTAGGCAACTCCAGTGAGTCAAACAAATCACATTAGATCTCTGAATCTAGCTGATCACCTTCTCCCTGCACACACTCCTGCCCATTACCCTACTATGGAAGAAATATCATAAGAACGCTAAAAATATTCCTCTCAGCTATGCATACTTTTCTGGAAACAATTGTAGCTAAATTGTTTCTTTCTCCTAAATTAAAGCTGTTAATAGAGCAATCAGTGAGTTCTATATGAAATGAGTAACTAGAAGCATGATTATTCTATCCAACAGACAAATTATTATCAGGAGTACAGAATAAGGACCATGACTGCAATGTCAGAAAATGTGTGAGCCAAACAGTACTTGGAATCCTCTAAGACAAGTATTTAAGCTCTGGGGAAACAAATTTGAGATTCTGCACTGTTTTTAAAGTTATTCTGTTGTAGTGACATTTTAATGTTATGATATGCATTGGCATTTTAAACTAGTTGAGATAATTAAAACTATATTAATGATGCCATTAATGAGTAATTATAACCTACACTTAGTGAATAAGAGATAATTGATTGGAAGAGTTTACAAATTTGCATGAACATAGTTTGTTACAAAAATGGAGTTTTGTATAACAAATTTATTTTAGTCTCAAGTTTACAAATCAACAGTCTTTTATCTGCTAAAAAAGATATTTTGTTATTATAAAGAAACCTCACTGTCTTGATTGGTAAACAGTCTGAGAAAGAAATTCAACTCAGTGATGACAAGATATGCAACAAGTACATATAAACATTTCATTTCAATCATATGACCGGTATAAAATATAAGTAACTATTGTAGCTATCTAACAAAATAAAATGACTAACTGAAGGCTTGACTTCAGAAAGCTCTTATGTCAGCAATCCCCCATTTCTTCAATATTATGTATTAATAACCATTAGTCTAGCTGGAAATGATAGACACTGCTTCCAGTAATTTTCTACCCAAATCAAATTTAAGAATATAGGCATATAATTTTCCAATTCTATAGCTCACTGTTAAAAATTCTGTTTCACATAAAATAACAGACACAGGTACATGTGTGTGTAGGTGTCAAAATGTTACTATCAGGAATACAACAAAAGAGATACAATCATGGAAATCCACATTGATTTATGAGATAAAACATTTTACAAAATTTAGCACTTCACAAAGCTACTAAGCTTCCAAAAGGAAAAGTCTTATTCTGTTTTTCTATAAATGGGTATTTAGCCAACAGAGCCGGAAATCACATATTTTCTATAATTTCATAAACATTTTATTTCTATATTATCCATATATCAAATATAAATAATATATTACCACACGTACGTATAAGTGTATTCTTTTTACTTGTCTAGATAGAATATCATTTGAAGATAACTCTTGTGAAGACGTTCACCTCCCCTCCTTTTCTGCACCAGAAGCTCCTGGCCTAAAATTCTTGCTGTGATTTTTTTTGTCCCTTTCCTAACCCTGCCTATTTCTTTCATGTATCAGTCCTCTACCAACTTCAAAGGAATGTAGATGAATCACTCAGGGAGATAGAGAAGAATGAGAATCAAGTCCAAGGGCACTGAAGAATTTACTGGAATAACAAGTCAAACATGGAAAGAAGAATTAAAACTTATCTTTTCTTAGCAAGCGTATGGAAGAGACTAAACATGTGCCAGTAGGTACTGTCAAATCTTATTAAAGCAGTCTTAATTAATTTGCTATTTATAGGCAAATAAAGACTAAAAGAAAGTTTACCTTTGCATGACGCCTAAGAAAATGGATTCAACTAGCAAATGAGTAGAATGAACAAGATTAGAAGACATTCAAAAGGCAAACTTCTTTCAAGCACATCAATAACATCTACCTTTTCCTATAATGTTCTTTACCAGTAAGTGCAGCATGCCAATGACCAACCTTGCTAACCTGCTGCTTTGATGTGTAAATCATAAATCAATCACCATTATTCACTCATTAAAGCAGGACCTTAACAAGGCAATCATCTGTTTCCATGTGCTATGGTTTGAATGTGCCCCCTACAGTTTGTGTGTTGGAAACTTCACCTTTAACGCAACATGGTTGGGAAGTGGGGCCTAATAAGAGGTGATTAGCTCATGAGGGCCCTGTGCACATGAACTGATTAATGTCCTTATCACAGGAGTGGGCTCATTTTCCTGAATGGACTTGTTATGAACATGAAGGCAGCCCCTTCTTGCTTTCTCTCCTTCCCTTGCCCTTTCCACCATGGGATGATGCAGCAAGAAGACCCTTGCCAGATGTGGGCCCCCTGACCTTGACCTTCCCAGCCTCCAGAACTTTAAGACATAAATTTATTTTATTTAAAAATTACCCAATCTGTGGTATTCTGTTATAGCAAAACAAAACAGATTAAGATACTATGTGATTGTGAGCCCTCATCTAAGTAGTATGGAGTTTAAACTTTTTAAATGATGAGGTCTAAATGCAAAATGCTTTTAATAGAAGTCCTATGACAATATATTAAATGTTTTGTAAGAGATTCTAGAAATACATTTTTCACAATCTACTATTATAAAAACACTCAAAGATAATTAAAAACATAATAAGAAAGATAAAATCTCGATGAAACTATCTAACCCTTGGTGATTATCATATTATGTCTTTTCATATACAGGCAAATAATCTGCAATTCTAAAATAAAAAAATAAAAAACAAAATTTTAATATAACCCATTTGTGATAAATCCTGAAAGGTCCTGATGTGAACTTATATATAGTCATCATTTTTTGTTAATGCAAATTAACATTTAATATTTAACAACAGAAATATTAATGTTTTATTATGGTGTGCTGCCCTAAGCACTTCTTGACATGCTAAAGTACAAGATTACCTTTCTAAAGTAAAAAATGTACGGAATTTTGAAAAATATTTGGTCCCAGTGATTTCAGATAAGGGATCATGAGATGATATATGATGATCTGATATATAATTTTACATAATTTAAACTTTTTTTATTTTCCTGGGTTATTTATACTTGTCTTAGCTAATTTTTGGAAAGTCTTTATCTAACACAAGAAAATTAAAATTTTAACCCTATGAAAATACATCACTTCAGAATATATTTAAATTTAGTCATTAAAAGTATTTATGTATTATACAATGAAAAAAAACATGAGAAGTTTTCAGTGTTAGAAAAATATTTTAACCACAGATCTATAAATATGAACCCTGAATAAACTGGAAATCTAGTAGCAACCCAGTCATTCTTCAGATTAAAATCTAAGACTCCATAAAACACTTGATTATTGCTTTTTTAAAAAAACATGGATCAGGATAAAAAAAATACAGCAGTTTTTGCAATAATGGTGGCATAAAAAGTTCTGGCAATTTATCCATCAGATGATAATTATAAAACTTGAGCACTTACATTAAAAATAGAATTTGAAGGCAATAGAAAATGACCAAAATAGGAAGAAACAAAAGACATTTTATTTTGTTAAGTAAGAATTGTGGGTTTATATCTTTTTAGCCTAAGAGCACTCTACAATTCACTCAGCTGTGACACTAGAAAACTACAGCCTTATCACTTCGATTGAATATTGAATATGATAAAGTTTGTGGCATCAAAGCAGATGAATAAAATGTTTAAGGAATATACTCTAGAAGCAAGAAAATCTCAGAAGAGGTGAGGTAAAAAAATCTGAGTACAACCCCACCCACTCTTCCATTTCCACCTCAACCTTCTACCCCTCATCATGATCTTCCTGGCTGAATGTTAAAATATGCACTTGCACAGGAAACCCAGAGAGCTTAGCAATAAGGAAGGCAAAAAGACAGGATGGTCAACCCCTTAAAGAGACAGACATGTTTCTGGTTAGATATGCAAGTTTTTGTGTTTTGGACCCACTGAGATCTCCAATCAGCACACAGCTCAGGCAACAAAGATATGAAGAGGTTCTAGCTTAAGATAAAAAGGACTGAGCTGGTAAAGCAATTGGGCCTCTGGGGAGGTCATCCGGAAGCAAGGAAATCACACAGGAGGTAAGCTTCAATGTGTTAAATATGAACTCTGACCAATTTATGGCTCACCCCTGAAGCATCCAGACACAGAAGAGATCCCCCAGGGAGCAGGCTAGCAGAGCAGGACAAGGAAACTAAGAACACTGAGCAGAGACCAACCCTTCTACAGATAGGGGAAGGGGGTGAAGAGGAAGAGCTTTTACAACGTGCATCAAAATAAGATGGCTGCCTTCTAGAAAATCAAAAATTCCTCCAAAGAGCACCACTGAATTCAATTACTGCAATGTGTTTTCTACACAGCCCAGTTATCAACAATTAGTAAATGACTAGACATTCAAAAAACACAAAAGCATTATCCATTTTCAGGAAAATACCACAAGCTATGAAAACAGACTAATACTGTATCCAACTGTTAGATACAGCAAAGACTTCAGGACAGACTTTATCAATATGTTAAAAGAACTAAAGGAAAATATTGTATTAATGAGCAAACCAATAAGGAATCTAACAGAGAAACTGAAACTATAAAAATAAAATGAAAAATTTTAGAGATGAAAGTACAATATCTGACATGAAAAATTCATAAATAGCAAATTTAGATGACAGAATAATCAGTGAACATGAAGACAGATCAATAGAAATTAGCCAATTTAATGAACAGATAGAAGATTTTAAAAAATGGGTCATGTTTCATAAACCTGTTGGAAACTATTGAAACATTAATAAAACACCTAAGTGCAGTCCTATCAGGACAGTATAGAAAGAGAAGTGAAAAAAACTTTCAAAGAAATAATTGTTGCAAATTTTGTAAGTTGAAAACATTATGTTGCTGACTGATGCAAGAAATTCCATTACCCTCATGTAAGATAAACATACATGCATCCAAACACACACACACACAAAAACACACTTAGTCACATCATAATCAAAGTGCTAAAAGCTAAATATGAAAAGAAAATCTTGACAGCAGCAAGATGAAAAACAACTTATTATAGGAAAATAATGACATCCTAATCTGTTGTCTTCTAATTCAAAACAATATAGGCCATAAGATATTGGAATAAAGAATTCAAAGTGCTAAACAACAACAACAAAAATCAGCCCAGAATTCAACATCCAGTGGAAATGAAGATTAAATGAAAGCATTTTTAATATGAATAAAAACTGGGAAAAATATTTCTAGTAGACCCACACTATAGAAAAGAATGCTAGAAGAAGATTTTCAGGATGAAGAAAAATGACACCAGATGGTCATTCTGATATATAAGAAATAAAACATACTGGAAATAGGAAATATGTGGGTACAAAATAAAGACTCTCTCTCTATATATATAATATATATTTCATGTATATAATATATAATATACAATATGTATATATACATATTGTACACATATAACATATAACATATTACCTATGAATTAATAGGTAATATTTTTATATATCACATATGAATATGTATTTTATATATCACATATGAATATGTAATATTTTATATATTACATATGAATATGTAATATTTTTATATATTACATATGAAATGCATATTAAATGTACATAATATATAATATACATGTAATATATATTATACATGTAATATATATACGTAATATATATTATGTATTATATATATTTTATACATTTTACATATTATATACAGGTAATATATTATACTATGTATTTTATATATAATATGTAAATATATTACATATATTATGTATTTTATATATATTTATATATTTATGTCTACAAAGTTGCATAAACGAGGAGAAATGAAGAAAATAAATAAAATAGAATATGAAAAATGATAAAAACAATGAAATAAAGCTGAATAATAAATATTATAAACAACTTTATGATCATTCTATGACTTAGACGAAATGAACTAATTCTTGGAAAGACACAAATTCCTTCAAGGTTCAGTCAGGAAGAAATAGATAACTTAGCCCTGTATCTACCAAAAAAAATTTAATTCTTAGGAAAACTCTAGGGCCAAATGAATTATCCGATGAATTTTATCAAATATTTACAGGAGAAGCAATATCGATCTTGTAAAAAAAAATAAAAAATAAACACAAATAAAAAACCTGTCAGAAAAATAGAGGAGGAAGCATTTCCCAATGTATTTTAAGGGGCTAGAATCACTGTAATACCAAAACAGGCAAAGATATCAAAGGTACATAAAACTACAAGCCAGTTTTCTCCAGGAACGGAGATATCAAAATCCTCAACAAAAATCGAACTGAAATCAGCAATACGCGTGCGCGCACACACACACACATATATACAGAAATGTACATATGCAAATGTATACTTATTTATATTTTTGCTTACTTGAAAAATAAAATATTGCCTGATTTTTATATATCAATATATATGGTCATTTATATTACTCTACAGTAGCTAAACACTTTGAACAGAACACTTGACTATTCCCCGCATTTATGTAGCACTTAGCACATGATCACTACTTAATAACTTGAATTGAGCAATCAAAATCATTTACTGTTCAAATGTCCTTGTCAATATTCTCACCACAAACACTCACATACAAACATACCTGTATACATACAAAGAACTAATACCCTGTGACCTTTGACATCTACAACCTAAAACATATCTTTAAGATTTTTTTCTTTTTTTGATAGCCAAGGTTATTTTTACAAAACTGGTCTAGGAACCATAAAATTTATTCTTATACAATGCTAGCATCCTTTCTACAATGGTAAAACACAGCCAGTTTTTATAAAGATAAAATGTTTATGTTTTCATTTAATAATACTTAAAATTTAGGCCAGCTCTGGCACCTCCTGTCCTTCTAGGTCACAAGAGTGCACTGGTGAGTGGGCACTGGCCCGGTGGGCAGTGAGCCAGGCTCCTGCAACAGCTGACTCCACAGCAACGCCCTTTTCCTGCTGGTACCAGAACCCAAGCTGTGCATGGTGGCAGACTGCCCACACCCAACTTAGTTCCCCACCCTGCTGAGGATGCCCGGGCCTGTGCCCTTGCACTTTGTGTGGCCATCGTGGCCAGTGCTGCCTCAGAGCCCTGGGAACAAAGCAGCACATGGCATGGAGAGTGGCAGAAGCCTCTTACTGCACTGGCTCTAGTGGACAGACAAGAAGCTCCTGCTGTCAGCCACCCAGGGCATCAAGTTGTGGCACGAGCCGTAGAGACTCATTGTGAAGAGCCTGGTGCCCCCCAACTGCTGCCACTCCAGCTGTGTGGTGGAAACCAAGTTGGCAGCATTCAGCAGAGAGCCCTGCCGTCTTCCATGAGAACAGGCCCATATTAGCCTACTAGAGGAGGAGATACCACATGAAGAAGAACCAAGGTGCTTTAGTTAACAGCCAGCTCACCCTTAGAAGCAGAACCTGCTAGTGCACCAGCAGCTGACCACACATGCCAGAAGGAGCCCAGCAGACACCAGAAGAATAGCCCAACTGAGCCCAGCCTAAATTGCTGACCAGCTCAATCATGAGCTAATGTGTTTTAGGTGGTTTGTCATGCGCTAACATGTGTTTTAGGTGGTTTGTTACACACTAACATATGGTTTGTTATGCACTAACATGTTTTAGGCGGTTTGTTATGCACTAACACACACATACGTCTACTACAGACAGGATGCCAGGATTCAAAGACAGATTGATTCCTAGTTACCTGCGAAGAGTAGGCACCCTATAGGTTCTGATTTTCTTTTCCCCTTAAACTTGGATCTCTTGTTAGATGGTGTTGAGTTATATAGAAATGCATGTAGGCATGTATGTATGTGATTGGTGTTTAAATTCACACAATCCCTCACACCACAGAAGGAAACAGGCAACCACAGTCTGACCATTAAGGTCAAGGCCAAATTACAAAATAATAAGTTTGTCTTTAATCTATTCCCTCCGTATCTAAATGTTGGAGGTCAAGGCTTTGGACAGATCTGAAAACACAGGATTCCATCCTCCTGGAGCGCATTGTCATTTGTTCACTGTCTTATCTCCAAAAGAAAGATGGGTAGCAGGTGGGCAGCAGTGGTCTACCTGTGGACACTTCCTGCTTGCAGCCTCCTGCTCTCTCTAGGGTCACTACCTCTCCCAACCAGGGGCCTGAGGAGAGATGTTGGTAGGGAGGAGCTGTTCCCTCACCTCTGGAAGAAAAGGACCTCCCTGAGGCCAGGGGAGTCAGCGTCCTCAGAACTGCACTTTTATGTGGAAGCCACTGGCCATGTGTGGCTACTGAGTATATGGAATGTGGCTGGTCTGAACTGAGATGTGCTGGGAAGGTAAAACAAAGCGTGTTTCAAAGTTTTAGCACCAAAAGTTTTATATTTCATAAACAATTACATATTGATCATATATTAAAATGACAATACTTTTAGTATATTGGGCTAAATCTATTATAATCAATTTATCAATTTTTTTAAAAATAAAAATTTAAATAAAATAAATACAAAATGAGCAGGCAAGGTGAGAAAGGAAAGCTTAGTTCCCAACTACCCACTCTTCACAGTACTTTCCACTCATCTTTCCCTTGTGGATACTAAGACCTTCAGAGGAAACAGAACTTGAGAGCCTTCAGAGAGGTGATCCATCAGATCTCACAATCTGACTTGGAAAGACAGATCAATAGAGTTTGGAATACATTAATCGTAAAATTCTGAAATTGCAATATTAGGTATCTCATAATGAACGCAAAGGAGTAGTATTTAATGATATCTTTTTTCCTTTTTAAAAATGTTCGACTATGTCTTTAGTACATGGAACAGCTCATAGTGTTTAGCTCATGTTGAAAGGATCTACAAGTCTTAGATCCTCATTGAACCTTCTATCTAAATCAGAAGTCCTAATATTCGCATGTTATTAAGCCCATTGCTTGTTTCCTTCAGTTTACAAGTTTTTATAAGCTCTTTGAGGGCAGGCTTGTATCTCTAGTTTAATTACTGTGTCTCCGGCACCCAGCGCTGTTCCTGAAACAATAGCTCTTTAATAAATATCTAATGTTGAGGGCATTATTAATGTATCCAGAGAAGCTGAATTCTCTAATAAGCACATAAAGGAACTTTGTACCAACAAAGCTGTAAATAACAGGACAAAAATATATAGGTGCTATAATAGCTATGTAAGAAGCAAATAGCATAGAGTTGCAAAAAGTAACTTCTGCAACCAAATGGACATTTTAAAAAACAAAGCATTCTGGAAAAGCAGGATTGTTAATTGACAGAGGGAAAAAAAGGAATGATTTGGTCCCGATTTTGTTTTTATCTTCTCTGATAAGGACAGTATCCTAAAATGATAACTGAGAGAGTAAAACAAATATTTGCAAAAGGAAATTAAAACCCCAGATAGCTAAGAAAATTACAACAGAGCTTATTGTTGCTACTTTAAATGAGTTTACATCTCTTGTCTTAAATGAGTTACATTCTTGTTTACTAAGGGACTCTGTAAATGAGATTGCCAGGGAAATATAAAGTTAGAATAACTGGCCAACAATAGATCGGGAAAGTTATTTAAATGACTAAAGGGCTTGATCTTTGTATCAGGTAAATGTATACAATGGAAAATATAAAGGATAGCTTGTGAACACTTACAATGGAAAGCATGGCTTGCTTTAGGCCAACATAGCTTAATAAATAGCATTTAATTGAAGTAGTTACTTTTCCTTATGTTGAAGTATTTTTAAGCAATATAATGCCATTCCACCCCTATGTATTTAGTATGAATCTTTAAATATAAGGGCATTTTCTTATATGACAGTGCTATTATTGCACTAACAAAATTAATATTGCTTGCTGTATTATTTATTGTCAGTTGACAAATTACCACAAATTGAGTGGCTTAAAAAATACTTATTGTTTTATTTCACAGTTTTTTTTTTTTACTTTTATTTGATGTTCAGGGGTACATGTGCTTGTTATATAGGTAAACTGCGTATCATGAGAATTTGGTATACAGATTATTTCATCACCCAGGTAATAAGAAAAGGACCCTATAGGTATTTTTTCTGATCCTCTCCCTCCTCCCACCCTCTACTTCAAGTAGGCCCCAGTGTCTGTTGTTCCCTTTTGTGTCTATGTGATCTCCTTGTTTAGCTACCACTTATTAAGTGAGAACATGTGATATTTGGTTTTCTGTTCCTCCATTAGTTTGTTTAGGATAACGGCCTCCAGCTCCATCCATGTTGCTGCAAAGGACATGAAGGACATGATCTCATTTTGTTATGGCTGCTTAGTATTTCATATTATGTATGTATCATATTTTCTTTATCTAGTCTATCACTGATGGGTATTTAGGTCGATTCCATGTCTTTGCTGTAAATAGTGCTGCAGTGAACATATACGTTCTTTATGTGTCTTTATGGTAGAACTATTTATATTCTTCTGGGTATATACACAATAATGAGATTGCTGGGTTGAATGGTAATTTTTTTTTTGAAGTTCTTTGAGGAATTGCCACATGGCATTCCACAATGGCTAAACTAATTTACATTCCCACTGGCAGTGTATAAGTGTTCCCTTTTCTCTGCAACCTCGCCAACATCTGTTGTTCTTTGATTTTTTAATAATAGCCATTCTGACTGGTATGAGATGGTATCTCATTGTGGTTTTGATCTGCATTTCTCTAATGGTTAGTGATGTTGAGCATTTTTTCACATGCTTGTTGGCCACATGTATATCTTCTTTTGAAAAGTGTCTGTTCATGTCCTTTGCTCATTTTTTAATGGGGTTGTTTGTATTTTTCTTATAAATTTACATTCCTTATAGATTCTAGATATTAGACCTTTGTCAGATACATAGTTTGCAAAAAAATTATACCATTCTAGAGGTTGTGTGTTTACTCTGTTGATAGTTTTTGCTGTGTAGAGACTGTTTAATTAAGTCCCATTTCTCAATTTTTTTGTGTCTCAGTTTCTAAAGGGCAAAAATCTGTCATGGCCGCTCAGACTCTCATACTCAAGGTGTAGACTGGCTGTGCCCCCACCTGAGGATTTCAGGAAGAACCCACTTCCCAGCTCATTCAGGTTATTGGCAAAATATAGTACCTTGTGTTTGTAGGACTCAGGTTTCATTTCCTGACTGTCAACCAGTGTGGACTCTCATTTTCTCAGCCACTCATGGTTTCTTGCTCTGGGTTTCTTCAGATGCCCTGTCCTGGGCTCTCACATCACTGTGATCACCATAGGCATGAATCCCTCTCTTGGATTCCTCTCAACTTCAACTCCCTCTGACTTTTCCCTCTGCTCTGGACCAGAGAAAAGTTCTCTTCTTTTAAGTGGTTTGTGAGATTATGCTAGGCCCACCCAAATCATCTCCTTTTCCTAACATAATGACAAGAGTAACACAAGGAGCAAAGGTCAAGAAGTCATCTTAAAATTCTGCTTCCACACTTGATAATGTCAAATACACACTCTATATCAAATGCTTCCATTTTATTTTTCTGTGAGTTTGTTTGAATTGGGATCCAAACAAATTCCATGTATCGTGTTTTGTTGTTAAATATCTCAAACCTCTTTTAATACAAAGCAGTGCCCTATTTTATCCATGCTTCTGACTTGTTAAAGAGATTGGGTCAGGTATTTTCTGGAATATTTTACATTGTAGATTTGCCTGTTTGCTTCCTTATATTTTTAATTGCTATTTGGTTCCAGTATTTCCTATAAATTGAAAGTGAGTTCTAAAAGCTTGATGATACTGTTGTAACCATATTTCAGCTCAGGAGTTACTGTATATTTCATATTGCATCATATCAAGTGGAATCTAACATCTAATCTATGAAAATCAAGATAAACTAGTAGCTTCTAATATGGAAAGCCTGACCCACTCATTGTAAAATCCCCATTAACATTTCACCCAATGATGTATCTGTTGATGGTCAAGGTTAAAGCCAAAATAGTGATTTTCTAATTTGAACATTTCTTCCATATTAGATGAAATTTTTCTGTAAAGAAGACTTTTCCTAATCAACTAAATTATGTTGCCACTCTGACAATTCTTACAGAAAAGTGAAGGCAAATGCTTAAGTTTTTTTCATATAATTGCCAAATTTTTAAGCAAAGACTTAGTATTCTTATTACCTCCAATAGTAGCCAATACAATTTTAGTTTCCTTTGTGGTTTTTTTTTTTTTTGAGAAGGAGTCTCACTCTGTCACCCAGGCTGGAGTGCAGTGGCGCAATCTCGGCTCACTGCAAGCTCCGCCTCCTGGGTTCACGCCATTCTCCTGCCTCAGCCTCCAGAGTAGCTGGGACTACAGGCGCCCACCACCACACCCGGCTAATTTTTTGTATTTTTAGTAGAGATGGGATTTCACCATGTTAGCCAGGATGGTCTCGAACTCCTGACCTCGTGATCCGCCCGCCTCAGCCTCCCAAAGTGCTGGGATTACAGGCGTGAGACGGAGTCTCGCTCTGTCACCCAGCCTGGAGTGCAGTGGCGCGATCTCCGCTCACTGCAAGCTCCGCCTCCCGGGTTCAAGCAATTCTCCTGCCTCAGCCTCCCGAGTAGCTGGGACTACAGGCGCCCGCCACTATGCCCGGTTAATTTTTTGTATTTTTAGTAGAGACGGGGTTTCACCATGTTAGCCAGGATGGTCTCGATCTCCTGACCTCGTGATCCGCCCGCCTCGGCCTCCCAAAGTGCTGGGATTACAGGCGTGAGCCACCGCGCCCGGCCTAGATTTCTTTTTTCAAACCAGTAATTACTCAATGGTTGTGGCACTGTTTGACACTCTTACTAACCACATATACCAATTATTCATATTTTCCCATTGCCCACATTTTCTCTCAGATATGACAATTGACAAAAATGTTGTCAAGTACCAAACAGGATGGGTACATTCTAGGTTCATCTCACATAAAGCATCACTTTTTCTTTCCTATTCTGTCTGCTCTTTCCACAAAGTTGCTGATGGACTGCAGATTATTATTGTTGGGTGAACCCACGCTAGTTCTGGCATTCCCATGTGTGATGATTTTAGAAATATGGCCCAAAATTCCATAACTCTCCTCCAATTGAGAGGCAGGTTTCTAAGTTCCTTAAATTTGGTTGGACTTTGACTGCTTTGACCAACAGAGTGCAGAGGAAGTGATGCCGCATGACTGCTAACCCTAAGTCAGAAAACGCCATGACTTCTAACACTATGCTACGAAGCTGGAAAGGCCAAGAGTAGGTAAACCAGTTGACAGGTCCAGCTTACCCCAGGTTTGCTTCCATTCCCAGCAAGGAACCCAATGAATAAATGAAGCCATTTTAAATGTTTCAGACCAGCCCATATGCCACCTTTATATCACCAAGCAACTTCTGTTGATGCTACATTAAGTAAGAGTTACCCAGCTGAACCCTGTCCAAATTCTTAACCTAAAAAATGAGACATGAGAAAATGTTATTTAGTGTCACTAAATTTTGGTTTATTGCATAGAAATAGATAATTGAAACATGGTTTTGCACCTGAAAGTGGGGAGCTGCTGTAACAAACTCTCACATGTGTGTCATTGGTTTGGGAACAGTAATGGGTAGAGAAGGAAATGTATTTAATGAACCTGATGATCTAGTTAAGGAGATTTCCAGACAGCGTCTTGAAGGTATCACCATCTGGTGCCTTCTAGTTGCCTGTTATATAATGTGAGAAAAAGTACCTAACCAAAAAACAAACTTTTAACTTTTCAATTAACATTTGGAAAAAACGTAGATGTTCTAAGCTAGTCTTCAGTGTTGCTGTTGTTTTTTTTCCTGTATTCAACTTTTAAGTTCCGGGATGCATACGTAGGATGTACAGGTTTGTTACATAGGTAAACATGTGCCATAGTGGTTTGCTACACAGATCAACCCATCACCTAGGTATTAAGCCCAACATCCATTAGCTATTCTTCCTGATCCTCTCCCTTCCTGAACCCCACAATAGGCCCCAGCATGGTTGCTCCCCAACATGTGTCCATATATTCTCATTGTTCAAGTCCCACTTATAAGTGAAAACATGCGATGTTTGGTTTTCTGTTCCTGCATTACTCTATTACTCTGCTAAGGATAATGGCTTCCAACTCCATCCATGTCCCTGTGAAGGACATAATCTCATTCCTTTTTGTGGCTGCATAGTATTCCATGGTGTACATGTACCACATTTTCTTTATCCAATCTATAATTGATGGACATTTGGGTTGATCTCCTGCCTTTGCTGTTGTGATTAGTGCTGCAATGATCATATGGGTGTGTGTATCTTTATAATAGATTGATTTATATTCCTTTGGGTACATACCCAGTAATGGGATTGTGGGGTCAAATCATCTATCTGCTTCTAGATCTTTGAAGAATCACCACACTGTCTTCCACAATGTTTGAACTAATTTACACTCCCACCAACAGTATAAAAATGTTCCTTTTTATCTACAATCTCACCAGCATCTTTTTTCTTGACTTTTTAATAACCACCATTCTGACTGAAGTGAGATGGTATCTCACTGTGGTTTTGATTTGCATTTCTCTAATGATCAGTAATGTTGAGTTTTCAAGTTTGTGGGCCACATAAACGTCTTCACACTGCTCAAGGAAATTAGAGAGGACACAAACAAACGGGAAAACATTCCATGCTCATGGACAGGAAGAATAAAGATCATGAAAATGGCCATATTGCCAAAAGTAATTTATAAATTCCATGCTATTCTCATTAAACTACCATTGATATTTTTCACAGAATTAGAAAGACTATTTTAAAATTCATATGGAACCAAAAAAGAGCCTGAATAGCCAAGACAACCCTAACAAAAAGAACAAAGCTGGAGGCATCATGCTACCCTACTTCAAACTATACTATAAGGCTACAGTAACCAAAACATCATGGTACTGGTAAGGAAACAAACACAGACCAATGGAACAGAATAGAGACTCAAAATAAAACCACACACCTATAATCATCTGATATGTGATGAACCTGATAAAAATAAGCAATGGGGAAAGGACTTCCTATCTAATAAATGGTGCTGGGAAAACTGGCTAGCTAACATGCAGAAAATTGAAACTGGACCCTTTCTTTAAACCTTATACAAAAATTAACTCAAGATGGATTAAAGACTTAAATGTAAAACCCAAAACTATAAAAACCCTAGAAGAAAATCTAGGCAATACCATTCAGGACACAAGCATGGGCAAAGATTTCATGATGAAAACACCAAAAGCAACTGCAACGAAAGCAAAAATTGACAAATGGGATCTAATTAAACTAAAGAGCTTCTGCATAACAAAAGAAACTACCATCAGAGTGAAAAGACAGAATAAGAGAAAATTTTTGCAATCTATCCATCAGACAAAGTCTAATATCCAGAGTCTACAAGGAACTTAAATTTATTAGAAAAAATAACTCCATTAAAAAGTGGACAAATGACATCAACAGTCTATTATACCAGCAAAATAGTTTCAAAGAAATAAATGGCCTCAGAGCAAGACTTCTCAGCCTCATCATCAGTGACATTTTGGGATGGTCAGTTATTTGTTGGTGCAGGGAAGTTATCCCACACATTGTGTATGTTAAACAAAAGTTTTGACTTCTACCCACCAGATGACAATGAAACTGGTCCAATTGTTCCATATAACTGACGTTTATGGTTTCTTTTGAATCAACATAGAAATTGACCCACTCAGTCTTAAAACTTGAGAAACTTACATTTGTCTTATCTGAGTCCTTTTCTCAGGAAACTAACCATCAGTTTTCCCAGATAATCTCAAGGAACTGAATCTTACCAGACAACCACATGTGGACAATGAGATGCCAGATGCCTCACCTTGTCATGATTTACCAACTGGCTACCTGCTGTCTGATGACCAAATCCTCTTTCTTACCTTTCCCAAATTCCTGTTTCCCACACATAGTTACATTTTTTTCCTGCTATAAGAAAGCCTAATTTTACTTGGTTGAGGTGATGATCTTGAGCCAGACCTTTCATTCTCCTTGGCTGCAGCACCCAAAAAAGTCTTCTTCCTTGGCACTGTCTCAGTGATTGGCTTTCTGTGCAGTGAGCAATGGGACCTAGAACTAACCCACAGCATTTCAGTAAACAGCAGCACCTCTCCATTTGTGAAAACTAAAAATGTATCTGGACATTGACAAATGCTGCCTCCATCCATTAAGGACCACTGTCGTAGAGCAAATTTAAATCTAACAAATTCCAGAAATACATGGCCCCAGGAAATCTGGGGGATGCCTTTAAGGTACTTTGTTAACATCTCAGAACTATGTAAGGCAGTGTCTCACATACCAACTCAATAAAACAAAAATGCCCCTAAGAACTCTAACCATATGTCTCTTTATCCTTCTGGGATAGACAATGCTGCTTTCAAGACTCTTAAGGGTATTGCCCCACAGTAGCTTCACCAAGAGCTCAAAACATTCCATGCTCATAGATAGGAGGAATCAATATCATTAAAATGGCCATATTGCCTAAAGTAATTTATAGATTCAATGCTATTCCCATTAAAGACAGAGGAGGTCATGCCTGTAATCCTAGCACTTTGGGAGGCTGAGGCAGGCAGATCATGAAGTCAGGATTTCGAGACCAGCCTGGCCAACATGGTGAAACCCTGTCTCTACCAAAAATACAAAAATTAGCCAGGCATGGTGGCACGTGCCGGTAGTCCCAGCTACTCAGGAGGCTGAGACAGGAGAATTGCTTGAACCTGGGAGGCGGAGGTTGCAGTGAGCCGAGATTGCACCACTGCACTCCAGCCTGGGTGACAGAGCGAAACTCCATCTCAAAAAAAAAAAAAAAAAAAAAAAAAAGACAGAGGGGGACTTATATCACAGATATTCCTAATATTGCTTTGGTCTAATGATATGGGTTATAAGTTTATATATTTCAAACAATTTATAAAGTGTTTAAAGTAATTGTACCAACTTGGCATGACAGTACAAGATGGAAACAAGGCCTTTGGGTCTGCAAATTTCTTACGATAGCAAGCCAACTAAGGAAACTACTAATTCCATACATGGAAATGGAAGGAATATGTGACCAGTAGCCACAGAATTACACGGTAAAAGCAAGAGGCCAGAAGACAAAGACAAACACAGAAAATATTTTCCAGGGAGTATGACTGAGCCCAAATCAAGTAACTGGTAACTGTGTCCAACTGGATTTCAGAATTGTTATGGAACAGTAACTTCTTTGTGTGCTGGTTTCCCTCATTTTCACAGGAATTTCTATAGCAATTAACTTTAACCTGCTCCATTATTGTATATTGGGTATGTATATGGGCACAAGGGTGAATACTGTTAGATATCTAATCTCTCAAAAGTTAACTGGTCTCCAGATTAAGAGGGACTGAATCTGACCAACCTTATCTGCACCTGAACCTAATCTATATAAGATCCTTGACCTCAAGTCTGAGCTGAAGCCATACAAGGATGAGACTTTGGAGAGAGCTTGGGAAGAACTGAATGCATTTTGCATTAGGAAGGAATGTAAATAACTATGGCTACAAACAGATTGTTGTGGTTTTTAAACATTGCTGAAAATTCATTGAAACTTCTCCCATGCAAAGGTAGGACCTATGGTCCTCCTCTGTAATATGAAAGGACTTGTGAGTACTTCAACCTATAGAGTTGCCATATGACATCTGAAACTGGGTCATAAAAGACCTTGAAGTTTCTACCCAATTCCCTGGTACAATCTCCTGCAACCCTGAGCCACCAGCCAGGATATCTGACTTGGGGCCCTAAGGCTATCCTGCTGGACAGGCACATGTAGTTCTGCCATCAAATGTGCCAGCAAAGCCAAACCCTCAGCCATGCCTGCCAAGAGAAAAGCTATCTTGGACCCTGTGGACCAGCCCATAGGTGAACTGAGTATCACAGAGTATGCTTTGCTGATTCCATGTCCTATTAAAGAAAAAAAGGCACTTTCTACCTAAATGTGTGATTCACAAAATGATGACATGTAATGAAGTGGTCAATGCCTTGTGCCACTAAGTTTTGGGGGTGGTTTCTTCAGCAGCTATAAATAATTAGAACACACCTGAGTCCTGTCATGTCTTTATACTGAAGATGTTTTTGCAGAATTTTTAATTTTGGTATATATTCTGTGGTCATTCTGCTTAGTTTGCAAGAGGAGTTGTGAGAAAATACAAAATTATGTTACCACCAGTTTCCTGACATAACCTAAATCCTTTACTCTTAAAAATTATTAATGATTTCAATAGGGATAAAGATGACAAACCATTCAAATCTGCCAATAATCCAAAGCTAGATACAAAGAGTCAATGTACCAAAGACCCTATACACAGGAAGAACCTTATGAAACAAAATGACAGAATTAATCAAATACAATGAAACTCACAAGAAGAAAACTTAGAAAGAAGGCATTAGTCAGTCATTGATGACTTTAAGAACATTATTTTAATAGATGTTAAAATGGTATTACAGAAGCCACATCTCAATGGAAATAAAATTGAAGTTCTCTGCAAACTTTGATTCTTAGACTTCAGTAATTAGAAGTTATTCATTTATTTGGCAAATGAATGTTTTACAATCACAGGAAATATGCACCAGGAACCATATTAAGTGGTTTATATACAGTATTTCGTGTATATATATAAATTCCTTGAGAAGCAGGCATTAAGTCATCTCTTTAAAATAAAGCTAATATATCTAAGACTCAGGAAATAAAGGAACCTGCCTATTGTTGTACATCCTGGAAATATTCAAGCAGGACTGAAACTGAAGGTTCATCAGACTCCAAAATACATACTTTT
Organism: Gorilla gorilla gorilla; assembly: GCF_029281585.2. Taxonomy (NCBI): domain Eukaryota; kingdom Metazoa; phylum Chordata; class Mammalia; order Primates; family Hominidae; genus Gorilla; species Gorilla gorilla. Next base: position 98,678,381 of record NC_073243.2, on the reverse strand, counting down.
CCTCTCCATACTATTTTATTTCTCTATTCTGGTGACAAAGACACAGTACTGGCTCCCTAGGGACAGATCACAAAACCAGCCATTACAGAGCAGTATGATGAATGCTGGAGATGAATGTGAGGCTTATACTCTTGGGGTATAGATGATTACACAAATCCATAATTCTGTTTTTCTGGAAATAGTCTCAGAGGAAGTGAAATTTGACCAACTCTAGTAAGACCAGGAAACCTACAGAGCAGGTGGGGAAAGAGGCAGCCAAGGCACCAGGGTTCCCAGCAAAGAGCTGCAATGTGCAAAGCCATCAAGGCCTGAACAAATTTCATTTAGGAAAGCTGTAGGAAAACGAGCTCTTAAAACAGATTTTTCCAAGAGAAAGAGGAGGGCAGGGAGTGGGGGGGCAGGAAGCAGGGTAGGGAAGAGAAGAAATCAACAAATTGATCTGGAGAAGTATATCAGAGGTTGGTTTACATAGGCCCCATGTGTAGAAGAAAGGTGTTTGAACTTTCTCCGAAAAGCTACGACAAGCCAAGAAGGAATTTAAACAAGGTCAGAGTCAATGAGATGAGTATCTGAGTACTGATACTCTCAGAAAAAAAAAAAAATCACTTTAGTCTCAGACCAGCTTTTGATACAATCATTATAGCCACAGAGATGAGCATGCTAAGAGTCTTCCTGGAGCTGGAGCTAGGGCTAGAGCTGCAGCTAAAGGCAGACCCCAAGAACCATAGTGCTATCCAGTGGAAGCAGGTCATTCTTGCGATGGGTCAAGAGGGACTAGTGGTTGGGAAAGCCACTGACCACAAAATTCATCACGTATCCACATGGCTGGATTCCAGGTTTTCATTTTTAAATTTTAAATGTCTTTGGTTGAGCAATAAGATTAACAATCTTTCATTGTTAATATTACCAAAACATTTTTTGCTCTGTCAAGTAAATGTATTAGTTTCCCAGAAAGACATATTCCAATATAAGAACATCTTTATCATTTTAATTTAGAAACAAATATAGAAACCAGTAGTTATACAAACATTATTTAGACATACACACATGTATGAAGTTTAGTACATGTGAAATATTTATTAAGTCACAAATATTAATAACCTTTCAGTGTATTTCAAGGAAATTAAGTCCAAAAGGCACTGAAGCTAAGGATAAAGAAAATGCACTAAATTATAAATGCATATATTTATTAAAATACAATCATATTAAGAAATAAGCTAATTGAATTAGAAATGTCATTATTAAGCTTGCTTGCAACAAAAGTTTACTTGACAACTGAGCAAAAACATTAAGGCCTTGCTGGAGGAAAAGCAAAAATAAAAACACTCAATATTTCTTATAGGGTTTATTGTTGGCTGCAGGACACAGCAATTACATAGGTGGGTTACAAATTCTCCTTAGCTGGGGAACTGAAGCGAATGTTATAACTTATTTTTACATAATATAACAATAGAGAAGGAAGCCTGAGGAACAGTGTTAATCTAGGATAATCTAATGTAAGAGATGGAGGAAAGAAAATAAAATCTTTAACAAGATAAGAGGCGAAAAGACCTTTAACAAAAGACCTGGATGAGAATGGAACATTCTGTCTAGCAAATCTTTCCCCTGCAGAAATTCCCGTCAAAAGATAAAAGGATTACATGGAGTATACACAAACACCCAAGTACTCTCAGCTCTTTTGAGAATCAAAACAATTCTTAGGTTTCCTTAGAAGACGGAAAAATTTACCCTTTCAATTGCAAAGTGGCAAAATCAGATTGTTTCTCCATCTTTATAGAAACGATAAGCCAAATGTATGGAGACAATGTGTGGATTAAGTGATAACCGATTTTAGATGACATCCTGCAGACTCACTCAATTTAAATTACCTTCATAAGGAAGCCATCAATTTGATAAGTCTATATTAAAATATGTCTTAGGGAGATTCAACATGCAACACAGGACAGAAACAAAAAAGAAAAAGAATAGTTTAAATTTAAGTGTTGAGTAAAAGCCCCAAGTCACCTCACAGTATCTGTATGATCTTGGTAGTGTTACTTAATTTTTCTAACTCAGGTTCTTCAGTCATACAATGGCGAGAGTCTTCCTCACACCATGGAATTGTTGTGGTTATTAAATGAAGTAACGTTTTGCAGGAACTCTTATCCTACAATACTGGCTTGGTGGGAGTCTTATTAGTTGTGGTATAAAAATGTACTGACATATTTCCTAATAATTTCCAGCTATCCTCCATCAGTTCCTTCCCACATCCTAAAAGCAAGCTCCATTCATGTAATTTCAAGCTATTTTGACAAACTGTCTCAATAACATTTGCTGTTAAAGCAGCAGTCAATCCCAAGTCTTCAGTTTCTGTGGTACTAAATTTCTTTCTCCTCATCATATCCCCAGACTCCCATCCATCTGTCCTCAGAGCAGGTGAGATTCTGATGGCTCTGAGAAGTAGTCAATTTCTCTAATAAACCTCCCATCACTCTGGGCATAGTATTTGGCCCTAAAGCACAAGGGAACTCACTATCTATGGTGAATCCTTTCTGTCATACCTGCCGAGCCAGCTAGGTATCAGGTGGAAGACTGCTTCATCTGTTGACAGACTCATCCAAACAGACTGCCTAGACATTGCTCATCCCGTGTAAGACTTACTCATATTCCCTAGCCAGCACCCTGGCTGGAAACCTCCCATTACATTCTCTGATGCACTTTCCATTTTGCTCCAAGCTGTGTTGCATTTGTGATAGTTAATTTTTTCTGTCCACTTGGTTAGGCTGTGGTGACCAGTTCTTTTGTCAAACACCTGCCTAGATGTTGCTACAAAAGTATATTATTATGTGATTAATATTTAAATCAGTAGACTTTGAGTAAAGCATATTACCCTCCATGATGTGGATGGGTTTTATCTAATCATCTGAAGGCTTTGAGAAAAAAGACTGAGGTTTCCAGAAGGAGAAGGAATTCTCAATACTGCCACATAGATATCCTGCCTGAGTTTCCAGACAGCCTGCTCTACAGATTTTATACTTTCCAGCCCCCACAATCATGTGAGACAATTCCTTAATATTTCTTTATCTATATGTATCTGAGAGAGAGAGAGAGAGAAAGTAAGTATGTGCACACATATGTATTTAAACAGACTGCCTAGGCATTGCTTATCCTATGTAAGATTTACTTATATTCTCTAGCCAGGACCCTGGCTGGATACCTCCCTTTACTTCCTCTGATTCACTTGCCCTTTTGCCCCAAGCTGTGTTGCTCCAGGAGAGAGAGAAAGAAATGTCATTTGTGGATTTTCGTATACATATATCACCTCATATATATATATATACATATATATGTATATATATATATATGGGGTGATTGGTTCATATGCTAGCTCAGGTCCTCCTTCTTCTTCTTATAAAGCTACTCCTTCCCCTTGGATGATGTCCTATTAATCTATTAACCCATTAATTTTTGAATCCACGAATGAATTAAACCGTTCATGAGGGAAGATACCACATGAGCCAATCACCTTAAAAGCCTCAGCTTTCCAAACTATCATATTCGGTCTTAAGTTTCATCGTGAGTTGAAACCTCCCCAGCCCACCTCCTCTTGTAAAAGAGGCCATGTCAATCAGTCAATCAAAGTAGTCATGTAGTCATATCTGGCAGAGATATCAAATGCAAGATTAGGAAATAGCATGCTTCTTTCCTCTTTTCACAGTTATAAGCAAATATTACAAGTCATTTTTTGGTGTCTTTCTTTGGTGAGTGGAAGGCAAGAGAGAATTCTGATCCTGAGCTCTCAGGATGCTGTCTGACACATAGTAGGTGCTCAATGGAAAAGGAGCTATAATTATTCACAGACATTGTACACCTCCAAAAATGAGAGACTAACAAGGGAGGGGAGGGGAAGAAGTAGAAGATGGGATGATGGTGGTAAGGCTGGATCTCTCAACTGGCATATTCCTAAGCCTCTTGGGGAAGAAGCTGGCACCATTACCTGTAGTTCTCAGAACTCAATATATGGAATTGTTAGTATCTTTTTCTGAGTGGTCAATTCCCAGTAAAGAGGGTCCCACTCAGCCCCTAACACCATTGGGTTACACTACCACCTTACATAAAAACAGGATTGCAAAAACAGATAGTAAGCATTTGACCACCAAACACTGAAATAATATCCTTTAATCAAAAGATTATTTGGGTTGAGTTCAGCAGTTCTGGCTTCCAGTTCTATCCATAGCCTTGGAAAAATTACCTTGCCATGTTGCTGTGAGGATCAAGTAGATGCCTTATGCCACAGGGCTTTACAAAGTACCATCCAAGTACTATTCCAAGCACTATTTCCCTTCCTCTTACCAAATAAAAGACTAACTTTTTTGTATTGATCAAAAATTGTGCCTGTAAGAAGTTTTATAATTTCAGCATAGATTCAAAGTTATTTGTGCCTTCAAATCCTGTACAGTGACACTGTTCTTCAACCAGACTCAAAATAAGATCAATGTTTTGACAAACAGAATCCCCATTTGAAATCCTGTAAAGCAGGGCTGCCCTATTGCTTACCTCCCCTTCTTCCATATCCGCATTTGAATAACAGATGTTACATGCAATGAGCTGACTGGGTGATTAATTGGCATTTCTTATAAGTAGACAAGCACTGTCTATACCAATGTTACTGTTTAAGTACCATAGAAAAGGTGCTGCTTTAAGAAGCAATTAAACTCTCCAACTAAATGTTGGCAGAAAGAACAATTGAGCATCAATTACTTAAACTATGTTTTCATTCTTCAAATTTTTAAAGGGCAGTGTTAAATGGTTCTACAATGAGTCAATTCGATATGATTAACTCAGTAATGTCAGGAGAATTGCACTAAGTTCCATTCAAAACTAGAAGTTCTTGGATGGACAAGATTTTTGTCATGAATGCTCTTGACTGCTAACATACTCATTTGAATTATTAATACCAAAATCAACGTTTCAAGTGTAGTATGACACAGAAACATGTACCCATCTCATGTTCCAAAACATATTAAAATTACTTTTGTGATTAAAACATATATATATATGTACGTGCGTGTGTATGTATGTATATATATATATATATATATATATATATATATATATATATATGTCCTATTTTGCTCGTAACCTTTGGACCCACTTCTGTATAACATGTGTTACTTTTAAGCAAGAATATTAATAAGGCTCATTAATATTCAAAGTCAATTGCCAATTCTGGGACCCCCACATCTGAAAACTATAACATATGGTGGCTTGTCTCTTTAATAAAAAATCCTGAAATAGCAATAGTTCAAGTGCTTATAAAAATCAAATATGAGTTGTCTTCAAACTGTGATTTAACACAGCCTTTCTTGATATGTATAATATTAAGACAGAGACATAGAAACTATGTACTTCTATATACTTTCTAAATTATATATCCCTATTAAAATATAAGACACATATTATCTTACATTTCTTCTCTGGCTCTAATACTGCTTTGTGCCCAACATATTAGTAAAGCCTCAATCACTGTGTGTCAAAATTTCCTCCCCATGCGATCTACCCAAAACTTCTTCCTACCCCTATTGGAAAGAGAGCAATACTAACTTTTCCAGAGCCCAAGAGTTCAAGTCTAAGGTGGACAGATCTTCTTCTACAATGCAGAAGAAAAAGATGAAGAGGTTAGCCCATATGGAGCACATTAGGGAGAACAGTGGGTCAAACTCCAGGAAAACAAATACAAGCTTTGAGACCACATGAAGATAAAAGAAATCAGAGTTGAACTGAGTTAGGATCCAAACGAGATTCAGTTGGGAATAAAGTGAGGAGAAGATAGAAGAGCAAAGAAGCAAGTAGAGTATATTCCCAGTTCTTGTCCTAGGTGCCAGTCCAAAATAGGGGCTCAATAAAATATTGATGAGTGAATGAAGGAATGAATGCATAAGTAAATGAATGGAAGTTCAACTGGTGAAAATTATGATGGTTATTTTCAGCCAGTGCTTTATGCAGCTGGTCATATCTTACAATCATAAAACTGTGAGGAAAAAGTGTCAACATTAGGTGATCACTCTCTGCCTTTCAAATTATTCCTGATGAGTCTCTGGTTGATTGAAACACCCTGGTTTTCACCCTGTACCTATATGACCTTTGCCTGCTTTTAGACTCTCTTCTATGCTTTGTAAAACCAGGGTTATGGCCCAGCTGCTAAGTTCTGAAATCTAGCAGGTTTATCCATGGCTTGTATCCTTGATCATCAATGTCCTACTGTGTTTGTGTAGTACCAAATTAAGACAAGTCACTTCCTGAGTCATCCTGAGTCTCTTCTCCAAAATTTGTGAGCATCTTTTCCTTATTTCCAATGTCCCATCCTACTTATTAAGATTCATTTTCAAGCAGTTTCTCCCTATTGTGAACACTGTTTTGTAAGGACCTGCTAGAAGATCTATCTGGAGTATACATAAGGGCTAGACCTCTCCAGCCGAACCCTTGCATTCCCCCATTATTGGAAAAGGCAACATTGCAGCTGCTCTTCTGAAAATCACCTGCAGTGCTTCCAGTGAATACCTATTGGCTGTTTTGTGATTTTTCTGTTCCCAAGTCCATCACATGCTGCCTGCTGCTGCTTCTTCCTCCCACAGTTTGCCAACTCCAAGCAGGTCTTGGAGCTATAGGGAATGTCCCCCAGTCACCTATATGTTTATGGAGATGTGCTGTGTAGAGGACAATACTTTTTAAAGATTGCTGCAACCATAACTGTCATTCCACATGGTCACTTTACAATGTGGTTTTGACACCATGCCACTAACAGATGGAATCTGTGTCTTCTCTCCTTGAAACTTGACTGGCTTTTTGGACTGAATCTGTAGAGTATGACAGAAATGCCCCTGGTGACTGCTGTGGCTGGATCTGAGGTAGTGAAGCTTCTGCCTTTCTTGATGGAATACTTTTGAAGTCTTCAGCCATACTATAGGCACTCTGACTTTCTAGAGGACATTAGGTTCTGAGGAAGCCCATGAGACACGAGCTGGAGATTCCATATGGAGAGATCCTGATAACACATTAAGAGAGGAAGTTACCTGGCCAACCCTGAGCTCCTTCAGCATCTTCTGTTCCTGTTCCAGCCACAGTCTGACTGCAGCATTAAGAAAAATCTAGAGCTGGGACCACCCACCTAAGCCATTTTTTAAATTTTCTATCCCACAGATATCATAGTGATAATATAATGTTATCTTAAGCCACTAAATTTGGGTGTGATTTGTTATGCAGCAATAAATAACCCAAAATTCTTGTCACCTAGCTTTACTGTAAATATAGGCCAAGGGTTTTTGGATTTGCTACTGAATTATTCTAGCTGGTTTTATGAAGATTTGGAAAAAGTATGCTACCACTACAACTATTTTGCCCGAAACTTTAAGTGGGATTTATTATTATTATTTGCTTGGGTGACACTAAAATCCTGCCAAATTTGAGAACCACATGTTTACATAAACCGGATCCAAGACACAATTCTCAACTCTTGGAGTCAGCTTTATATCTGGACTTCTGTCTTGGTTTATGTGGCCAAATTTTACCTAAATGCACCAAGAAATACATGAAATTGAATTGATCAGCAATAGGGTAGATTCTACAAACTTCCTTGCAGTGCTTCTGCAAATTTACATGCTGACAATTTGATTGGCAGTTGTCATAATTTCTGTGGGCATTGATTGACCTCATCTAGTCAGTTTTCTTCCTGACGTTTCCTAGCTGGTCGGTATCCCAAGTGAATAGGGTGGGGAGAATCCATAAATGATAATCTAAACATTTCTCTTCTACGTACCTATTTAGAGCAGACAGCCTCCTGTCTATGTAAAAATGTTCCACCATTTATTCTATATACATATTTAGAGAGGAGAGCCTCCTGTCTATGTAAAAATGTTTCACATTTAATAAATGAGTTAATTTGTGCAAAATGTTTGTAATCACAACAAAAACATTGACGATAATTAGAGAAAATTGTTATATTTTATAATTCAACCAAGTGTAATAATTTGGGTAATTTTTCTCCAAATATTCACTCCCCTCCCTTTCACACCACAGAGTACACTTTATCATGCTATTCATGTTCAGCTTGGCTATGTGAATTTTAGCCAATTGAATGCTAGTAGACATAAAAACTTGTAGCTCATTCTTGGATCTTCCATTTTTTGAACAACCACAAGCAGAGTGTGTACCAGATAATTACTTCTAGGCCCAAGAAAAAACAACTATGTAGCAGACCTAACTCAATGTGCTGCCTGGAGCTGAGACCAGCCAACCCACAGTCTGAAGCAGAGCCGTTTAGTCTGGCCATCACAGATGAGCCAAACTGTAGTTTCTCTGCAGAGCTTTGAGCATAAGCAATGTTTGTTTTGGGAATCCACTGAACATTTGTGTAGTTTATAAAGAAAATAAGTTCATAGAGAAATTTATTTAGTTAATGGTTCTGCAGGTAGGGAAGTCCAAGGGCATGTTCCTGGCTTCTGGTAAGGGCTTTAGTGCTGTATAACAACATGGCAGAGAAGGTCAGAGGAAAAGCAGACAAGTTCAAAGAAACAAACTTGGAGGCCTTCTGGCTTAAAACACCCTACTCTCTCAGTAACATTACCCGGAGAACTAATCCAGTCTCCAGAAAGCTCGGAGCCCTTATGACTCAAAAGCTTCCCATTAAGCCCCACCTCTTACCACCACCACATCAGAGACCAAATGTCAACATGAGCTTTGGTGGGGCCAAACCACAGCATAGATCAAAGGTCAGCAAACTACAACCTACGTGCCAAATCCAGCTTGTGGATAGTTTTTTAAAATAAAGTTTTATTTAGGTATTGTCTCTGGCTGCTTCCATGCATCAATTGCAGAACAGACCAATTGTGGCAAAGATAATATAGTCCACAAAGTTTAAATAGTGACTGTCTGGCTCTTTACAGAAAACATTGGTCAACCCAACATGGAAGAATGATTCATACAAGTAGTGATTAGAACTGAACACCCATTTAGGCTGCACAGCTGCTAGATGGGACCCCCAGGAGAAGCTGGAGGGGGGAAGTTCACTGTGGCAAAGCCTAGCTCCGATAGATGGAGCTTTGCCCCCAGTTCTGCACTCACCCCTGTATTTACCTTGTCTTCTGACTTTGCAGTTCTCACTAAAGAAGCAAAAAAAATAGTATTTCTTTGACTTTGTTCATCTTTTTTCTCGCCTATGCCAATAAAATGAAGAGCAAGCAACCAATATCAGAAGTATTAATTCTAAGCCTAAGCCATAAGAGCCCTGCAACGTTCTGCTTGCCTCTGCATCTTTGCTTGAGCATCATCAGGCCTAACTAGCCCATCAGCCTAGGACAGAGGACAAGAGATGCATGTCAGAAAACTGCCCCAGTGAAGGAACCCAAAATGAGCCTAGACCAGACCAACTGACCTCCTCCCCTGACCAACCAACCCACAGATGTGTGAAGCAAATAAATGCAGAGGTTTGCATGCTGCTGAGGGTTTGTGGTGATGTGATAAGCATCACTGAAGCCAGAGTTAACTGATTGTACTAGGTAGAATTTTAAGATGGCACTCAATATTTCCCATTCCCTGGTATATATGACCTATAAAATCCAAGTCTGTGAGTATGATGAATTTTACTTCTACAATTAGGTTATCTTATGTGGCACAGTTAACTTTAAGAAAGGGAAATTATCTGAGTGTCACTAGACTAATCATAAGAGTCCTTTAATTCTGCATCTAGAGGTCAAAAACTGGGAGAAGTCAAATTTGCAGCATGAGAAGGATGTCATGGGCTATTACTGGCTTGGAGATGGAGGGAACCAGATGGCAAAAAATGTAGGTGGCCTCTAGAAGCTGAGAAGGGTCCCAAAGGTGACAAAGAGCAAGGAAACAGGATCTCCATCTTACAACCACAAGGGATTGAATTCTGCCAACACCTGAATGAACTTAGAAGCAGAGTTTTCCCCAGAGCACTGTGATGACGACTCAGCTGAGCCACAAGGATTTCAGCCTTGTGATATCCTAAGCAGAAAATCCAGCCATACCTTGATAGACTTCTGACCTGGAGAACTTTTAGTTGCTAAAAGGAAGTTGTTTTAAGCTACTACATTTGTGGCAATTTTTTACGCAGCAGTAGAAAATGAGCGCTCTGACACAACCTCTCTGTGTCCCATTTTCATCATCTGTACAATGTGGATTAAAACTGTCTGTGCCTCATAGGATTATTGTGAAGATTAAATAACATAGTTAATTGTATTACAGTGCCAAAAACAAAGCAAACAACTGAAGTTTTTTATTATTTTTATTGGCACAATTACTAGCTTATAGTCCAATCCAACCATAATCAGTTTTGAGGCAGCCAGTGACGCAATGATAAACTGTAGAATGTATGAATACTCCAATAAGTATTTGGTGAATAAAAAATTAATGCATCTGTAAAGTAGATTTGAGCCTGAATGAAGCAATAAGTTTTACCTCTGGATAGAAAAATGAATGGAGTGCCTAGAAACTAATCTGTGATTATATAAAATGGGAATATTATTTTATGATCTAGTTAGACTCCATACTCTGGGCAACTAAACTACAAACTTTGAAACAACTGTATCTATTATACAAGATACTTCAATTAATGTTTATTCCATAGTAAAAGAACAGTGAATTGTAATGAAAAAGTTTTATTTCTAACATTATACTTACAAGATAGCGTTATGGCCTGAATTTTCTTTCCTCAAAATTTATATGTTGAAGTCTTAACTCCCGGTACTTCAGAATGTCACTGTATTTGGAGATAAAGCCTTTAAAGAGGTGACTAAGTTAAAATGAGGCCTTTAGACTGGCTCTTATCTAATATATCTGTTGTCCTTATAAGAAGAGGGTATGGCCTGAGCATGGTGGCTCACACCTGCAATCCCAGCACTTTGGGAGGCCGAGACGGGTAGATCACTTCAGGTGAGGAGTTTGAGACCAGCCTGGCCAACATGGTGAAATCCCATCCCTACTAAAAATACAAAAATTAGCTGGGTGTGGTGGTGCACCCCTGTAATCCCAGCTACTCAGGCTGAGGCAGGAGAATTGCTTAAACCTGGGAGGCAGAGGTTTCTGTGAGCCAAGATCGTGCCACTGCCTCCAGCCTGGGCTACAGAGAAAGACTCTGTCTCCAAAACAGATAGATAGATAGATAGATAGATAGATAGATAGATAGATAGATAGACAGACAGACAGACAGACAGACAGACAGACAGACACACACACACACACACACACACACACACACACACACACACACACACTAGGACACAGACCAGCACAGAGGGAAGACCATGTGAGGACACGGGGAGAAGGTAGTCATCTCCAAGCCAAGAAGGGAAGCCTCAGAAGAAACCATGCCTACCAACACCTTGATCTGGGACTTTTACCCTCCAGAAATATGAGGAAGCAAATGTTTGTTCTTTAAGCCACCCAGTTCATGGTACTTCGTCATGGCTGCCCCAGAAAACTAATATAGGCAGGAATACAGATTCAATTTGACAGAGTAATAGTTTCATTTGGGAGATTTTTTACCTGAAAAAAAAAATCAGCTTTCTATTCTAATATACTGTCTTATTGATCTTTCCCAAGAAGTCCACTTCATATTACTGGAGCTTCTTGTACTGCAACTTGAATATGCCTGAATAGTAAAAACCTCCCCACAGAAATTTTAGGTCTGTTATGTTTAGAGGCATCCAACAACCCCTTGCTGAACATGACCCAGGACAAGAATTCTCAGACTGTTTCAAATATATTCATAATACCTTATTTATTTAAATATATGCATGCATATATTATAGTGGATATTAAAAATGGCACTTGATAGTTATGGATTAAACTAATGCTTTCCATAATTGTTATATAATAGCCACAGAAAATCTGTTTTCCAATCCATGTGTCGTATGATGAGCACACATTTGCGATCACTTCATTTTGCATTCTGCTACTGAACTACATTTGCCATCTGCTGGCTCACTAAAAAAACTGTCAATCCTTCTCAGCCATCTTGTATTGTGCTTTATCCTTGCTATCACTTTAAAACATTGACAATGTGAATATTATATTTTGAATGCCCTTGAATAAATTATTATGTGGGGTTCCAGGCATTTTGCCAGGTTTGAGATGTTTCACCATATTTTTTGGTAATTGGAAATACGTAACTTTGTATCCAATTCTTAAACAGGCTCCTTGTTGCCCAAGGTCAGTAGATTTATTGGTATGACCAAGGCTGAGAAGACACATTTCCTCTATTTCAGGCAAACTCCTCCACTTAAGCCTTGAAACAACAGTGACTTATATAGGGAAAGTGAGGAAGCTGAAACCCAGGAAAGTGATGAGACTCAGTCAAAACCTGAGATAAGAATACAAGGCACAGCTGATGACAACATACACATTGTTTTGCTTTGCTCTGCAACTTCTCTGTCTACAAAATTAGAGATATAGAGATACTGAATTCAGGTCACATTAGTCTAATGCTGGAAAAATTCAGCATTCAGAGAAATAGAACAGTCTCAAAATAAAAACTGCAGATACCCTAAAGGTTTCTAGTCAGTGTAACCTTTATTTTCTTCAGGAATGTGTGGCTCTATCATAATATACTCATTAAGCCCCCACCCTTTGGGGTTAGGCAGTCCTGTATGCAAAGCCTCATTCTGTTACTCTGTTATTAGCTGATTTGGGATAAGTTACCAGAACCTCTCCGCCCCAATTTATCTGTAAGACAGGGATGATAATAGTCCATGCTTCATGGTATTATTTGAGAGAATGAAGATAATTTACTTCTAATAAGTGTGCAATAAGTGTTAAATGCTGCTGTTGTATAATTACTTCATTATACCTCCTCTTACTAATATTTATGTGAAAGGTCATATACTCAGAGGATTAGGTCTTGTTTAGGCACCATTTTATATGAGATTTTGTTTACCGTTTGTTTCAATTTACTGCTTCAAAAGCCAAAGATTTTACCCAGTTCAGATCTTCTGATAAATAGGACAAAGGGAAATTCCCCTATTGTAGAGCTTATAAAGACAAGAAAGTATTAATAGAAAATGAAACCATTTTATATAATTCAATATCTTGATGATCTAATCATCCAACATAATTAAGCACAGAGAGATGTAGATACACACAAGTACATACAATACACACTGTCACAGGAACTATAGCTACACATTACAGCGTGGAGTGGTTTTGCTGTTAATCAATTCCTGATCATTACTTTATTAGAAAGTTCTCATTCATCAGAGGAGTGGGTATAGTCTGGTTTTTGGTTGGTTTCTGCATTATTCTGATTCATTATTGCAACCTACACTAAAACTCCCATGAGTCACCTACTACATGCAGAATTAGTCACTTCACAAATCAGAAATTGCACACTACTGCACAGAATCTGTTGCCCCTGGACTTATACATACATATTTCATCAGACTGAATTTGCTGCTTCTAAATAGTTCTCTACTTTCTCTTTCATATGTCATGGAAGCACTAGAATTGGGGGATGGGAGTGGGTCTCTCTCTACCATACTCAAGCTGTGAATTTATTGTCAACACAGCCTACTACAAAAACACTAGGGAAAAAATGTCTACTATGTTTTTCGTATTGGCTTTAGACAGCAAAAAGAATAACTTTGAACCCAGGAAATATTAGCACATTACTCCTATAAACTTTGCTTTATGGTGACCCTTTTTTTCAAGGGTCACTTTCACTCAATATCTGAAGGAACTTAGTTTAAGGATTATCCATCGACTGCCAGGGTGGGGATTTTACTCTTTACCTTTTCTGTGGTTAGCTGCACATCAACTATTCTGTACCTCTTTGCAGAGATCTCAGGTCTATGCTTTTCTTCAAATAAAAAAAAAAGGTACTCTAAAGTCTAATGATTAGGTCCTAGCTGACACTTTCTATTCAGTGTTTTCAAATAATTAAATAAATGATGGGTGAGCTTCCCTTGCCCTTCTATGAAAAAACTAACACTGATAACTGTCCTTTCAGTCTGACCCAACCTGAACATGCCACCCACAATAGTCTGAAATCTTGCTTGGCTTACAGTAAACTACACCTCTATTGCTTCCCTTTAATATTCTCACCTGGACCACTGCACGATACCAGCTCATTCTATGCTGAGCTATGTGAGACACTTGTCAATGTCTCCAGGCTAGGGTAGATAAACAAGGTGGAAACTTTAGTCTTAAAAATCTAGAGGACAGCTGAAATGATATCTTGCATTTTTTCATTCTCTACTAAAAACAGTATATGCAAGTTAATATATGATTACATTGGTTTTACCCTTTGTATAAGATTCCCATTGCTACTGAACAAACTATCACAGTCTTTTCTGGTTTGTAACAACACAAATGTAGATCTTACAGTTCTGGTAGTCAAATGGGTTGCAATCCTAGTCTCTGATAAAACAGGCTTTAAACCAACAAAGATCAAAAGAGACAAAGAAGGCCATTACATAATGGTAAAGGGATCAATTCAACAAGAAGAGCTAACTATCCTAAATATATATGCACCCAATACAGGAGCACCAAGATTCATAAAGCAAGTCCTGAGTGACCTACAAAGAGACTTAGACTCCCACACATTAATAATGGGAGACTTTAACACCCCACTGTCAACATTAGACAGATCAACGAGACAGAAAGTCAACAAGGATACCCAGGAATTGAACTCAGCTCTGCATCAAGTGGACCTAATAGACATCTACAGAACTCTCCACCACAAATCAACAGAATATACATTTTTTTCAGCACCACACCACACCTATTCCAAAATTGACCACATACTAGGTAGTAAAGCTCTCCTCAGCAAATGTAAAAGAACAGAAATTATAACAAACTCTCAGACCACAGTGCAATCAAACTAGAAATCAGGATTAAGAATCTCACTCAAAACCGCTCAACTACATGGAAAATGAACAACCTGCTCCTGAATGACTACTGTGTATCTAACGAAATGAAGGCAGAAATAAAGATGTTCTTTGAAACCAATGAGAACAAAGACAAAACATATCAGAATCTCTGGGACGCATTCAAAGCAGTGTGTAGAGGGAAATTTATAGCACTAAATGCCCACAAGAGAAAGCAGGAAAAATCCAAAATTGACACCCTAACATCACAATTAAAAGAACTAGAAAAGCAAGAGCAAACACATTCAAAAGCTAGCAGAAGGCAAGAAATAACTAAAATCAGAGCAGAACTGAAGGAAATAGAGACACAAAAAACCCTTCAAAAAATTAATGAATCCAGGAGCTGGTTTTTTGAAAGGATCAACAAAATTGATAGACCACTAGCAAGACTAATAAAGAAGAAAAGAGAGAAGAATCAAATAGACGCAATAAAAAATGAGAAAGGGGATATCACCACCAGTCCCACAGAAACAAAAACTACCATCAGGGAATACTACAAACACCTCTACGCAAATAAACTAGAAAATCCAGAAGAAATGGATAAATTCCTGGACACATACACTCTCCCAAGACTAAACCAGGAAGAATTTGAATCTCTGAACAGACCAATAACAGGAGCTGAAATTGTGGCAATAATCAATAGCTTACCAACCAAAAAGAGTCCAGGACCAGATGGATTCACAGCCGAATTCTACCAGAGGTACAAGGATGAACTGGTACCACTCCTTCTGAAACTATTCCAATCAATAGAAAAAGAGGGAATCCTCCCTAACTCATTTTATGAGGCCAGCATCATTCTGATACCAAAGCCAGGCAGAGACACAACAAAAAAAGAGAATTTTAGACCACTATCCTTGATGAACATTGATGCAAAAATCCTCAATAAAATACTGGCAAAACGAATCCAGCAGCACATCAAAAAGCTTATCCACCATGATCAAATGGGCTTCATCCCTGGGATGCAAGGCTGGTTCAATATACGCAAATCAATAAATGTAATCCAGCATATAAACAGAGCCAAAGACAAAAACCACATGATTATCTCAATAGATGCAGAAAAAGCCTTTGACAAAATTCAACAACCCTTCATGCTAAAAACTCTCAATAAATTAGGTACTGATGGGACGTATTTCAAAATAATAAGAGCTATCTATGACAAACCCACAGCCAATATCATACTGAATGGGCAAAAACTGGAAGCATTCCCTTTGAAAACTGGCACAAGACAGGGATGCCCTCTCTCACCACTCCTACTCAACATAGTGTTGGAAGTTCTGGCCAGGGCAATTAGGCAGGAGAAGGAAATAAAGGGTATTCAATTAGGAAAAGAGGAAGTCAAATTGTCCCTCTTTGCAGACGACATGATTGTTTATCTAGAAAACCCCATTGTCTCAGCCCAAAATCTCCTTAAGCTGATAAGCAACTTCAGCAAAGTCTCAGGATATAAAAGCAATATACAAAAATCACAAGCATTCTTATACACCAACAACAGACAAACAGAGAGCCAAATCATGAGTGAACTCCCATTCACAATTGCTTCAAAAAGAATAAAATACCTAGGAATCCAACTTACAAGGGATGTGAATGACCTCTTCAAGGAGAACTATAAACCACTGCTCAAGGAAATAAAAGAGGATACAAACAAATGGAAGAACATTCCATGCTCAAGGGTAGGAAGAATCAATATCGTGAAAATGGCCATACTGCCCAAGGTAATTTATAGATTCAATGCCATCCCCATCAAGCTACCAATTACTTTCTTCACAGAATTGGAAAAAACTACTTTAAAGTTCACATGGAACCAAAAAAGAGCCCGTGTTGCCAAGTCAATCCTAAGCCAAAAGAACAAAGCTGGAGGCATCACACTACCTGACTTCAAACTATACTACAAGGCTACAGTCACCAAAACAGCATGGTACTGGTACCAAAACAGAGATATAGATCAATGGAACAGAACAGAGCCCTCAGAAATAACGCTGCATATCTACCAGTATCTGATATTTGACAAACCTGAGAAAAACAAGCAATGGGGAAAGGATTCCCTATTTAATAAATGGTGCTGGGAAAACTGGCTAGCCATATGTAGAAAGCTGAAACTGGATCCCTTCCTTACACCTTATACAAAATTCAATTCAAGATGGATTAAAGACTTAAACGTCAGACCTAAAACCATAAAAACCCTAGAAGAAAACCTAGGCATTACCATTCAGGACATAGGCATGGGCAAGGACTTCATGTCTAAAACACCAAAAGCAATGGCAACAAAAGACAAAATTGACAAATGGGATCTAATTAAACTAAAGAGCTTCTGCACAGCAAAAGAAACTACCATCAGAGTGAACAGGCAACCTACAAAATGGGAGAAAATTTTCGCAACCTACTCATCTGACAGAGGGCTAATATCCAGAATCTACAATGAACTCAAACAAATTTACAAGAAAAAAACAAACAACCCCATCAAAAAGTGGGTGAAGGACATGAACAGACACTTCTCAAAAGAAGACATTTATGCAGCCAAAACACACATGAAAAAATGCTCATCATCACTGGCCATCAGAGAAATGCAAATCAAAACCACAATGAGATACTATCTCACACCAGTTAGAATGGCAATCATTAAAAAGTCAGGAAACAACAGGTGCTGGAGAGGATGTGGAGAAATAGGAACACTTTTACACTGTTGGTGGGACTGTAAACTAGTTCAACCATTGTGGAAGTCAGTGTGGCGATTCCTCAGGGATCTAGAATTAGAAATACCATTTGACCCAGCCATCCCATTACTGGGTATATACCCAAAGGACTATAAATCATGCTGCTATAAAGACACATGCACACGTATGTTTATTGCGGCATTATTCACAATAGCAAAGACTTGGAACCAACCCAAATGTCCAACAATGATAGACTGGATTAAGAAAATGTGGCACATATACACCATGGAATACTATGCAGCCATAAAAAATGATGAGTTCATGTCCTTTGTAGGGACATGGATGAAATTGGAATTCATCATTCTCAGTAAACTATCACAAGAACAAAAAACCAAACACTGCATATTCTCACTTATAGGTGGGAATTGAACAATGAGATCACATGGACACAGTAAGGGGAATATCACACTCTGGGGACTGCTGTGGGGTGGGGGGAGGGCGGAGGGATAGCATCGGGAGATATACCTAATGCTAGATGACGAGTTAGCGGGTGCAGCGCACCAGCATGGCACATGTATACATATGTAACTAACCTGCACAATGTGCACATGTACCCTAAAACTTAAAAGTATAATTAAAAAAAAAAAAAGGAAGTGACAACAAGATATTTTGTGACTGGAGAACAATAGCTTGCCAAAGCTTATTTCTGCCTTCTTTCAAGAAAAAAATTGTAAAATCCTTTCATGGATGTTTGGTTTCAGGTAAATAGACAATGAAGTACAGTTTGAGGGAGCCTCTGCCATCACATTAGAAGAACATTTAATGTGCATTAAAATTACTACGGTTTACCTGAACTATCACACATATTGTGGCATAAAACCTATTGGCAAAGACTGACACTTCTAGAAGAAAACATAAGGCACATAACATTTTAAAACCTAACTTATTGGAAAACTTTAATTTTGAAAATAAAAAAGAAATTGCAAATTATATTAAAATACTAAGGATTAGAAGTCTAATTCAAGCCAGAAGCACATGAAATTCAAATATGGCTCTACTCATCACTCTCTGTGCGTATGCATAAAGTGTTTTCAGAAAAACTTCATAGTTTAAAGAGAAATTTAGAAGAATTCAAAATTAAACATACCCTTGAATATTTACCAACTTCCGCCCTGAAGGAATACAATCTGGCTAATGAATTCTTGTTAGTAGTTTGACACTTACTAATACTCCAAAAGTAAAATTAGTAACCTTGATCTCTTATTCTGATCTTGTTCTACGATTTGAAACAAATACAGGAAATATTCCAATGATTTATACTGGAATATTTTCCATATTAAAGTGAAAGTTACAGATGAGTAGATGGCATTTTTTAAGAAACTTATTTGTACTGTTATAATATATATAATGTATGAAGTGATAGTACCTATCGTACCTGTCTCATTTCCTCCTCAAAACCCCTTATTTCTCCATGTCTAATATTTGCCCAAAAGAAATGTATGTCTTTGAATTCAGTATTGTCTTTTAGGAATTGTCCTTTGGTAAAATTCAAGTATTCCTGAGATTGTTATCATTTGTCTTATCATTTTATGATAATGACAATAAATAAATAATAACAATTAAAATGTACTGGTTAACTAGTACTATGTTAGCAATATAGCTGTGTCATCAGATCCTCCCCACAACCCTGCGACAGGTTTTCTTAAGGTTCTTGGTTGCAAGCAAGAGAAGTCAAAATGATTGCTGTAAGTGTGAATGCAGTGTCCACAGAAAACACTCTAAGAAGAACATGCCTAAATTACTGAGTAAAACCTTTAAAAACATGCTTATATTGTTTAGCTGATTGGAAGCAACATTAAAGAACAAATCGGTAGATAATTGATCAGCAGAAGTCAATGTTCATGGCAGAACTTATGGTTATCCCCAATAACAAAAAGATTGCTTGAGAAGGGACACAAAGAACAGGCAACAGAGACTAGAGGCCAAGCAAGGTAAGAGATTGAATAAATGGCTTTTCACTTGCAAAATCCCAGAACCACTAAAGAGTCATGCATTGAAGGGATGCTGCATGCTCTGAAATGTATTTTTGTTGTTGTTGTTGTTGGAAAACAAACCCATTTTACAAATGTAGGCAAAATTGTTGCCTTGGCTAGTGAAGATGAGAGATGAAGAAAAATCTTCCATGAGAATCCTAAACCCTAGTCTCTGATCAACCAAACAGGGCTCAAATTTAAATTACACATGTGGCATAAAAACAAAATAAAACAAGAACACTCAGAAATTTTTATTTAAATGTGGGATTAGAGAAAATCAAAGATAACAGGTCTGTAAGACAACCTAGACCTGAAACAAAATAGCATATTACTAGAAATAAGATCACGGCTTATCAATAAAAGGTTCAATGCACCAGAAAGTTTACTCCATAACATAGCTTCGAATTAAAAAAAAAAAAAAAAAACTTGAAAAGACTTCAAGGAGAAACTGACAAGTACATTACATTGGGACATTTTAAACATACAGTGTCAATAAATCAAGAAGAAAAATATTTGTAAAATACAGAAAAATATAGAAGTCTTCTACAAAAAACATAATATTGAAAAGACATGAACAATACAAAACTATTACATATGAAATTTAGTGGATACCAGTAGAACAGGGCTTAGAAGAAAATTAATATCTTTAATGCATATTTCTAAAAGAAGAAAAGCAAAATATAAATGAGCAAAGAATAAAATTTTAAGAAATTAGAGAATGGACAATGGGATAAACCAAACAAAATGATCAAAGTAAATCATAAAGTAATGAAATTAAAAGTATAATCTAAAAGACAATAACAGCAAAATTAAAAGAAAATTCTGTCAAATAATAAATTAATAAATTTCTTGTAATATTTATAAAGAAAGAAAAGGTGAGAAATCACAAACAAACTTTAGAAATGACAAAGAAAATGGTATTAGGATTCTCTACAAAAGCAGAACCAATAGGACATATAGATAGGTATAGATATAAATATACAGCTGTATAAGAGGGGACGGATTATGGGAATTGGCTCAAACGATGCTCAAATGATTATTGAGGGTGAGAAGTCCCATGACTTGCCATCTGCAAGCTGGAAAACCACAGGACTTGGTGGTGTAATTCAGTGTGAGTCTAAAGGGCTGGGAATCAGGGGATCAGCTGCTGTTAAGTCCCAGAGTGTGAAGACTCAAGGACCTGGAGTTCTCATGTCCAAAGGCAGGAAAACATGAATGTCTCAACTCCAGAACAGAGATAACTCACTTTCCTCTGCCTTTCTGTCCTCAATGGATTAGATGGTGTCCACCTACATTGGGTGAGGGCAGATTTCCTTACTCTGTCCACTGATTGAAATGCCAGTATCTTCTGAAAACTCCCTAACAAACACATCCAGAAATAAGGTGTGGCCAGCTGTCTGGGTATCCTTTAACCCTGTCTGCTTGACACTTACAGTTAACCATCACAGGGACTAAATGGAGTTGTAGGAAAGATTATAAGGAATATTACAATTGACATCAATATGAAATTCGATTTTTTTAATTGACAAATTTCTAGAAAAAGAATTGCTTAAAAGTGCTCAAGAATTAGGAAACCATTCATAACTCTAGAACCAGTAAAGATACTAAATTATGTCGATATTTAAAAACTTTCTAAAAGAAAACATTAGTTACAGAAGTTTCAATAGTTAGGATCTACCATATATGCAAGGTAAATATAATTGAAAAAACAGAAAAAGAGGAAATATTTCTAAACTCATTTTATAAGGTTAGCATGCTAGAAACCTTATACAATGAAAATATTTTTAAAAATATAGCAAGTTTAAGAATATTGATGCTAAACCTCAAGGTGAAATATTAGGCAACTGAATGTAGCAATGAATCAAAAGGATAATAAACATATCATGACTAAGACAGATTTAATCCAAAAATGCAAAATTGGTTCACTTTTATAATTCATATGTTTATAATTCCCTCAAAATGTGCAAGAAAAAATATTAGTTTTTAATGTAAGAAAATACAAAAACAGGTTCTCACGAGGCTAACTTAAATAGATAAAATTTCTATTATCAGAAACGAAAGGGTGTTACTACAGACCTCATATGCATTAAAATGGTAATAAATCAATGCTATAAACAACTCTATGCCCAAATTTGATAATTTAGATGAAATGAACCAATTCCTTGCAAGACAAAATCCACTAAAACTCGCAAAAGGACAAATAGACAATCTGAATAGGCATATAACAATGAAACAAACTGAACTGATAGCACCAGACCCAGATGGGTTCACTAATTCTAGCCAACATTTAAGGAATGAATTGTACTAATTCTCTACAATCTCTTTCAGAAGATACAAGATAAGGGAATAGTTCTTAACATTCTATGAGGCCAACTACCAGAGCATCAAAACCAGATGAAGACATTACAAGAAGCTACACACGAATATATCTCATGAACATATATGCAAAAATCCTCAACAAAATATTAGCAAAATTAGTCCAACATTGTATAAAAAATGTACACTATGACCAAATGGGATTGATATCAGATATGCAAGACTGGTTTGACTTTTGAAAAATCAATTTGCATAACACGTCGCATCAAGAGGTTAAAGAAGAAAAACCATATAATCACCTTAATAGATACAGAAAAAGCATTTGACAAAATCTAACGCTGATTCACGATACAAACCAGGAATAAAGGAGAACTTTCTCAACATGATAAATAACTAGAAAAAAAATCTACAACTTGACTTAATGTCAAGAAACTCAAAGCTTTCTCAGGATATAAAGACAAGAATGTCACTCTCTCCACTCCCTTTCAACATCATACTGGAAGCCCTAGCTAATGCAATAAGACCAGAAGTGGTAATTAAATTGTTTTTATGAAAAAAAAAACATGGCCTTAGAACCAGCAAAGATATTATTCTCTTGATCTTTAAGGGAAAAAAGAAATAAAACTGTCTTTGTTTGCAGATGACATAATCATCTTTGTAGAAAATCCTCCAAGATCAATAACAACAAAAAAATCCCTGGAATTAATAAGCAATTATAGCAAGGTTGCAGACACAAAGTTAATTTACAAAAGTCAATTATTTTTCTGTATATCAGTATTGAACAAGTTGAATTTGAAATTTAAAACACAGTATCATTTCAATCAGCACTGCAAAAAAAATGAAATACTTAGGTATAAATATGGAAAACTACAAAACTCTGATGACAGAAATCAAAGAACAAAATAAATAGAGAGGTATTTCACGTTCATAGATGACTCAATATTGTAATGATGTTCATTCTTCCCAACTTGACCGACAGATTTAATGCAATCCCAATCAATATCCCAGCAAGTTATACTATAAACAAACTGCTTCTAAAGTATATATAGAAAAGCAAAAAACCCAGAATAGCCAACACAATATTAAAGAAGAACAAAGTTGGAGAAGTAACACTACTTTAAGATTTAATAGAAAAGTACAGCAATTAAGACAGCACGGTAGTGGCAAAAGAATAAACAAATTGCTCAGTGGAATAAGATAAAGGGCCCAGAAATAGACTCACATAAATATAATCAAATTATCTTTGACAAAGAAACAAAGGCAATGTAATTTTTTAAAAGTTGTCTTTTCAACAAATGGTGCTGGAAGAAATAGAAATCCAAATGCAAAGAAATGAATCTAGACTTAAACACCTTCTTAAAAATTAATTCAAAACAGATCATAGACCTAAATATAAAACCTTTTAGAAAATAACATAGAAAATCTACATGGCATTGGGCTTGGCAATAACTGTTTAGGTACAACATCACTGGATGATTCAGGAAAGAAAGAAAGAAGTTGAACTTCATCAAAATTAAAAATTTATGCTCTGCAAAAGATAATGTCAAGAGAATAGGTAGATAAGCCACAAACTGGGAGAAGATGTTTGCAAAAGACATATCTGATAAAGGACTGCTATCCAAAATAGACAACTCTGAAAACTCAGCAATAAGAAAACAAACACTCTCATTTAAAAAATGGGTAAAATACGTTAACAGATACCTCATCAAAGATATACAGATGACAAACATATGAAAAGATGTTCCACATCATATATCAGGGAAAAGCAAACTAACAAAGAGATAACCACTACACACCTATTAGAATTGCCAAAATCCAGGACACTGACAACACCAAATGCTGGCAAGCATATGGAGCAACAGAAATTCTCATTTCTTACTGGTATGAATGCAAAACAGTACAGCCACTTTAGAAAATAGTTCCCAAGTTCCTTACAAAACTAAACATACTGTTATCATATGTTCCAGCACTCACATTCCTTGGCTTTTACCCAAAGAAAGTGAAAACTTATATCCACACAAAACCTGTACACAGATGTTTAGAGAAGTTTTATTCAAAATTGCCAAAACTTGAAGATGTCCCTCACGTAAGCGAAGGGATAAATAAATTGTGGTACATACAGATGAAGGAATATATTCAGCACTGAAACGAAATGAGGTATCAAGTCATGAAAGATATGGAGGAGACTTAATTACATATTACTAACTGAAAGAAGCCAATCTGAAAAGGCTGCATACTGTATGATTCCAACTCTATGACATTCTGAAAAAGGCAAAATGATGGAGAAAGTAAAAAGATCAGTGGTTGCTAGCGGTTTAGGGTAGAGATGGGTGAACAAATGAAGCACAGAGGATTTTTAGGGCAGTAAAATTATTCTGTACATACATTATTTGTACATAGATTAATTGAACATAATTATGTACAAAATTATGAGCATGATTATGAATATAATTATGTAAATAATTAACATTAATTGTACATAATTATTTGTACATACATTAATTGAAGATACATGTCACAATAGATTGATCCAAACCTAAAGAATATACAACACCACGAGTGAATCCCAATGTAAACTATGGATTTGGGTGATAATGGTGTGTCAACGTAAGTTCATCACCTGTAGCAAATGTGCCACTATGGTGACATTGATAATGAGGAAGAGGGTGAGACGGGGGTATAGGAAATCACTGTACCTTCTCCTCAAATTTGCTGTGAATCTAAAACTGCTCTAAAAAAAAAAATAAAGTTCATGTAAACATACACACACAGAAAAAAAAAAAGAACCCTGAAAACTAGAAGAAACTAAAAGAAAAAAAAAAAAAGGCCCATTTTATGGCCCTGGAGTCAGTAAAGACATTACATTGTTATCTTGATCTTTAAGGGAAGGAAGAAATAAAAGTTTTTGTTTGCAGATGACATGAAATCATCCTTGTAGAAACCTCCTCAACCTGTTACAGACTATGTAAAGAACAAAAGAATATAAACTATGACAAACATTTCAATTATTTATAAACAAAGTATTTCTTTAAATGCAAAACAGGACAAGGGTGTCAACTATCACCATTTCATTCAACACTGCTCACAACACACAAACACGAGAGCAGGGGACAGTGAACTCATAAGAAGTATGAGGGGTGCCTAAGAAAAAAGCCAGTCTTTGAAGTCAGTAAATCCAACACACACTGAAGTGAAGAGAATTCTGCAAAGACATGTAAACCAGGAAAGAAGTGGGGAGACATTTTAGAGGTATAAAAGAAAGGAAGAAAAGAAAGGTAAGAGAAAGAAGAAAGGTATTAGGTTTAAAAAAGAAACATAACATTTATTGGCAGCTGATATAAATGCCTTCACAGAAAACTCAAATTAATCTATGTAATGAAAAATTATTAGAATGAAAAATGTTAATAAAGATTTGAAAAGTGACATTCTCTCTTTTCAACAAGTGGTGCTGAGGAAACTGGATATCCACATGCAAAAGAATGAAGTTACACCTTTACCTAAGACAATGTACAAAAATCAACTAAAAATGGTTCAAAAGACATAAATTGAACAGCAAAAATTTTAAAACTCTTAGAAGAAAACAGTAGCGTAAATCTTCATCGCATTAGATTTGCAATGATTTTATGATGTAACACCAAAAGCACAGGCAACAAAACAAAAAATAAATGAATTTGCACTACACAGAAATGAAACCTGCGCATCAAAGGACACAATCAACAAAGTGTAAAGGCAACCCATGGAATTGGAGAAGATACTTACAAATCATTTATCTGTTAAACAGTTAATACCCCTAATACATAAACTCCTACCACTCAACAACAGCAAAATGTTTTTAAATAAGCAAAAGATTTAAATAGAAATTTCTCCAAAGAAGATATATAAATGGCCAATAAACATATGAAAAGATGCTCAATATCATTAGTCATTAGGGAAATGAAAATCAAAACCACAATGAGATACCACTTCACACATATTAGTATGGCTATAACTTCTTTAAAAATGGTAATAATGTACATAAATAGAAACCCTTATGCATTGCTAGGAGGAGTATAAAATGGTATAAGCCTCTATGGAGAACAGTTTGGTGGTTTCTCAACAAGTTCAGCATAAACCTATAATATGACCCAGCAACTCCATATGGAATATATGGCAGCATTATTCAGAAGAGCCAAAAGGTGTATACATCTAAGTGTTCACTAATACCTGAATAGACAAACAAAAGTATGTACATTCAATGGAATATTGTTCATCCATAGTAAGAAACAAGGAAGTAATAGCCAGAGCAATCAGGCAAGAGAAACAAAAGGGATCCAAATAGAAAAAAAAAAAAATCAAACTCTCTCTCTTCACTAATAATATGATCCTATACCTAGAAAACCCTAAAAACTCCACAAGAAAGACTCTGGAACAAATAAACAATTTTAGTGATGTTTCTGAATACAAACTCAATGTACAAAATCAGTAGCATTTCTATATACCAATAAGGCTGAGAGTCAAATCAAGAACACAATCCCATTTACAATAGCCACAAATAAAATGAAATACCTAGGAATACAGCTAACCAAGGAGGTGAAAGATCTCTACAAGGAGAACTATAAAACACTACTGAAAGACATCAGAGATGACATAAATGAATGGAAAAACATCCCATGCTCATGGATTGGAAGTATCAATATTGTTAAAATGGCTATACTGCCCAAAGCAATATATAGATTCAACCCTATTCTCAGCAAACTACCAATGTTGTTCTTAACAGAATTGTTTAAAACCATTCAAAAATTCATATGGAATCAAAAACGAGCCCTCAAATCCAAAGCAATCCTAAATTAAAAGAACAAAGCCAGAAGTATCACAATACCTGGCTTCAAATTATAAGGCTGTAGTAACCAAAACAGCTTGGTACTGGTACAAAAACAGACACACAGACCAATGGAACAGAATAGAAAACTCAGAGATAAAGTCACACACTTACAACTATCTGATCTTAGACAAGGACAGCAAAAACTAGCAATGGGGAAATGACCGTCTGTTCAATATATGGTGCTGGGATAACTAGCCATATGCAGAAGAATTAAACTGAACCTTTATCTTTCACTATACACAAAAAATTAACTCAAGATTGATTAAAGATTTAAATGTAAGATCTAAAACTGTAAAATCCTAGAATAAAATATAGGAAATACTCTTCTTGACATCAGCCTTAGGAAATAATTTTTGACTAAGTCCCCAAAAGCAATTGCCAGAAAAACAAAAATTGATAAATATGGGATCTAATGAAACTGCAGTGCCTCCGCACTGCAAAAGAAACAGAGTAAACAGACAGCTTACAGAATAGGAGAAAATATTCACAAACTATGCATCTGACAAAGGTCTAATATCCACAATCTTTAAGAAATGTAAATCAACAAGCAAAAAACAAATAACCTCATTAAAAATGAGCAAAGAATATGAATGTACGCTTCTCAAAAGACAACATAGAAGCAGCCAACAAACATGAACAACTGTTCATCACTAATTATCAGAGTGAGATACCATCTTGCACCACTCAGAATGCCTATTATTGAAAAAAAAAAGATGCTGGTGAGGCTACAGAGAAAAGAAAATGCTTACACACTGTTGGTGGGGATGTCAATTGGTTCAGTCACTGTGAGAAGTGAAAAAAGACTGGATATATATCCAAAGGAAAATAGATCACTATATCAAAAAGGCACATGCACACACATGTTCATCACTGTGCTATTCACAATAGCAAAGATATGGTATCAACCTAGGTACCCATCAGTGGTAGACTAGATAAAAATTATGTGGTACATATATACCACTGAATATTACACAGCCACAAAAAAGAATGAAATCATGTCCTTTGCAGCAACAGGGATGGACCTGGAGGCCACAATCCTAAGCAAACTAACACAGGAACAGAAAACCAAATACCCCAAGTTCTCACTTATAAGTGGGAATGAAACATTGAGCAGCCACGGAAAAAAACATGGGAACAATAGACACTGTGAACTATTAGAGATGGGACGGAGGGAGTAGAGAGGCATAGGTCAAAAAACTACCGATTGGGTACTAGGTTCACTACTTGTGTGCCATATACCCGTACAACAAACCTGCACAAGTTCCCTATGCATCTAAAAGTTGAAAAGAAAAAAATGAAATTTTGACACAGGCAACAACATGGATATACCTTGAAATATTATGCTAAGTGAACGTAGCCAGATACAGAAGGACATATATTACACGATCCCACTTATATGAGGTACCTAGAATAGGCAAATTCCTAGAGACAGGAAGTAGAACAGAATTATGAAGGGCAGTGAAGAGGGAGGAATGGGGATTTATGTTTAATGACTACAGAGTTTATATTGCGGATAATGCAAAAGTTTTGCAGATAGATGGTGGCAATGGTTAATGCAACATCATGAATGTACTTAATGTCACTGAATTATATATACTTACAAATAGTTAAAATATTAAATACTCTGTTATGTATATTTTACAATAAAAATTATATTCTATACCATTAAAGAACTATTGCAACATTAAATTGAAACATCTATTTTACTAACCAAAAAGAAAAAAAATAAATATCTGGAATTAAAAGTATATATACATAAGTATTTTACAGAAATGTTAAGACTTTATTGAAAGACAATAAGGAAGATGAAATGCATATCACATTCATAGATGGGATGATCCAAATTATAAATTTTCCCTAAATTATTTATAAACTCAATATAGTCCCAATCATAACCACAAAGGGATTTTCCATGGAACTTGGTGAGCTAATTGTCAATCTATTTAGGAAAGCAAAGGCCCAATAACGGTCATGACACAAAAGTGACCTCCACTGATATTAAGAATTGTTAAAATAATCTATTGTTAGTAAAATAATATAATGTTGGCACAGCAAAAGATAAACAGATCAATGGAACAAAATAAACTCAGAACTGGGACAAGTGCTTATCTATAGGGAATAAAACTGAAAGGAAACCTCTAGGTTATGCTACACACACACACACAAACACACACACACACACACACACACACACACACACAGATTTCAGATGCATTGTGGTCTTAAATATGTAAGAAAAACATAGGTAAATAAGCCCATGACTTTAGGGTAAGGAAAGATTTCTTCAACAAAACATGTTTAAAAGTTAACTTATCAAAGAAAAAGATTATAATTATGACTATATTAAAATGAAGATTTCTGTTTAACCTAAAACACCATGTAGAGAAGGATAACTTTCAAATGGAAAAATGTTCACATACGAAGGCAAACGACTGGTTTCCAGAATATATGAAGAACCAGTCCAAATACATAAAGAACAAACCTCCCTCCCAATAGAAAAATGGGAAAAGACATGAATAGGCATTTCACAGAAAAAAAA
Organism: Gorilla gorilla gorilla; assembly: GCF_029281585.2. Taxonomy (NCBI): domain Eukaryota; kingdom Metazoa; phylum Chordata; class Mammalia; order Primates; family Hominidae; genus Gorilla; species Gorilla gorilla. Next base: position 98,649,060 of record NC_073243.2, on the reverse strand, counting down.
ACTACCTCAAATGTCTAAAAGTCACATAATATGATTCACACTTCAGAAGCAATCAGGGAAATATCAAATGTTGGCAAGATGTGGACTGATATGGTTTGGCTGGGCCCCCACCCAATCTCATCTTGAATTGTAGCTCCCATAATCCCCACATGTGAGGGAGGGACCCAGTGGGAGGTAACTGAATGATGGGAGCAAGTTTTTCCCATGCCCTACTCATGGTAATGAGTAAGTCTCATGAGATGTGATGGTTTTATAAATGGGAGTTCCCCTGCACATGCTGTCTTCCTACTGCCATGCAAGGTGTGCCTTTGCTCCTCCTTTGCCTTCCACCATGATTGTGAGGCCTCCCCAGCCATGTGGAACTGTGAGTCTATTAAAGCTTCTTCTTTATAAATTACCCAGTCTCGGGTATGTCTTTATGAGCAGCATAAGAACAGACTAATACATGGAAAATGTGAACTCTCATTTAAAAGTGATTATGACTTAGTAAATTTGAACATACACACAACTTCTATGATCCAGAAAATTTTACTCCTACATATGTTACCTACAGGAAATCTGGCATAGGGCCTTAAGGATATATAAGAATATTGATATTAGCATCATCTGTAATAGTAAGAAACTACAAACAACAAAAGAAGAGAAAAGCAAATGTGCTGTAGTTTCACAACAGAATGCCAAATTGCAGGGGGTATTAACTGGAGCTACACATTGCAAGTGGGTAGGAGGCTTTTAAAAATACCCATGACTAGGCCCTACACCAAGAGATAAGAATTTCACTGATATTTGGTAGAACCCAGGCATTAATAGTTTTGAAAATCTTCCCAGTTGATTCAAATGTGCTTTGATGTTGATTAACCACTGTTATACAACATTGTAAATGAAATAAAACTACACACACAATCATGAATGAGTCTCAAAAAAACACAATTAAGAAAATTTCTGAAAAATACAAAGATCTCATTTGTGTTAATCAAAAGAAGTGGAAAAGAACTACACGATGTATTGTTTACAGCTATGTACATATGTAATAAAACTAAAAAATGCTAAATAATAATATAAATATCAAAGAGTGCTTGTATCTGGTGAGAAGGAAGATGATGTAAGTAGGAAAGAATATACAAAGAAATGCATTTTAAAAGCATTTTAAATTTTAAATGCATTTTAAATGCATTCCTTTTTTGTCATGAAAGAAGTGATATTTTAAAAATTTGACACATTGTAATTGTACATATTTATGGGGTACAATTTAGTGTTTGAATACACATGTGTTATAAAATGATAAAATCACAGTATTTAGCATGACCATCATCTCATGCATTTATCATTTCTTTGTGGTAAGGATATTCAAAAGCTTCTCTTCTATTTTATAATACACCATATCTTGCTTAATGTCTTACTTCTGAAGATAATAGTGGTTACTTAGGGATGTGCGTGAATGCTTACCCTTCATTAAATTATGTTTCTAGATATTCTTTAGCATATATAATATACATGCTTTAAGTTATTTGTAAGGTTAATAAAAGCATAATGAGAAGCTCCTAGAATCAGTGTTAACAATGAAGAATCAGATATGAAAAACTAGCAGAAATTCTGGAAGTCTTGTCTACTGAGAACACACGTGACTGGCCACTGAACGTTGGTTGCTCAGTAATCACTGCCAGGATAAAGTCTCCATTGACCATCATGCAATTTTGTATCTTTCTCTTTGTCTCTCCATACTAAGCGCGCACACACACACACACACGGAAATCTGAAATCTGACATGCTTATTGCACTGTTACAAGCAGTCTGGAAAACATAAGTATCTTTTCAGCTTCAGCAGTGGGAACTGGGCCCTGCCAATATCCCCCAGGCCATCAGGCAACCCTGACTGATAGATAGGCTTATTGAAACTTCAGATAGTTAAGGAATTTGTCTAGTGAATGACAGAATTCAGGCACCACATTTCCTCACTTGTACCACTGTGTTTCCTGGCAAGAGGATCATTTGGTAAACCTAGGGGTAGAAGCCAAAGAAGAAAAAAGGCTTGCTTGGTTTTTCTTTGTCTTTCATGGAAAAACATCTTTTCATTAGATCAAAAGACCTGTTTCTATAAGGAGCAACTTCTACTCCTACATTCACATCTTAAACCACCCCACCACACACACACATACATACACATACAGGTGCATGCACACATTTATTTATTGATTTTGTTTGGTCGGTTGATAGTTTTTATCTTTTCTCTGCCACTATAGAGACATAGCCTTTGGGATACTATTATGTGAAAACATCAGTTTCTTATTTATAATGCTCCTTTATATGTTCACATTTGAAATTTCAGCAATCATGGAAAACAGAATCCTTTGTATGCTGTATTATGCAGTGTAATATGCATATATATACATGTATTTATGTGTGTGTGTAGTTACACATATATACACACATGTGTGTTATTGGCTCACATTATTGGGCACAAAGTGGTCACCAGTAACTTCTATGGGAGTGTTACCTTGGTGATGGCAGTGAGGTTATCTAATAAGTATTGTCAGGCTGTAAAAATTGTGTTTTCCTCAACATGAACATGTATGTGGGAGTGCTGGTCCCAGAGAAGAAGAGGCAGAAGGAGCATACGCTTGAGTTAGGGAATGGCAGCAACCCACAGCCTTGGCCTGATTTTTTCTGAGTACCAGGGAAGGAAGACAAAGCCTTGAGTGAAAATCAATTGCTAAAGTCTCCTGAAACTCAAACTGTACTACAGAAAAATTCATGAGCAAAGACTAATACTCTGTAAAAAGGAACCCGAATCATGACACCAGCATCTTAGTGAGATGGGAACAATGTGGGCCACATAAAGAAGCATGTTCATGGTCTGTTCTTATCCCCATGAGCTCACAAATGCTCATCACCAGCTCCCCAGAAAGAAGCTTAACAAAGTCAACAGAACTGACTGCACAGCTTTTGTGTTCCATTGTGCATAAATATTGGCGATAAGGGTGCAGTGTTCAAGGAGAGTGTGAAAAAGCCATTACACGTCACAGGAGCAAAGTCTCTTAAAGTGGATTATATTTAATTAGACACAGACATAATAAATAGGCCTTTCTGCTGAGTGTCAATTTAACATCTCTCCACTTAGACTCTGCAACAAATAACCTTTTCAGTCACATAACAGCTAAAACCAAAGCGCATCCTTATTTATGACAATTTCAGAAAGAAAAACTGCACAATATTGGAGTTGTATACACAAGTAAATAAATCGCATTTGAAGCTAACGTCCCTGGAAATATTTTCAAAATAAATGGAAAAATCAATATTTAAAAAATATTTTCTAAAGAAAGTAATGTAACAACCAGTTATAACAAGTATATTTCAGTTTCTCATTTTTAAAAATTAAAACTGTCACAAGGTAATTTTCTACATAGATATACATCTATAGCAAGCTGAAATATACATAAAGCTGTATGTATATTGTACCATTTTGATAGGATCCTAGAAGACTTCATTTGGATAAAAGAATGTCTTCAGTTAAAATAGCTTTTCTTTAAATTACAAAATATAATTGAAACAAAAATCAGAACATATTCACCTTGAGTTTACTTCCGCTTAGCCCGAATATAAATGTGTAAATCTCATTAAATATGTTTTACATATAAACTGAAATTCAGTGTGAATTTATAATGTTTTAAAACTACAATGCTTGTGAGTCTTCCTCACAAATATGGTTTGACTTTCACTGAATTGGTGAAGAGATAAAGGAGAGAACTCACCCTACCCCGTATCTAATTATTTTCAGCAGCCCTGCAGGTGTGTGGCCCAGGAAACTCACAGCAGAGAGGCAGAAAATGAAGTTATACAGACTTGCTCCATCTCACCTGTGCACTGTAGTGAAACATGCTTAGCTGCGTCCCTTCTGGACCCTTACAAAGTAGAGTTGTTTGCTACCTGCTGTGAAGGTCAGCATTTGCTGCTACTCTAGAACATAAGCCCAGCCTTGTTGAAAGTCAAGAGTTGGCCAGTGTCTTATTCATCTACTTCGCAAATAACTCATTGGGTAAGGTAAGGCTGTGAGTGAGTCTAGGTATGGATGGATGAATCAAACCAGAATAGCTCATTCCTTCCTAGCAGAGAAGAAAAGAGCTGACTGTATTACATAATTCTGAAAATTCTGTGCAGTCAGTTCTAAAATTACCTAAGAGAGAGCAGCTTTTATATTACATTTTATATGTGAAATATATGCCAAAAGAGGAAGCAATGACAGAAGGGTGAGATTAGAAGACCCACAGGTTAACCAAGGCATAGTGAGTACAGGAAAGACGGGAGACAGTAGATAGGCAGGCAAGAAATCAAGTCACAGAACCTGAGGCTGAGGTGCCACCTCTTGCCAGTGTGTTCTAGTCAATAGTGCAGGCTATCGTAAGTGTCTGTTACCAACACTGGTTAAAATTTGTGAATGACTGACATTTAAATTGAAAGCAGATTTCAGTGAATACCTAAAATCTCTTTAATGGACAGCACATTTGGTTGCCCTGTCTTGAAGAGGGAAAAATGGACCCACTGAGAATTGCCAATAGGGCATTGTTCCTCAAAAGTGCATCTGTCATGGGCACTCCATGGAGAAAAACGTTGAGAACTGCTACTTTGCACAACATATACTCTGCCCAGGGCCCTCATGAACTGCTTGCTTATTCTGATATATAACCCCAGAGAGTTGAATTCACGTAGAACTCTATATATGTTTACGGGCTACAGAAGCCGCTACACAAACATATGCTGAACCTAGGTAACCATATGCATGTCCACATAATCCTCCAAAATGCATTTCATATGTCAATTCTGGGTGGGAAAAGGGCTATGGGAAGACAGAAGTAAGATGTCTAAGAAGACAGAAATGTGGAAAGAATAAAATGCAAAGGACCTTAAGGTGATTCAAAGTCAGGCTCAATAGCCTAAAAGGCATGAACAGAGACAGCACATGAGCCTATTAGTGTAAGCCTTTACTAGAGCCTCATGGTACCCTTTCATGCCATATGCTATAAGAAAATTTGGTTAAAGCAAAACTAAAGGTGCCTCTCCATAGGACTTGCAGATTTGGGGCAGATATGAAAGATGGGAAAAGTAAAGGACACCAAATCTGCCCTATCTAGAGGTTTCACACCTTTGGGGAAGCAAAACTCTTATTACACAGGGAATGTGAATCTTTAGAAACACCCATGAATGCCTATGAAAACGGGATGGGAGATTCTAGGTAGAGCACTCTTCCAGGAAAAAGAGAGTGATAGGGCCAGGAAAGAAAGTAGGGTACAATTAAAAAGGTGGGGGTTATGAGGGAAGGATGCTAAACCAGTCAATGAGAATCTTAAGACACTCCCTGGCTCAATGTCTCGTGGAGTTGTTAATGACTTGGTGGGTTATCTGCGCTTGACATAGTCATTGTCAAAAAGGTAACTGGAGAGAACAGTAATTAATCAAAATAAAGTATACTTGAGTGGTACAATTTAAGGCATGGTGGCCCCTGAGACAAATTTAAATGGACAGAATTCTTTCCAATTTGAGAGCTCCAGGCTGACAATTACCAACCCTCATTATATTTTCATTTACTTTCTTCCCTTCCAATTGTTTTGTTTTTGTAGTTGTTCTCATCAAAGGTCCAATTTCTCCGGATTCATTCTAATTCCTCTGTTCATTACCATTTCTATCACTCTATCAAGAGATTTTAAGGCTTAGCAGCTATTTCCTTATATCAATTTTCTACATCAGTTTTTGGAGTGAGAAGGCAGACAGCAGAGAAACCTAATAACATGAGATTGACTCATAGCTGGATGTTGAAATGGTTTACTTGAACACTGGCCACTTTTGTCATCATTGAAAGGTCACACAAAAAGAAACACATTTTAATTTATTACAAGGGGAAAAGCCTGCTGGCACTGACTCATTCTGGAAAGCTATACCTGTCCAGCAGTTCCAAGGAGTTTGGCAAAACAGAGGGTTCAGGGAAAAGGAGGTCAGATTCAAGATCAGAAAGGACTCTTAGTTGTAATTAAGTTTCTCACTAGTTTCTCTAGTAGACAGAAATTTATTACAATATAGGTAGCACACAGACCTTTCAGGAGGATCAAGAACTATCCTTGGACACTGTACAGCTAGGTTACATGCCCAAGTCCCACTGGCAGGTGGCTGCAGTAAAATCTGGTTGCTGCCATCAGTGGCAGGGACACTTGAGCTTGCATTATTGATGCTGGGTGGGAATCCTCTGTGAGGACTGCTCCAATGGCCAACATGAAAAGAGTATCTCTGCCACATGGATTTCTACTTTTTCAGCTCTCTTGCAAAATGAAATTTTGGTCAGATACATATGGATGATGAAGCTGAGGTCATATGCTAAGCTCCAGCTGAAAAGGAAGTGGGAAAGTGAGTTCCCAGCTTATATCTTGAGGACGTGGGACTCATAAGATGGAAAATTCTCACATATGAGAAACATTCAAGAGATGCTAGGTATCTAAAACTATATACTAAATGTCCACTACAGTAGGAGACTTTAGATAACTCAAGGTCTTTAAGTACTAATAAAAAAAATCAAAGAGTGTATCACATGTCTGTGCTTACCATCACTAATTGGTTTCTCTGAGAGAACAGTATGCATATTGTTATGATTGTGTGTGTGTGTACATATATGTGTGTGGGTAGAGAGAGAGAGAGAAAGAGAGAGAGAGGTTTTCATTCCATGGTTCCTGGCTTATAACTCCCACAACCCTTGGTACAAGGGGTGCTTTAGGCCTCAGGAACAGGCCTCGGGAACCAGAATCTCTCCCTCTCTCTCCCTCCTGTCCCTCTTTCACCTGCCCACCTTCTTTAATCTGATTGTGGGTCAACAGACCTTCATTCCAGAGAGAGTTTTGCCCTATACCCTAGAGGAAGGAATGCTTCACAGAGAGGACAAGAAAAACCTGAACAGATGGGCCTTGCTGGGTTTAGATCATGTGATTTTTGCCTAATCACACTTTCACATGGTCATCAATCAAGCCTATGTAATGAAGCCTCTGTAAAAAACCCAAGAGGACAGCGTCTGAGAGCTTCCAGATAGCTGAGCATGTGGACCTACCTGGAGGGTGGTGCACCCAAGGAGGGCATGCAAGCTCTGCTCTCCTTCCCCCATATCTCACCTTACGCATCTCTTCACCTGTATCCTTTGTGACATCCTTTATAATAAACCAGTAAACATGTTTCCCTGAGTTCTGTGAGCCACCCCAGCAAATTAATTGAACCCAAAGAAGGGGTCATGGGGACTACAACTTGAAGCTCATTAGTCAGAAGTTCTACAGGCCCATATTTGCTACTGGTGTCTGAAGGTAGGGGGAACAGTCTTGGAAACAATGCTATCAACCTGTGGGATCTGACACTATCACCAGGCAGATAGTGCCAAAATTAAATTGGAGGACACCCAGCTGGTGATGCCCACTGCTTGGTGTGTGGGGAAAAAAAACCCACACCTTTGGTCAGAGAAGTCCACTTGTGTGTTGATGATTGCTATGGTGGTGTGAGGGCAGAGGAAAAACACAGATTGAGAGAGCTTTTTCCTAAACACATATACATGATGAAATATAGGCATATATTCTAGTACCCAGTAACAACGAAACTGGTAATCTCAGAACTCCTGCTTCTTTTAAAGCTATAACTAGGCTTACAGATCCTCTGATTCAGCTACTTCACCTTATTAGTGTGTGGAGACTGGATGAACTGGCAGAGATCACCCAAATAATCAGTGGCAGAACTGGAACAATGCAATTATACGTGCTCAACACGACTTTCATATTTGCATTTCCTGGGAAATCATTGCTGGTTGAATCAGTCTGCCTATTAGAGTCTATTTTCATTTCCATCAGCTCTAGAATTCCAAAATATCCGTTACTTGGATGAATATCCTGCTCAAATCTACTTTTAGCCATACTATTTGCCCCTTGTATGAATAGTTCTTTCTCTAACCAAGTCTGATCTGTGCTAGGCCCCAAATTGTCGACACACTGCTATGCTTTTGAACTATCACTTGTGCTGTTCCCTCTGGCTAGAATATTCTTCCACATTTTCTGATTGAAAATAGTCTACTAGTTCTTGGAAGGTAAATCAAGTACAACCTCATGTCTATTCCAACACACCAGACCCAGCTTAGTAAAAATTTGTGTGTTACATTGTATCACTATTACTAATTTACACATATGCCTCCTTCAAAGTGTGAGTAACACTGCCTTCTCTGAATCCCTAAAATATAACTAAAATAGTGTTTTATTCGCAGGGTCCCATGAATGTTTGATGAATGAGTGATGCTATCCCTTAGGTTCATACTGAATGTGAAACACCCTCAGAACAAGACTCTGGGTACTATGGAAATACATTAATATTAAATATATTGTGAATGTCATTTTGGAAACATCTTTTTTACTGACTTATTGACATGTCAAGGATTATTAGAATAAGCTTTCAATGTACTTAATTTTGGGGGATATCTTAATTTAAGGCTCCCTTTTAAACATTGCCAATAGTATTGGTTGAAAAATTAAAATATAGTTTATCATGTGAATTTGAGTTCTCTCAAGGCTATATTCTAGCTTATTTGTTGAATAAAACTAGTATATATTCGAAACTCTTGTAGTGGGAATCCAGACATGTATTGTTAAACTGAGGTTTTGTATCCAGGATGTGGATGAGTGAAACGAATGTGTCAGTGGTGCAAGCCTTCGATATAATCTTAATTGGAGAAATTGCTAAGTCAACCTTTCCATTTCCAGTTTGACTCTATAATTATATTGCAAAATACAAGGGATTCAATTTCCTAGGCCAAATTAATACTATAAAGAAAGTGACTGATGGAGATGCAAGATGGCTGACTAGAGGCAGCTAGGGTACACCACTCTCACAGAGAGGAAACAAAGTGGTGAGTAAATAGCAGCTATTCAAAAGGAATCATCTAAGGGACCAGTCAGGATTCGCAGAGGAAGTGAGAGGACCCACAGAGAACAGAGAGGAGCCAAACTGGGCAATGGTGCATTGGGGTCTGAAGTGGAGCTAGGAGAAGCTCCCTGGCACAGGGAAAGGGTGAGTGAATGCAGATTCCCAGGGGATCCACGCCTCACACACAGATCTTTGCAATCCTGGGAATGGGAGAAGCCCCTAACCTCCCCCTACCATCCCCTGGGCATCCAGATGGACACAGAGAGCCTCCTGGAGTTTTTGCAGAGGCAGGGATGATGCACACGTGGAGCTCTACAGACTCAAATCCCAGAGCAGCCCTGCGCCAGCTGCCATAGCCCTGATAGCAGCCGCAGCAGGGGTGAGGAAGAGCAGTCAGACTGCCCCTGCTCCTCTATGCCAGGCAAGGCTCAGCTCTGGCATCCAGCACAACAGCCCAACCCCTGTCTGAATTCCATGGGTGGGCACAACCCTGTGTTCCCCTGACCACCTATAGAGCAGACCATGCTCCTACTGCTCCAAGCCAGGCAAAGCCAGCTATTCTGGCTTCCAGTGCAGTGAGCCCGCTCCCACCTGAACTCTGCGGGCTGGCACAGTTCTGTGTTTCCCTGGAAAATGCCTGGCCAGCACACCATACACCTCCACTTCAGCTGCTTCAAGCCAGGCAAGGCTCTGCTCAGGCTTCTGGCACAGAGTCCCTGCCCCCGCCTGAACACTGCTGCAGTGGGTCACAGCTCTGCATTCCTCTGGGACAAGACTCCCAATGGTAATAGACGATGCTTGGCACCTTCATGTGCCCCCAACAGTGAAGTTCAGCATTGTTTGAATGGGAAGGAAGTGCAAGGGTGCCACATGCCCCACAGCCACCAGTCTCCATTGCCCCAGCTGAGGGCCCCACCCTCTCCAATGAAAGGCCCACAGCACAGCTGCCCTGCCCACACCCGAACATTTTACCTGTGGCCTAGGGCCCTTCTGAAAACCCAACCCCCACAGTCCTGTGCTATTCTCTCCAACTCCCACCACCTAAGCGTTCTACCTGCTCCTGCCAGAGAGTTTGGTGACCCAGGAACCAGCACCTGAACTCTGGGCCAGCCCAACTCCAGTCGAGCCCTTTCAGGACTCACACATGCTGTCCAGCAAGCCATCTAGGAGCCTAGGAACTGGGGAACTACCCCATCCCAAGTCTGCTGGCACCTGACCACTTCCCTCAGGGCCTGAGGTCAGACCAACCCAAGTGGCTGACACCAACATGACCAACACCAACTCACATGAGCCCAAAGCTGGAGCCAGCTCCTTTGCAAGAAGTAGCAGCACTGTCACATCAGAACAGGCAAGCCTTAAAGTTATCTGTGTCAGGTCAAGTGATGAAGTTATGCCCTGAAATCAGTCCCACAGAGAGTTACAAAACAGGCATTCCTCATAGGTCTCAACCACATTTCAATCTAGAGATACACTACAGTGTGTATCTCAACTAGGAGTCATAAGCCCTGGAACATGGGTGTGACAGAGAAACAGATTATGTTCTCGCCTATCTAGGATGGAGAACCAGCGCGGCCTCTCACCACCCCCCACCACACAGAAACCCCAGTGTACTTTACCAGGAACTCCTCCCAACCATCCTTACCAGGACTGGAGCCTGTGCTTGCCATTGGGATATTCATGAGCAACCAGAGTTTCCACCTATGCCCAGCTGTGTCCCACCACCCTGGTAGAACAGGAAGCTCAGAACACCAGGCACCCCACTGTCCAGTTCTTCACCTGAAACAACAAAGAGCACCTCACAGTAAACAAAAATCAAGTTCATAACTACCTGTTTTTGTGTGGCAGCTAGATTTTTACCTGCAACTGCCATCTATTGGCCTGTAGGTCAAACCCCAAAACCCAATACAAAATCTGCTGACAGAAGAGCATAGGACTGTAGAAGCAAGTCAAAAGACCCTATCCAACACAACCCTCTCCATATGAGAAGGAACCAGTGTAAGAATTCTGCCACCATAAAAAATCTGAATGTTGTAACAACAACAAAGGCTCACTCTAGCTCTCCAGCAATGGTCCCAAAATGGAGGCACAAAGATGGTAGATGGAGAAATCAAAGCATGGGTTGCAGGGAAACTCAATGAGATCCAAGGTTGAAATCAACAAAAAGAAATCTGTAAAGCAATCCAGGAAACAAAAGAAGAGGTAAACATCTTTAAAAAGATCAATCAGAGCTATTAAAACTGAAAAACTTAAGAGATTTCAAAATACAATTGAGAGCTTTATCAATAGAGTGGACCAAGCAGAAGGAAGAGTTCCTGGGACTAATGATCAATCTTTCAAGGAAACCCAATCAGACCAATAAAAACAATTTTAAAAAGTCTTTGAGAAATACAGGATTATGTAAAGTGACCAAACCTACAAATTACTGGCATTCCTTAGAGAAAAAGTAAACAATTTGGAAAACATATTTGAGGGAATAATTCAAGAAAATTTCTTGAATCTTGCTAAAGAGGTAGACATCCAGATACAAGAAATCCAGTGAATACCTGCTAGATACTATACAAAACAAGTGTCATCAAGGCATATACTCACCAGACTGTCTAAGGTCAATGCTAAAGAAAAAACCTTAAAGGGAGCTGAGAAAAAGGTCAGATTACATACAAAAGAAACAACATCAGGCTAACAGTGGACTTCTCAGCAGAAATCCTACAACCCAAAAGAGACTAAGGGCCTGTTTTTAGCATTATCAAAAAAAAGAAACACCAATCACCAATTTTGTACCCTGCCATACTAAGCTTCATAAGCAAAGGTGAAATAAAATATCTTGCAGACAAGAAATTGCTAAAGGAATGCATTACCACTAGACCAATCTTATAAAAGATTTTTAAAGGAGTTCTAAACATGGAGGCAAAAGAATATTGGCTTCCACAAAACCATACCTAAGTACATAGCCCACAGAACTCTAAAGAGACTACACCATAGGAACTACAAAACAATCAGTTAATAACTTTGAGATAGGATCAAACCTCAGATTTCAGTATTAACCTTGAATATCAATGGTCTTAACACCCCATTTAAAAGGCACAGAATTGCAAGTTAGTTTTCTTTTTGTTGTTTTTGTTTGTTTGTTTGTTTGTTTTAAAAAAGCAAGACCCGGCCGGGCACAGTGGCTCACGCCTGTAATCCCAGCACTTTGGAAGCCGAGGCGGGTGGATCACGAGGTCAGCAGATCAAGACCATCCTGGCTAACATGGTGAAACCCCGTCTCTACTAAAAATACAAAAAGTTAGCCAGGCTTGGTGGCAGGCACCTGTAGTCCCAGCTACATGGGAAGCTGAGGCAGGAGAATGGCGTGAACCCGGGAGGCAGAGCTTACAGTGAGCCGAGATGGTGCCATTGCACTCCAGCCTGGGTGACAGAGCAAGACTCCATCTCAAAAAAAAAAAAAAAGGCTCTCTTAAGAGACCTATCATCTCACATGTAACAAGCCCCATAGATTCAAGGTAAATGGTTGGAGAAATATCTATAACACAAATGCTAGACAAAAAAGAACAGGGGTCACTATTCTTAGATAAAATAGATTATAAACCAACAACAGTCAAAAAGGACAAGGAAGGGCACTATATAATGATAAAGGGATCAATGAAACAAGGTGACTTAAGTATCCTAAAGACATATGTACCCAACATTGAAGCACCCAGATTTATGAAACAAGTACTTCCAGACCTTCAAAAAGACTAGAGAGCAACACGATAACAGCGGGAAACTTCAACACCCTCTTGACAGTGATAGATCATTGAGGCAGAAAATTAACAAAGAATTCCTGGACTTAAATTTGACACTTGACCTATTGGACATAATAGTCATCTGCACCCATCAACCACAAAATACACATTCTTTTTATGTATATCACAGAATATACTCTAAGATTAACTATATGCTTGGCCATAAAGCAGGTCTCAAATTCACAAAAAGTAAAATCATGCCAACCATGTTTTTGGAACACAGTGGAATAAATATGCAAATCAACACCAAGAAGATCCCTCAAAACCACACAATTATGTGGAAATTAAATAACTTGATTTTGAATGATCTTTGGGTAAACAATGGAATTAAGGCAGAAAAGAAAAACATTTTTTGAAATAAATGAAACAGACACAACATACCAAAATGTCTGGGATACAGCTGAAGCGGTATAAAGAGGAAAGTTTATAGTACTAATGCCTACATCAAGAACTTGGAAAGTTCTCAAATAAACAATCTTATGTAAATTAGAAAAATGAGAAAAAAAACCCCAAAGCTAGCATCAGAAAAAAATAACCAAAATCAGAGTAGAACTGAACACAACTGAGACATAAAAATCCATGAAAAGTTTAACAAAACCAAAAGCTTGTACTTTGAAAGAATCAACAAGATCAATAGCTAGCTAGCTAAATTCAAAAAAAGGGAGAAGATCCAAGAAATGACAAAGGTAACACTACAACCAATCCCACAAAAATACAAAAGATCCTCAGAGACTATTATGAACACAACTATGCATACAAACCAGAAAATGCAGAGGAAATGGACAAATTCCTGGAAACACATGTCAGAAGACTGAATCAGGAAGAAATCAAAACTCTGAACAGACCAATATCAAGTTCTGAAATTGAATCAGTAATATAAAACCCATCAACCAAAAAGAGCTCTTGACCAGATCCATTTACACCTGAACTGTACCACACATACAAAGAAGATCTGGTACCAATACTGCTGAAACCATTCCAGAAAATACAGATTTCTCCCATATTCATTCTATTAAGCCAGAATCACTCTGATACCAAACTCTGGCAAAGACACAACAACAACAAAAAGAAAACTACAGGCCAATATCTTTGATGAACATAGACACAAAAAATCCTCAACAAAATACTAGTAAACTAAATCCAGCAGCACATCAAAAAGTCAATCAAGTAGGCTTTATTCCTAGGATACAGGTCTGGTTCCACATGCACAGATCAATAAATGTGATTCACCACATAGAGTTAAAAACAAAAAACATGATTATCTCAATAGATGCAGAAAAAGCCTTTGATAAAATCCAGCATCCCTTCATGATAAAAACTCTCAATGAACTAGGCATAGAAGGAACAAAACTCAAAATAATAAGAGCTATCTAAGATACACCCACAAACAACATTATACTAAACAAAGCTGCAAGCATTCTCCCTAAGAACTGGAAAAGACAAGGATGCCCACTCTCATAAAAGCATCCACATGGAAAAGTCAAATTATTTCTTTTAGTTGATGATATGAATGTATACCTAGAAAGGCCGCCTAAAGACTCAATCAAAAGGTTTCCAGAGCTGATAAATGACTTCAGTAAGGTTTCAGGATACAAAATAAATGATATGGTTTGGCTCTGTGTCCAACTGTAATCCCATGTGTTGGAGGAGGGGCCTGATGAGAGGTGATTAGATCATGGTTTTTTTTCCCATGCTGTTCTCATAATAGTAAGTTATCACAAGATCTGATGGTTTAAAAGTGTGTGAGTTTCCCCTTTATTCTCTCACTTTCTCCTGCCACCATGTAAGATGTGCCTCACTTCCCCTTTGTCTTCCACCATGATTGTAAGTTCCCTGAGGCCTTCCCAGCCATGCTGAGCTGTGAGTCAATTAAACTTCTTTATAAGTTACCCAGTCTCAGGTGGTTCTTTACATCAGCATAAAATGGACTAATACAGAAAATTGGTACTGAGAGAGTGGGGCACTGCTATAAAGATACTGGAAAATGTGGAAGCAACTTTGGAAGTGGGTAACAGGCAGAGGCTGGAACAGTTTGGAGGATTCAGAAGAAGACAAGATATGGGCAAGTTTGAAACTTCCTAGAAACTTGTCGAATCTATTTGACCAAAAATGCTGATAGTGATATGGACAATGAAGTCCAGTCTGAGGTAGTCTCAGATGGAGATGAGTAACTTTTTGGGAACTAGTGTAAAGGTCACTCACTCTTGCTATGCTTTAACAAAGAGACTGGCAGCATTTTACCCCTGCCCTAGAGATCTGTGGAACTTTGAACTTGAGATAAACGATTTTAACTGGCAGAAGAAATTTCAAAGCAGCAAAGCATTCAAGAGGTGATCTGGTATATTCTAAAACCATATAGTCATATGCATTCACAAAGAGATGGTATGAAATTGGAAGATATGTTTAAAAGGGAAGCAGAGTATAAAAGATTAGAAAATTTACAGCCTGATCATGTGGTACAGCCTGACCATTTTCTCGGAAGAAATTCAAGCCAGCTGCAGAAATTTGCACAAGCAAAGAGAAGCCAAATGTTAATAGCCAAGACAATGGGAAAAATGACTCCAGGGCATCTCAGAGATCTTGTCAGCCCCTCCAATCACAGGCCCAGAGGGATAGGAGAGAAAATGGTTTTGTGGACCAGGCCCAGGGCCCCATTACTCTGTACAGTCTTGGGACATGGTGCCCTGCATCTCAGCTACTCCAGCTCCAGGCATGGCTGAAAGGAGCCAAGGTACAGCTCAGGCCATTGCATTAGAGGGTACAAGCTCCAAGCCTTGGCAGCTTCCACATATTATTAGGCCTGCAGGTGTACAGAAGACAAGAGTTCTGCTTTGGGAGCCTCCACCTAGATTTCAGAAGGTGTATGAAAATGCCTGGATGTCCAAGCAGAATCCTGCTGCAGATGCAGAGCCCTCATGGAGAACCTCTACAAGGGAAGTGCAAAGGAGAAATATAGGGTTGGAGCCCCTACACAGAGTCCCCACTGGGGCACTGCCGAGTGGAACTGTGAGAAGAGGGCCACCATCCTTCAGATCCCAGAATGGTAGATCCACCAACAGCTTGCACCACACAACTTGAAAAGCCACAGGCACTCAATGCCAGCTCATGAAAGCAGCCATGGGAGCTGTATCCCGCAGAGCCACAGAGGTAGAGTTACCCAAGGTCATGGGAGCCACCCCCTGCATCAGCATATCCTAGATGTGAGACATGGAGTCAGAGTAGGTTATTTTGAAGCTTTAAGATTTAATGCTGCCCTGCTGGGTTTCAGATTTGCATGGAGCCTGTGCCTCTTTGGTTTTGGCCAGTTTCTCCCTTTTGGAATGGAAGTGTTTACCAAATGCCTGTACCCACCTTGTATCTTGGAAGTAACTAACTAGTTTTTGATTTTACAGGCTCATAGGCAGAACAGACTTGTTTTCTCTCAGATGAGACTTTTGAGTTAATGCTAGAATGAGTTAAGATTTTGGGGGACTATTGGGAAGGCATGTTTGGTTTCAAAACATGCCTGGGAGGGGCCAGGGTGGAATGGTATGGTTTGACTCTATAGTCCCCACCCAAATCTTATCTCTAATTGTAATCCCCATGTGTCAGATGAAGGACCCAGTAGGAGGTAACTGAATCATGGAGGCATTTTTCCCATGCTGTTCTCACAACAGTAAGTTCTCACGAGATCTGATGGTTTAAAAGTGTGTGGCAATTTCCCCTTCACTCTCTTGCTCTCTCCTGCCACCATGTAAGAAATAAAGCCACACCTACAATTATCTGATCTTTGACAAAGGCAACAATAACAAGCAACAGGGAAAGGGCTCCCTAGTCAATAAACAGTGCTGGATAACTGGCTAGGCATATGCAGAAGATTGAAACTGTACCCCTACCTTTCACCATACACAAAAATTAACTCAAGATGGGTTATAATTTAAATGTAAGATCTGTAAGAATCTAAGACTATAAAAATCCTAGAAATCCTAGGAAATCATAGGAAATAACCTTCTTGATATCAGCAGAAAACTTTTGGCTAAGTCCCCACAAGCAATTGCAACAAAAACAAAAATTGACAAGTGGGACCTCATTAAGCTAAAGAGCTTCTGCACAGCAAAAGAGACTATCAAGAGTAAACAGACAACCTACAGAATGAGAGAAAATATTCGTGTATTAGTCTGTTCTCGTATTGCTATGAAGAAATACCTGAGACTGAGTAATAAGAAAAGGGCTTTAATTGGTTCATGGTTCTGCAGGCTGTACAGGAAGCATGGCATCATCTGCTTCTGGGGAGGCCTTAGGAAGCCTCCAATCACAGCAGAAGGCAAAGGGGGAGCAGGCATCTCACACAGCACGTGCAAGAGAGAGGAGAGGAGAGGTGCTATATACTTTTAAACAACCAGATCTTGTAAGAACTCATTTACTAACACAAGAACACCACCAAGGGATAGTACTAAACCGTTCATGAGAAACCGCCCCCATGATCAAATTAGTTCCCACCAGATCCCCACCTCCAGTATTGGGGATTACAATTTGACATGAAATTTGGGAAGGGACACAGATTCAACCATATCAATTCACAAACAATGCATCTGAAAAAAGATTTAATATCCAGAATCTATAAGGAACTTAAATCAACAGCAAAAAACAAATAACCTCATTTAAAAATGGACAAAGGAGATGAAGAGACATTTTTCAAAAGAAGACATAGAAGTAGCCAACAAACATGGACATGTGCTCATGATCACTAATCAGAGTGAGATACCCACACCAGTCAGAATGGCTATTACTAAAAATAGAAGAAAAAATAAAACACGTACTAATGAGGCTGTGGAGAAAAGTTTATACACTGCTGTTTTGAATGTAAATTAGTTCAGCCACCGTGGAAAGCAGTTTGGAGATTTCTCAAAGAAGTTAAAATAGAACTACAGTTTGGCCCTGCAATCTCATTATTGAATATATACTAAAAGGAAAATAAATCGTTCTTTAATAAAGACTCATGCATGTGTATATTCATCATAACAGCAAAGACATGGAATCAACCTAAGTGCCCATCAATAGTAGACTAGATAAAGAAAATGCAGTACATATACACCATTGAATACTACATAGCCATAAGAAAGAATGAAATTATATCCTTTGCAACAACATGGATAAAGCTGGAGGCCATAATCCTAAGTGAATTAACCCAGGAACAGAAATTCAAATATCACATTTTCACTTATAAATCAGTGCTAAACATTGAGCATCCATGGACATAAAGATGGAAATAATCAACACCGGGCACTGGGGACTAAGACGGGGGGAGATTGAGAGGGTGAGTGGGGTTTGAGGGTTGAAAAAGTACCTATCAGGGACTATGCTCAGTATCTGGGTGACAGAATCATTTGTACACCAAACCTCAGTGACACATAATTTACCCATGTTACAAACCTGCACACATAGCCTCTGAACCTAAAATGAAAATTGGGGGGAAAAAAAAAAGAAAGAAAATGACTTGTATGTTCCTGGTGTAGGGCTCTCAGAATTAAGATAAATAATAAATATTGTTTAATAAGGTCAACATCTATCAACGGTTGACATTAAAACTTGATGTATAAGAGTATACCAACATCATTAATCTGGAGACCTGAAATCCTGTAAAGAATTTCTCACATCACCTTCTGCACTCTGGTGTAGAATTTAGAGGGTAACAAGTAAAAATCTACAATGCACAGTACATTCCCGTTAGTTAGGAAATGTGTTAAGGCTTTACCTTGATGCCTTGTACTCAAAAGCTCATTGTTAAATATTTTAGTCGAGCTAGATATTAAACTAATGACTGCATTCATCACACAAAAGTCCTTTTTTCAATTACGTAGAATTCAGCACTGTATGGATTTTTAGAAATATAACCTTCTTATTTCATCTTTCAAGGTAAGGCTTGGGTTTGCAAAAACACGTTAAGCTTTGCTACCTTTCCAATATGAGACAGGAGTCAAGAGGTAAAGGATAAAATACAAATATGAACAAAGGTTCATTCGCTGGAGCAATAGACTAAGTTTATACACTCAGGAGCCAAAAGTTATTCCTGTGCTTCTGATTGTGTTGTACTCATTTGGGTAACTCTCTTCCCTCCAAAACTTGTACTGGGAACATGAATAAGATTTCATTCCTTGGAAAACTCATGTACAGAAAACAAGTGTCTTCTGCAAAATATGTTCTGAATCCCCTTTATCATTGGTGGGAGAGGCTACCTTTATCAGTGAGTGGCAGCATTCAAGTTACTTTTTATTTCTATTATATTTTGTGTGCTTTGCTACATTTCTAATCTTTATATAAATATATATCTTATTGTAAAAATACAATAACAAAAATTGTTTTCAAACTTAGCATGGCTAAAGATCAGATATATTAAGCTCACACTGACCTCACTCAATTATTTTCGATCCCAAAAGAGAATATTTATCCTCTCTGATATCTGACATATCTCCCAATTTCTCCCAGTTGCTGTTGGCCATGAAACAGTTGTCGTGTAGTTGGCATTGTCTTTGAATGCTTGGACTTGACCATAGTGGTTCAATTGTCAATTTGAGTAGTGTTCATTTTCGGTAATAACAGAGTTAGTTTTACACTTACTTAAAATAAAATGTATTCTAAAATATTACTTTATGATTCAACATTGAATCAAAAAGGTACTGTTTATGCAGAAAGGTATGGAAATAGAACTGTGGTTCACACATTCAGTAGTAATAAAACTGATTTAAGGAATGATCACATTCTATACTTTCTCATAAAAAAAGAGTTTTATGGAATCTAAGGAAGGATTGAATCCACAAAAGATAGTTTGTTAAAATTTTATTATCAAGATATGTAAAAAAGGACAAGGCTACATCCCTAGAAAGAATAAAATGATATTTTAAAATAATGAGAGACTGGTGTGGCCAATTAATCAAGTACTAAAAAGTATTTACAAAAAATATAGAATAAAAAGTCTCAGTGAGAAGGCATTATTGTGTCATAGTTTAATTGAAAGGTCTTTTTTTTTTCTTAGTGGGAATGAACTCTCTCTTATAATTGATGGCAGTCCAGATTCAATAAAATACAGTAACTTCAATTTTTTAAAAAGCTACTGAAACATTTTAAGACTAACTAATACTCTTGGAGACTGAAGAGTGTTGTGGAGCAGTATTCGGCAATGGATTCACCACAATGCCTCAAACTGAACATGTTGAATTCTCCACAAATGCTTCCTCTTCCTGCTCTCCAGTTCGGCTATCTCACATTTCCCTCTGGCCCGTAATGGAATGTCTACAGTGACTCTCAGTTACATGCATTCAGTATCTATTCACCCTCATGTTATCACCTGCTTTCCAGGACACTGGCTATACCTATTTGTGCTTAAGCATGCCAGACACTGACCTGCAAATGTAAAACTGTCATCTCTGTTCAACCACTATGATTCTCCTGATGCCTCAGATAAAAATGGAATATTTTCAAGTGGCCAAAAAAGAAAAGGTTAATTTTCAGCTGATGGTCTACATTTTGAAAATTCACATTTTAGAGAATTCTATATTTCCTCTTCCACTTCCCCTAGCCCTAGAATCCATAATTAATCAAACTATAATTACTTGGAGCATGGGGATTTTCATCTTTCATGTAGTTTCACATCATCAACAAAAAAATTGCAATTCGTGGCCACTGGTTGCCAAGAACTGTGACTATTTCCTGAAAGAAACGGTGTTACCATTTCTAATTTCTCCTTATCTGGTTTCCAGGTTTGTCTTACAAAGTATACACAGATGTTAAAATTACTGGACTGGGAGAAGAAAGAGGTGAAAAATCCTACATACTACATGTGCACCCTGCACCCTGCCTGGGGATCAAGGGAGAGAGTTCACTTAGCAATCAAATGCTTGGCTATAGAATAAGCTTTGTAGCTATCATGGCATGACACTAGAGATCAAATGTTTACCTCAATAACTAGACTTGCAGCCTCAACCTGAATATTTTCTGCACCAAAACTTAATTCCCACTCAATCCACTCATCTTAATTACCCCACAGACATTTACTTCTGACATAAAACACTGAAAAGAAAAAGCCCAAAAACCTCTAAAATACACATTCCACAAACAAAAATAACAGAAGAGGGAACTCAAAGGAACTAGAAACCCCTTCTCTCATAATGATCAAAGCGTCAAAACACTGGAGGGTTGATTTTTACGTAAATGAAAGCCAAATAATGCAGTCATCCAAATAAGGAAATGATTATTGATGCCGATTTTTATACTGATGAAATTAAATGCTCAAATCAAGTAAATACACTCTTCACTTTATCCCTCCATTTGAATGGCCTTTGTTCTTGGTCAACACCTCTCACCTCTCACTTTAAAGTAAGTCTCTCCAGGACAGGGCAATTGAAAATTTTTACAAATAAGTCAAACTCCAAAAAATCTTAAAGATAAATAACATGATTTATTAGGAAAATGGAGAGAAAGCAAAATTTTATGGAATCCTTTTAAACATGTCTATTTTTTCTCCAAATGATCTGCCTGAGCAGCAGCATCTCTGTTCTTTCTTTCTAACCATGGTTTTTCTCCCCAGGAGCAACCCAACATTTCTCCTCATTTTTGCAAGTTGCTTATTTTTTTGTGCTTTACTGATGGTACTATATACATACAGTCAATGCCCTCAATTCCTTCTGCAGCTACAATATTTGCTCTTGTGGCATTTCTATACAAGGGATTCTTACGTCAGGTCAGAAAGGTTGTTCCCTTGTTAAGTCCATTGATAAAAAGAAAATGGTTAAGAGATCATTACTGCTCAAACCTTATAGTGTTTTATAAGGTCGATCTTAGAGTTAGAATATCCTTGTACATAAATAAGCATTACCTAAGGCATTGCATCAAGAGTGTCTACCTCCTCCTCTACTAGCAGTGTTGGCCTTGGGTGGAACTGTCCAGTAGGTAAAGTTTGTCCCCAGAAATGCTGCCTAAAATGTGGTCCATAGACCAGCACCAGTCTCCTGTTATCTATCTCTTAATGTGATAAGTACAGAAATTGGAGGTGAGAATTTAGGTATTTTTACAGCAATTCCATATTGCCTGATATTCTAGTGTATGCTCAGTGGACATATCTCACCGAACAGTGTTAGTAACCACCTTGATGTTGCCAAGCACAAATGATGAGTAACTTTTGGTGTGAACTGATACCAATGTTGATCTACAGCAAGTTGGAGAAAAATAACTGGTCTTCACCAAAGATAGTTTAAAACATTCATCTAGAGCATGTTCTCACCTTCTTTTCAGGGATCTTTCATCTTACATATTGCCCCAAGCTTCCTGGCCTCACAGAGTCTGTGTTCTGCTGAGAAACTATGCTAAGGAATTAACACCCATAAACGTAAATCTACGTTATAAGTAGATGTTATAGGAACAAAGACACTTGATACAATGCGTTAGATGATGCTTACTTATGCACAAGGATCTTCTAACTCCATACAATTCTTAGACAACACTCTGTGAATGTATATAACAAATGTAAACCTACTGTCCCCACTCCCAGTCTCACCCCAACCATTCATAATTTAGCTATGCTTGTTTACACAAAGCTCTGATAAATATGTCATGTCCAAGTAAAAGCTTCTCCCCCCCCAGGCACACCCACTAGCACCCCCAAACTGTAAACATATCACAGTTGCAGTATCAGTGCTTGAAACTGAGGGGGTTAATCTGAGAAAATAACTTAGATTAATCTCTGGAGGACACCTGGGAGTCTCCTACTCAGATCAGACTCTGAGTGAGGACCATGACTTGCATCAAAGAACAGCCAGCCACCTTGATCATAAACATCACATCCAGTGCGCACACACACAGACACAGACACACACACACGCGCACGCCCTTGCATCAAAGAACAGCCAGCCATCTCGATCATGAACATCACATGCACACACACACATGCACATGCACACACAGGCACACCATGCAGAAAAGCATGCAGAGAGACATACACAGACAACCATGTTCAGACTGTGGCAAATGTCTTTTGTTTGAAAAGCAATCTACAATGCCACAACCAGCAGACACAGCTTTGGCCTGGGTACTCAATAAAGACAGCAAAATTTCACAAGTTCATTTAGACATTGTCATTCTGGGTTAGAATAGGTATTAAAGTTTTTACCTAAATTGATACAAACATAACCATCTTTAACCCAGAGGCTCTGTGAGAGGTGAACAAACTTTGGACTCATTCCAGTTCCATCACTTTGTAGTGTTTGATCTCCAGCAATTTGTTCAATTTTTCTGAGATTATTTTTTCATCTGTCAAGTGAGGATAACAATACACGCTTCATGGAGTTGTGAGGAGAATTAAATTGTGATAAAATGCTTAACAAGATGTCTAGCATGTAACACATCTATTCAATCAAAATCTCTCTATTCAGTTTTCTTACGTCTTTTCAGCCAAGACTTCCTTCTTTAAAAGGCCATCTAAGACCTACCTATTCAGATGTGTCTATGACATGTATAACTGGTAAGTTCTTCATTTACAAATATCTGATATTTTCAGTTGGCAGAGTCAAACCACAGACAAGCAAATGGGATGAGAAGAAAGAGGAAAGGACTCTCTGTGTTAAAACCACGGTGGGGAATGGCTGTCTGACCTTTTCCAGATTCTGATAAACTGCCCAGGGACTGAGCCTGCCAATATGTAGGAATTGGAAAGAGTCTGTTCAGTTTGGGACACATCTTACCTTATCCTGTGTCTGGATCCTAGAATGAGCAGGTATTTGAAAAGTTCTTCAGACAATACCGATGCATTGTCGCCTTTGACAACCACTGACCTGGATGAAGAGATAAAAACATGCAGAATTACTATAACTGACAGTAATGATGCTACAACTAACTGCAAGAGGAGCATAGAGAAAAAAGAGAGAGAGAGAGAGGATTCCACTTAGGACAGCCACCAAAGTTTCTCGGAGGATGGGCTGAATTTTTGGAGGTGATCAACACAAAAAGATAAAACCCAGGGAAGAAGCTCAGACTCACTGAATTTGCCAGGAAAAACACAAAAAACACAGCCTAGCTAGAAATGAGGCCTCAGAGTTTAGAATATTATTGGTTTATTTGTTTTGCATTGATGTAAGTTTCAAAGATACTAAGAAGACATTAGAAAAGTATTGGCCTCAGGCAAAATGTAAGATACTTTCCTAGACACCTGGCTAAAAGAAGGATCATTTCCACTTACAGCTCTTCATAGGATAACTTTGAGTTTTAATGGTTTCTTTGTTGACTATTTAATGCGATTATATGCAGGAATTATGCTCTTCCAGAAAAATAATAAATTAACTTAAAAACAAAATTCAGAAATTCTCCATTGGAATGAAAATAGGTGTACATAGGGAACTTCCAACTCACGTAAACATTTCACACTCTAATAAGTTCCATTTTGCAAGAGGAATGATTGCAATGGAGCTCACACTTCCCCAAATGCATTTTGGCTAGGGCCACAGCTTCATACTGATTGTAGTGCTTTTCTTTTTGCTTTTTTTTTTTTTTTTTTTTAAGGCAGATTCTCCCTCTATTACCAAAGCTGGAGCACAGTGTCATGATCTGGGCTCAATGCAACCTCTGCCTCCCAGGCTCAAGCAATCCTCCCACCTCAGCCTCCCAGGTAGCTAGGAGTTCCACTCAGCTACTTTTTGTAGTTTTCTTGTAGAGACAGGGTTTCGTCATGTCACCCAGGTGGTCTGGAACTCCTCAGCTCAAGTGATCCACCCACTTCGGCCTCCCAAAGTGTTGGGATTACAGGCACGAGCCACTGCACCCAGGCTGCAGTGCTTTTAAATAAGCAAAGAAGTTATTGAAAGGACAAAGAGTTAAGTGCTTTACTGGCTTTATATATATAAACAATGTGGGGTGTTTTAAATTTAGGCTGAATAATACGTAAGTAAACACTTAAATCCCTCATCTGGATTGTCTTTGTTCTTAGTAATTATATATATTTTGTACAGTATCTATGCAGTTTCTTTTATCATGAACTACACAATTCATCAGGTTTCACAGCCCTCTCCCCCCTATTTGAATTAATATTACCACTCTTATGATCAAATATTTAAGCCCTTAGAGTACAGGATACACACGGACATGATGTCGGCAGCACTGTCAAGAGAGACAATGTGACAGAGGAAACACAGAAATGCGGAAAAACAGAAAATTCATGAAAAGATACACTTCAAGAGTTTACCTCCTGTGAATGGCTATAATCAAATAGATAGATATTAACAAATGCAGGTGAGGATATAAGGAAATTGAAACCCTCCTACGTGGCTGGTAAAATGGTACAGCTAACTTGAAAACTTTTTGTCAGTTCCTCAAAAGGCTGAACACAGAGTAACCATGTGACAAAGCACTTCCCTTTGTAGCTGCATGGCATGGGCTGAACTCTGCATCCTCTGAAACTCATATGTTGAAGTGCTAACCCCTAGTACCTTCAGAATGTCATCCTTTTTGGAGATAAGATCTCTAAAGAGGTAATAAAGTTAAAATGAGGTCTTTAGGGTGGGCCATAATGCAATATGACTGGTATCTGTAGAAGAGGAGATCAGGACACACAGACACCAGGGATGTGCAGGCACAGAGGAAAGGCCATGTGAGGATGCCACAAGAAGGTGGCCATCTACAAGCCAGGGAGAGAGGCCTCAGGAGAAACTAACCCTGCTGACACCTTGATCTTGGACTTCCAGCTTCCAGAATTGAGAGAGAATATATTTGTGGTGTTTAAGCCACCCAGTCTAGGGTATTGGTTATGGCAGCCTTCACAAACTAATACAGTATATATGCAAGATAAATAAAAACATATGTCCACACAAAAAGTTCTACATGAATGTTCATAACAGCATTATTCATAATAGCCAAAAATAGAAACAACCCAATTACCTATCAACTGATAAATGGATAAACAATATATGGTATATCTATACAATGGAATATTAGCTACAAAAATTAATGTCCAGAATAGCCAAATCCATAAAAACAGAACCCATAGGTTACTGGTTGCCACGGGCCACAGTAAGAGGAATGGAGAGTGACTGCTAATGGGTATCACGGCTTATTTGGGGGATGATCAAAATATTCTAGAATTAGTAGTAATAGTTACAGAACCTTGTGATACATTTTTTCCAAGTATAACATGTACACTTTAAGGTATGCCACAACATGTACATTTTAAAGGGTAAACTTCATGTTGGCCAGCCTGGTCATGAACTCCTGACCTCAAGTGATCCGCCCTCCTCAGCCTCCCAAAGTGCTGGGATTACAGGTGTGAGCCACCACATGTGGTGAAAACCCATCTCTACTAAAGATACAAAAATTAGCCAGGCATGGTGGCGTGCGCCTGTAATCACATCTACTCAGGAGGCTGAGGCAGGAGAATCACATGAACCCAGGAGGCGGAGGTTTCAGTGAGCCGAGATCGCACCACTGCACTCCAGCCTGAATGACAGAGTAAGACTCTTAAAAAACAAAACAACAACAACAACAAACCTTTATGGTATATGAAATATATCTCAATAAACTTATAATAAAAAAGAGAAGAGACCAGTCCTGTCTTCTTAAAACTTGATGCAGAAAGAAAGCTCTTTCAAAAGAAATCTTGATGCAGAAAGAAATGTCTTTCAAAAGAAAGAGCTAAAGAAAAAAAAAAAACTAACATTTGAAAGTGAAACGCAAAATTATAATAAATGAGAATATGGCTTTTTACTTTATAAAGCCCTACTTTAAAAATTTTCTTCCTTATGCTTTAACAAAATCCCAAAAGTAAATGGCAACAAGAACAAATGCTAAATGTACTAAAATAAAGCAAAACAACAAAAACAACTTCACCTCCTGTGAGACTCTGATACTGAATAATTAAATGAATTGAGGGAACTGAGGAAATGGATATTTGGGGTAAAAGAAAAAGCTATGAAAGCTAAGAGAGTATCAGTCAATTATTAGAAGAAATGACAGGATGCTTAACTGGGCTTGCCCTTAACATTACAACACAAATCGGGCATTTGCTTTTACCAAACTGGGGACATCTGCAAAGGCAGTGACTTTGAAGTCATCTATGAGAGGTTAGCATAGCCGCTAGACATTGTGACTTTGTCCTTAAGGCACCCAGACAAAATCGACTTGTGAACTCTTTGTAGACCCTGAGTGACAGACAGTTCCCAGTCCCTAGCCTAAAGAGATCCTTGGCAGAAAACCATCAGTCTCGGTGGTATTGCCACTACCTTGGATCCAGCCAGGGGTCCCAGCTCCCTTCATGTTCTCTCCTGTGCCACAGCTGCCCCAAGTAAGAAGGCCATATTCGGTCTCTTAGTGTGCCTTCTCCAAATTTGACTGCTCTGAATGCCTTCCTTCAAGGCCAACCAGGTCAATTTCCTACCCATTTAGACAACTCTTTTCTAAATGAGGGATGCCTCTTGGGATCACCACTGATTTTCAGGGTCAGTGCTGTCATCTTTGCTTTAGCCACCACCTAACTGAGCCACTCTGAGGAGGCACATGGCATCGCCTTAAGTGGGCTGGGTCAGAGCCACTCTCTTCAGTGTTAGCATCACACTCTGGTCCACCAGCTATATTGATATTTCTAGTTCCTGGTCGCCTCTGCCCCAACCCACACCATCCCTTTCAAGGACAATCAGTTTCCCCTGCCTGTGCACATACCTCTTTACCTGGGCCACACCTCTTACTAGATGATAATTTCCTGCTTCTTCCTGGACTTACGAATGAATAGACTTCTCTCCACTTGCTTTCAGGTCTCAAAAACATTTCTTCCTCATCAGTGATGATGTGTTTGCAAACAGTGAGAAATCTGAAATTGTTTCATAAATCTACACATGGTATTTTTTATCTTTCCAAGATAAATATTTTGTTCTTTACTAAAGACCAATAAAAATTAAATGTATATATCAGGCATCAATGCAAGGTAAATATCATACACAAAGTTTTTAAGAAGTTCACAGGGTATATTTTATGTAGCATATGGTTAAATTGCATCTGTCTTCTTTTCTGCTGTGTTATTGATTTCTATTATAAGATGCCAAGGGGTGTTTATGTGATAAGTTGCCCTGTAAATGGCTTTGTACTCAGACAGTGAAATGAGAAATGTTCATCTATAACCGTAGTCCAGATGCTTCCTTGAAAATGTTGCATTTAATGCTGTCAGAAACTTTGTTTTGGAAACAAAACAAAACAAAAAAAAAACCCAGCTTCCCTTTAATTGACATACCTTGTGTTATGAAACCAGTCTCACCCAAACTTTTAAGCTGAGTGAAAGAAAATGTGATTCTTAGAGAGGAAAAAGCTCTAAGGGAAAATTCCAAAATTAAAATGTTTAAACTTCTATATCCTTTTGTAATCAATGGGTGAGATTAAACTCAGTGTTAATACTGTGTAATTTACAGCTGCCAATAAAGATTCTATTTCTAATGCCCAGACCCTATGATGGCCAGATTTAAATTATTTTTTGCTTAATTATTTGGCAGATCTGTTTTTAGAGTTCAGAATTGGATGGGTTGCCTAAGCTGGATGTGCACTGAAAAGATCAAGAAGACTCTAGACCCAGAGCATCCCATAAGTTTTAAGATACCCTTCCTCCCACAAAAAACAACGATCTCACCATGAAGGACAGAATAGAGAAACTTGCTTGTCATAAAAAGCTTGCTTTCATCTATGAAAATAACCTAAAGCAGCGAACCATATAGTTACTTGGCTGTTATTTCACTTAAAAATATGTGAAACTCTATTCTTGTTTCCTCTTTTCATGGTCCAGCACACTGAAAGAACTCTATGCCATGCCTTTGAGGTGCAATGATGAAAAATATTATCCGAACGATTGTCAGAAACATACCAAGTCCTTATTTCTCTCCTAAAATTGCGAACCTTTGTACCGTAGAGCTAGATTTCGAACTGGCGAAGAAAGGAAAACACTGTAGATCTCTTCATAATCAGACGAGAGAAGAAGTAAGGTGTGACTTCGTAAGAGGTGGAGTCATTCTCATAAAAGTAATACGACTTGTGAGGCATAATAATAAAAGTTATATAGTACTTTATATACATAGAGTGCCTTATGTACATTCACTAGTGCATTATTACTTTAATAGGATGAAAATAATGTAAATGAATATACTGAGTGAGCCAGCGGCCAATTTATGAGAGCATTTTCAACCCCCACACACAGACACATATGCAAAGACAAGCTTTATGGATAGTCACAATAAAACCTAGTTAAAAGTTTATAAATGCAGATGAAGGTCCCTCAAAAGAATCTGCACAGGTACACTGCTTATAAAGACTTTCAAATTTGGTAAGACTTCAATTCATCCAGTGAATCTCTCATGTTACACATTAAAAAACTGAAGTTTCCACAGATTAAGTAGCTTATCCTTAATTTCCAAATTAGTTAATTGCAGAGGCAGTTCAAAAAAATGGTATTTCATGATATTTGAAAGAGAACTAAGATTGCATTTCTTCAGCTATAAACTAGAAAAAACTAAGCTATAAAAATGTTATCTATATGTGTAAATATTAGATTGGTGTGAAAGTGATCAGTTTTTCCCATGACTTTGAATGGGAAAAACAGCAACCACTTTTGCACCAACCTAATCCATGGGTTAATATGCACATTTATATCCCCTCACTTTGTCACCTACTAGGACCTAAAGGCAATGACGTCCTAGTAGCAGTTAGCATGCTAGCACTCAGATGTCAGTGTGTAATACCTTTCTCCAATTAAAGCAGTAGCTACTTGGAGAAAAGGCTGATTCTAGGAGTGGGGAAGGGAATCTAGGAGATGAGCCTGGAGCATCATGTAGGGCCAGAAAGCAAGGAAGTACTAAAAACAATGCCACATTAATGGGGTATGTCAAAGGGACACGGGAGATAACAGAAAGAACACCCAATGGCAAAGCTGACATTGGAGCAAAAATAATTAGAATTATATTCGAGCCAAAAAAAATAGCATAGTATTCCATTATAAAACATATACAATAAATATTCATGAGTCCATACAGACATGAATAAGTGATCAAATAATAAATACTGAGGAAGAATAGATCTCCCATGCAGAATTCTAAATAATTTATGTAGACACTCCAAGGAAGTAGAGCATGTCAATAAATCCCCACTCTAGATGTGTGAGCAGTGCAAAGTGACTGCCATTCAAAGAGTACAGTATGGAAAGGAATACAAAGAATAACTTTGGCGTGGAAAAACCCGACAAACTGTCTCAGCCGGGTGATCTAGGTTTTCATCATCAGTGATAAGTCATTTGGCAATATGCATTTTTGATAGGCTGTGATAAGAAGTAACCCCATAAGACTATCAAGGTTAGACAGGTCATAAAAATGCTATGTAGTTCCACCTTGTTTGTTTAGGATACTTGCTGATGGAATTTAACTACCATGCTGTGACGAAGTTCAAACATGACCACAGGAAAAGACCATATAAAGAGGCCATGTTTATATCATTTCCTCTCTATTAGTGGAGGCAGTGTGAAGTTCTATCCAGGTTGTGGGGAGGGAAATAGTCCCTAGCACTTAGTGAGAGAAGGGTTAAGGTCACATTGTAAAGAATGAGAAATGAGTGTGGGATGGGAGACATCATTGCAACCATTTTTGGAAATTACAACATGCCACAGGTGGCAACTAGAAAGAGAGGTGGAGTCCAGAGTCATGTTTGCTTGCCTTAAATAAGAGTGAAATAAGCAAGCTTGGGAAATATTCTATTTAAATTAAAAATCTGAATACACAAGATAAAAATAAGTCAGTAAAGTTCCTGCAAAGGTGGGAGGAGTTGTGAGCTGAAGTGGAGCTGGAAGAGATTAGCCTAGGATAGCTCATTTATTGTAATAGGAGTGGGAATACAGAATACTGATGCTGATTGGTGGATACTGGGAGGTTAATCATCTTCAACCTTTTAGTTTTTTCATAATGTACCAGAAAAAGTCAGAAACCAAGTCTAAGTGAATGAGAAGAGGGCACAGGGCAGTTTGGAGACAGAAGCTAACGTTTGAAAGAGGCACGTGAGAAAGTGATCAGGGTTGAGAACACAGTGGAGGTTGTGGCTTATGAATTCAGAGAAAACCACATCTTTCCTGATCTAAGATTTTCTCCAGAAGTACTCTGGTACATGGATGCAGAAGTAAAAACATGAATAGTTTTCTCTGTGGTTAGCTTTTTGCTAGCTAGACAAAATTAGAAATCAGAGAAGAGTGTTAACAGCATTGACAAGAATGTTGTTGAAATACTGGCCAATGACATCTAAGAAAGATGACTCTGGAACATGAATAAATTAAAAGAAAGCCGAAGACCCAATGGACCTATGTTGTTGAAGTTGGTAAGTGGTCAAAATGGGAGTAGCTGAACAAAGTGGAAAGAACAGCAGTTATGATCAGAGAATGGGACGCTCCGACAGTTTCAAAGGTGCAGAAGTTATGAGGTCCAGGGAATGGAATTAGGGGATGGACAGGGAATGGCTCAGGTGCAGGGAGATGAACTCCCCATAAATGAGGAGGTCAAGAAACTGAAAGGCTAGGGCATTGGATGGCGATCTGACCTCAGAGACGCAAGCTTGATGGCAGGCCTTGAGGTTAAAGGATTTGTTGGATAATGGACACTGATGAAGGCATTAAGTGATGCGTGACAGAGTCAGGGAAGGAGTGGTCTGGCACAAAGGCAAGGCTTCAAGAAGCACACAAACAAGCCTGGAACTATGCCGATGATAGTCCTGAAAAGCCTGAAAGTATAACACATACTTTGGAGATAAAATGTAGCTACTCTCCCAAACTAAAAACAATCTTTAAGCATTCTGTTTACTGCCAAAAAGTAGGTTGGGACTATTATTCCAACAACAACAACAAGAAAAAAAGGATTTTAAATAACAGCATGAGTTTCTAAGACTTTAGGGGGAAGATGTATATTCAATATGATTTTGGCAGATTTTGGAAAGTATAGAGGATTTTCATGAAGTAAAGTTAAAATTCTACTGAAATGTACTAATTGGAAAAAATTTAGAAAGGTTAAAAAATCTGAAGATAATATTCAACAAGAAAAATAATATTAAACAAAGAAAAACATCCAAAGTTAATGTTTCACATATGATTAATTTTTCTAGGTTTTGGAAATGTAAAGGCATAATAGAAAAAGATTTTGAAACCTAGTATATAGTCCTTATTCCATTATTAAATAAGTGACTTTGGCGAAGTTATTTTTATGCCTTAGCTCTGTTTCCTCATCTTTTAATCAGAAGGTAGATGTTCAATCTCCCTACATCATTATAATTTTCCAGAACACTACTAATAAATTAGTTAATTCAATAGACACTTATTGAGTCTTTTTGGCAATTAAAATACAACAGTGAATAAAAACAGACAAACTCCTTATGGATTTTTTTATACTATAGTGGACACATATATTAAATAAGTGTAATATGTAAGCAAACATGATTTGCTTATACATTATGTTAGCTGGTGATAAACTGATGTTGTAAGAAAAAAATTGAGGAAGTTAGAAGTGGTAAGGAAGGTGGAGATAGGACAAGGGGTTGCAATTTAAATTTGCCCAGTCAGGAGAGGAAGTCACATTTAAAAAAGACACAGAACTAATGTTTAGTTAGATTGGCTACAAAAAATCAGAACCTGAAAGAACAACATTTTCCTCTTTTAGGTGCTTTGAAAAAAAAATCAAATGCAAGATAACTGATGAGTAGAATGAAAGCAAAGGAGTTCCCAGCACAACCTTCTGCCCCACATTTCTTTCTATGCTCTGTCCATTGCATGAGAGGAGGTGGAGTGGCTCTGGTCTGCAAATGAAGACCTTATCTAAACACCAGAACCAGATACATAGAAAACCAG
Source organism: Gorilla gorilla gorilla (assembly GCF_029281585.2). NCBI lineage: Eukaryota > Metazoa > Chordata > Mammalia > Primates > Hominidae > Gorilla > Gorilla gorilla. The sequence goes on along the minus strand of NC_073243.2, from coordinate 98,616,495 downwards.
GGACTTTACAACGCCTTGGCCTATTCCCTCAGATTCTCCATTGCATGCCCTTAGGACATAAATACCAAGAAAAACTAGTCCAAGGAGTCTCAAAGGTAAAGTAAAACAAAAACATGAAAACTTAGAAAATAGACATCGAGGTAGAAACTAAGATACAAGATGGAGGAATCAAATTACCTCTTAGTTTATTGTGTTTTCCCCTAAAAAAAAAAATATCAACTTCAAACAACAAATCTTCACTACCTCACCTGTGGAACACAGGTGAGACTGGGCCACTGCCTGTGGCTCAGGGACTCTCACGGCTGCAATCAAGGAAGGTATCAATGAGGTCTGCAGTCACCTCCAGGATCTGCCAGGGGAGGATCCTCTTCTAAGCTCATGCACTTGGCCATCGCCAGGCCTCAGGTCCTCACTGGCTAGTGGCCAAAGACTTGAGATTTTTTTGCCACCTGGGGCTCTCCATCCGTTACTCATGACACAGCAGCTTGTTTCTCCCAGAGTAAGTGCTCTCTCTGGGAGAGTGAGAAAGGGCGAAAGGGCTCTCAAGACAGAAGCTACTTTTTTGTGTGTAAATTAATCACAGAAATGATTTTTTGTCACTCCTGCTGTAGCCTCTTCATCAGTAAGTGCAGACCACTCTCAAAGGGAGGGGATTACATAAGGTTGTAAATCCCAGGTGTCTGGGATCATTGGGAATCATCTTCCAGTCTGCTTCTCTAAACTTTGCTCTCTTCATCTTTGTTTTTAGCTTTTCCATCAGAAATTTAGAAATCAGCTCACTGATTCACACTTAAAGCTGAAAGAGTGTATGAAAATTAGACTGAGTAGAACACATTCACTTAGGATTCATTTATCATCAAAACACCTGGGCCTTTGATTCCAACACCTCACTTTTTCCAGCATTCCTGGTAACAGGAGAGCAGATAGATGTTTCCTGTGCCTCCTCCTTAACTACCATTTAACATAGCATTTCCTCTATTGACTTATTCTGAAACTCCAATTCAGAAAAAGAAAAAAAAAGGAGAGAGAAGGAGAAATAGATCAAGAAAGGGTTAATGAGTTCAGCAACTCTTTTCAGCTGCTCAACCAAAGACTTTCACTGTTTTTACAGACCGTGAAAAAATAATTACCTGCTTCAAAACTTGTCTCAGAGAAAGGACATTTTTGTATTTTTTGACTTGTATACTTTAGTGCCCAATTTTCCATTTATCATTCCACAGATCTCTGAGAATCCTCTATGTCACGAAAATTTATATGAAATTAGTACATGTTCAAATTTTTTTCGACCAGCTGCATCCTCTCAGGTCCTCAAGATACCTATCATTAGCACTTTACTGCCTCAAGCACTTATAGACTGGAATAGAGACATCGCCATGGCCAATAGCAATTTATTTTATTGGCACCAGAAGAGCTCATTTGTCTTCATGTTCTAGCAACTACTATGCTGGTGACTGTTATTTTTTCTGGTTGTGGCCAGTATTTTTTTTTTTCTGGTAAGCATTTTTTTTAATGATTTACAATAAAGAGATGACTGAAGAAAGACAATCTATTAAGTTTTGAAGATAGAACCTGATAATAACTCTTTCAGAAGCCAACAAAGCAGAGGGGTATATGTTAGCACATACTCAAAGATTTGTTTGAAAACATGCTGGTGATATATTTCTAAACTTGCTAGTAAATAATTTGCAATTTTGACACAAAACATTCTTTTGGTATAGGCTTCCACTGATAAATTGTTAATTCTAATTAATGTATCAGATAAACTTGTGAAATGGGAAAGCTCATTAACTACTGAAGCATTTTAGATGATGAACAGCATGAAAGGTCATGTACCTAAATATATTTCGAAGGCAAAAATTTTACTCAGAATTATCCTTCCCAATTAATCTTGACCTAATATTTTTTAGTGCTTTTTCATTCTAATCTCTGTAGGCCTTTACCAGTGAGTATAAATGGAGGGAAATAAGGCTAGAAAAATGATGTGAAGCAAAGAATATGAAAGAGGAATAAAAAGGTAGTGTGAAAAGTAGCAGTGGTAAAAACATTCTACTAATCAAAACCTTTCCACGGGGGGAGAAAAAAAAGTGGTTAAAACCCAAGAGGGCTGCATTTTACTTCATTTCTTCTGCAATTTCAAATTCAATTTCAATTTCAAATGTGGCATAATTTCACTCCAAGGTCTATTAGAAATGTCAAAGGCATAGTTATCACTGGCTTACTGCTATCTTGTTTATATTATGTGTCATATAATAGGTGGCCTAGTCCTCCTTCCATTGGTTGCTATAAAGCTCAGAACAGAATATTCAGCCTACCTCTAACAAATGCACATATTTTGTAGTATTGTTACTGGTATATGTTAGTCTATTCTCATGCTGCTAATAAAGACATACCTGAAACTGGGTCGTCTATAAATCAAAGAAGTTTAATGGACTCCCAGTTCCACACGGCTGAGGGGAACCTCACAGTCATGGCAGAAGACGAAGAAGACCAAACCGACATCTTACCTGGCGGCAGGCAAAGAGGAGTGTGCGTAGGGAGCTTTCATTTATAAAACCATCAGATCTCGTGAGACTTATTCGCTATCACGAGAACAGCATGGGCAAGACCCGCCTCCATGATTCAATTACCTCCCACCGGGTGCCTTCCACAACACGTGGGAATTATGGGAGCTACATTTCAAGAAGAGATTGTGGGGGGCGGGACACAGCCGAACCATATCACAGTGGCAATCTGCACGGGTCTGCAGCAACCTCAATTCTTGCCTCGTCAGAAGAAAGGATTTGACTGAGGGGCAGAAGGAGAGGCTAAAGTAAGTTTTAAAGCAGGAGTGAAAGTTTATTAAAAAGTTTTACGTAAGTGAGGAAAAGAAGAAAAGAAAGGAAGGTACACTTGGAAGAGGGCCTAACGGGTGACTTGAGAGACCAAGTGTGCCGCTTGACCGCTTGACTTGGGATTTTACATGTTGGCGTAATTCCGGGATCTTGTGTTACTTCTCTCCACTCCTGAGATCTTATTGTGAAGCTGCTGATCAGTTTCAGGTGTTTTCTATTAGGAGCATGCCTTTCCCTGACACCAGCTGCGATCAATTATTACTTTAGGGAGACAGTTAACAACACCTGACTATCACCTGAGGGTTGCCCAGCACTCCTGGTGTGTGGTGGGGGGAAGCCCTCTCCTGCCCTGTTCATACTTGACTAGCTACCTACAGTAACATTAGGCATTTTATGTTTTAATTTCTTCCCTGGATTTAGTTTATTTTTCCTACATCTATTTTCATTTTAGTAAATGGTTTTTATCATATGTATTAATTAGCTGTTAGTGCATAACAAACCATGCCAAAACTCATCAACTTAAAACAAGTATTTAATGTCCTCAATAATCTATAGGCCATCTGCTGGTTCTTCTGGTCTAGGCCTGAATTGGGTGATCTCAACTAAGTTTGCCCATGCATCTGAGGTCAGCTGGAATGCTTTGTGGTTTCTGGCTAGAGTACCTGTGGTTTAATATGAAATATATGTGATTTTTGTCCCTGGTTCTTGTCACAGAGCTCCTAACATCCTTGGAATTTCCTGATAGGAGTATATTTTATATTCACAATAAGCCCCTTTGATAAATCTTGAATTTATGCTAATAAGGTTGCTTTGGGTGGGGCCCCTGGATGGCCCCAAGATGGGGCCAGTCACCATCAGAAAGACCAACTGAAGAGCATTAGAGGGTTGGAACCTTCAGCCCCACCCACTGACCTCTGGATCAAAATCTATACAACTCTGGAGATCAAACTCTGTAAAAATTCTTGAACAAGACGTGACAGGCTTCAAGGTTGGTGAATATATCCACGTGTCCGGAAGTTGATGCACCCCAAATCCACTAAGACAGCAGCTCCTGTGCTTAGGACCCTTCTAGGCCTTGTCATATGCATCTCTTCCTCTGGCTCTTTATTAATATCCTTTGAAATATCCTTTATAAAAAACTGATAAATGAGCAAGAAGGTGCAAAATGCTACTCTCCTACGAAAACAAAAAAGGACCAACACAATAAGCAACTACATTTTGACCAGAGTGACTAAAAGAACGTGCCAAAGTATAGCAAGGGAGTGGCAGAAACCCTATGGAGCACAGAAACTCAGGATAGCCCCAGGGAAAAGGGAAGGAAACATCCACCTCCTCCACCTGCCTCATTTACCTGGTAGGGATCAGCTCACAACCAGGAGAGACTTCCCCCTGCAGGGAAAAGGTGAGTAGGAGGCTCCTAGCAGCCCCCATTACTGTGTAGGACACCTGCAGTCTTTGCTACTGGAGGATTCTGCAGTCCTCACAGGCCCTGAGCCCAGCTTAGGGAGCTGCCTGAAGTTTTCATGGAAGCAATACTCTAGGGAAGAAGCCTGGATTGTGCCCCATTTCATATGGCCAGATTGTCACTGCTCATGCCATCTTAAAAGTGGAGCCACTGCTAGAGGGCATCCTGCTCCAGGGGCCACTAGCCACTGATCCCTGCATCTCTGAGGATCTTCCATCGTTGCACCTGCTCAAATACACAATGGCACACCATTCCCCACCTGAGTTGCTGCAGCCAAATTGCCTCAGAGGCACTCTATCTCCCCCAGCACCATTGCAGCTGTGCTCCAACCCACAGCTACTCAAAGCCTCGTACCTGCAGAGCAGCTGCTACTACCAACCCCTGTGCCAGAACCAGCCCCTGCCTAAACCCCACGGGAACTGGAGCTTCAGCCCAGGGAAGCCGTCATGACCCTCATGCCAGAACCCATGCAGTACCCTACCCTCTTGGGACCAAAAGCACCAGCCCCACAGAGCAGCCACACCCATTGGAGCCTGAGTTGACTGGCACACCACTCCTTGGGGAACCAGGAGCTTCAGTCCAGTGGTGCAGTAACAAACCCAGCACCTGAGCCAACATAGTACCCAGCCCCCTTGGGAATCTGAGCTTTGGCCCAGTGAAGCAGCTGCACCCCAGGTGCCCCAGACAACTTGGTGCCCTGTTCCCTGGTGACCAGAAGTACTGGTCTGGTGGAGTACCTTTACCCCAAGCTGATACAGTGTCCCACCCCCAGAGAGGCCGAGCCTTCACTGGGCTGTGCCACCTCACCCTCTGGGCTGAACAACCCCTGGGTCCCAAAACCTGGATTAGCCTTTCCAGAGTCTGAGCTGTTGAGGCACCCCACATCCCTGGGGAATAGAGTCATCATTGTGCTGCTCTCCACCCTCAGATCCCAAGCCACCACTGTGCCTCACTTTTCCTGAGTCCCTGCTACCACTGAATCTAGCCTTGCAGAGCCGGGGTATCTGCTGGGCCTCACCTCCCGACATCCAGAGTCATCACAAGGCAACATCTCCTCCCCGGGTGCTCAAGTTACCACTGCGCCGTGTTGGCTCTGAGACCCAAAGCTGTGCCCAGCTTCCCAGGGCCCAATCCTCTGGAACACCCCTTCTTCTCTGGAGCTGTGCTAGTGCTGCTGACTGACTCCCAGGATCAGAGTCACAGCTGTTTCTCTACTCCCTGGGCCCAAGCTACTGGGGAGTGCCTCAGAGTCACATCCCATGGCTTTGTGGGAGAGCTGCATCTACCCATGCCTCAGAGAGTGAACTTGCACCCACAGCACAGGTGCCATGGGATGCCTAGTTTAACAGGACACCATGCCCAGGATACCAGCTTCACAGTCGCTCCTATGCCCTGAAATACAGTGTAGCTGTGACCGCTGTGGGTCATGTCAGACCAGACACCAGGAGGGATCTCTCCAACCAAGCCTCCCCACTGGGGAAATAATGAGAATGAAAGGACAACTAAAGCCCTTGCCACTGAGAACCCTAACAACCGACACTTTCACTATCACTGCCATGAACTTCTACAGCCTTGGCCACTGAGGTACCCACAGCCATTGCTGACATGGATCACAGTTGAAGAAGCTGAATGGAAGCTATGCTACTGTGCCCACCTAGAATCAGAAACAACACAGACTGCCCTAGTGACACCCTAGGACCCATCTATAGGTGAACATCTTTCCCTATGGAAGCCACTCTAAATTTACAAGTGAATGTCCCACCAGATGTGCAGAGATCAATGGCAAATGAAATAGTGCCCGTTATACAGCAGGTACGAAGGGAGCCAAATCCATATACAGTTTTAGCTGTCTATGGGGACTTTTCTCCTTCCCCATTATCTGATGTACAGCAACAAGCCAGCTCACCTACACCAAGACATTTTGCAGAAAGACAGCAGAGCCTTGGAGCGTTTTTATCACTGTTCCTGGGATTCTCAGTATGCAGATCTTGATCCACCAAAGTATGCATTCTCCCCAGCACAGTGCTGGGTCCAGAGGGCCTTTTTTCTATTTCTTTTTACTTGAAAGAGTAAGTAGGTATTCCCTACCCCCTTGCTGTGGGCTAAATTGTGTCCTCCCCAAAATTCATATGTTGAAGTCCTAACCTCCAGTACCTCAGGAGATAGGATCTTTGAAGAGGTAATTACGTTAAAGTGAGGTCATTAGAGTGATCCCAAATTCAATGGGGCTGGTATCCTTATAAGAAGAAGAAATTAGGAAACAGACACAGAGAAAAGATCATGTGCACATACAGGGAACCATCTGCAAACCAAGGATAAAGGCCTCAGGGAAACCAACACTTCCAACGCCTACACCTTGGACTTCTAGTCTCCAAGATGGTGATACAATAAAGTTTTCTTGTTTAAGTCAGACAGTCTGAAATACTTTATTATGGCAGCCCTAGCAAACCAATAGACCCATTTCAGACCAACACCCAAGTGTGGAGCTCACATTAGGAGGGATTTCCTCCCTCTTAAGGTGCTCTTAGCTGCATGTTCAGGCTGCTGGTGTTACAGTAGGTAGCTATAGCTAGTCAGGTATGAGCAGGGCAGGAGAGGGCTCCCCCCACCCCCCCACACACACCAGAAGTGTTGGGTCACCATCAGGTGATGGTCAGGCGGTTGTTAACTCGTGCTCTTAATTGGTCACAGCTGGTGCCAGGGAGGCAGGTCCCCTAATAGATAGAAAACACCTGAATCTGGTGATTAGCAGCTTCCTGATAAGATCTCAGGACTGAAGTAATGCAAGACCCTGGAAGTATGCCAACGTATAACACCTTGAGTCAAGATGTCAAGCCGCACACTTGGTCTCTCAAGGCACCCACTTGGCCCTCTTCCAAGTATACTTTCCTTCCTTTCCTTTCCTTTTTTTGAAAAAAAATTACTCGGCAAAGCTTTTTAATAAACTTTCACTCCTGACCTAAAACTTGCCTCGGTCTCCCTTCTGCCTTATGCCCCTCAGTCAAATTCTTTCTTCTGAGGAGGCAAGAATTGAGGCTGCTGCAGACCCATGTGGATAACTACCACCACTAACACTGGCACAGACATGACCCTGGGTAACAACTATGAGAGATCCTACACTCTCTTCTCTCCTTGTAAGCTACCATAACTAATAAACTTAGCTGTTACAAGCATCGTGTGTTTTGGGGGCATGGATAATGTTGCATCTTACACAAGATGCTCCATAGATCTCAGCAGGATGGATAGATAGACACAAAAAAAGGTACTGTGTAAAACTGAAAAATGGATGAGGCCATTGTGATTTGTAGAAATTGATAAAGACAATGGATAGAAAATCCATCAGCCCTGCCAAGAGCAATATTTTACTTACTTATTTGAATCTTGATTTGCTCTATCCTGCAAAAAGACATTTTTGATTTATACATTTAATGAAACCTGCACTGAAGCAGGAGAGTAACATCTCTGCATGAATTTTAAACATCTGCTTCCTAGGATGAAATTGAAGGAACTTGAACCCCACATTTATTAGAAAATGATATATAATCCTAATAGATAGTATAATGATACTGAAATAAATAGGGTTCTTTGGAAAAGCACAAATCAGATAAAATGTTTCCCATAAGATTAGTCAGTGAGCTAAGAGTAAGTATTGAATCAAATATATACAATGGACTAGAAGACATAAATTACAGAAGAATATGCATTCACCAAGCTTAATTTGCAACAGATACATATTTTATAGCAGAATAAAAAATTATTATTAGCTATGAGATAAAATAGAAAAATAATAAGGCATTACCGAAAAAACTTTTAAAAAATACCAGAGAGAACAAAGCAGTATCATTGGCATTCCCCAGGAACAAACTCTGAAATGGAGATTTGCATCAAGGAATTGTATTAAGGAGCGCTCTTGAGAGCAACATCTGTAAGGGAGTAAAGGTAACAGGAATAGGCAGAAAGAAAAATTGAGTTGAGACTAAGTTGCAACAATGTCCTCAGTTGATCCCATTGGGGAATTATGCAACAAGGATGTTCCTTTGAGTTGTTTACCATTGAGAAAAGGAGCCAGAATGTTGATCAACTCATTGACTAGTCATTGTATATAGGCTTGCCCTGCAGAGGTGGCATAATTTTAGGCAGCTCTCTTTGGCTGAGGACAAGTCTTTAGGAGGGACTCAACTTTGAACCTTGAGCAGATATTGCTCTCAGCATCTTGGGGAATGACTGCCTTAGTTCTGACGGGGTGATCTGGGCAGTGCACTTTATCAACCACTACAATACCTCCCTTGCACTATTAATTGCTACTTGCTTCATAAATATGTTGACTTTATCATCAAAGATTCTAATTTGTTTTGTTTTTTTTTCCTAGAGAAATTTATAAGAAGCTAGTGGAATAAACTATAAAACCTGTTACTGCTGTCTGCAAGGTTGCAACTAATATTCATCATCTTCCTCCTCTACTATCCATTCTAGACTCACATTCATCCTTAGCTAACAATGTTCCTGTCTACATAGCTTACCTGGTGGGTAGATTTAGACCCTTATTCCTGAGAGGTTTGGAGCCACTGATCACCAAGCCCTTATAGGTGAACTTCTCCATATAGAATGGAATTCTCAAGTTTCAGTATATCTGGATGCCAGATACAACCCTTCTGCATTACATAATAACAGCCCTACCAACTTTTCACAGTCAGAGTCACTAACTCCTAAAGGATATTTCTTTTCTTTTAAGCACAAGAAGCTCAAAGAAATGGGTGGCAGATATCACTTAAAATTTAATGGGACCCTGTTTTATTAACTAGTAGCAAATTTCCCCCACAGGATAAAGGCCTTTTATCCTACAAAGCCAAGAATTATGTGGCTCAGACATACAAACTCCCCCAAGTAGGTCACTAGGAGCAATGAGATGCACGTCCAATCCTATTGCCACTTTGGGTTCTCAGACAATATATTCTGCCTTTTGGAAACACAGCTCCATAGAACTGTAACTAATTTAGTGTGTGTACTGTATTATGGAGGCTCTCACCCCGTTATCACAGGGTAACTGCATCTTCAAAAAATTTACTTCCAATGCCAGTTTCAGAATAGTCCAGTACATAATAGAATGTCTAGATATATCCTCTGCCTCACCTCCTTTGCTACAAATTTCATTCCTTGGTCCAATGTAGTATTAAGCAGGATCATATGTCAGAAGATCAAATTCTCTATGAGCGCTCAGAGAGTGGTGCTGGCTCAGGCTCTGTGAGCAGGAGCTCACATATACCTAAAATATATGATGGTTCCATTCAATGTCAACTGTTGTCTCTTCCAGTGCAGAACAGCTACACTGTAATCAACTTGCCACAATGTCCAGTTGGTCTTCTCAAAGAATAACATCCTATAAGGAGCTCAGCATTGATCTCTAATTCTGGCCAACTGGCATTCAGCAAATGACCAGCCTTGGTGGGTGAAAGCTCATGTCATTGGGCTCATGTGCTGCTCCCTTCTCTGCCACAGTGGCTCATCTGTTCACAAGCCAACTGTGCCACCTCTGGAGTGGATGATAGTAATGCTGCCTGACATATGGCCAAGTCCTCCTGTTTATGTTTATACCTATCCCGTGATTAATGCTCTCCAGTGGGCATTAAACATGGGATCCTAAGACCTTCACCCTATGCCCACTCTCATAAATCAATGCACATGACTTCATAAGGTGTCCCCGTCCTTGACATGCTAATCTCGATCCTTCAAGGTCCATTAACAGCCAGACAAGCTATTCACCACTGCTCTTGAGTCTATATATACTCTAAGCTTGGGCTACTTCTTTTTTCATGCAACATGAATGATAAACTGTGCCTCACAAAGTTCTCCCCTTTAATTTTCCTTTATTGCCACTTTTCAGAATTACATCAGACCGAGGCTCTTGGGCAGCAGCAGTCCATTTTCATTTTGTACAAAATTACAGCACCAACCTATCCATAAACAATATTGGGCCATTTTCCTGCCTAGGTAGATGCTCTTAAGACACCCTTCCTGCAGCTCCAGGTGTGGGCTAAGCAGGTGAGCTCAGGGAGAAGCACCTGTGCAACACTGGCAGCTAATATGGGAAATGGGGATCCTTGCACACATACCTCACTTGTGCCTTTTGACATAGCTTGTACATGATTCAGGATGCATTGCTTTGATATTACTGTTATTAATATTTATTGCTATACATGCACAGTCTTAGAACTTGATGAGTTTGATAGAACCCAGTTTATTATGGGCACCTCTAGACAAATGTTCACTCAGTGTCACATGACGAGTTGCTTTAGTTCTACCAGGACTCAGTAGCAAACAAAAAGCTTGGAAGGGTGCATACTTCTCTGATGAGAAATGCAAGGTCCTGCCTTCAGAAATCTATGGATCTATACGCTAGTCCTCCTATTAGTCTTGATATAAACTCCACATGATACTTTTCCCATCAGAGACACATCTGTCAGATCGTATGGCCCCATGGAAAGCCTGCTGGTACTGCAACCTGGAACTGCTGCAGAGCCCATTTTCTTTTACAGTCTCTATTCAGGGATGGTAGCTTCACGTGTCATTGTGTACATTGGTCAAACCAATATTTTTTAGTTGTGGAAAATGCTTCCTCCAGATTCCAAAGATGCCTAGTAGTCATTTTGCTTTTCTTCTTCTATGAATTTTACTTCATAGTGGATGTTTCAACATATCCCAGACAACAGAAGCTCTTGGAAACATCAGTAATGCGGTGTGTCCTTTAATTGTCACAGAGTTTACCTCACTACCTCTGAAGTGAGTGTGTCTTCCTAGGACTTCAAGCACACTTGTCATTTATCTGGATCATAGATTTGTTTTGCTCTAAAACCCATTTGCATTGCTATCTGTGGGTTATGGCCCCATGAAAATCACGTCAACCTTGTCCTTTGGGTTGTAATTATGTCTACCTTGTTTTGGATGGTTAAGGTATGCCATCTGTCTCCTCTTATTTTCCTATCATCCTTTCATCCCCATTGCTATTAGGGAACCCTGGTCTGTAAGACTAGTTCTACTATTAAGCCAAGTGTTCCAAGTACAGCCACTATTGGGCTCCTTCTCACCAACACATTTCTTTTTGCTTTGAGAAATTAGAGTGTCTTCCTTGCCATCCCATGGAGCATAGGTAGCTGGTGGGTGTTCCAGTTTTTCATAGCATATCATCTCTAGAAGATCCAATTATCTCAGTTTTTTTTTCCCTTTCTTCCGGCATCTGCCAGGAAGTCTAGCATTCCTACTTACTATGGGCCATAGCTTTCTCCAAGCTTTGAACAGCCTATCTAGAATTTGTTACCATCTCCTGGTTTCTTTTCAGGTAGTTAAATCTTATATCACGGGAATGTTCTCTCGTATCAATAAATTTTCCCTTATCCAACTTTATATTCTATTCCTCTCAGCCTCTCAGCACCCAGCCCCATACATATATACTCCTGGCTAATATACATTGGCCAAGTCTTACAGAACCATTCAAGGTAGAGTCTGTTTCTTCTTATGGCATGTCCAGCACTTGCCTTACTGGCTTATACTGTGGCTTAACCTTTGTTATTTATCTGACAGCTAGAAAGGATGTGGAAGTAGATACAAACAGATGGTAGGAAGGACATATGTTGTCTTATGAGGCATAGGCACTTGCATCATCTTCAAACAATGCAGAAATGCTAGCTCTTAACAGGAAGAGGGGGGCCACTTCTGCAGACCCGGGACATTCAGAGAAAACTAGGGATTCAAGACTGTCAAATGAATAAACCCAGATGTCTCCCATCTCAAGTCTCAGGGTGCCATACTTATCCAACCTGCTAATTTTAGCACAGCTAATTTTATGAGGTTGAAAATTTAGACATCTTTATATACCTAGCAGCCTAATAATTAAGTTCTGGACCTGATTCTCAGCTTTTTCTGCCCTTCAATTCAATAGGTGTGATTTTCTGTGTTTCCAAGGAGGCTATACACACTTCAATCTCCAGCCAAAATGGGTAATGAATTGCCCTAAGTGTTTCATGTCTTTCTTTAAGACATAATAGCACTCAGCATGAGCCATTCTATTCCATAGTCTAGTAATTACTAATTGTCCCAGACTTCTCAAATACCTGATATAGCCCCAACCACTGCATTCTCTTTAACTGCCTTCCATCCCAATTCAATGGAAGTGTTACTATTCAGTGCTACTGCACCGCAATCACAGTGGAGGCCTCAGCCCATCCTGTGGAAAGCTGTGAAGTTGGTTTGGCGTGAAGAGATATCTTAATTTAAAGAAAGACAGCCAGGTCTTTGAATCCCTTCTATCATTGAGCCATTCCATGAGAACTTCCTCTTAGAAGTGCACATAATCTCCGTGAGCCTTAATATTTGGTTGAAAGCAATCCTGAGTACAAGGGACTCAGTGTGAGCCATCAGTAAGCAACACTTTGGCAGCCAGGAGAGAAAATGCCTTGGAAGCCGGGTATTCACTACACAAGATTAGCAGTAAATAGGCATGGGACTAAAATCCACAATGAAGCAAAATTAATTTAGCTCTGCAATGAAATAAGTAAATCTGCATTCAATAGAAAAAAAGTTATAAAAGCCATTTGGAACAATGGCAATATTAATATTAACCAGAAAAAATTTATATAATAGATTTATTGATTTCTGTAAGGTCATACAAGATATTGAAACAGACTGTATTAGACTTTAAAGGATAGCATGTTGAGAGAAATCTTACATGGTCATAAAAAGAAATTCAACAATTTCTCAGAAGAAATGAAGGGGTAAAGAAGTATTTTTAAAAATCTTTATTTTATAATTAAATTCTATCAATTTATCTCAGTTCTACTCTGGAATAGATTTTTCACAAAGGGTGAATTAATCCTCTGCCCAAATGGCCATTAATTTTTTATGGTGGCAATCAAAGGAAAATATTACAAAAGAAAATTACTTACATCAAAATGCAAAGGAATTGAAAAGCTGTGCCATATGTACAAGTATATAACAGGCAATGATATCATGCATGCCATAGATGTGCATAGATTTCCGGTTCTTTGAGAGCAGGGACTCCACCTTATTCATCTTTATATACCAAATGTCTGCCACAATGCCTTGCAAGCAAAAAAGTTTTATAAATATTTTATGAGTGAGAGAGTCAATTAATTCAAAAATAGATTAATATAAATTCTATGGCTACACTCAAATTTCATTCCATTTGTCTAGTAAGTAATTTGTCTAATGTTTACTGAGACATGTTTTAAATAAAGATTTGAACATTAAAAGTATCCTCATAGACTTTTGTCATGGGAATTATATAGTTTACTAAAGACAATGGAGAGTTCTATTTCTAAAAAGTGATATATTTAATATCCTGTGTTATTCAATAAATACTATTAAAACCAGCATATGCTGATTGATGATGGATTATATGGCAGGATGCTGATGGGTGCTGGGAAGGAAGAAAAATCATCCAAAATTTCTTCCTACAAGAAACATAGAGTTTGTAGTGATGGTAGCATTCATGTGAAAATTAACTATGATCAGACGAGATAATGCAAGAATTAAGTAGAAGAATTAAGATTGCTAATTAATTAAAATTGAGATTGATCATTCTCTACTGAGCTATCATTTATCCCTCCTCAATCAATGGAACCCAAATTTTAGCTGGATATATAACTCCAGAATAACTGTTTCTCAGCCTCCTTTGCAGCTGCGGTAGCCATGCAACCAACCTCTGGTAGAGTGTAAGCAAGGGTTCTGCAAGAATTCCAAGAAAGTCTCTTTAAAGGAGGTGACTTCTTCCCTACTGCTTAACCCTTAGAATGGGACCATTATAATCAGATTTCCAAAAACCATCTTGGACCAGGAGGTAATTTTGAGCAAGAAAGCCATGTGCTGAGAATAGTAAATAGCAAACCATCTGAGTCCCTGGGGATTATGGAGCAAACTTACTATCAGAGGAAAGAAAGAAACTTCTATCTTACTTAAGCCACTTTATCCTATTTATATTTGTTTTTATACCTTACTAAATAAAGGCAAACCTAAGTCCAGTTGATACTATAAGCATGAAAAAGCAGTCATTTAATTTTATAGGAGGATTGAAAGTTTGAGGGAGGAGGTGTCTTTTGAGTTAGAACTAAGATGAGGAAATTCTGAAACTCAACTTTTATCATTAGTCTGAAAAAAAGACATGGTAAAATATTTTGCATGCTATATTTGTGTACAATCAATTCCCAAAAAAGAGTCAATAATGACAACTCTATTTATTAAGGTTCAGTTGTTCCAGTCTTCCTATTCTGCTTTGATTATATTTAAAATTTTTCTTTGAACCCCGTAAGTGAATGCCGTAATTTATTTCCCTGAGAAAAGACAATTGTAGTTTATAAACACACTTTTAAAATATACATAGGTGCCAATTATGCTTTCAAAACAATTAATCTTGAAAGCAGAATTCTATATGTATATATTTTCCTGTATATGTGAAAATGACTTATTTGATATCATTAAATACAGAGTGCATTATTTTGTTCTCATACTGAGTGTATAATAAGGTATGGAATAGGGCCTTCTGAGGATACCAATGCAAAATCAGTCGAAAAGTATATGAAAACCCTTTTCACTCTGTTGACACTTCATTATTTGTAGACTGCAGTAATATTTGCAAAGTACGTTATTGTCTTCCTTGACATACATTTCTAAATAGATGGATATATAGCTTAGCATACATTCCTGGAAAGAGTGCATGTGGGGTTTGGAGGGAGGTGGAAGAAGCATATTGAGGAACTTTTGCAAATCACATAATACTGTAACTAACCTAAATGGTTATTAAAAGAAATATTTTGGCAAAGCAAAGAATATGTCTATAATTTTTTGAAATTGCTTGTCAAAACCCATTTGACAAACTGCGAAGAGCCTGAGATTTATCCTACTTGCAAGCTAGCAGGTTAATCAGCCACAGTTTCACTGATGCTGGCAGAAGACCCTAGACTCCTAGGTCAGAGACAAGAGGGTTTTATTATTCATGGCCTGCAAGCAGCAGGAGCTTGATGCTCATGTACCTTCCTCTAGCCCCCACATCCCATGAATGCAATGTAGAAGGGCACACGTGGATACTACACACAGTGGGCTGTTGGCACAGAATACAAATTATCTTAAATAGGCTGCAAGCAAACTCTCCTGACATTTGTCAAAAAGGACTACATTATCTTTATTACAATGGACAATAAGCAAATCTGCTCTTTGCTACAGAGGGAGAGATTATCTCTACCTTCTAAGACTTTTGCTATACAAACATCCTTGAGAAGACAGGAAGTGCTTCTGATCACAATTTCAAGATATGAAGTGCATCCTTGAGAAGACTGGACATGCAGAAACATGAGAAACCCATGAAGAAATGTCCTTCAATAATATATTTCTCCCTCTAGACCAGTGCTAAAAGAACTTTCTGTGGGGCTGGGTGCGGTGGCTCACGCCTGTAATCCCAGCACTTTGGGAGGCCGAGGTGGGTGGATCACGAGGTCAGGAGATCGAGACCATCCTGGCTAACATGGTGAAACCCCGTCTCTACTAAAAGTACAAAAAGAAATTAGCCGGGCATGGTGGCGGGCGCCTGTAGTCCCAGCTACTTGGGAGGCTGAGGCAGGAGAATGGTGTGAACCCAGGAGGCGGAGCTTGCAGTGAGCCCAGATCGCGCCACTGCACTCCAGCCTGGGTGACAGAGCAAGACTCTGTCTCAAAAAAATCAAAAACAAAAAGAAAGAAAGAAGAACCTTCTGTGATGACAGAAATGTTCCATGTCTACACTATCTAGCTGGTATCCACCAGCCACTTTTGGCTACTGAGGAGTTGAAGTGTGGCTACTGCAATAGTAAACTGAATTTAGTTTTAATAATATAAATTTAAATGTAAATAGGCACAAGTGGGTAATGCCTACGGTAATGGGCAGCACATATCTAAACAATGTACTTCTTGATAGTGATGTCTTCATCCAGACATTCACCACAGAGTTTCTTACAGTCATAGACACACTGAAAGAATTTTAAATGAATTTGTAGATAAAAAAGGTAGTCACACACAGGAAGGGGAATATCACACTCTGGGGAATGTTGTGGGGTTGGGGGAGGGGGGAGGGATAGCATTGGGAGATATACCTAATGCTAGATGACAAGTTAGTGGGTGCAGTGCACCAGAATGGCACATGTATACATATGTAACTAACCTGCACAATGTGCACATGTACCCTAAAACTTAAAGTATAATAAAAAATGTAAAAAAAAAAAAAAAAAAAAAGGTAGTCAAAATTACACCCTAATTGAAAGGTTATCTAAATAGTTTTAAGGGCATAGCCGTATTTCCTGGTTCTAAGACATAAAAAATAATAAAGGCAGCAATGTAAGCTTCTCAAAGGCAAATAAACATTCCTTATGCATTAAACACACGCATTCAGCAAACATTCATTGAGTCACTAAGAGATAAAATCAAGACTGATGGTGTTTTTGTTTCCTCTTGCTAAAACTTAGAAAATTAACAAATTTAGCACATTTAGTAAATTAACAAAATTTAGTGGATTAAAATTACAGTTCTGGAGGGAGCAGTTCAAAATCAGCTTCGGGGAGCTAACAATCCGGATGCTGGCAGGGCTGTGTCTCCTCTGAAGGCCCTAAGGGTGAATCTGTTTCCTGTACTTTTCCAGCTTTCAGAGACCAACTGCACTCTTCAGTTCATGGCCCCACATCATTTCGACCTCTGCTTCCATCATCACAACTCCTCTCTTTTTTGCTTTTTTTTTTTTCCACATCACTTTGTCTTCCTCTGACTTTCTCGCCTCCTTCTCATAAGGGCCTTTGTGTTTACCTTGAGTCCACTCAGGTAATTCAGGATATTCCTACATTTCAAGGTCCATAACCTTAACCACATCTGCAAAGTCTCCTCTGCCATGTATGGTAATATATCACATATTCCAGGGATAAGGACATGGACGTTTTTTGGGGTGTCATTATTCAGCATACCACAGATGCCTAGGGTTTTGTTGAAGAGCAATTCTAAGAATTTCAGAACAGAAACAGATAAAAAGACATGGTTTCTATCCTTCTGTAGGTTACACTTTAGTAGGGAGAGACAGATTATAAGGAAATTAAAAGCTACATACAAAATATAAATTCAGGTTTGATAAGTGCAATGAAGAAAATAAGTAGAGAGAGGTGATGATTGCTTGGGAAGGCAGCAACTTTAGATAAAGTGGTTAGGAATGACTTTTCTGAGAAAATGACATTTGAGGTAAATTATGAAGGGTGAGGAAAGGCTCAAGGGGAAATCAGAGAAGTGCATTCCCCACTGGAGCAGCACAACGAAAGCCAAGTCTCCGGGAGAGGAATGAGGCCGACAAGAAGAAGGAACTGAAAGGAGGCCAGGAGATCTGCTTATGAAACAAGGTAAGGAGTGAGAGAGTATAGAATAAGATGAGGTCAGAGAGAGAAGCAAAAGGTGGATCATAACAGGAATTTAAGCCATGAGAAGAACGTCCATTTTATGCTGAAGACAAAGGGAAATCACTGAATGTTTTCAAGTAAGGGAGGATCACGGTCTGAAATGAAATTTACTTTTTATTTATTTATTTATTTTTGAGACATAGTCTTGCTCTGTCACCCAGGCTGTATTGCAATGCCATGATCATGGCTCACTACAACCCTCTGCCTCCCGGGTTCAAGAGATTCTCCTGCCTCAGCCTCCCGTGTAGCTGGGATTACAGGCGTGCACCACCACCACACCCACCTAATTTTTGTATTTTTAGTAGAGATGCGGTTTTGCCATGTTGGCCACGCTGGTCTCGAATACCTGACCTCAAGTGATCTGCCCGCCTCAGCCTCCCAAAGGGCTGAAATTACAGATATAAGCCATCACACCTAGACTTACGTTGTTTAAATATTACATTAGCTGCTGTGTCGGGAATGCATTAGACAGGAGGAGCAAAGGGAACAAGAATAGCAGCAGGCTGACCAGTTCTGAAGGCAAAAGATGGTGGAGACAAAGGCCAGCATGACTCTGGTGGAGACGGCAAGATGTGTGTGATGTGTCTATTTTGAAGATGGAAGTGGTGGGACTTAGTGATGGATTGGGTTTGGAGCATTAACTAAGAGAAATAAATCAAGAATGATGCTTAGTTGTTTGCCTTGATAAAATATTGTAGATCATAATGACTTTCACTTAAGTGAGGAAAAGAACAGAAAAGAACAGTGATCTTGGAGGAGATGATGGGAATTTGAGATATTAAGTGGGAATTCCTGTAACATTTTAAATTACAATTATTAGATGGGAAGTTGGATGTATAAGACTGATTAGAGGCTAAATTTGGACAGGATATATATATATATATATGACATATGTAATATGATATGCAAAGTCACAGAAATAAATGAAGACACTATATAAGGAAAATAATAGGGAATGGATCCCTGTTGCAAGAAGATCCAACATGATTAAATTGGATAGATAGAATAGGTGGAAAACAAGACAAACGAACATGAGAAAGGGCCACTGATTAAGAAAACAGAAATATAAGAGTGTTGGTCAAAGGGTACAATGTTTCATTTAGAAAAGAGGATTAAGTGTTAGTGATTTATTGCACAGCATAGTGACCATAGTTAATAATAATGTACCATATATTTCAAAATTGCTAAAAGAGCAGATTTTAAATGTTCCCAACCAAAAAAATGATAAGTACATGAGGTGCTAGATATGTGAATTCACTTCATTTAATCATTGAACAATGTGTGTAGATACATCAAAACATTATATTCTCCATAAATATATAAAATTTTTATTTGTCAATTAAAAACAAAAATATGCCGTGTTTAATAGAAGTTGTGAGAGAGGGCATCCTTGTCTTGTGCCAGTTTTCAAGGGGAATGCTTCCAGCTTTTGCTTAGTCAGTATGATGTTGGGTGTGGGTTTTGTCATAGATGGCTCTTATTATTTTGTGGTATGTTCCTTTAACACCTAGTATATTGAGAGTTTTTAACATGAAGGTGTGTTGAATTTTATCAGAAGCCTTATCTGTATCTGTTGAGGTAATCATGTGTTTTTTTTCTTTAGTTCTATTTATGTGATGAATTATATTTATTAATTTTTGTATGTTGAACCAAACTTGCATCTCAGGGATAAAGCCTAATTGATCATGGTGAATAAGCTTTTGGATGTGCTGATGGACTTGGTTTGCAAGTATTTTGTTGAGGATGTTTGCATCAATGTATATCAAGGATATTAGCCTGAAGTTTTATTTTCTTGTGTTTCTTCCAGGTTTTGGCATCAGGATGATGCTGGCCTCATGGAATGAGTTAGGGAAGAGTCCCTCCTCCTCAATTTTTTGGAATAGTTTCAGCAGGGATAGTAGCAGCTCTTCTTGGTACATCTGGTAGAATTCAGCTGTGAATCTACCTGGTTCTTGGCTTTTTTGGATAGTAAGATTTTTATTATTGACTCAATTTCAGAGCTTCTTATTAGTCTGTGCAGGGATTCAATTTCTTCCTGGTGCAGTCTTGGGGAGGTACATGTGTCCAGGAATTTATAGAGAAAGAAATAAAAGTATCCAACTAGAAACTGTCCCTGTTTGCAGACGACATGATCCTACATCTAGACAACTCCATAGTCTCAGCCCAAAAGCTCTTTAAGCTGATAAACAACATCGATGAAGTCTCAGGATACAAAATCAATGGCAAAAATCACCAACATTCCTATACACCAACAAGAGTCAAACCAAGAACCAAAGCAGGAATGTGATTTCATTCACAATTGCCACACACAAACAAATGAAATACCTAGGAATACAGCTAACCAGGTAGGTGACAAATCTCCACAAGGAGAACTATAAAACACTGCTCAAAGAAATCAGAGATGACACAAACAAATGGAAAAACATCTTGTGCTCACAGATAGGAAAAATCAGTATCATTGAAATGGCCATACTACCCAAAGCAACTTATAGATTCAATGCTATTTCTATTAACCTAGTGCTGACATTCTTTACAGAACTAGAAAAATTTTTAAATTCAAATAGGGCCAAACACAGTGGCTCACTCCTGTAATACCAGCACTTTGAGAGGCTGAAGTGGGCGGATTACTTGAGTCCATGAGTTTGAGACCAGCCTGGCCAATATGGTGAAACCCTGTCTCTACTAAAAATATAAAAATTAGCCTGGCATGATGGCATGAGCCTGTAGGCCCAGCTACTGGAAAGGCTGAGGCACAAGAACCACTTGAACCCCAGAGGCAGTCACAATGAGCTGAGATCATGTCACTGAACTCTCGAGACTCTGTCTCAATAAATAAATAAATAAAATTCTATGGAATCAAGAAAGAACCCAAATAGACAAGGAAATTCTAAACAAAAAGGACAAAGCTGGGGGATTCATGTTACCCAACTTCAAACTATGCTACAAGGGTATAATAACAAAAATAGCATGTTACTGTTACAAAAACAGACACATAGACAAATGGAACAGAATAGAGAGCCCAGAAATAATGCCACGTACCTACAACCATCTAATCTTCAACATAATCAACAAAAGCAAGCAATGGGGAAAAGACTCCCTATTCAATAAATGATGCTGGAATAACTGGCTAGCCATATGCAGAAGATTGAAACTGAACCCCTTCGGTACACCATATACAAAAACCAACTCAAGATGGATGAAAGATTTAAATATAAAAGCTAAAATTACAATAACCCTGGAAGATAACCTAGGAAATACCATTCTGAACTTAGAACCTGGCAAAGATTTCATGACAAAGACACCAAAAGCAATGGCAAGTAAAACAAAAATTAACAATTGGGACCTAGTTAAACTAAAGAATTTCTTCACAGTAAAAGAAATTATCAATAAACAAACAACCTAAAGAATGCAAGAAAATCATTGCAAACTATGCACCTGACAAAGGTCTAATATCCAGAATGCATAAGGAACTTAAAATAGCAAGCAAAAACAAACCACTCCATTAAAAAGTGGGCAAAGGACATGAACAGACACTTTTCAAAAGAAGACACACAAGTAGCCCACAAACATATGAAAACATGCTCAACATCGTTAATCAGAGAAATGCAAAACCATGCCACTTGAGATATTAAAAACCGCACTCACACAGGTCAGAATAATTATTATTAAAAAGTCAAAAAATAACAGATGTTGGTGAGGTTGTAGAGAAAAGGGAACACTTACACAGTGCTAGGGGGAATGTAAATTAGTTCAGCCATATGGAAAGCAGTGCAGCAATTCCTCAAAGAACTTAACACAGAATTACCGTTCAAACCAGCAATCCAATTATTGGGTATGTACCCAAAGGAATATAAATCATTCTACCATAAGACACATGCACGTGTATGTTCATCACAGCACTACTGACAATAGCAAAGACATAGAATCAACCTAAATGCCCATCAGTGGTAGACTGGATAAAGCAAATGCAGTACATATACACCATAGAATACTACACAACCATAAAAAAGAATGAGATCATGTCCCTTGTAGCAACATGGATGGAACTGGAGGCCATTATCCTAAGCAAACTAATGTAGAAATAAACAACTAAATATCACATCTTCTCACTTAAAAGTAAAAGCTAAACATTGAGAACACATGCACACAAAGAAACAAACAACAGACACTGGCGTCTACTCGCAGATGGAGATGGGAGGAGAGAGAATCAAAAAACGACCTATCAGGCCAGGCTCAGTGGCTCATGCCTGGAATCCCAGCACTTCGGGAGGTCAAGGCAGATGGATCACCCAAGGTCATGAGTTCGAGACCAGCCTGGCCAACATGAAGAAACCCCATCTCTACTGAAAATTCAAAAATTAGTCAGACAGGTGCATCCCTGTTGTTGCAGCTACCTGGGAGGCTGAGGCAGGAGAATCGCTTGAATCCAGGAGGCAGAGGTTGCAGAGCCAAGATTGTGCCACTGCACTCCAGCCTGGGCAACAGAGCAAGACTGACACACAGTTTACCTATATAACAAGCCTGAATATGTACTTCCGAACCTAAAATAAATGATTAAAAAACTATAAATAATCACACTCTATCAATAATATTGTGGCATGATAATGGTATCCAAATGATGAAAATAGAAGTTTCTCATAAATGCTGTTGTATGTCCTATCTATGTGAAATATATTACACCTAGTAATATATGTGTGTGTATATATGTACATAAATATATGTGTACATATATATGTAAACTAAATAAAGAAAATAAATTCAAGATAGCTTTGGTGCCATGGAATCAGAGAAAATAGTATTTAAAGAGCTGTGTCAAGGGCTTCTGAGAAGTCAGGTACCACAATGGCAGAGAAATGCCTAGTAGATTCAGCAGCATGACTTTTTTTGACTGGGCAGGGGTGGTTTTACTGGCAGCCTAAGCCAAATTAAGAGTTGATTGAAGAGGGAATCATAGGTGAATAGATGAGAAGTGAAGAATGGTGAGGTTGATAACTCCCTCCTGCAGGTCTGTGCTGACACAGAGCAGTGAAACAGGGCTAGACGAGGATGTGAGGTCAAATAATTTGTTTTTAATGGGAAGAGGTAGAGCATATTTTTATATTATTGAGAAAGATCTGGAAGAGGCTGTGATGCTGGCCCACCAAGCAGAGGTCAGTCTTTGGAAAGGCACAGAGGACAAGTGGAGAAATTTATATTCCAAGGATCAGAGGCAATTCGCCTATAAAATAGGAAGGCAAATGTAAAATCAGTGCATATGGGAAATTATATTTGTAGTTTTAGCACAAAGAGGAAAGAGTTCTACTCTAACGAAACTTCTATTTTCCCAATAAAATACATTCCTTGTATCTTTCTCAGTGAAGTGTCTTATTTTCCCAGTGAAAAAATGGAGGGCATGAGCTGAATATTTGGGTGAGGGGGAGACAGGGCCAGGTGGAGGGACCGAGAAGAGAAAGGGAAAGTCAACATAAGAGCAGGAACAATTCTTTTATGAGGTTATGATTTTGTTTGTTTTTACAGAAGGAAAGAAACTGTGCAATTCTAAGAAGGTTGTTACTAGAGGGATACTAGAGAGAATATGGAAAATATATCCAAAGTGGGCAGTAGCAAGGAAAAGAGTGGGATAAGGGTTGTGGATACAAAGCCTTACTACAGTATGCTAGGTGCCAAAGGTATATTATTTTAATTCTCACAAATTATGAGGAAGGTGCAATTTTTTCCATTTTACAGTTGAGGAGACCAAAGCTCAGAGATGTGAAGCAGTTTTCTTTAAGGCTAACCACAACAATTAAATAGCAGAATTTAGAGTCAAGATCAAGTCTGACACAAAAGCTCATGTTCTCCCCTTAGCAGTGGGAAGCCATCAGAGATCTTAATTCAAGGAAATATGTGATCTGTTTCAGGAAGACAATTTGATAAAAGTAGATAAATTGGAAGAGAAGAGATTATTAGAGGTGGCAACAGGCTTTGAGAGTGCCGCAGTTGGCCAGATCCTTGATAAAGACCATAAGTGAGCCAACGGTGGAAGAGTAGAAACTAGATACATGCCAGTATGTTAGGTAAATATTGAGGTAATAGACCCAACATCTAACTGATCTGTCCCTCTCTGCTGTATTCATTCACTTCTATTCTGCTATGCGTGGCTCAAAAAGGAGACATTAATTCCATTTCTCTCCCTCTTTCCTTATCACCATTCCTCCAACTTCAGAGTAAGGGACAAAGTGGTAGAGGCAGGGAGATGAAATTAGAGGACGTACAAAGCTCTAAGGAAAGCTCAGTTGCATCGTCTCAAAAAGATTCAGGGATAAGTTAGCAGGAGTAGCATGAATAAATGCTCAGTATCAGGACAGAGCTTGCTAGTGCCCCCAGAACCCTGGCAAGGCCACTTTATTTCAAAACCAGCCTCTTTGTAGGCCTGGGTTGCTTAAAAAAACACCTTCCCCTTTCACTTTTTTTTACTTTGCATATGAGGGACATGGAAAACTGAAAAGGGCAATATTTGAAGGCAAATGATCCAGTATTAATTTAAAAACAATTGCCTTCTGTGGACATGGCCTCAATGTTCGCCAAATGTTTATAATAAGCAGAAACATTCTCCTAACAGGTGCAGTTGCCGCAATGAACGTCGCAGCAGGCACACGCACACAGCGTTTTATCTACAGTTGGGTCATTGAAATTAAGTGCAGAATAATGTAAATATATGACTGCTCAGATGTATTTGGAGAAAGTCATTTGCCCAATGATAATTGATGCTTATTGAGGACTGGGGAGCACAATGAAAGTGTTGCAAATCACCCCATATTTCTGTTGCCACCTGTATAACCACTCAACAGGCAGAACAGAATAAAATGTGAATTTGTCTTTGGGGCAGTATATAATTCCACCTATTTTTTCCGTCTTGGGTATCCTTTCATTCCTTTTTCACACAACAGCTTTCTTTGATTTTTAAAAAATGTGCCATGTAGTATACACTTATTTCTCTTTGCTCCCCCTCATGTTGTGGGGGGAAAAATCCCTGAACAGATGTTGTGTTACGATTGCCAAACTAATTTTGCTTTTGATGTTCCGTGCTCAAAGCTACTTTTTGGAGAACACATTGGTTAAATGTACTCCTTGTTGTGTACTGTACATTTAATAGCAGGAAGACAGTTGGAAAAGGATTATAACGCAGTTCCTGAAAATGCGAGTGTCGAGTATTCAAAGATAAGCAGAAAGAAAAATCTGGCAGAGTCCACATGATGAGACACAAAGGTTGCAGTTACAAGTCTGTTAGCTATTAAAAACAATGTTACATTTTTATGAGGTATACATAGCAATGAAATGCTCAGGGCAGGGAAGAATTTAGCAACATCCCAAAGATGCAACTTGATAAACATTAGAAGTTAGGATAAAATGAATGAAAAAATATTCAAAATTAACAACAAACAATTCTCAGGAAAACTGCTCCTAAAAGCAGTTGGCAGTGAATCTGCAAAGGTTAGGCTCTCATCTTCCGAAACAAAAACACATACGCATATTTTTTTTCTAGCCAATATCCTTTGTAGTGAAAAGTGGAAGATTACAATCAAGTTTTATTGAAACACAGTGTATCCTTAAAAGAAGTTGCTGCCAGCTTGGCCATTTTCAACTGGAGAAATACTGAAATGATGGGCAGAGAGATGAGTGAGATACAGAGGTAGATGAACGTGCTTGAGGTTTTATGAGGAAATGCAATACACAGGAAACAAAAAAAACATAGAAATAAAAGATGATTATGGAATGTGGATCCATTGATTGCTTTTGAGAGAGAACACAATAAAAAATGGTGTTCATGGGCACTGTATTCGCTTACTAGGGCTGCCATAACAAAGTAGTATGACTGGGTGGATTAAACAACAGAAACTTAGTTTTTCACAATTCTGGAGGCCACAAGTCTGAGATGAATGCGTTGGCAGAGTTAGTTTTATTCTGAGGCTTCTCTCCTTGGTTCATGGGTGTCTGCCTCCTCCCTGTTTCCACACGGTGTTCCTCCTGTATCTGTATCTGTATCCTAGTCTCCGTTTCTTATAGGAACATCAGTCATATAGGATGAGGGCTGGTCAATGACCTCATTTAACCTTAATTACCTCTTTAAAGATCTAGTCTCAGCACAGCGGCTCACGCGTGTAATCCCAGCACTTTGGGAGGCTGAGGTGGGTGGATCACGAGGTCACGAGTTTGAGACCAGCCTGACCAACATGGTGAAACCCCATCTCCACTAAAAATACAAAAATTAGCCAGGCATGGTGGCGGGCACCTGTAATCCCAGCTACTCAGGAGGCTGAGGCAGGAGAATCACTAGAACCCAGGAGGCGGAGCTTGCAGTGAGCCAAGATTGCGCCATTGCACTCCAGCCTGGGGGACAGGGCGAGACTCAGTTACAAAAAAAAAACCTAGTCTCCAAATGCAGTCACATTATGGGGTACTGGGGATTATGACTTCAACATATGAATTTGAAAGTGAGAGGGATAATTCAGTTTAAAATATGCACCAATGATAGGCTGGATTAAGAAAATGTGGCACATATACACCATGGAATACTATGCAGCCATAAAAAATGATGAGTTCATGTCCTTTGTAGGGACATGGATGAAGTTGGAAATCATCATTCTCAGTAAACTATCACAAGAACAAAAAACCAAACACCGCATATTCTCACTCACAGGTGGGAATTAAACAATGAGAACACATGGACAGGAAGGGGAACATCACACTCTGGGGACTGTTGTGGGGTGGGGGGAGGGGGGAGGGATAGCATTGGGAGATATACCTAATGCTAGATGACGAGTCAGTGGGTGCAGTGCACCAGCATGTCACATGTATACATATGTAACTAACCTGCACATTGTGCACATGTACCCTAACACTTAAAGTATAATAATAATAATTTAAAAAAGAAAAAAATATGCACCAAATACATGACCTAACATTGAACACCTGTTCAGCATCCAGAACTGAGCTACATGTCAGGGTTACACAGAAGTGGTCTCTGGTTCTTGTCCTCAAGGACAGGAGCTTGCAAACAAGTGTGAGAGATAATGCACATAGATCTCTATACTAAAGCATTTAAAACACCCTTCATAGAGCACTAGAACATATATGTTTAAAAAAATACAAATGATTGAATAAGTTAATGAAATTGAGGACTATATGCAGAACCCGTGACATTTGAGCTGTGACTTGAAAAATAGACAGCAACTCAGTAGAGAGCAGTTCTAAAGGGTATGTCAGGGAGGAAAAATGGCAGCCCAGCCAAGGCACAGACATGTTAGAGGGACTTAGTGAAGGCTTATAGCACACCCAAGGAGCCATCAAAGCACCAACAAATGAATCAATACAAAAGTCATTAAAATGCTCTAAGAGATGTAGTAATATATTCTAGACAATTAAGGGAAAACTTAAATTATATGTAAAATCCAACTTTAAGGTTGGGTCTCCATGAATTTTTGACCAAACTGTTGCTCCAACTTTAGAATCCAAAAACACTTCTAAAGAGTACATTAGAAATTCCTGATCCTCCTGGTATTTGGAGCAGAGGTAGATTGCAAGTTAGAATGAAAATCAAGCTAACACATTTGCACAGGTATATGGACGTGATTTTATGTACATAAGGTATCTATCAGGGACTCACCACATTGAAATGTTCAGAAAAGTTAATGCTATTTTCATTCTCATTCATCTTAAGAGAAAACTCAAGATTGTACTATCTCAGATAACCAAAAAGATAATTCTTTTAGTAAAGATGGTGAATATAACCTCTTGTGTGACTGTGTAAACTTTGTAAACTCATCAACTGAGAACATACTCATCTTTTGACAAGTGAATCTATTCCAACTCAGTTTATTTTTCTGATCAAGGTAAAAAACATAGTCCTTGGAATGTTATTCATGCAGCTTAAATGGAATTCCGGGAAGTCAAAAAGCACAGGGCTTCACATTGATAAGTGATTTCCATCTGATTCCTGAATTAATTATGCATATTAATTCCTACATTCTATCTCAACCTCTCAAACACCACAATATTTATTTGTAGCATACCCCATTTCAAAACACCCAGAGGAAGGAAAAGGGCCTTGTTATTCACTCCAGACAGGGAGCAACCTAATTATCTATCTATCCTGAAGCATGCAGCTCCCCAATTATGTGCCTATTCTTGTGCGAGTTCAATCTGCAGATAGTAATAACTACAAAGGTCCTAAAACCAGGTCTCAATGAGTTGATGTACAACAGGTTGAGAATAACTGAAACCACACTTCTCCAGGAGGATCTGAACACAAGAAACCATTAAGGATATATGGTAGATCTGACAGGAATGTCCAGGCTCTCTTCTTTAAAAAATAAAAATAAAAAAATTGTGAAGAAGGAAAGCATTTTGATGCTGAGTGTCTTCTGTTTTCCTGATCCCATGCTATCTAGGTTGAATGCAACCCTCTTGCTTCAGAGCCATTTACTGCACTCTTAGAATTTGAAACTACACTTGCTCAAAGTGTAAATTTTTAACAATTGGATGTTTATAAACTGATATCTTCAGGATAACTTGTCCTTATTTAATAAATTCTACAAATTAATACATGTGATGCTGTGACACTGATGCTCTCTCTCACCCAGCCCACTGGATCTGGATTTCCTGGACCTGGCAAGGAAGGATACAAGAAGAATACAGAGAATTTGTAGTAATGAAGGTCCAAGGAAGAGGCTGCTGTAGACTATCTTTAAGACCTCCAGCACTTCCTTTGTGGCTTATTAAACATGTCACCAGAAGGATTACACCAGGACTTTAGTGTTTCACTGTTTTTCTCCATCTATCCAAGACCAAGACTTAGTATGTTATATTCAGTAAAACATAGACTGATCTTTTTAATTTTGGATATGAGACTTGATGCCATCCACAAACAGAAGCATTCCAAATAGTCTCCATATTAGCACAGCATCCCACCACCACTCAGGCCTGTCTCTAATTATTTTGTCCAAACACAGGACATTTTAAAATGCTAACACAAATGTTAATGAGTATTTCATATGCAATATAAATATTGTACACATATCTATATGCAAACAGATGATCATAATGTATTTTTAAACAGTGATAATAGTTGTTTTACTGATTGAAAAAAATAATTATATCCTGCTAACTAACCAAATTTTAGAAATATATAGTTTTTTTCCAAAAATTCACAAACTTACTAAAAATAATAAAAGATAAGTGCTATCTAACCATTAAGTATTCAAATGAACTCTTTGAGAATATGTAATAGAAAATGTAATAACATCTCAATTACCTACGCAAATGGCCTTCTGATTTGTGCTATTATCTATTTTTGGCAACCATTATTCCAAAACTGCATTCCCACTTAAAAAATAAAAGAAGAAAAATGTGCAGACGTGTAAATGGAATTGAAGGCTACAGTGATGGGGGAGTTTCTAGTTGCTAGGGAAACCAGATGATTTGTGTGCCACACTTAAATGGCTTACTCATTGGCAAACTAAACATGGCCTTGTGACTTTCTGTGAAAAATAAAAGTTGAAATTATATAAAAATATATGTATTAAATGAACAGCAAAAAATTGTTCTTACAACCTATGAGCATTTCTATTCAGTCAGCACATTGACTGAAATATCTCTCTGTTGTTGAGAAATAAAAATAATACTAGTGGACATTATAGATAATGCCAATGAGCAGAGCTGAAAATATCAAAGCATTATTAGCTGTTATGTTTATACTGTAAATGGATAAAAATTATTTTTTAATCAACAAACATTTGAGTACCTACACTGTGCAGGCACAGAATTACTGTGATGTTTATGGTTAATGCTGCACTTTGAAGGGATCTTCTTATGCCAGCTACTCGCTATCAAATAAAATACAACATAGAAGAATCCAGGGCCACGTAAAGTTATTATGAACACCGCCCACCAAAGCACGATTAGGTATCATCATGCTTATTAAGCAGGCATTGAAGCAAATGCTCAGAGGGATTAAATAACATAACCAAGTGTCCTTCTAATCATTTTTTGTGTGTAGATATATTTCCAACTAGAATGTATGACTTTTGAGGGTATGAAGAATGAATTACACTATAAAGGGAAAAAAACAATAAAAGACATCCCATTGACATTCAATGTGTGTGTTAATTGAATTATGACTTGTAAGTTATATCTTCTGACTCTCATCTGATGCTTGGATCACAGATTCAGTCTTCTCCATGCAAGAATGTATTTGGCCTTTGTCTGTTGCTTCTTTTCCTCCTGTAAATCCCCTTTAACATATCCTATGTATATTATCAACTCCATCCCTTTTGACTTGAATACATGACTCATACTTAGCATTGTTTGCCCTATTTTCCTTCAAAGGCAATCAAAAGTAGACTTTCACATTTATTAGGTTTGTCTTCAGAGGTTTCAAGCACTGGATAATTCCCTCCTCAGGTTCACTCCCCATTGTACCTCCCCATTGGCCTTAAGATTTTTCATTCTTAGGGCAATGCATCATCTGCCTATTCCATAAAATGTTGTTTTCCAAGCCAAAGATGACCTTCATTTGATTTCTTTATTCGAGATAAGTATTGTTTACACTTATAATTTATAATTTCTTATAAAGAAAAAATATTTATGTAATTTAGGAGTTATTATTTTTACACTCTATTCAAATAAGATTTCACAATTGATGATTTGGGAGGAAAAAGAATAATGGTCCACTTAGAACAGAATTATTGGGGCCTATTTGAATGACATATTTATTAGAAAACTAAAGGTTTGGTTCAAATATGCTCAAAGTTTTTATTTGGGAAGGATAAATCATCTCTATCTGAGAAGAAAAGAAAAGAATAGAAACAAATGAAAATATAAAGATAAAAGAGAGGCAAATAATAGAGGAAAAAGCCAGCCATGGGTAATTCACAGGGAAAATATTGGCCTTATGTGGCAGGATTATTTTCCTCTTTTTGCTCTGTGACTTGGTAAAAACAGAAGAAGGAGTTGTGAACAAAGAATTTAAAGGAAAATGAGAAATCTTTCTATGAATATCTTTCAATCAGGAAATTTCCATGTTTTTCTCCATGTATGGGAGGATCTTTTACACTGACATATTACATAGGTATGCAGAAGAATTTGAACAGAAATACGAAATATCAAGATAAGTCGAAGCTTTCAAACCTGGGAGGAAAATTGAGAAAATAAACTTGTATTAAGCAGCAATTTACTAAAGTATAATCTGTAATAGTAATGTATTTAAGTGTGTTTGCCTTTCTATACGATTCTCTGTAACTGTTTCATTTTTCTTATAATGTCAGTATTTTAATAATATGTTTATTGCTTAAATAATTATGATGTTTTTACAAACCATAATTAAGCAGTTAATTACTATATTTCTGTTAAGAGTTACTGTGAGAGTTTCATTGCTTTACCAGGATGTTTTGGTAAAAAGTGTAATGTCCAATTCTTGACAGCAAACCCTAATTATGAAAAATCAGAATGGCCTTGCACTGCCTCAAGGGTACAAATTATTCAAATGCAAGACTATGGAGAAAGAACATTACACAGATCGAGTCCAGTTCTAAAGCTGAAAATGTACACAGTGAAGAAAAATCTGGATGCAATACCTAAGAGCAAGAGGAGATGCAGGGCGTTTCTGGCCTCAGAAGGCACCATATTGCTGCACCTGGAGCAGGTCACCTGTCAGAGAGTTAGAGCCTCAAGGTCAAGTTATGAGAGATCTCTTCCTACAGCTATTAATGCCTAGTAAATGTCCAACAAAACTGGAATTACTTGTACAGAATATTTTCTCATAATAAGAGTTACTGTCTGTTACAAGCCAGGAAATATTTTGCACATAAATTACAACTAATAGTAACAACAGTCCATAATTATCCTTAGTTTACAGATGTGGAAACTTCCCTGGGTGTTCATGTAGCTGGGAAAGTGACATCATAAGACAAAATTACAGACAAAGAGTTGCTTGATGTGGGATATGAAGAAATGGTTATTGACGCTGGAGACTCACAAGAATATATTAATATTTTCATTATTCTTAGAATTAAGTGCCTTGGACAGAAACATATTGCCATTTGATGGGATTCTTGTGTTGTCAGCAACATCTTCAGGAATTCTTTAAGACTACCACAGAAAATGAAATGCTATTTTGCTCCCGAAATTTTACCAGTAATTTTATTTCTGATAAAAAGAAAATGAGTATAGAGTTATATAGACTGGTGTGCTGTTCGTGCTTTCCCATTTACTACCTAACAAACATCAGGAAGGTTAGCTAACATCTCTAAGGTTGAGTCTCAGCATCTGTGAAATGATTCTTTCCTCACAGGATTGGTGAGTGTTAATTGAGGTATGATACATGGAAGAGTCTAGTGTGGGAACTGCCATACCCTTTTCATAATACATAAGTGGTTTATCAATTAATATTGTATTATATCTTTTTGGCTAATCTTACTGTTCCAAATGGATTGCAAGTTCATGGAGAATAACCCATATCTGAACATTCTTCAATATCTCTGGAGAGACCTAGGATACTGCTGGATATAATGTAGGCACGAAAAACTCCCAGTGATCAGCAAGTTCAAAGAAAAGACACATTAACAACTCTTAGTCTGCCCTAATAACTCTTGTATGCCACATTCCTCCTTCTACATCCCATCCATCGACTCCTAGGAAATTACAGAAAGAAGTTACAGGGCCATGTATATGTCTCAAGGGCAACTCGGAAACGGGGGATTGGGAGAGTTGTAGTATTCAACAGGCCAGGCTGACATTGTAGCTCCTGGAGGAATGATGAAAAGAAATCAGGTGTCTTAAGGCCTTCAAGGCTGGAGAAGGTGGTGAAAGGGCTCCCCAGGGTTATACTTTGAATATTACATACATGCACCCATGCAACCTCCACCCTGCTACAGCAGGCTTTGCAGGGCACAAAATGACAGATTCTTTCCCCAGAAACTCGCTTTTTCTTATGCATAACCTTCCCCAATTATTCTCTTAAAGCCAGTAATAGTAGTCACCTTTCAAGAGATAGTTGATATTCATGGCACGATATTTTAAAAGAAATGAAGAATTTGAGGCACCCTGGTGTTGCTTTCCTTCTTCAAGCTCACTGAACAGTTGAGACTAGAACCCAGAAAGCTTCACATTTCTAGGTCAAATTTCTCTTAACCCACTTAAGTATAAGGTATTATTTGTTGACATATATACGTACCCACATATATACATACTCATGCATATATATTTATACATATATACACATATATACATATAAGCATATGTATTAGTATATATACACATGTAAGCATTTATATATACATACACACATATTTACACACACACACACACACATAGATAATTTGGAGGGAATCAATTATCCTCAGAATGAGTTTTCACAGTAAACATAAATTCAAATATAGGAAAATAATTGACACTCTAAATCATATGCTGTAAATATTCATTAGTGTTGTGTTACTTAAATTCCAGCAAGCTATTTCATAGCAAGTATACTTCATCAGTTCAATATTTGTGTATCTATTTGAAAAATAAGTTTAAAAAGGGAAAAGTATTATCAAATAAATTATAAAATATTTTTATATTAAAAACACAAAAACAAAAATGGGTTTTAATTTTGTTAGCTGTTTTATGGAAAGAGCTTTCTGTATTTTAGTTTAGAATCAATCAAATTTATAGCAAACCACCCCTAATAAACTTGTGAATATAACAAGTTTATATAACAAGTAATATAACATACATGGATAATTGTTATGTGACATATTTAAAATCACCTTTCAATAATACTTCTTGCTTCTTTAAATAGAAAAAATTATAAAGTATACGAATCATAAGTCATCAGTATAAATTATAATTTCTCTTGGAAATTAAAGATTTTCCATCTTTTTCACTTTTTTACCCTGGGGAGTGGCCGACATAAATAGGAGAAATGGCTGTCCCTGACAGTTTGAAAGGTAGAGAGAATCAAAGATGGAAGAAGTGAAGAAAGAGGAGGCTGGAATTATACCTTCTACTTGGTGGAAGGCCTGATGACTCTGAACTTGCGTCTCCTCCTCAGCTCACCTCTGCCCACACCACCACTGTGTCTTTCAGGGCCTCTGGCTCCTGTAGGTACATAATTATCAAGCCTCCTAGCTTAGACCTTTCCCAAAACGGTAACCTACAATTGACTGACTAGGGCCATGACAAGTTAATTAACCACTGTGGGCCACTTCAAAAAAAGTTCCAGAGGAATTAAGAGTAAGGGAAGTGCAGGCTAGGTAAATCAACGCCCTAACATTTCTCCAATCCTTGAAAATCTATTGTTCTTAATTGAAGACAGAGCCAATCTCTGCATATAATCACTTGCCTCTGATTCAAGGAAAATCAAGAGAAACTTTGTTAGCAGATGCTCTGTTGTTAGAAATTCATTGCAAAGATAACTAAAACCTTTAAAAAAATGCAGAAAATCTGCTTGCTTCTAAGAAGACATCTGAAGGCAAAGAGAAGTCTTCATTCATTTGGAAAAATTCCAATCACCAAAAGATGTTTATTCTAATGAGTTGTCATGAAGTGTTAAGCAATATAGAGATCTGTGCATTGCCAAAATTTGCCCTTCTTCATCCATGACTCTCCCTCCTTCCAGAGCTGGTCCTGATGGGATAAGAGCTCTTCCTTCTAGTGCTATTGTTCTTCATCTTGTTTTGGTGAGTATAAAAACAAACCAAAATTTGCCCTTCTTCCTCCATGACTCTCCCTCCTTCCAGAGCTGGTGCTGAAGGGGATAAGAGCTCTTTCTTCTAGTACTGTTGTTCTTCATCTTGTTTTGGTGAGTATAAAAACAAACTAAACAAAAAATACACTCCCCCAAGAAAAAAATGTGCATGTCAAAAAATCTATATCTTGGCCACAAAAATCTCAAATTTCCACTCTAAAGTTCTTTTGCGTAAAATTTACTTCTACCTTTCCTTTCATGCTCTGAAAAATAAATTGTATGACCAACCATCTCCATTGCCCATGTGAAAAATCAGACTTTCGATTAAGATCCCGGTGAAAGTGAACTATATTCCTTGTGATTAATTCCTGGAATTGGCTTGAATTTTACCCATATCATTCTCACCCTTGGTTCTTTAAACTCACTCCACAATATTTATAAAAATCCTAGGATGTATAAAGCACTGGGAAGAGGCAGGGAATGCCTGTTGTGGGGTGGGGGTAGTGGGGAGGGATAGCATTAGGAGATATACCTAATGGTAAATGACGAGTTAATGGGTGCAGCACACCAACATGGCACATGTATACATATGTAACTAACCTGCATGTTGTGCACATGTACTCTAAAACTTAAAGTATAATAAAAAAAGAGAGAGAGAAAGGCGAATCTTGCAGACAACTATTGAGATAAATCCAAGAGCACAAAAGAAACACTTACCTGGGATGAAGTTGCCTCCACACTCCTCCCTCTCCTTAACCCTCACAGCACCTCCACCACTCTATGCCTTGGACCAACTAGACTAGTCTAATTGTTTGCTTGTACCTCCTCATCCTGGTCATCACATGAGACCCATGACTCCAAGATCATTCCTCTTCCCCTGGATATTAACCTTCATATGTCTCCAGAGGCTGCCTTGTCTGATCCCATCCCCAACCCCCCATCTCCTGACATCTTTTCTTTCACCTAGATGAAACTCTAGGCAAATTATCAACCCTAACCCTTAGACTCAGCATCTTCTCTGAAAGTCTCCATCACCTTCTAAACTTGACTGAAACCTGGCTCTCCCTGAGTACAGGGATTCCCTTCCAGACCTCTTGAGCAGTGGCTGTTTAGTCCTCCACTCCCTGTGTGCTATGGGGTCTGGGGCTGGAATGAGTGACTCTCCTGTTTACCATTTCTAGAACACTTTTCCTCTCTTCCCCATCAAAAATCCCAGCATTGAATCATCCTGTGCTTTGCCTCCTTGGCCTTCTTGCTGCGGTCACCTCCCACGCCTCTCCCAGAACAGTTCAGCTGCTGACTACTGACACTCTTTCCCAATACTTTCCTATTCTGCCACACTTCCCATCCTTCCAACAATCTGGCCTCTCCATTCTTTCTTCAAAAGATCTTCCCCTTAGCCCCACCTTGGCCACTTATTCCCATGGTCATACATTATTTTTATCTGAATTTCAATAATCCCACACATCATCACTATCTTTTAACTTTTCAACCCACACTGCCTATAAACACAAATCTTGGGTTATGGACTGAATGTTTGAAAATTT
This sequence comes from Gorilla gorilla gorilla, assembly GCF_029281585.2. Lineage (NCBI taxonomy): Eukaryota > Metazoa > Chordata > Mammalia > Primates > Hominidae > Gorilla > Gorilla gorilla. The sequence goes on along the minus strand of NC_073243.2, from coordinate 98,580,478 downwards.
ATGTCATTTTCTTCCATTTTTATTTTAAGTTCAGGGGTACACTGCATAATGTGCAGTTTTGTCACATAGATAAATGTGTGACATGGTGGTTTGCTGCACAGATCATTCCATCACCTGCATATTAAGCCCAGAGGCCATTAGGTTTTCTTCCTGATGCTCTCCTTCCCCCTACACCCACTCTGACTAGCGCCAGTGTGTGTTGTTCCCCCTCATGTGTCCATGTCTTCTCATGATTTAACTCCCACTTACAAAGGAGAATGTGCGGTGTTTGGTTTTCTGTTCCTGCTTTTGTTTGCTGAGGAGAATGGCTTCCAATCCCATCCATGTTCCTGCAAACATGATCTTGTTCTGCTTTATGGTGGCATAGTATCCCATGGTGTATATGTAGAACACCAAAATTCATATCTTGAAGCCCTAACCCCTAATGTGAGGATGTTTGGAGGTGTTGCCTTTGGGAAGTGATTAGGTTTAGATGAGGTCATGAGGGTGGGGCCCCATGGTGGGGCAAGTGTCCTGAAAAGAAGAGAAATAAAGGGCAGAGCATGCTCTCTCTCTCTCTCTCTCTCTCTCTCTCTCTCTCTCTCTCTATCCACCCCCATTCCTCTCTCTTTCTGCCATATGAGGACACAGCAAGAAAGTGACCAGGAAGAGGGCTTTCACCAGGAACTCAATCTTCTAGCACCCTGATTTTAGACTTCCCAACTTCCAGAACCATGAGAAGTATATTAGTCAGGACTCTCTAAAGGGACAGAACTAATAGGATAGATGTATATATGAAGGGGAGTTTATTAGGAGAATTGACTCACACAATCACAAGGTGAAATCTCACAATAGGCTGTCTGCAAGCTGAGGAGCAAGGAAGCCAGTTCCAGTCCCAAAACCTCAAAAGTAGGGAAGCCGACAGTGTAGCCTTCAGTCTGTGGCTGAAGTCCCGAGAGGCCCTGGCAAATCACTGGTGTAAATCCAAGAGTCCAAAAGCATAAGAACTCAGTGTCTGATGTTCAAGGGTAGGAAGCATCCAACACAGGAGAAAGATAAAAACTGGAAGATCCAGCAAGTCTGCTCATTCCACTTTCTTCTGCCTTCTTTATTCTAGGCACCCTGGCAGCTGCTCAGATGGTGCCCAATCAGATTCAGGGTGGGTCTGCCTCTCCCAATCCACTGACTCAAATGTTAATCTCCTTTGACAACACCCTCACCAGCACATCCAGGAACAATACTTGGCATCCTTCAATCCAATCAAGTTGACACTCCATATTAACCATCACAAGAGGTAAACTTCTCTTGTTTAAGCCTCCTAGTTAATGGCATTTTGTTATAGCAGCCCAAGCCAACTGAGAAACTGAACAATTCTTTAAACCCACCCAGACCTACAATCTATTGATCAACTACCTTTTTAACTTTTACTCATCCAAAACATCTTCTTCTTCCCTTATCCAGCTCACATCAAACATTCAATTACCATAATTACTCATCTGCATGCAACTTCATCTCCCTCACTTGTCTCTTGCTTGTTTCACCAATTTCCTCCTTCAATTCTTTCTTGGACCCATTTCCATCATGTTTTTGCCTCCACAACTTTATAGAAACTGTCTTTCTTCAGGTCACCATTCATCATCATCATCACCATCATCATCATCGTCATCATCATCATCACCATCATCATCTTAAATCTAATGGTCATTACCTGCCATGACCTATCAGCAGATTTCACAGGACTGATCCTCACTTTTTCCTCCAAACACTTTGTTCTCTTGGCTTCCAGGATGCCTAATCTGCTTTGTTGTCCTCGTATCTCTCTCAGTCTCCTTTGCTGGCTTTTCCAATATCCAGTCTCAAAGACTGGAGTTCCCCAGAGCTTATTTGTTGGATTTCTTCTATTTTCATTCTACACTCACTCCCTAGTTGATCTCATTTGCCCTCATAGTTTTAAGTGCCCTCTATCTGCTGAGTGTTCTCCAGATCTCTCTTTATATCTCCAGCTCCAACTTTTTCCCATGCCCACATCTCCAATTAGCTTCTTGATTTTTCCCAGGACACTTAGTAGACATATCAAAATGTACTTGCTCAAAATGAGGTTCTAATATTTTGCCAAAATCAGCTCCTCCTGCAGCCTTCCCCCAATCTGTTAGTAGCTCCATTCTTCCAGTACACAAGTCAAAAACAGGTAGCTGTATTAGACAGCTTTTTTTCCTTCACATCCCCTGTCCAATCTGTCTGAAACTCGTTTTTGTTCTACCTTCAACTTATATCCAGAGTTTGACCATTAATCATATCTTGCCACGTACCTAGTTCATGCCACCATAATTTATAGCCTGGTTTACTTCAGTAGCCTCCTATTTGATCTGATTTCATCCACCCTTTCTCCAAGGTAATCGATTTTTAGTACAGTATCAAGAGTAGTCTTATTAAAGCTGCAGCAGACCAGGTCTTCCATTTACTCAGAACCCTCAAATGTCTTCACATCTAATCAGAGTAACAACAAAATTCTTATCACCCACAAATTCATACCTTATCTGGCTCCCTATTACCTCTCTCACTTTTTCTTCAACTCTTCTCTTCCTTACTTGCTCACTTCAGCTATGAGGGCCCCTTGACGTTCCTTAGACATACTTGGCACTGTCCTATCTCAAGGACTTTGTGCTTGCTTTTCCACCTGCTAGAAAGCCTCTTATCCTACGTATCTTCCTGGATGGTTCCCTCACTTCCTTTCTTCAAAATCACATCTCAGGGAGGTCTTTCCTGGCCATCTTCTGGAAGTTTCAATGATGCTCCATATTTGCTTGTGTGCCACCCCAGATTGGGGCACTTGCCTTGCTTTGCATTGGAGCAACCCTGATAATAGCTAGGCCATTCCCACAGCCATGGATCCAGGTTACCATCATTGCCATAGATTGAGGAACCCCCTGTAGCTCCCAGTCGCTCCTGTTGCTTGTGGTTACTGAGCATCAATGTCTTGCCTCTTGCCTTCCCCATGTATCTCTCCCTGAGACTTTCTTGCAGCCACTAAGTCAGAGACCAAAGGACCTAGCCAGTATCCCTGCAGACACAACCTGAAGCCATTAGTTCACCTCCTCTGCTCTCCATCTCCTCCCTAACACTCTGCTCAGTGACATAGCTGCTTTGCATCCCTCTCAGAAGAGGTCCATCCACAAACCAACCAACAGTGGTGACTTTGATAAAACGCCTTCTTATCTTTGCTTCCCTTTAGTATCAATATTATATTCCAAAAGTACCACTCTTAATATGTCGCTCTTCTCATTTAAAACCCTCCCACAGTTCCCCTTTGCCTTCAGAATAAACCAGCATGTCCTTAAAGTGCCATTGAAATTTGGCAATAATCTCCAGTCTTTTCTTTTACTTGCCCTATATTCCAGCCAAAATAAACCAGTCACTATTCCTACACCATATCCATAAGTTTTCTAGCAGTGTTTCTTGTTTCATAATTTTATATCTTCCAGAAGAATCCTAAGACCCTCATTTCTTCCGATAAAATAGTTCTATACTTTTCTGATCCAGATCAAATGCTCCTTCTTTTATGAAGACTTCCTTGATTCTCATTTCCCTGTGTGATAACTTGTAATGTGTTTCCCAGTACTATCAGTTACCCACTCTTTTAAACGTCTCTCTTAAATTCTAAGCTCCTTGAGGGTAAAGGCAGTATGATCTATCTCTACCACCTTTGCAGTACAAAGTTAAATTAGATGAACACATTATATTTGCTCAGAAATGTTAACTCTAATCAAACAGCAGAGCAAGCTATCTGGTAACACTCAGAGAGGCTGCGGTGTTCTACAGTTTGTGAGGCTCATGAATACTGCACAGAATCAGAAAAGAGCAAGAGGCCTGGGGTCAGGTTGATTGAGTTCTGATGCTGCTATTTAACACCTCTGTGGTTTGCAGCAAATATTTTTTCCACAAGTCTCTGGTCCTTCCTAGGTTCTGCATAAAAATAACAGTGTCTACCACATATGATTGTGTTGAGAATTGTGTACCATTTAAAATATCTGGCCCAGGACCCAAAACCTCATGTCCTGAGTTTGCATTCTAAATCTCCAAGGCCCGGGCCTCCCTGTGTTATTTCTGATGCAGCAGCCTTAGGTCTCACGGTCACAAGGACCATGACACTTGTAAGCTATTGGAAATGAAGTGTACCCTGCTGGTGAGACTATGGGCTGTGTCTCTTCTCCACATCCTTAAGAGCCTCAGGCCAAAGGACTTACCAGCTATATCAAATGATGGCTTGGGCATGAAAAGCCCTTCTCATCTCTCCTCATTTAGTTCTACATAGAAACGTTATGGCCTAATATACTTGAAGCCGGAAAGAGAAGATGTGCCTTTTTAAACAATCAACTTAGCAGAGAGTGTGGAAAACAAAACCTCAAAGGAACTTCACAGTGTTTTTCATATTTATTTCCCTCACAATGGCTAAACAGTATTACAGAATTGTGCAGAATTTCTGAGACACAAAAAAGAAACAGAATAATCCTAGCTCAGAGCATGAAGTAGGATGAAAAGGGGAAGGAATTATTTCCTTGTCTATAAAAAAATCACATTAGAACTTCTTGTGCTTCCAGTAATAATGTTAACATGCCGATATAAACGCATCCTGTCTTCAAGCTTGAGATTTTGTGTCATAGTAATAGAGGTTTAAACTGTGTTTATAATTATATGAAATTGCATGGCTGGGAGTGGAAAAGAACTCAGGCAGACTTCATCAACAACACAGAAGAGGTGAAAACTCAGAAACAATGTATTAGAAATAAATACAATCCCTTGTAAAATATAGCATTTCACACACAGAATCATAAACCCAGCCCACTGATAACATTAGCTATTAATGCCATGGCAAAGGAATTAATTTCGTTTTGAGTAAAAACATCACTTCTGTGACTAAACTTCAAAGATGTCATTTTAAATGAAGAGAACACTGTATTAAAGTAACTCAAGCTGACACTAAAATTTATTTCTCAAAACAAACATTTTACTGGAAGCCCATACATTTCCAAAATTACTTTGCTTTGTAAGAAAAGTGGCTGACCTTGAGATTATGCTACATTCACTCAAAAAACCTGAAGTCGTTGCCCGTGAATAATGTTTAAGTAGAGAGGGAAACCTAAACACGTATTTTTACTATATTACACTTACACATACACATATATATGTACTTGCATATGCAAATATATTTTTACATATGTGTATGTGTAGGTATATTTACACCTAAGACTCCCTCAACCATTGACTGATACCACACAATTTGTGTTCTATTTATCTTAGAATGTCAGCATTTGGTTCAGTACCTTGAATGTAGTAAGTGACCCATAAATTTGTTCTGTTGACCTGCAATCTTTACAGGTGGAGTTGCCTCTAGGGATTTAACAGATTCAAATATGTCAAATGTCTTAATGAAATAAGGTCAGAAATTTAGAAAGCTGACCATACCAAGTAGACAAGTATTCTATTATTACATTTCTCAAAAGAACAAAATCTTATCAGAGAGGTGGGTAAAAAGAGATTCTTTTTTTTTAAAATTTATTATTATTATACTTTAAGTTTTAGGGTACATGTGCACAATGTGCAGGTTAGTTACCTATGTATACATGTGCCATGCTGGTGCACTGCACCCACTAACTCGTCATCTAGCATTAGGTATATCTCCCAATGCTATCCCTCCCCCCTCCCCCCACCCCACAACAGTCCCCAGCATAAGCATGGTTCTCATCTACCAATTCTTCATCGAATGAAGACCAGCAACCAGAAAGTATGATTTTTGTTCTCTGAAGAGAATCTAGATTAATTGTTGAGAAAACAAAGAGACAGAAGCCACATACTGAGGCTCTTGGCCAGTGTGCTGAGACCTGGAACGGGGAATCCAGGGGGACAGCAACAGCAGTGATCCCTCCACTGACTGGCAGAAGAGGACTCCCAGGTGTAGTCACATTAATGAATGGTTATGCAAGCAAAATATTAATTCATGGTTCCATTTTTGCATATCTACTATGTTACCTATGGAATGTATTCATAAACAAAATAGGCAAAAATCTGTCATTAGACTCTCTTGGGGAGAGATAGACAATGAAATGTAAACAATAAATAATTATATAGTGAGTTTGGAGGTGGTGGTTTCTATGGCAAATAGAGCTGGGAAAGTAGAACCAGAAGGGCAGACGGTGATTGCAAATGTCAATAGTGTGGCCAAGTCAGTCTGCAGAAGGCAACCCATGGGACAAGCACATAAAAGTTCCAGGGATGAACACATCTAGAGATGAACTTAAGCCCTAAAGGAAAACTATTAACTAGAAGAGAGACGACCATTTGTATCTAGACATACAAGTATAGGTGGAGTAAATAAACAGGAATAGAAGAAATAGAGAAGAAAATAGAGAGTACTGTAATAGTGAGGCTCAGAGCTGGGTCTTCCTAAACAAAGAGCTTTCTTGGGTTGAACGTCATAAAGGGGGTGGTTAAATAGTTATGTATTTCCCCTAATCAAGCTCCCAAGACAGAGGACAAGGCACTGCAGGGGCCACCTGGAACTTTCCTTTGTCTTATACTTGTACTATTAATTGAACACTTTGAAAAGTATTGCTGGGCTGACTAATGAATATTTCAGGAAGCCCAGATATATCTGTGCATTACAGTAATTAAAAGAGGAGGAATAAAACACATATTCATCAGAAAATTAATATTGCTGAAGGCTGATTCTTCTGAAGAAATGCCAGGTGACCTTGGGGCCTAAGGGTTTCAGGCCCCTGGGCTTCAGTGGATTTTTTATACATTTTCATCTGTGTCCTTGGGAGCAAGCAGGAGTACACCACCTCATTCAGCCCTGCCTCGGTCAGCGTTCCCCAGCACTGCTCTATCAGCATTCAGACTTTCATTCTGTGCCGAACATTGTAATGTTCAATGACAGTGCATGGTGATCCCTAGCAGTTACTGTTTTTAATTGTCAGTGTTGTCACCACAGAGAAGGCAAGAAGATGAAGACAGCGTCTGGGAGGACCTGGAATCTAAATCTTGTTTGTGAGGCTCACTTAAGACTACCTACAAAATCACAAGGGCTGACAGATAAAATGAAGGAAGGGTATATGCTGAGGTTGCTCTTAATTTTTGACTAGCCACTTTCAGGAGCTAAGGGACAGATATGCAAATAGTATCAGACAGCTGACTCACATGTAATGCATTTGAGGAAGGAATGAATTTTCAAAGCTCATCTCCAAGTGGAAAGTTAAGACACAGATCCATTCTTGATGTATCACAGTCCAATGAGAGAGTTAAGAGTTAACATGCACATATGAGTACAAAAATGATTATAAAGCTACGAAGAACACAACACGATGTGTACACAGAACATCTTCAGATCATAAATGGAGAAAGCTGTAACCTGATGAAGGACAAGGGAGATAAAATAATCCCGATTCAGAAGATGGTCTTTACAGGGCTTCAAGAATAACTAGTTCAGAAGATGGTCTTTAAAGGGCTTGAAGAATAACTAGTTCACAAGGCAAATAGAGGAGAACATTCCAGATGCGTGTGTTTGTGTGCACATGCGCGTGTGTGTGTTTAGAATGAAGTGGGAAGGTTGCAAGTACAAAGACCAGAAAATGTATGACTAGAGAAAAGTTAAAGGGTTTGGTAAAATCATTTTGTATGCTTAATCTTGTTTCATATGTATTATATAAAGGGTTTTGCATATATTGGTGTTTACAATTTATTTTTAAACCATTAAAATATTTTCATGAATGTTTAAAGACATTTCATTCAAGTGTTAATAACATGTTTCTCCAAAGTGAGTAAACTTGCAGAATTTGGGACAATGTTTAGCACTGAAGATTTCTATCTCAGAGAGCCCTAGCTAGTTACAGAATGAACTCTGCTCCAGTCTATCTTGTCTCCCACTTAGTCTGGTTGATAAAGGCAAGACATCAATCAGGAAAGAGCATAACTATCTAGTGCTTTAGGGAGAAATATGGACACCTTAGCAAGAACATGAAACTGTTATGGAATAATTTGAGTTTGGATGAACATAGATCAAAAACATAACTTCTTGAAAAATGTCATTGTCATAGAAATCAGACCTTACACTGGAGGGATGTAGTTTCCTTAAAAGTTTCAAACTTGATTCCTTTTAACAAACACTAAAATGTTAAACATACCCTTAAAAGCCATGATATTTAAACGCACAAAATCTAAATGTTCAATAAAAACAAATTTTAGTTACATAAATACATGCGTGACATATCCAACTGCTCTGTCAACATTCTCTTTCTCTGTAAATGGTACCAACATTCATCCCGTTAATCAAGGTGACCTCCAACAGTGCTGAATCCTAGCTCTTCCTCCTATAACCCTCTTTCCTCCAGCAAAAATCTTTCCTCCTTTCCATTCCTTTTCATAGCTCATCCCCAAATAAGCAAAGTATGTAGCTGATATGGAAGACAGGTGGTTAAAAGCTGTGTTTCTGGATAGTATAGATGTGGACTTCAATCTTGGTCTGCTACTCACCTGCCATACGACCTTGAAAATGACTAATTCACCCTTCTGAGTCTTTTTTTTTTTTTCTTGAAATGCGGTTTCACTCTGTCACCCAGGCTGGAGTGCAGTGGCACAATCTCAGCTCACTGCAACCTTGCCTCCCAGGTTCAAGTGATCCTCCCACCTCAGCCTCCCAAGTATCTGGGATTACAGGCATGCACCACCACACCTGGCTAGTTTTTGTATTTTTAGTAGAAACCAGGTTTCATCATGTTGGCCAGGCTGATCTCGAACTCCTGACCTCAAGTAATATGCCCGCCTTGGCCTCCCAATGTTCTGGGATTTCAGGTGTGAGTCACTACGCCGGGCCACCCTTCTGAGTCTAAATGTGCTCATCTGAACTGGAGCACATTTATAAATAAAACTTACTTCATACTTTTGTGATAATTAACTAAAATAACATACATAAGGCATTTGGCAATGAAGTATTCAATAAAATTTAAATATTATTATTGAACTTATTATTACTACTAGATAATGGGCTAGCAGGGAGTCACAAACAGCACATGTGAACTCACGTAAAAAAATATTAAATAGGCGCTCCATAATTGCATTGTAATATCTAAAAGCTACAGCAAAAATACATATTTATGTTTTCCTGCCTTCTGTACGAATAAAATGTTTTGACACCTAAAAACAATTGACTTTTTAGGTTTGGGCAAGCAATTGAACACTACGTGACTGTCCAGACAATGCATGCCACTTTGCTTCATGTTTCACTGAACTTTCATTGACATTTGTTTTAACATGGACCAAAGATGTATGAAGAAGGATAGAAGCGGACCCAGTTGGGAAGGCCGGGCATGAGTTCATAATGTGATATTTGCACGACACGGCATTACTTGTCCCTCACTTCTTGTCTGGAAAAAAAAAAACACCACAAAATGTAAACTACCAATGCATTCTTCTACTCCCAAAATACCTATGCCTCCATCAGAGTTATCTCTCTAAAATGCAGAAAGAAATTTAATCCCCAATTGCAGATACATTCCCTGCCTCTGTAGAATTTAGCACAGCAACCAAGGCCATTCACAAGCCAATACTATGCCAGGCTAATCTACTGCTGTTTCTAATCGCAAATCCAAGACTCTAACCACCCCTTACTAATCAGAGCTCCCAATCGAGTGTGTCATACAATCTCATATCATGGCTTATGCTTCTCAATCTATTGAAAATACCAAAAAAGACTGTTTCTTGACCTAGTAAAATCCACACCATCTTTCTCCTCCTCTGTACCATTTCAAGTTGTATCTGATTTTGTCACCTCTCTATGGGTCTGGCTAACAAAGTATTAGGGTGAAAAGTAGAAGCAAAATATTTCTTGCTTCCTGGCTTTGTGGTGCAGACCAAAGGGAAAATACCAAAATGTGGTGCCTGAGAATGAGAATGAAATTTAAATTTGGGGAGTCCAATCTGCTTTTTCCTATACCAATAGTTATAAATTACCAAATACAACTACATAAATAAGATACAGAAGGGAAAAGATGAGGGGAGGTACTGGTGGGAGTCACAGAGCTAAAAATACAAAACAGATACAGGCAAAAGGAGGTCATCTGATTGTCCTGGGATAGTATTGAGATAGAAATGGGGATGTGCCCCCCAGATTCCCCTTCAAGGAAGAATCTTTGTCTACCTATCAGCAGATAAGCTTCTGACTACCAGCTCCTTCAGTCTTCCTCTCAGCCACAAAGAGCTTCCTTGTCTAAGGGACTTTGGAATCATCTTTGACTCCTATCTATTGTAGTCCACACTCAATTGGCTGGCAAATACAGTTGGCTCTGCCTTTAAGCTTCTCATCATCACCTCTACCTTTGCGATCTTAGTCTCAGTCAGTGGCTGTCACTGGGAATGGTTTTGCCTCCTAAGGGATATTTGGCAATGTATGAAGATACTTTTTTCTTTTCATAAGTGCTGCAATGCTATTGGCATCTATTTGGCTCTCTACTCATTGATGAAGCCAATGATGCTGCTAAACATTCTACCATAAACAGGATGGCCTTCTACAAGAAAAATGATCTGGGATCAAAAGTCAACAGTGCTGAGACTGAGAAACGCTAATCTGAGCCACCATCGCCTCTTACCTGGGTGACGTCAGTACCTTCCTCTAGACTCCTCTGTTACCTTTTTCAGCCAGGGTTATCTTTCAAAAATATTAACTGGTTCACAGCACCCTACTCTCAATTCTCTAAGGTTCCTCATCACATTAAGAATAAAATTTAGAACTCTTGCCTTGCCCCCAAGGCCTGTTTGAGTTGGCCTCTGACTACTGCTCTGACCCATCTTTCTACTTCTCCTTCTATTCTCCCTGGATCACTATTTCCACGTCTCATTGGCCTTTTGCTGTTCCTCCAAAATGGTAGGCCCTCCTGGCTCAAGACGTGCATTCTCCCTGCATGTTTTTTCTGGGCCACTTTCTTTAGCTGTATGTTCAAGTGGCCCCTTTTCAGAGAGGCCTGCCATGACCACTGTATCTAAATTGCATCCTTCCCTTCATTGCCCATCACCCTTGTCCTGCTGTATTTTTCTTCATAGCACATATCATAATTCTAGATTGTATTTGTTTATCATTTATCTGCCACAATAGACACCAAAGAACTTGGTCTTCTTTGGTCTCCACTATATCCCCAACACCTCAAACAATTATGGCACATAATAGGTCCTGAATAAATATTTGTTAAATGAATGAATGTATGAAGCTACTCACAACGGCTTTCTAAACATTTGTGTGGGTGAGTGGCTTAGTTTCAAGAGTAGCAGGGAGGGCATGGTGGACTGTTAGAATATAAGTTTCCCCCATAGGCTCCTAGATCATTTCTGATATGGCCTTAAACTATTTGTTCATATATATTTCTTTCTACCATTAAATAACATAACATATTACCCACAACTGGGAACAATTCTGTATTTTCCTATTAGTTCTTATATTCCAGGTAATGAACTTGAGCTTATTTCCTGATCAGAATTATGGTTAAAGCATGACTGCCAGGCATCTCCTAGTGTTGTGAATATATAATGCCATGTTCTCCATCTGTAATCTCCTTAAAGCTTCTTCAGCCTTCGCTGTCTTTCCTAAATCTTTCTATCACTATGAACTTTGTTGCTTCAATTCCAGAACATGTAGAGTTTCAAACAAAAAACTCACACCAGAAAAAAGTTAAACAAGCAAGGAAAATTTTATTCAAGCTACTGCAACAGAGGAGATAAACTAACTGAACTCAACTTTACTGAAACACTAGGCAGGAGTGTTTTTAAGTACTGGGGCGAGCAAGTGGAAAAGTACTAGAGGACATTGGGGTCAGATTAATTGATGGACATGTTGAGGACATTGAGTTATTTCTGAATTTGCAAATGTCTTCTTTTTCTTTGTGATTAAACCATCTGTGTTTGTTAATTGACTTCCATCAAAATTAGACTCCTATCCTCCCACAAAGAATGGAGATGGCACAGGGCACCATCTTCTTTGATGTTTACGCTTCAGAGATGGTTTCCAGGCCCTTAAGAAAGATATTTTCTTGGCTATAAAATTGGCAAAAGTCTGGAAATCGATTTACATATCAAAAGGACAGAGAAAGTATTTATAATTGTATTTTTTCTAAAATTAATGCTCCAAGAAAAAGGGAAATCAGGGCCTATGGTCAAGAAGAAACCTGTCTAAAGTTTAGCCAACCCGAAAGGAACATTAAGTCTGCCGGGGTCAAGATTGCATTATTATAACCGCTGCAGATGCATTCATTTTAGTCATTACAGTTGTTGACTAGAAGTCTCCATTATTGAATTCCTATCCCCATTTCCATGAAATCAATCATCTATTATAACATGTGTGTGCTTATGTGTTGTGTGTGTCTTTATAAAGGACCTTTGGGGACTTTGAAAGGGTTCTTATTGTTTTCCCTGCTTACAATAGACTCAATGTTTGTGTCCTCGCAAAATTAATATGTTGAAACCTTAATCACAATGTGATGTTATTAGAGATAGGGCCTTTGGACAGTAATTAGATCATGAGAAAGGAGTCATCATTAATGGTTATCAGTATCCTTAGAATAAGAGGCCAGAAATCTAGGTAGCTCTCTTTCATATGGGGATACAATGAGAAGTCAGCAAGCTTGCAACCTGGAAGGAGGCCCTCACCAGAAAATGACCACGCTGGCACCTTGATCTTGGGCTTCCCAGACTACAGAACCGTGAGAATTAAGTGTTTGTTGTTTATGCCATTTAGTGTATGATATTTTGTTATGACAGCCTGAGCTGGCTAAGACATTGCTATGGGCTCTATTTATAAGCAGGATTATCTCCCACATTAACTTCAATATAATCATTGATATTAATTTTTTCAACAAGTGAGGTTCTATAGAGGACTTCCAGACCTGGCCTGGCAATTGCCAAAAGCAGAAATTTCAAGGACAGCAAGAAACCCTCACTAGATTCCCTCATCTTTGTGGCCTCCCTAGAAAATATGCTGGGGCTATGTCTGAGCATGTTGATTGTAAATTCTCAATGGAATTTCAGAAAATTACCCTGGAGCTTCACAGGTCTTGCAGCTCATAAGACTACATTCAAACAGCTTTCTCAAATTAAAAAGTCACTATCAATTCTGTGATTCAAGTAATTGAGTGCCTGAGGAAAGAAAGCCGCTGCAATGGAGAAGGAATGCAGACCTTCAAGCTGCTGTCTTGCTTTGGCTCAGCAGATGCTCCAAAGTTGAGATAATAGTGATGTATGTCCCCATGCTTCTCCAGAGCACTGAGCAAGAGTATGATCCCTGAGTTTGAGAATAGAGTCTCTTGGGTTCACAGGGCACAGAACTAAGTCAGCTAAGACTTCCATTGCTGACCTCATTTTCTACCCGCTCAGCAGAAAAAGTAATATATTCTGTTCTTCCAAATTAATCTTCTAAGTCACTTAAAAAAATAAATCTCATGCAAGTGGATCTTCCATGTAGTAACAAAATTAATTGGATAAGGTTGTTGGAGAGGGAGGCCTTCAAGATCATGAGAAAGAAATGAAAGGCAGTATGCAAGAAGCAGAAAAATACGTATATATTAAAATATATATATATATATAACCTCAGCTCATATTCAATGGTGATTAACACATAGAAAGAGAGCACTTTGCACACATTAGCTTATTAATTTTCACTATAATGCTTTTTCCATTACCACTGTAGTAGATTGGAATATTGCCCCAATTCTTCACTATCTTATTATAAATTACAGAGACAACCACCGCCCCCTGCCAACAATTTCCACCTGCCCACATGTAAATAAAGCTCGGTGTTCAAAACACGTTCTTAAAATGTTGAGAGCTGGAAACTGAATTAAACATTTATGTTTCTGCCTGCTTATGGAGAATTTGTATTTCCATTTTACAATGTTTTCTGGAATTGGACTTTCTCAAAGCTTTCTTTTACAAAATGGAGAACAATGCACACAAACTGAGATGATCTCATGCCACTAAGAAATGAGCTGTTTAACAATAATGTGAAGGATTTCACTGAATATAGAATTCCAATAAGACTTATATTTATATTTCTCCTCTTTATGAAAATAGTAACAAGCCAGTAGCTTGTCAATAAAATTAAGTATACAAATGCTGTATTTTCTTGCTAGTTCTCTTCCCCAATAGTAACAGTATAGCACTTACACATCAATTGTCCCATAACCTTAAATGAAGCAATAGCTATAGTCAGCAAGGTCAGAACAGACATACATCAGGTGGAGCTTTGAGGGTAAAGATTTCACCTCACCTAAAAACTATTACTTCAGATAATATGTACTGACTATTGTAAAGTACCAGCTATTATACTAAGCATGGAGCATTATGTAATTTATGCAAAGCTATATAAGTCTGCCTGGGCTACTTAAGTTAGTTTCTATTCTAAGTCATAAACTTTATATTAAATGGTATATACCTTTTAAAGAAAGAGTACATTTATATGATTCAAAAATTAAAACATATATATATACACACACACATATAGTGTCCTTCCAACCCTTGTCCAAGTCCACCCAATTTTCACCACCATCTTGTATCATGACAGATGATTAAAATTTGTCATCTTTTGTGTATCATACCAAAGTTCTTTTTGCATATCTCTATTTATTTTAGTTTAATAAATAATTCTCAGCCTAAAAAGCTTGTGTAAAAGAGAATAAAGCAATACTTCAATAAAAGCAAAAACTAGTTTGATGATAAAATACTTTTTACTGAAATATATACATTTTTCTATATCACCTTTTCTTAATACAGCTGAAGTTTTATAATTCTCATATTTCACTACTTCATTTTTAGCTAGGGGTTCAATCAAGAAACGTGCCCATTTGTCTCAAACAGGTTTGGCAAATAATTGTGAATTAAACCTAAAGGGGAATCTATTTCTAAATAGCAAGCATAAATACAAATGAATTTGCAATGTTATTCTCAAATTTAGTGTTGATGTTTCACAGGTATGCTAATTAATTAGAGGATCAGACCTTATCAGACCTGAAAGGCCCTTTGAGAATTCATGTCAAAATAGAGTTCTAACTTTCTCTGTTACATTAATAACTGAGATTGCCACTGCAAAAGAAGGAAAGAGATTACTGGTAATTATTATCCAAACTGAAATAAGAAGCAGAATTGCCAAAAATGAAAGTAGGACAAGTTCATACCTTACTGTCAGGAAAATTTTACTGGACCTTGATTTGATGTCCTATATTTGTTTTAACTTCATCTTTCATATAATATTGTCTCTGACTTCCGAAGAGTGACAATGTAGATAAATGCTTGAAAGGCTAAAATTAGTACAAAAGTCTCATAACAAGATTGTCAAGATTAAAATATGTGTCATAAGAACGTTGTTGTGTTTCTCAACTGGTGATCATTTTAGTTGAATGTTGCTGTAATAACCTTGTATAACAAAGCACACCCAAATCCAGTGGCTTGTAACAACAAACTTTCATTTTTCTCCCTCATACTTCTGCAGGTTGGTTATGATGGCTCAACTCAGGCTATGGGTCAGCTGGACTTGGCTCTAGGCTACATACGGACTTCAAATCTGTGTCATTCACCTCTACCTTGTCATTGAGCAAACCCAGAGCATGTTCTTCTCACAGGGAATGGCAAAAGCACAAGAAAGCAAGGCAAAATAACACCAGCATATTTAAGCCTGCAGTTTGTGTCTCATCTCACTCAATGATACAACTCACATGGCCACACCCAATATGGAGCATATGCTGTGCCTACAGTGGGAGGGTACTTCAAATCTCTGTGGAAAAAGTGAATAATTTATACAAGATAGTGAAGAATTGGGACAATATTCCAATCTACTACAATGGTAAAGAAAATAAGCAAGATAGTTTCAGAGGTTAGAGTCTTTGGCAAAACTTTGACATACCTTGACTGTCTAGCTGTAGAAAAATACCAAGAATTGTGTATAGAAAGCCAAAGCCAGATAATAGGTTAAATGCTAGCTTTAGTCTGCAGTTATATTTATACATTTATTCAGGTATTGGTTCTTCTAAAAAATATCAAATGGTTCCTGATTGCTCTTCCAAAAACTACCAAATGCTGTGTAATTTTCAAATGCATTATTTAAATGTGACAATGGAGACACATTTGTGAGAAACAATTAGGCCGTGTCCCAATAGATGTCACACCTAGTAGTGAAAGACACTTAGAATGTGTAAGTAAAAATGCTTTGAATGTTAGAAAACAGAATTATCTATTGTTATGCAAGCATTAAATACAAGACCTTAATGTAGTCTATACAGTGTCATCACCAGATTTGCTGTTTGTAAATATCACTCTGTCTTGTGTTGTAGTGAATAAATTAAAGGTAGTCACAGATCAGGAATGGATAGGGTAGACAAATTAAGAAATCACAGGAGTAGCTTAAGAGAATAATATTAATAGCTTGGACTAGGATGGTTGCAGGCAAGAAAAAGAATGAAAAGTTTAGGAAATAGATCCAACATATTTGATACTGGATTAATGAATGTGGAGGTGAGAGAGTCAGGGAAGTCAAAGGTAGCGCCAAGGCTCTCACTTAGGTATTGAAACAGATGACATGCTTTGCTTGGATGTGAACAGTGGAGGAAAAATAGATAAGGAAGATTATAAGTATTGTGTAAGATGTAAATGTGAAGTGTACATTTGAGATATACAATGGAAGGTATATAGTACACATTTGAAAACGTGGTCTGAAGTTCACATTTCATTTTTCAGGTTGAACCTGAAAAGTCATTTTAGGAGGAGATAACAGAGAAACACATTTAGGAAAATGTAAATGACAAAGCCAAGGAGGAAAAATTGTTTCTAAAAGGAGGAAGTGGTCAGAAGTATATAGTGCTGCTGAGAAGGAAATATGTCAGGTGAGAAGCACCCACTGGATTTCATGACCTGGAAGTAATTGGTGACCTATACAGCAGCTTTAGATGAGATGAGGCATAGAAAGTAGAGTGTAATATAATAGAAATGAGAAGACGGTGGGGAGAGTACATAGCAAGTGTAGAAATTCATTTTGTGGATGAGATCAAATATAGACCCAGAGGCCATGTGGAGTTTAGAGAAGACACTGAGCATGTTTAAATTATGATGGGACTGAGGCAGTAATGAGGCAGACTTTGCAGATAAGAAGACAAGGTGCATAATCAATAAAGCGGAGCACTTGTAAGGCTCAGGAATGAGATCCAGGGTGCAAGTGGAGATAATGGTCTGAGCAGAAAGGAAGATCATGACCTCCATTGAATTAGGAGAAACACATTGATGTAGGTGGAAGCAGGTTTGTACATTTTGTTGTCAGAAGTAGACATATTTCTCTTCTAAGACTAATATTATATTTATTTCATAGTAGATCAGGTCAGTTCCTGGGGATGAAGAATGACCACTAATAATTACAGTTACTACTTGCTGAGGATATACCATGTGCCAGCCATTGTTTAATAGAGGCCAGGAGGGGCCACTTAATCACTAGAAGACAGAAGTATTCAATTACCACAATTGTCAGCAAAATCTGAGCACAGGTCAAGGGGACTTACCAAAAGTAACACTATGCCTGCCGAGAGGCAAAAAATAAATGGGCAGCCATTCAGAAAAAACAGACAAAACTGGGGGAACATTGAGCGATGTCAGTGAGGATAGTGGAGGACAAAGCTCTGAAAATATTTTATTTATTAAAAAAATGAGAATATTGGCAAAAAAATGCAAATTAAATTTTTCAGGACTCTGACAATTAATCAGACTTGCAACAATCCAGAGAGCACTTCTTTGAAAAAATAACTGAATCTTGCTAAGAGAAGTAAGTCCTGGTATTTTAACTTACCCTATTCCTATTCCCATCTCCCCAGTTCTGTGGGAGCCTCGAAAACCAGCAATTTCACAATCACAATGAAAACCAGAAGACTAGCAACCACTGGAAGGGTTCAATGTGTTTGACTCTCTTCTCTCCTCTCCTCTTAAACCCCAGTTTCCAGGAAAATGTCATTATTTGATCTCTCTGGAAGTTCCCTGGGAAACTCTATTTGCAGAGCTTGTCTTTATTTGACCTGACTCAGAGTTTACCTGATGCAAACAGCCTTTTTTCTCATGAGTGTTTGTAAAAAAAAAAAAAAGAAAGAAAGAAAGAAAGAAAGAAAGAAAGAAAGAAAGAAAGAAAGAAAGAAAACAGTACAATTGTTTAACATCATTGTTGACTGTGGCAGTGATAACAATGGGGCAAAAAATAAGCTGACCCAAAGAAATTTTAAAAGAACAGCTTGTGAATTAGGGGTCCATAGAAGACTTTGAAAAGCTTCAACATATTTCAGGGAATCTGAAAGGCCATGCACTGGCATAGGGCTATGTGTATGCTCAGGAAACCTCAAAAAGGCTGTAAATTATCATCCCCGGCTGATTTTAAGGCTCTTCGCAAGAAGGAAGTTAAGGCTAAGAGTTGTAAACTGACTGACTGAGACGTGCCAGCACACACAGAGAAACCCTCAGCAAGGCTCAGAGACATTGATTCCAGGAATTTGGGTAAATCATCATTAGCTGACCACTAAGCTAACCAAGCAGAGGCTTTATTGGCCACACATCACCAAGAAAGCAGACTTTAAAAAACATAAATTCAGGCTGGGTGTGGTGCCTCACACCTGTAATCCTAGCACTTTGGGAGGTTGAGGCGGGTGGATCACAAGGTCAGGAGATACAGACAATCCTGGCTAAAATGGTGAAACCCTGTCTCTACTAAAAATGCAGAAAATTAGCCGGGCGTGGTGCCAGAGCGTGCAGTGAGCCGAGATCGCACCGCTGCACTCTGGCCTGGGCAACAGAGCAAGACTCTGTCTCAAAAAAATAAATAAATAAATTCAGAAAAGTGACCAAACAAAGCAACAACAGTAGAATAATAGCAGCAAACAGCAGCAATAGTAAACTCTGAAGTGACTAACAAAGCAATGGCAACAGAATAGCAGCCAGCAACAGCAATAAACCCTGAAGGAGCAGGGAGAATCTGATTTCCAGAGCTGCTACTTTATATATTTTAAATGTCCAGATTTAGCCAAAAATTTAAGGTACATACAATGAAACAAGAAAACTATTGCCCATACGTAGGGGGAAAAAAAAGTAGTCAATGGAAACTTCTTGAGTAAATTTAGACTTTCGATTTACTAGACAAACATTTAAAATCAGCTTTTTACAAATTATTTTTATTTTACTTTAAGTTCTGGGATACGCGTGCAGAACGTGCAGGTTTGCTACATAGGTATACATGTGCCATAGTGATTTGCTGCACCTATCAACCCATCATCTAGGTTTTAAGACATGCACGCATTAGGTATTTGTCCTAATGCTCTCCTTCCTCTTGCCCCCAGCCCCCAACAGGCCCTGGTGTGTGATGTTCCCCTCTCTGTATCCATGTGTTCTCATTGTTCAACTCCCACTTATGACTTAGAACATACAGTGTTTGGTTTTCTGTTCCTGTGTTAGTTTGCTGAGGATGATGGTTTCCAGTTTCATCCATGTCCCTGTAAAGGACATGAACTCACTCTTTTTTATGGCTGCATAGTATGCCATGGTGTATATGTGCGACATTTTCTTTATCCAGTCTATCATTGATGGGCATTTGTGTTGGTTCCAAGTCTTTGCTACTGTAAGTAGTGCTTCAATAAACATACATGTGTATGTGTCTTTGTAGTAGAACGATTTATAATCCTTGGGGTATATACCAAGAATGGGATTGCTGGGTCAAATGGTATTTCTGTAAAACCAGCTATTTTTAATATGCTAAAAAAAAATGTCTTAAAAACAGTGAAAGAAACATATGAGAATAATGTATTGACAGATAATATCAGTAGAAATATAAATTATTAAAATATAGAAATTATGAAGTTGAAAAGTACAATAACATGTTAAAATTTTGCTAGAGAAGCCCAATAACTGAATAGAGCTGGCAGAAGAAAGAATCAGCAAACTTGAAGAAGAATGCTCAATTGAGATTACCCAGCTTGACAAACAGAAAGAAAAAGAAAAATAAATAGAGCCTCAGAGACCTATGAGGTGCCATCAGCATACCAACCTACATAAAATGGGAGTCCAAGATTGAGAGTTGAGAGAAAAGGGGGCTGAAACAAATTTCAAAAAATGATGATCAAAAACTTCCCAAATTTGATGAAAAGTGGTATTCTACACATTCAAGAAACATAATGAACTCCAAATAATATAAACTCAAAGATATTCACACTAGACATGTCATAATCAAAATGTCAGAAAACAAATATAAAATCTTGAAAGCAGCAAAGAGAAGCAATTCATCATATGAAAGGGATCCTCAATAAGATTAAAATCTCTTCAGGAGTCAGGGAGGAGATCATACAGTGGGAAGCCATACCCTACGTGCTAGAAAATAGACTGTCAACAAAGAATTCTGTAATCAGAAAAAAATCCTCAAAACTAAAGGAGAAATTAAGACATTCCCAGATAAACAATTCCTTGCCCACTTCCCAAAACGGAATCAGTTTAGACTCAGAAACTGTTGCTTAAAAAGGTGGTCAGGTCCCCAGGAAGAAGGTCCCTGCAGCATCACAGCACGTGTAAAATGTAATGATTCCCCTACTCCTTCCACAAAGAGGCCTATAACCATTTACCTAGATAACTGCACTGAGGAAAGAGAAATAGTCAGATACTTTGAGAGCTACTAGACACATGCTCTATGTTGGTAGTACCTGGATTCTTAAAAGCATTGTCATAGCTCCCCTATTAGAGTATGGTGATGTAGGGGCCATGCTATAAGACCTTATGAAAATTTTGGCTTACAGTGTATTTAGAGTCTATGAACTCACTCTGTGGTTATTTCCCCAGTTTCCTCATGTATAATTGAGATTGACATATGTATTGGTCCATTCTCACACTGCTATAAAGATACTACCCAAGACTGGGTAATTTATAAGCAAAAGAGGTTTAATTGACTCACAGTTCTGCATGGCTGGGGAAGCCTCAGGAAACTTACAATCATGGTGGAAGGCAAAGGGGAAGCAGGCACCTTCTTCACGAGGCAGCAGGAGACAGAGAGCACGCAAGGGAAACTGCCACTTTAAAACCCATCAGATCTCATGAGAACTCCCTCACTATCACGAGAACAGCATGGGGGAAACCACCCCCATGATCCAATCACCTCCCATCATGTCCCTCCCTCGACACGTGGGGATTACAATTCAAGATGAGATTTGGGTGGGGACACAAAGCCAAGCAATATCAACATACTCGGATGCTCAAGTAACCCACACATTAGATTTTTGGTCTCTGAAATCAAACCTCTCACACTGGGGCCAGTTCATCAGAGGCCTTTGAAACTGAACCATCCAGAAGAAGCTGGTCTGATATGGCACTGGAATTCCTACTGCAGGTGTCACTAAAGTATAATCTCAGAGGCAAAACTATACAAGGAGTGGGTGCCATCCTCTAAGATGCAGTATCACATTGAATCAGAGCCCTCTATCTGCTGTCACATTCCCAATATGAAAAATACATGGGTCCAGGAACCAAAGGATGAAAGCAGGAATGATCTCACTTCCCAATAATCCACTGTGGATTTTGTGCTCCCCATCTCTGCAACACTGGACTCTCTATGGTTAGAGATCCTAGACCCATTGGGGGTTGGGATGCGCCCATTTGCTGGAGGACACAGGAAGGGTCCTATTGAATTAAAATTAGTGGCTGTTGCCAGGGAACTTGGACTTCTTGTGTCCAAGGACTAACATGAAAGACAGACAGTCTCTTTCAGAGACAAATGACCTTGAAAGGTGGAAAGAGCTATAACTTCTATCACGCAGTGGAGCAAGGAGGAATATGTGTGTGAAACTCATGTGATTCCATTTGGGCGCCCTTTTGTAATCTTGCCTGATTGTGACTGTAAGTAAATATATACAAAAACACAAGCATGAGAAAGTGACACTTACTAGAAGTTCAGGTCTGTCAGAAATAAGGATTTGTATCATATCACTGTGACAGCCACTGAAATCAGCAGAGGAGCAAATGGAAGGCAATAGGAATTTAGAAATAAATTTAGTAAAGGAGGGAAGAAGTGAGTACCAGTTTTAACCCTCAGACCAACTGCGGGAAACAGGACCACGTATCTCTTGTCAAGATGAGACTCCTTCACAGGTAGTCATTGTACCAAAGCTCCTCATTGAGCTGGCTGAGACTTCCTGAGAGCTGCATTACAGTCTGAGGCTCTTCCTACCCAATCTTCCTTCATTCTCACGCTCCTCTTACAGATATAATACCTGCATCACAACCTAAAGCCTTTCTCTGTTCACTCTCCTATTTATTTTCCCCACATTCAACGTCCGGCATTTCTAACCTACCTTGGCATCTACTTCCCAGAAAACCCAACTCTCTCACCATAAAAGGGTGTCGAGAGCCACAGGGCATTATCACAGATGGTCAGTCGAGTCATGTAGACAGGGTAAAGAGACTGAAACAGGAAGATCACTAAGCCCATTTTTACTAAATATAAAGAAAATTCCTGTAAAACTTTTTTAATGTTTGTCTTCATTCTTTAGTCTTCAAGAGAATATCAAAGTTTAAATCTGGGTATGGGAACATTTTTTATTAAATTATGTTATGCCTCTTTCCCCTTAAGGGAAATTTAAAAACTGACAGTAGTTTAGGTTTAGACATTGGAGAATTACTGGTCTCCATTATACAAGAAATTTGAGGCAACGTTATGTTTGTTAGTAGAACCTAGCCACATGAATGTCATAACTCCTGTCAATTAAGATAAAGTCGTTGAGCCAATAATAACCAGATCCTCTTCTGACTGGGTCTTAGGAGGAAATGTCAAAGTGGAATAATCACTTCCTCTGGTTTAACAGTCAGTCTTCAATGAAGACCACTCAGGATCAAGCCTGCTTCTAATGGATATAGCAGAGAGGTGGTAGATGACAGTACAGTGAGTGATAGAGGGCCAGGGAAGGTCTCCAGCTAGACACTCCATTTGCTTATTCAGATAACACTCTGGATCCTAATTTAAACCTAATGACTTTCCTGTATGAATAATTCAAGCAACAAAAACAGAAAAATCTCTGCAGCCATGGTGCCAGGGTCTGTTAATATCACATCCATCTCCAGCCACAACCATTTTAAGAGAAGATTCCTACATCATGCAAATAACCTACAGTAGCCCAGGAGTAGAAGAAGGAGACAAAAGCTCAGGTCAAATAGCTAAATCAGTCCCACTCAGCCTCCGTGAAATGAAGAGTGGGCGGAGTAAAACCAAAAACTGCTGGTCCACATATGAATGGGTAACTATTGTCCTTCATATCTTTTCCTTCTCTATCCACAATGCTCCCAAATATTCCTCTTTCTTTTCAAAAAATAAATAAGTAGTTGGTTATGAAACTGTAGATACACTGGGGTGAATTTAGGTAAGCCTAACTTAAAAAGCTATTGTTTAAATGATACTATTCCACTAATTGAATGAAGCTTGAACTCTATCAGATTAAGTTAGTTGTGTGGCATAGAAGATGAAAAATAGGACTTTAGTGGCAAATAAATTTACTGTTACATGCATTACAAAGTCATTTCTTTGTCAAGCTGCCTGTCACCTTTAAGAGTCATTCAAAAAACATCTGTGTAGTAATTGTCACTTAATCTTAGCCTTGGGAAATGTGTAAGGTTTGAATGGGTGGATAGAAAGATTGACATTTCATACGAAAAGAAGAATATTTCACATGAAAAGGCAAATTTGCAGAGTCAGGAAGCTATTAATCAGTGGATAATTTCATAGAGATGAGGAATGATTGATAAGACAGAAGATTTTAGATGGAAACAGATTTTTTACTTTTTAAATGTTGAGATTTTTAACAAATATCCTATTTTTTTTTTTATTCCTCACAACTAAGGTAAGCCATATCATCTCCATTCTGCAGATAACAAAACTAGGATTTCAAGAGACTATCTAGTTCAAGATCACACTACTAGAAGGTTGACAGGCTAGAGATAAATAGCCTGTTCAGGTCAAATAGCTAAATCATCCCCACTTAGCCTCCATGAAATAAAGAGTAGTGGGGAGGCGAATGATACCAGAAAATCCTGGGCCACTTAAGAGAGATTTTTCATTGCTGGATGAAGATAGTGAAATTTATCCTGCAGGCAAAAGAGCTGCAGCACACTTTTGTGTTTCAGACATGATGTTGAAAGTGGATTGTTATTCTAGTGGAAAGTAGGGTGATTAGTTGGGGATGAAATGGTGGTCCAAAGGTGCGAGGACTTTGCAAGAACTCCAGTGCCCACTACTTGTCTCCTTGGCTCAGCCTGCTCTCTTTATCTTTGTGGGGCTAATGGAAGTGCCCTAAAAGATGTAGTCCACAGATGCATTTTAATTCTTCACAACTACCATTTTTCCTCTTCAATTAAGCAAAGGATAACTTGTGACTATACTTTTTGTCTTACTTCCTCACTCCCTTTACATTTAGAGCCTTTCTAGAGCAAGGTATTTTGCACAAATTTCTAAATAGTAGTTTGTAGGCTAGCAACTTCAAAGTCTTACAGGATCTCCAAAAGGGGTGCTAACTGTTATTTGTCCCCTGAGCACTGGAACATTTTTTTGTAACCTTGCACATTTGTGCATAAGAGAACCCAAAGAACATACCCATGCTCATAGCAGCAGTATTCACAATAGCCAAAAGGTAGAAGTAACACAAATGTCCATCAGTAGATGAAATGAAGAAAATGTGGTATATACCTAATGGAATATTATTCAAGCTTAAAAGGGAAGGAAATCCTGCCTCATGCTACAACATGGATGAACCTTGAGAACATTATACTAAATAAAATAAGCCAGTTAGACAGACATATACTATATGATTTCACTTATATGAGTTATCTAAAGCAGTCAAATTAACAGAAGAAAAAAGTAGAATGGCAGTTGCTGGGGCTGTGGGGAGGGGAAATGGGGAATTGTTGTTCAGTTGGCATAGAGTTTTAGTTCTGCAAGATGAAAAAGTTATAGCAATCTGTTGCACAACAATATGAATTTACTTACCACCACTGAACTGTACAATTTAAAACGGTTAAGATGGTAAATGTTATGCTTAGTATTTTTACCATAATTAAAAATAAAAAATATTAAAATAGAAAAACATACTTATTCACAACAGTATATCCTTGAATAAAACATTTGATGATTAAACATCATGCCAAGTAGGATAATAAAAAGTACTTATTGAGCACAAAAATAAAAATAAGAACCCAAAAGAGCTGTTGATGGAGCAGAGCTTTGCACTTCCCTTGGGTCCAGAAGACACCTAATGACAACCACAGGTGTGAAGAAGGCAAAGACTGAAACCCAGGGTTCCAGGGAGAGGTTAACATTCATTGAGTTTACGGATACATCAAGCGAGGCTCCGCACTTTTATTTGCTTTATTGCTTTTTTCCTCTCCCTAGACCCTGGGCCTAAACGCAGACATGATGGATGCTTTTGTCATATTGTGTGCTGATAACTGTCAGCCTTCCCCTCCCATTCTCACTATAATTTCCTTTAGGAGGTTTGACTTGCTACTGGCTGAGTTCGGAGAAAGCCATTCTTGTCAGACTTAGGAGAAAAGAGAGAGAAGAAATATGGATTTGTGAGTCCAGTTTAAATGAAGAGGTAGCGCTTTCCCTGGAAATATTAAATTGGAGGCCATGATTCAGGCTTTCAGGTTTCACTCTAGTTATTCAGCTTTCACTTAAAAAACAGGACTTGGAAGAAAAATATAATCTCAATATTTATCAAAAACATTCAGGGAAAATCATCCCAGTGCTCCCTTGAGAATTAATAAGAAATAACAATTAATAACATACATTTTATTTCACAGATGCCAAGTATTTCGGGTGCCCAAGATCTTAGGAATTGTTCATTGTATGCATGGCCCTTTGAGGAGGACTATGTGAGCTATGTGGCCTGTTTGGCCAATCAGGAAGCAACAGGGAATGTCATAGAGGGGATAATTGATGGGATTAAATATAATGCCATGTGTTGGAGGCAGATCAATCCATCTTGTTGATAAATGAAGGGCCACCCTGACAGCCAGTATCTAACTGACACAATAGGGAAGACAAACGTGAATTTGTTTCTAATCTTAAGGTATTCTGAAAGCAACTAATTGAATGGTATTCAACATCAGTGCTTACAATTTGATGTACAGATGCTACTATAGACATGTCTGAGAAAAGTTAACAAATATAGAAGCTAAGTAAATGGTCACCCCAATTCAATAATAATATGATTTGGCTACGGCCCCACCCAGATCTCAATTTGAATTCCTGCATGTTGTGGGAGGGACCTGGTGGGAGATAATTGAATCATGGGGGCAAGTCTTTCCCATGCTGTTCTCATAATAGTGAATAAGTCTCATGAGGTCTGATGGTTTTATAAAGAGGAGTTCCCCTGCACAAGCTCTCTCTCTTTGCCGGCCACCATCCATGTAAAAAGTGACTTGCTCCTCCTTGACTTCCACCATGATTGTGAGGCCTCCCCAGCCATGTGGAACTGTAAGCCCAATTAAACCTCTTCTTTTGTAAATTGCCCAGTCTCTGATATGTCTTTATCAGCCCCATAAAAATGAACTCATGCAGTAAATTGGTACCAGTAGAGTGGGACATTGCTGAAAAGATGGCTGAAAATGTGGAAGTGACTTTGGTACTAGGTAAGAAGCAGAGGCTGGAACAGTTTGGAGGGTTCAGAGGAAAACAGGAAAATGTGGGAAAGTTTGGAACTTACTAGAGACTTGTTGAATGGCTTTGACCAGAAGCCTGATGGCATATGGACAATAAGGTCCAGGCTCAGGTGGTCTCAGATGGAGATGAGGAACTTGTTGAGAACTGGAGCAAAGGTGACACTTGTGATGTTATAGCAAAGAGACTGGTAGCATTTTACCCCTTCCCTAGAGATCTGTGGAACTTTGAACTTGAGAGTGATGATTTAGGGTATCTGGTGGAAGAAATTTCTAAGCAGCAAAGCATTCAAGATGTGACTTGGGTTCTGTTAAAGGTATTCAGTTTTAAAACAGAAGCAGAGCATAAAAGTTTGAAAAATTTCAAGCCCACTGCAGAAATTTGCATAAGTAACAAGGAACCTAACGCTAATCTCCAAGACAATGGGGAAAATGTCTCCAGGGCATGTCAGAGGTCTTCACATCAGCCCCTCCCATCACAGGCCCAGAGGCCTAGGAGAAAATGGTTTTGTGGGCCAGGCCCAGGATCCCCATGCTGCGCGCAGCCTAGGGACTTGGTGCTCTGCCTCCCAACTGCTCTAGCCATGGCTGAAAGGTGCCAACATAACGCTCAGGCCATGGCTTCAGAGGGTGCAAGCCCCAAGCCTTGGCAGCTTCCACGTGGTGTTGAGCTTGCAACTGCACAGAAGTCAAGAATTGGGGTTTGGGAACCTCCATCTAGATTTGAGAAGATGTATGGAAACACCTGGATGCCCAGACAGAATTTTGCTGAAGAGGCAGGGCACTAATGGAGAATCTCTGCTAGGGCATTTTTGTGGAAGGGAAATGTGGGGTTGAAGCCCCCACCCAGAGTCCCTACTGGGGAACCACCTAGTAGAGCTGTGAGAAAAAGGCCACCATCCTCCAGATCCCAGAATGGTAGATCCACCGACAGCTTGCATTGTGTGCCTGGAAAAGCCACAGAAACTCAATGCCAGCCCATGAAAACAGCCAGGAGGTAGGTGGTACCCTGCAAAGCCAAAGGGGCAGAGATGTCCAAGACCATGAGAACCCACCTCTTGCATCAGCATGACCTGGATGTGAGACATGGAGTCAAAGGAGATAATTCTGGAGCTTTAAGATTTGACTGCCCTCCTGGATTTTGTACTTGCATGGGGCCTGTACCCGCTTTGTTTTGGCCAATTTCTCCCATTTGGAATGGCTGTATTACCCAATGTCTGTACCCCTGTTGTGTCTAGGAAGTAACTAACTTGCTTTTGATTTTACAGGCTCATAGGTGGAAGGGACTTGCCTTGTCTCAGATGAGACACTGGACTGTGGACTTTTGAGTTAATGCTGAAATGAGTTAAGACCATGGAAGACTGTTGGGAAGGCATGATTGGTTTTTAAATGTGAGGACATGAGATTTGGGAGGGGCCAGGGTGGAATGATATGGTCTGGCTGTGTCCCCACCCAAATCTCATCTTGAATTCCCATGTGTTGTGGGAGGAACCTGGTGGGATGTAATTGAATCATGGGGGGCAAGTCTTTCCCATGCTGTTCTCATGATAGTGAATAAGTCTCATGAGATCTGATGGTTTTATAAAGAGGAGTTCCCCTACTCTCCCTTTACCTGCCACCATCCATGTAAGATGTGACTTGCTCTCTCCCTTTGCCTGCCACCATCCATGTAAGACGTGACTGGCTCTTCCTTGCCTTCCACCATGATTATGAGCCCTCATTAGCCATGTGAAACTGTAAGTCCAATTAAACCTCTTTCTCTTGTAAATTGCCCAGTCTCAGGTATGTCCTTATCGGCAGCATGAAAACAGACTAATACAAATAATATCAGAGGAGCCACCGATTTAAAACCTCAACATATCTTGTCAGCTTCCCAATAACCAAGGCAGAATATGTTGATCTTTTCAAGGGGTAATTCCAAAAAGTTCAGAGACTTAGCACAGGGAAGCTCCACTGGGAACCATCTCAATCCCTTTGGAGGAACAAAACTAGGTTGCAAACCTCAACCAAACGAAAAAATCCCATGAGATAACCTTTTATTTTTTCCAGACCTTCAGTTTCCTAAAATTTTATAGATTTTAATTCAGTGTGGACATAAAACATTAATATCAAACTTAATTTCTTGGAAAATAAAAGTTTGCTTTCGTTTCTTTTTTTCCCTGGTATATTGCTACACAAGTCAAAGTTAAAGACGCTACAGAAAACCTAGGCAGCAATTTTATTACAGCTGGCTTTTGAAAGTTCACATAAGGCTGCAATCATAAATGTCATTTTCATTAGAATAATGTGAAAGGTTACATGCCGCACAGAATAAGACAAGGCTCGGCCGTGGTTTACCATCTTTGAGTTTCCTGGTGTACAAATGATCCCTCTGGCATTACAGCCACAACACCTCACAGGCAAACCAAAGTGAATATATATAAAAGAAAACTATACTGGAAAGAATGCATGAGGTCCTGGCAGTGAAAATTCTATACAAGTTAAACATTTTCTCATTTAACATACCCCCTCAAAAAAAAACAAAAAACAAAAAACAAAACAAAACAAAAAAAAAAACTTACCCAATGCTCAGCATTATCCCCGGGAATGCACTTCTAAATCTGCACTGTTTGGAGCTAAATGATAAAGAAACAGCAAGAGCTCTCTTTCAGAACACATAAGCTTATTTAAGACCACAGAAAAGACCATCTCCGGAAGGAAAAGGAAGTGTGTGTGTGTGTGTGTGTGTGTGTGTGTGTGTGTGTATTCATGTGCACACGTGCACACACACATGCATAGTCAGGTGTGTCTTGTGCATTTATGAGTATTCCTGAACAATTTGAACTTCTAAAATGTCACAAGAGTTTGGCTTCCTGTTTATCATTTAAAAAAACCAACTAGATACATTGAACCAGGATGCCAGGATGAAATTTAACTTTCCATGGCAGTACCAAAGTAAGTGGACAATGCTGCGGGCTGCTGGTCACCAGTATCTGCATGCCCCCTCTTCATCTTCACTTGGGTCTCTGCTCAAATCCATCACCTCCTCAGAAGCTCACCTACGACTCTCTGATGAGGGAGCACACACTTTCCCTGTCCGGGTTAATTTGATGAGTCAACCTGGCTCGACTACAGTGCCCAATTCTTTGGTCAAATCCTAATGACAATGTTGGTGGGAATGTATCCTGTAGATGTGATTAACATCTATAGAGGACTTTAGATAAAGATTACCCTTGATAATGTGTGTGGGACTTATGAAATCAGTTGAAGTTCTTAAGAGCAAAAACTGAGGTTTTCCCAAGAAGGAATTTTGCCTCAAGACTGCAACATAGAAGTAGTGCATTACATCAGCACCATGTGGGAAAGAAAAAAAAAAAAAAGGAGTAGTAGTACTTAGGTTTCCAACCCACCTAGTCTACCCTACAGATCATGGACTTGGCAGCCCTCACAATAACAACCACATGAATCACTTCCTTACAATGTCCGTCTCTCCCTCTCTCCTTCTCTCGATATACATATATACTTTACTGGTGCCGTTTCTCTGGGGAATACTGACTGATACAGCCTGCTATTCTGTAAGTTTTCCATCTGACCACAGATCTGTCTGTAAGGCAAGGTCACTATATTGAATTGACCTAATCCAATTTGGCCCATCAAGAATGGTCAGATACATTTGATAAATATCACTTGTCTCCAGCAATTAAAGTTACATGAAAGTTTTAAGCCTTCTCTTCTACTACCTGGTTACCAGGGAGTTGTTACAATGAAAATGTGTTTTAGATGAAATAAATATTTTTAAAGCAAACTTTAAACAAAATAAACAGATTTTAGCCTACGTATAGACATACATTCTATTGGTTCTGTTTTTCTGCAGAAGTCTTACTGATACATCCTCTTTCTCTAATTCATCATTCTTCCTAACAATTGTCAGCACCAGCTAAAATACATATGTGGATGTTTATATTTTACTAGTACCTAGGACAGTGTCTGGGACCTAGAAGTCATCCAACTTATACACATTTATGGGATGCATGGATGAGATACTGACTTTCCCCAGTCACTGAAAAGCTTTACATGAAATTAACTCATTCAACCCTTCCTTCCAGCTAGCTCCTTATGAGGCTGATGTCACGTTTTGCTTCCATTTTTCAGGTGCTGAAACTTGGTTGTAGCAAGGTAGAGGGACCCCCCTAAAAGTCACATAGCTAGCACAGGCAAAGGTGGCCATTTAACCAGGAAGCTGGTCCCTGGAGCCCAGGCTCTCAAACACCACATTCTAAATCCCCTTATGGGAGTTTTCAGCTTCAACAGGATATTGTTTAGAGAGACAATCTTTTTTTTTTTTAAAGTTAAAACCACTAATCACATGTATTAATAAGGTTAAAATATTCTGTTAATTCTGTGATCTTGGGAATCTCACATGATTTGGAGGCACTCTGTTAGACTAAAAATGAGAAATTTTTAATTTAAAGGTGTAAAGAGGAAAAGGGAGATGAAAAAAAGGAACATTCAATATCATCAGATGTTAAATAGACTTCAGTAAAAATAGTTTCCAAAAAATTAAAATAGAGCAAATTGGCTCACTGCAAAGATTCTAAAAGTAAACAGAGCTGAAAGATCATGGGAGATGTTTGAAAATGAAATATTTCTATCTTCACAAATTATCCTAGTGAGGAAGAAACCAATAAATAAGGTAGCAAAATCTAACAAGAAGGAGGCAGAGGCACAGGGTGATTCTCTAGCAAGCCCCAGAATATGATGCATGATAGAAATAGCGGCCACAATTAAAACATTTTCCCTCTGGCCACACCTTCCACCGGGTCGCAGCTTCTGGTTCTGAGTCTCCAAGCCCGGTTAAAAACTGACCCAGAGTTTTTGGAACTCTGTCCCCACCTAGAGGCCTAACAGTAAATAAGAATGAAGGAATTGTAAAATGCAGAGCCGCAGTGCCCAGGGTGTGGCAAGCTCAGTAAACATAGCTATAATCATCACTGATAAAACAGCCTTTAATTATTCTGTAAGCACTTATGAAAGGAAGGGAGCATGCCTAGGAGCCAATAGCAAGTATGTCAGCCATGGAGCTTTCTCTTGGGATACTGAGTCTTGATTTCAGCAACATTTTTGACAAAAATTGCATGGATAGGTTTGTGGTCATCATTAAAAAAAAAAAAAAAAGTATGCTGGGTTGTATGGTTAGTTAGCCTGATAGCTGAATAAGCAATGGTGTCCAAACATTGTGGATCTCACATAATACCTGACAATGAGTTTCCATGGTACTGGCTGGCAAGCGACAGATACTGCAAGGCTGGCATAGGTCTGCCCATACCTGATTGGAAGGCAGGTATATTTATCATTAATAGCTTCTCATTCTAAATGTTTTTCCCCCTCTCTTTACTCTCCTCCTAGGCTTATGTCTAAACTTATTTTGCTACTGGGATAAAGGGGAGAGGAGTCAGCCTCTGTAACAGAGGCAAAGTTACATGTCCAAACTACATACACGTCTGACAAAGGCCAGCTGCAGAGACCAAAGGGGCCAGAGCTGGTATTTGCAGATGGCAGCGTGGCCTCAGGCCCCCAAGTGAGCACTGCCTATAAAGCTGTCTGACCTTGGAGGTGTACAGGGTTGGTGTGGTATGGTCAACTCCTCACCCCCAGCAAGGGGTCTACCCCAAAGTCTTTGTGTGGAATTCCTTTGTCTTTGGGGAGATTCGTTGGGGGCTGCCTAGAAATCAAGACCTTCCCTAGCTACATATGTTGCCATAGAAAAGTCGGATTTCCTGTCCCACCAACCTAATCCCCACAGGAAATGGGTCGGACTTAAGGTTCTGGAGATGGCCATGATCTTCTCCCAACCAGCTCTGCCATGTTTCTATCTTCTATAAGACTTCCCTGGTGCCGTTGGAGCTTGTCTACAGGTACTGCCACGGAACAACCACCAGATGAAATTAAGTCTCAGGCCCCAAGTTCAGAAACACCACAATCTTTAGGGGAAATATGTCGAGTGGCCCTTTATCCAGTGGTAAGAGAAAGAGCCACTGCTCTCTGAAGACCCTCAAAAACATTCTGTTCCTAAAGACCCCTCATTTCCCTTCCAAATCTCTGTGAAGTCATCTCCTTAGAGTGTAGGGGGGAGACACAGTGAGGCTGTCAGGTCCTTCAGTAGTTCTGGCTCAGGTTGTTAAGGTCTCCGTTGAGCCCGGACATTCACAGTCAGTGCGAGACTGGAAAGCAGCATTAAATGTGTCAAGTTATTGCTACAGAAAACACTGTATACGACCACATTACACCTGCTTAATACAAGTAAACAGTGGATGTGGCTGCCATTAGCTATATGCTATAAAGATAGTGAACTGTTTATTGTCACCCAGGCCCTCTGCTCCCTGGCCCACCTAAAGCACTGTGCTGGGCAGACCAAAATGCCTTCTCCTTGAAAAAGAGTTTGAGAAAGCAGAGACCAGTTCTGGATTGAGTGCTGTCAGGAAGGAAGGGGGAGGCAATTCAGAGCTCTGATCTGTTATTTTTCCCTAGGAGTAGGGAGGATTTAAGAGCCCACTGCTGTTAAATCACATAGCACAAGCCCAAGTCGTATACTCTGCCTCTCCTAACTGCCTCTTACTTAGAGGCCCCGTGTTTCCTCTGATGCTTATTTTCCCACATTGTCACAAGTTTAATAAACCTAACTTTGACTCTAGTGAATTTATGCCAATCTTTGGCTAATGCAAATGGAAAACCAGACACTGTTGATTGCAATGTATTGTTTGAAGAGGATCCCTTGTCTTCTCAAATTTCACTGTGCATATAAATCAAATTGCGGTCTTGTTAAAATGCATACTCAGATTCAACAGGATGACGGGGGTGGGGTCTGAGAGCTTGCATCTCAAGCATGCTCCAGGTGATGCCCTTGCTCCTGGCCTGAGGCACACACTGAGTAGCAAGGATCTGGTACACTGGATCTCAAACCAGATATTTTTTTAAATCACCTGGAGAGCTGCAAAAAATTACTGAAACTTGGATCTCACTCCCAGAGATTCTGATGTAATTGCCACCATCA
This sequence comes from Gorilla gorilla gorilla, assembly GCF_029281585.2. Lineage (NCBI taxonomy): Eukaryota > Metazoa > Chordata > Mammalia > Primates > Hominidae > Gorilla > Gorilla gorilla. The sequence continues at coordinate 98,546,742 of NC_073243.2, read as the reverse complement.
AGGCAGATGATTCCAATATGCAGCAAAATCTGGGAAATATTTTCTACTATCTTATCATAGAGTGTGGAAGGCATTGAGGAGCTAAAATAGCAATTGCAAAGAAAACTGTACAGATAAACCAGGGCATGAGAAGGAAGAGAGAAAAGATGGAGAATTTAGAAGCATTTTGCATTTCTGGGATCGCAGAAGCAAGAAAGTTGAGCCAGGAATAGTGGGATGCTAAGTAAGGTTATAGGTCTGGCTAGAGTGTGCTTAGTGCATTCTATGTTACGCTGGTAGTAGGGCTCTTACCCTGTGATAATGATGATAATGTGCAATCTACATGTAAATTAAATAAACAGTAATAAAAGACAAGAGTTCTGGGAGTATGGTCAGCTCCACCATGAAGAAAGGTCAGGTAGGACAATAGAGGTTTTGAGCCACAGAGAAGAATGAAGACACAAAGAGGAAGAATATAAATTATGCATAAAAGAGCTAAGCAACCTATGTTCTTCTAGGGCTTCTGGGTCCTGCTGACCTATAGCTTCTCTCACTGCCCTAGGTCAAATCAATATATGTAATAAATTATGCATTTACTTCCCTCATCTTTCTACTCTTCAATTATCACTTCTGGAAAGTGAAAGGCATATGCCTTCCCTACAACGCCCAGAATAAATCTGCTCCTTGACTTATTGACTCAAGCATCACCATGGTCCAGGGCATTGGGTTTATCCAGAAGAGGGATCAGAATCATAAGTCAAGAGAACCGCCAAGAAACATGGTGATGAATCCTCTCTGCCATGCACCTACACCTGCTCATGCGAGAGCCCAGCTGCTGTGGAATTTTCACCACCAGTAGTTTCCATGAAGGATGGCTGTCTTTGCTTTGAGATGCCTCTGCAGAAGCTACCAAGGTGAACTTATCACTCTCCAAGGAGTCTTGTGTTTGAACAATGCCATCCCAAGCATACTCCCCAATTTCAGTAAAGATCTATACTCTGCGGAACCAGATAAATGAACTGCTGTAAATACGAGGAGAACATTTTTATGTTTAATATCAGATTCCAATAGGTAAGGATGGTAGCCTTCAGCCTATTGCCTTCTATGAGTTTTAAATGTGACCCTAGCCAGTCCTAAAGATGTGCCTTTTCCTCAAGCAAAGTAACATGTCTGAATGAGAATAGTCCCTCCTTAGAACATCAAAAGCCCTCACTTGCTCTCACAGTGGAGCAGGATGCAGCTAAATAATTTATGAATACCTCAGCTATATAAAGGAAATTAAAGATGACACTTTTATTCCTTAACATTCTTCTATTCTCCAATGCTCATTTTCTCTACTGATTATGTATAAAACCCTGAGGATAATTCCCACAGCACACAGAGCTCTGATCATGACTACTAAGATCAAGAATTATTTGTCTTTGTGATCATACCTGCAGGAATTGGCCAGGATGACAAGACCAGCCTCACTCGGGGAGTGGGCACAGATAGTGTCTGTCTGGGGGCTCAGATTCTAGAGCACCCAGGCTACCCAGCTCCTTTTGGTTGATCTCTTAAATTTCACTCTTGAGTGATTGTTCCTTGATCACATTTGAGAGCTCACATTTGTGCCGTGTTTAATTGTGAATTAAACATCTGAGCCTGCGTTCTTATTGCAGCTCAGGAAAAGCTGAAAGAAAGCTGAGCAGATGAAGACAGTCAGGGGAGTGGAAGAATGACTTCCCCTCTCTCTCAAAGACCCCGTTCAAGCTTCTCCTGTTGCTCTGTGCACCTCTCATCTCCTTTCTCCCTTGTCCCCCCACTCCCTTGCCTAGCCAGACAGGAAGGAAGCTGAAAGCCAGCAGGGACCCCAGGCTCCTGGAGAGGAATAGCGCCCAAGAGGATCACCTGGTGGAGGTCACAATTTGAACGGATGCGTGGATGCTCCCAGCTTTTGCAAAAGACAGTGCTTCAAAGTACACTGATTTGCTCTTTCTTCCTCTCATTAATCTTGATGCTTGAAGTTGCTAAAAAGAGGAAAAGCCTTCAGAGTCTAAACAGAAGTGAGAGCTTCAGCAGCTTCTACTCCTCAACACATACTCCCGCCTGGGTCCTCTCCCACCTTTCTGTTCTCACCTTGTTCACAAAGCACGCCTTTCCAGAAGAGAACCAATAAAAATAGCAGCAGTTGTAAAACAATGTTTTATGTGTTGTTTCAGGTAAATATCTGTCTCACAGTAGGGAAAGCATTTCCAAGCATAGAAATAAAGAAAAGGGAACATAAAGTAAAAGTTTGATGGGTTCGATCACATAAAAATTTAAAATGTTTATGCAACAAAAGCTTCCAAAAGCAAAATCTCAAAAACACAAACTAGAAGGAAATTGGGACACCATAAATAACAGACAATGGGTCATTATTCCTAATACATAAAATGCTCTTACACAGCAGAAAGAGATGAATATGCCTCTAGGAAAATTGGCAAAATGGGAAAGGCTGATGAACAAGATAAAAAAATACATATAGACAATAAAAATATTTCTTCAAGTTCAACTTATGGTCAAATCAAAGGACTTTAAATGCTGGGCCCATTTTTAACACATCATATAAGCAATTGTTTTACAATAATACTCATTATTAGTGAAGTTATAAGACAGTGGATATTTATATGTCACTAGTGAGAATGTTACCTGTTACAACCTTTTTAATAGGTAATTTACCAATATTCATCAAAATTCTTAAAAATTTTCTATAATGTTTGACTTACTAACTCTAATTCTATGAATTTACTGTGAGGAAACAAAGATATAAACAATTATTTATTAATAAAGATGTTAAACACAGGGTCAGTTATAAAGAAGAGAGAGAAACAACTTATATGTATGACAGCCTAAATCTTAAACATAAGTGGTATGTAATATCCAGAACAAGAAATATTGGTCATTCACTAAAATCTATATTTTAAAATGATATTTGATGACATGGATAGATATTCACATTTTAAAAAATGACTTAAAAGTTATAACAGTATGGTCTATAAACCTGTTTCTATTTATTTGTGAATGTGTGTAGGAGTATGTGTATCCCTTGAAGCAGTGACACATACACAGTGGGGATCCAGGAGTAATGTGACCACTCAAAGTTTCTCCCTAAAGTTTCTCAGGGAGCTTTATTTTTCTGTATTCCTCCAATCTATGATTAATATATAAATATCTTCAGAAAAAAATAAAATTTTTAGAAATTGTACATGTTTTAATTGATCAAAATGTCATTATCCATTATACTCTGCAACAGAATGTCCAATCTACTTTTTAATTGCATTCCTATCAAAATGCCCATCAGAGGAGCTGTGGCCCTGGAAGAAAAGAATATTTCTACATGACAAACCCAGCAAACACTGTGCCCTCCGCATTTGATCATACTAACAGACAACTCTTCTAATAATGTTTGAATCCGTTACCAGCCCACAGAAAATAGGCAATCCCCAAACTCCAAATTAAGGTCTTAGACACTTTAGGCTGCTGTAACAAATTACCATAGACTGGGTGGCTTAAACAACACTCACTTATTTCTCACAGTTCTGGGGGCTGGGAAGTTCAAGATCAAGGTGAGGGCAGATTCAGTTTCCACATGGCCATCTTCTCATTGTATGGCCAAGAGCAAGAAGCAGCTCTGGAGTTTCTTAGGTGCTTCAGAGAGCACCTACATGAGAGCTCCACCCTCATGACCTAATTACCTCCCAAATACCTCACTTCCTAATACCATCACGTGCGGGAAAATGCAAACATTCAATCTATAACAAGGTTTATAAACAACCATTATAAAGATCTCATATATTTTGGAACAGTACCTATTTCAAAGTATGCTATAAATACAAAGCTTTTGGGGCCAAGCATGGTGGTTCATGCCTGTACATCCCAGCACTTTAGGAGGCTGAGGTGGGCAGATCGCTTGAGCCCAGAAGTTTAAGACCAGCCTGGGCAACACGGCCAAACCCTGTCTCTACAAAAAATACAAAACCTAGCTAGCTGGCACATGCTTGTAGCCACAGCTACTTGGGAGGTTGAAGTAGGAGAATCACTTAAGCCCAGGAGGACTAGGCTGCAGTGTGTTGTGATCTTGCCACTCCAGCCTGGGTGACAGGACAAGACCATGTCTCAAAAAAAAAAAAAATGCAAACATATATATATATATATGGCAAAAAGTTTGTAAAACTTGCAAGACTTAAAAACCACATTGAATTCTATGGAATGAAATTACTCAATGTAATTGAATTTTTATGTCATTGTATTTCTTCACCTTTATCTAGAATTTTTCTCCTAGAATTGTCGGATTTAGACTGGTTTGGAGATTTGGTCCTCAGTGGGATGGGAAAGTACACTGTGAGGAGAGTTCTGTACACATGGCATCCCTAAGCAGCCTATGACCAAGCTCAAATATGGCATTTTTCTATGTCCTAATCCAACTGAAAAATAGGCATTATAAAATATTTCTCCATCTGGTGATGGCACATTTTCCACATGGAATTCTCCATCAAATGTTATAAGACATAAGCTCCCAATTGATCTAATTTGGTCTACATTTTCTGCTCATCTTTTGTTCTTCTGAGAAATGGCAGTGCCTTTACAGTTTGTCTTTTATGGTAAGCTGCATCTTTTCCAAAGTGCAGTGATGCGTGGTTCCCAAGATGTGTTAATCCTGGTGAGATTTACCCTTCTCCCCTAGAGATTTCACTAAGAACCAACCCGCTCCTGGTGTTTATCATTTTAATGAGACACCTTAAAGAGCATCTCCTCAAAACAGACTTTCAGGTAGTCTCCTAAAAAAGCTAATGTGAATTCACCGATCCTTCAATATTTAAAAATATTTCACTAGGAAGGATTTCTTGAGCCATCTCTAAAGCAAATGTAAGAGCTCTGATTTCTGTCTCACCTTGGCAATAACAGGGTTAATTTAGTCAAGTCACAATCTCTCTAAGACTTGATTACTTTTTCTGAAAAATAGACAGAGGTATGCATGTGTGTGTCATGTGTGTGTTATGTGTTCATCATATGGAATATAGCCTAGAAGGATGCACACCAAAATGTTAACAGTGGTCACCTCTGAGCAAAGAGATGATGGGTGGTATTTTTAATACGCTTTTCACAAATACATGAAATTTGCAAGGAACTAAATAGTAGTAAAAAAAAAACAAACTCTAGTTTTACCTGATCTACCCTAGATCATAGCCTACTAAAATTACTGCTGAATATTAAATATATTTATAAATAAAAACAAAAATATTGATTTTTTGAGATGCTTTTAAAGGTCTAAGATTTAGTAAAATAATAGTTTTCATACAGTTTTATAATCTAGGAACAATACAATATTATAACTAGGATTATGAACTAGTTCCTCTATGTAAAAGTAAGAGTTCTGAATTAAGAAGTAAAAACATGTAGGCTGGGCTGAGATTTTAAAAATTATAATTATTCACATTGTTCAGAAAAGACAAAGAAAACATCTTCTTTTTTTCTTTTTAATATCTTTTGTATAAATTTACAGAATATCATCTTAAAGTAAAAGCTGGGAAAAGAAAATTTACGTACTCCTTGGGTTTTTTCAGATTCAAGGGGATTTGATAAATTCTACCCCTCTTTCTCGGCAAGTTATAACTCAATTTAAAACTAAGACAAAATAGTAAAGCAAATAGAGAATCAAACTAGTTCCAATATTGCTGCTAAAGCTGATATTGGAGAATGCAGCATATGTCTGGTACAAGCAATTTTCTGATGCTGAATCCCCCAGTTGGACTGACTGACACCCTGTCATTGCTGTAGTACTGGGCCATGCAGCACTGAACCACAGGGACAGGCCTCACTGCTAAGCTAACTCATGACAGCAACTAATGGAGAACATTTGCAATAGACTGAAGGTTTGTGTACCACCAAAAATCCATACATTAAAATTCTACCCCCCAATATGATGGAGGAAGGGCCTTTGGGAGGAGGTGCCTTTGAGAGGTGATCAGCTCATAATAACAGAGCTCTCATGAATAAAATGAGTTCTCTTATAAAAGAGGCTCCTTTCTGCCATGTGAGGGCACACTGAGAAGACACTCTATGAGCCAGAAAGTGGACCCTCACCAGACACTGAATCTACCAGTACCTTGATCCTGCACTTCTATCCTCCGGAGCTGTGAGGAATAAATTCCTGTTATTTAGAAGCCACCCAGTCTATGGTATTTTGTTGTAGCAGCCCAAATGAACTAAGACAAAAATTGATATCAGTGAATAGAACAACTCCCAAGAGGAAGGGGAGATAAAGCCACAGACATAAATAAATTCCCTTCTTGTACTAAATTGTCCATTAGGTACACTTGCAGAAGGAATGAGTTAGGGGGTGAAGACCTGTCAGTCAAGAATATTGCAGGGGCAATCATTCAGCAAGGATTAATAAGTGTCTCCTGCCAATCAAAGCAGGCATCTTTGTTCAGTACCTTGACACCACTGGTGATTAAAATATTCCACATCCATGAATTTATTTTTGATCTTAAATTTTCTTTAATTCAGAAATATTTCTTTTTTATTTATTTTTTAACTGACAAGTAAAAATTGTATATATTTATGGTATACAACATGTGATATATATCTACATTGTGGAATAGCTAAATCAAGCTATTTAACATGTACATTTCTTTCATATGCTTATTTTTTGTGGTGAGGACGCCTAATATCTAATAGCTTAACAATTTTTACATATATAATACACTGTTATCTTTAGTTGTCATGATGTACAATGGAGCTCTTAAGTTATTCCTTCTGTCTAACTGAAATTTTTTGTCTTTTGGCAAGCATTGCCCCAGTGCCTCTATCCCAAGCCTTGGGTAACTGCAATTTTACTCCCTATTTCTATAAGTTAGAATCTTTTACATTCCACATATAAGGGAGATAATGAGGTCTCTGTCGTTCTATGCCTGGCCATTTGCTATGGTTTGAATGTGCCCTCCAAAACTCATTTGGAAACTTAATCCCCAATGTGGCAGTATTGAGAGGTAGGGCCTTTAAGAGGAGAGTGGATCATAAGGGTTCTGCCCTCATTAATGGATTAATTCATTCGTGTTTTAATACATTAATGGCTTAATGGATTAACAGGTTATCATTCAAGGAGAACTGGTGGCCTTGTAAGAAAAAGAAAAGAGACCTGAGTGTTAGTGTGCTCAGCCCCGTTACCATGTGATCCCCCGTACTGGCTTGGGACTCTTCAGAGAGTCTCCATCAGCAAGAAGGCTCTCACTAGAGGTGACTCCTCAACATTGGACTTCTCAGCCTCCACAATTTTAAGAAATACATTTATTTTCTTTATAAATTACCCACTTTCAGGTATTCTGTTATAAGCAACAAAAAATGGACCAAGACAGTATTTCTCTTAACATAATATCCTCCAGGTTTATCTATTTTATAATAAATGACAGGATTTTGTTTTGTTTTGTTTTGTTTTACTTCTTCCTAAATTTCAGTTTCAGTTTGGGGATACGTGTGCAGGTTTGTTACATGAGTAGATTCCATGTCACACAGGTTTGGTGTACAGATTATTTTTTCACCCCAGTAATAAACATAGTACCCCCAATAGGTAGTTTTTCAATCATCATCCTCCTCCCATTCTCCACCCTCAAGTAGGCGCCAGTGCTTATTGTTCCCTTCATTGTGTCTATGTGTACTCAATTTTTAGCTCTCACTTGTAAGTTAGGACATGTACTATTTGGTTTTCTGTTCCTGTATTAATTCACTTAGGATAATGGCCTGTAGTTCCATACGTGGTGCTGCAAATCACATGATCTTATTCTTTTTATGGCTGCATAGTATTGCATGGTGTATATGTACCATATTTTCTCTATCGAGTCCACCACTGATGGGCATGTAGGCTGATTCCATGTCTTTGATACTGTGAATAGTGCTGCAATGAACATATGCAAGCATGTGTCTTTATGGTAGAATAACTTATGTTCCTTTGGGTATATACCCAGTAGCAAGATTGCTGAGTTGAATGAATTGCTGTTGTAAGTTATTTGAGATATCTCCAAACTGCTTTCCACAGTGACTGAACTAATTTACATTCCCACCATCAGTGTATAAGCATTCCCTTTTCTCTGCAACCTCACCATCATCTATTATTTTTTGACTTTTTTCTTTTTTTCTTTCTTTTTTTTTTCTTTTTTGAGATGGAGTTTCACTCTTGTTGCCCAGGCTTGAGTGCAGTGGCACAATCTTGGCTCACTGTCACGGATTCAAGCAATTTTCCTGCCTCAGCCTCCTGAGTAGCTGGGACTACAGGCACCTGCCACCACACCTAGCTAATTTTTTTGTATTTTTAGTAGAGACGGGGTTTTGCCATGTTGGGCAGGCTGATCTCAAACTCTTGACCTCAGGTGATTCACCCACCTTGGCCTCCCAAAGTGCTGGGATTACAGGTGTGAGCCACCACACCCAGCCATTTTTTGACTTTTTAATAACAGCCATTCTGACTGGTGTGAGATGTTATCTCATTGTAGATTTGATTTGCATTTCATTAATGATTAGTGATTTTGAGCATTTTTCCATAAGCTTGTTGGTTATGTATATCTTCTTTTGAGAAATGTCCAAGTTCTTTGCCCATTTTTTAATGGGGTTATTTGTTGCTTGTTAATTTTTTTAAATTCCTTATAGATTCCAGATATTAGACCTTTCTCAGATGCATAGTTTACAAATATTTTCTCCCATTCTGTAGGTTGTCTCTTCACACCATTGATGATTGTTTTTGCTGTGCAGAAGAAGTTTTTCATGGGAGCTATAATCAACAAGGTCCCATTTGTCAATTTTTGTTTTAGTTGCAATTTCTTTTGGAGTATTTATCATGAAATCTTTGCCAGGACCTATGTCCAGAATGGTACTTTCTAGATTTTCTTCTAGGGTTTTCATAATTTTAACTTTTACATTTAAGTATTTAATTCATCTTGGGTTGGTTTTTGTATATGGTGTAAGGAAGGGTCAAGTTTCAATCTTCTGCATACGGCTAGGCAGTTATCCCAACATGATTTATTGAATAAGGAGTCCTTTCCCACTGCTTGTTTTTGTCGACTTTGTTGGAGATCAGATGGCTGTAGGAGTGCAGTTTTATTTCTTGGTTGTCTCACCTATTCCGTTGGTCTATGTGTCTGTTTCTGTACCAGTATCATGCTGTTTTGCTTCCTATAGCCTTATAGTACAGTTTGAAGTCAAGTAGTATGATGCCTCTGGCTTTGATCTTTCTGCTTAGGACAGCACTAAACTTTTAGGCTCTTTCTTGCTTCCATATAGATTTTAGAACAGTTTTTTTTTTCCAGTTCTGTGGAAAATGTCATTGGTAGTTTGATAGGAATAGCACTGAATTTGTTCATTGCTTTGGGCAGTATGGCCATTTTAATTATATCAATTCTTCCTATCCATGAGTATGAAATGTTTTTCCATTTGTTTGTGTAATCTGTGACTTCTTTCAGCAGTGTTTTGTAATTATCGTTGTAGGGGTCTTTCTTCTCCCTGTTTAGCTGTACTTCTAGTTATTGTATTCTTTTTGTGGCTATTATGAATGAGATTGCATTCATGATTTGGCTCTCAGCTTGGATGTTGTTGATGTATAAAAGTGCTGATTTTTTACATTGATTTTGTATTCTGAAAGTTTTCTAAAGTTGTTTATCAGATCTAGGAGCTTTTGGGCAGAGACTATGGGGTTTTCTAGGTACAGAATAATATCATTTGTGAAGAGAGACAGTTTTTCTCTCATTTTTCTACTTCCTCCAGGTGTAATCTTAGATTGTTAATTTGAGATGTTTCTGATTTTTTGATGTTGGCACTTAGTGCTATAAACTTCCATCTTAACACTGCTTTAATTGTGCCCCAGAGATTCTAGTATGTTATATGTTTGTTTTCAATAGTTTCCAAGAATTTCTTGACTTCTGCCTTAACTTCATTGTTTAACCAAAAGTCATTCAGGAGCAGGTTGTTTAATTTCTATGTAATTGTATGGTTTTGAGATATCTTCTTGGTATTGATATCTATTTTTACTGCACTGTAGTCTGAGAGTGTGGTTGTTATAATTTTAGTTTTGTGAATTCATGGAGAATTGATTGAGGGCCGAACATATGTTTTATGTTAGAGTATGTGCCATGTGCAAATGAGAGGAATGTATATTCTGTTGGGTGTAGTGTCCTGTATCTCCATGTCTATTAGGTCCATTTGGTCAAGTGTTGAGTTTAGGTCATGAATATCTTTGTTAGCTTTGTGCCTCAATGATCTATCCAATATCCTCTGTGGGGTGTTGAAGTTTCCCACTATTATTGTATGGTAATCTAAGTCTCTTTGTAGGTGCCTAAGAAATTGTCTTATGAATCTCAGTGCTCCAGTGTTGGGTGCATATATATATTTAGGATAGTTAAGTCTTCTTGTTGAATTGAACCCTTTATCTTTATGTAACGCACTTCTTTGTCCTTTTGTATCATTGTTGGTGTAAGGTCTGTTTTGTCTGAAATAAAGATAGCAACTTCTGCTCTTTTTTGTTTTTAATTTGTTTAATAGATTTTTCTCATCCTTTTACTTTGAGCCTATGTGTGTCATTACATTTGAGATGGGTCTGTTGTACAGCGCATACAGCTGTGTTTTGCTTTTTTATCAAACTTATTACTTTGTGCCTCTTAAAGTGGGGCATTTAGCCCATGTACATTCAAGATTAATATTGATATGTGTGGATTTGGTCCTGTCCTTGCATTGTTAGCTCATTGTTACGTAGACTTGATTATGTAGAGTTTTACAATGTCTATGGTCTATGTACTTAAGTGTGTTTTTGTGGTGGCTGTTAACAGTCTTTAGTTTCCAGCCAGGCATGGTGGCTCACGCCTGTGATCCCAGCACTTTGCGGGGCCAAGACAGGTGGATCACGAGGTCAGGAGATCAAGACCATCCTGGCTAACACGGTGAAACCCTGTCTGTACTAAAAATACAAAAAATTAGCCAGGCATGGTGGCAGGTGCCTGTAGTCCCAGCTACTCGGGAGGCTGAGGCAGGAGAATGGCGTGAACCTGGGAGGCGGAGCTTGCAGCGAGCCAAGATCGTGCCACTGCACTCCTGCCTGGGGACAGAGTGAGACTCCATCTCAAAAAAAGTTTCTATGTTTAGCACTCCTTTAAGGACCTCATGTAAGGCAGGTCTGGTGGTAACAAATTCTCTCAGCATTTGCTTCTCTGAAAATAATGTTATTTCTCCTTCCCTTATGAAACTCAGTTTGGCCGGATATAAAATTCTCAGTTGGCATTCCTTTTCTTTAAAAATGCTGAATATAGGCCACCAATCTCTTTTGGTATATAGAGTTTCTGTCGAAAGGTCTGCTATTAGCATAATGGGCTTATCTTTGTAGGTGACCTGCCCTTTCTCTCTATCTGTCTTTAATATTTTTCTTTCACATTGACTTTGGAGAATCTGATGACTACGTGTATTGGGGATGGTCATCTTGGATAGTATCTCACAGGAGTTCTCTGAATTTCCTGAATTTGAATATTCACCTCTCTAGCAAGGTTAGGGAAATTTTCACGGATGATATTCTCAAATATGTTTTCAAGGTTGCTCACTCTCTCTCTTTCAGAGATGCCAATGAATCATAGGTTTGGGTATCTTTACATAATCCCATATTTATTGTAGGTTTTCTTCATTCTGTTTTATTCTTTCTTCTTTATTTTTGTCTGACCGAGTTGATTTGAAGAACCAATCTTTGAGCTCTGAAGTTCTTTCCTTAGCTTGGTCTATTCTACTGTTAATATTTGAGACAGTACGAGGAAAGACTTCTAGTAACTTTCTCATCTGTATCAGATTAGGCTGGTTCTTTACTACTGTTAATACTTGAGACAGTATGAAGAAAGACTTCTCGTAACTTTTTCATCTCTATCAGATCAGGCTGGTTCTTTCTCAAAATGGCTATTTTGTCTTTCAGCCCTCGTATAGTTTTACTGGATTCCTTAGATTCTTTGGATTCAGTTTCGACTTTCTCCTGGATCTTGATGATCATTGCCATCCAGGTTCTGAATTCTTGTTTCTGTTATTTCAGCCATTTCAACCTGGTTAAGAACCATTGCTGGAGAGCTAGTGTAGTTGTTTGGAAGTAAAAAGACATTCTGACTTTTTAAGTTGCCGGAGTTCTTGTACTGGCTCTTTCTCGTCTGTGTGGACTGACGTTTCATTAATCTTTGTAGTTGCTGTTCTTTAAATGGAGCTTTTCACTTTTATATTCTTTGATACCCTTCAGAGTTTGAATGTGGCATAATTTGGGTTCAGTCAACTGGCTTCACTCTGGATAATTTCAGGGAGCCAAGTCTCAGCTCAGCACTCCTGGGCTGTATGCTCTAACCCTGAAGGGATGGGACTAGGCCCATGGATTTGTCCTTTGGCCCCTCAAGGTTAAGCACCTATTGTGCTGGTGGGGCTGAGGTGTTCCTGATCCTCTGGTAACAACAATCCAATGGGAGATGCCAGCAAAAGTGCTTCATCAGGGCAGTAAAGTTCAAGCATACATGCCTGTGCTGGCAGCAGCTGGGAGGCATTAGTTCTATGCACATGTTTGCAGGCTGGCAAAGCAGTGAGGAGAGGCTGTGGGTAAGACTGTGCTGGTGGGGATCCATCTGCAGAAGCACTCCAACAGTTAGATGGGTTTTGCCAGTGAAGGAGCTATTGTAGTGCCCAGTTGGGCATCGGAGCTGTGTTGCAAGTGGGCGGGGCCAGGCAGGGACCCCAGGAGAGGCTGGCAGACAGAGGATGCTCAGATCAGACTGGTCTTGTCCCTTGGGAAAGACAACCCTGTTTTGTGCAGGTCTGACAGTCAAGAAAAGCCAAAGCCACATGGCTTTGGAACATGGTGAGCCTTAGGGAATGCATGTCTTTGGCTGTGCCCCCCTACAGCTATTCATATGCCAGACCCTCTGGGCTCTATACAGGCTGGAGTCCTGTCTCTGCCAGCTCTCCTTGCAGATCTCACCACTAGCTCAAATCTCTGTGGAGTCACGAGGTCTCTTGCAGCTAGGATTCTGGGGGTCTATGGCAAGAGTGGGCCACTCCATGATCATTCCACCCACTCCTTCCCCTGGAGTTACTCAGGGCCAGGAACAAGTTCTGGTGCTCAGCAACCTTATGCAGGGTTCCCAGACTCCACTTCCTTCAGTCCAGGATCTGCATCCTCCATCTGTCCACTCTCAATGTCTTCCTCCTGAAGACGTGCTTGGAGTGCACAGGTCTTTTTGACAGTCTGGTCTCAGTGAGAGAAACTCTTCCCTGATGAATCAGGTCAGCCATCTTGGTCCCAACCCCACGATTTCTATCTTAAGGCTGATTAGTATTGAATATACACCACATTTTCTGTATCAATTTATCTGTTGATGCACACTTAGATTGATTCTGTATCTTGGCTATTGTGAATAAATATGGGAGTGCAGATACCTTTTCAACATACCGATTTTATATGATTTGGGTGCATACCCAGTAGTAAGATTGCTGGACCATATGGTAGTTCTATTTTTATTTTGTTAAGAAACTTTCATACTGTTTTTCATAATGGTTATATTAATTTACCTTCCCACCAACTTGTGCAAAAGTGACTTTTTCTCCACATCTTTGTCAACATTTGTCTTTCCTTTTTTAGATAGTAATCATTCTAACAGGTGTCAGTGTCAGTTGGTATATTATTGCAGTTTTATTTGCATTTCTCTGATGACTAATGATTTTGAGCAGTTTTTCATATACCTGTCAGACATTTGCATGTCTTCTTTGAAAAATAGCTATTTAGGCCCTTTGCCCGTTTTTTAATTGTGTTACTTTATATCAGTCTGTTTTCATGCTGCTAATAAAGACATACCCAAGACTGGGAAGACAAAGAGATTTCACTGGACTTACAGCTCCACATGGCTGGGGAAGTCTCAGAATCATGGTGGGAGGGGAAAGGCACTTTTTAAATCGCATTGCGGCAGCAAGAGAAAATAAGGAAGAAGTAAAAGCAGAAACCCCTGATAAACCCATCAGATCTCATAAGACTTATTCACTATCATGAGAATAGCACGAGCAAGACTGGCCCCCCTGGTTTAATTACCTGCCCTTGGGTACCTCCCACAACACATGGGAATTCTGGTACAATTCAAGTTGAGATTTGAATGGGGACACAGCCAAACCATATCATTCTGCCCCTGTGGATTTTGAGTTGTTTGAGTTCCTCATATATTTTAGATATTAACTCTTTATCAGATGTATGTCTTGCAAATATATTCTTCCATTCCATGGGTTGTCTTTGCAAGCTGTTGTTTTCTCTGCTGTGCAGAAGCTTTTTAGTTTAATGCAATCCTGTTTGCCTATTTTCACTTTTGTTGCCTATGCTTTTGGGGTCTTAGCCAAGAAATCATTGCCCAAACCAATGTCCTGGAACTCTCTCCGTATGTTTTCCTCTAGTGGTTTTACAGTATTGGGTCTTATATTTAAGTCTTCAATCTACTTTGGGTTGATTTTTTACATAGAGTGAAATAATGGTTTAATCTCATTCTTCTGCATGTGGATATCCAGTTTTCCCAGCATAATTTAATAAACTGTTTTTTCTGCCATTGTGTGTTCTTGGTAACTTTGTCAAAGATCAATTGATTGTAAATGTGTGGACCTTTTTCTGAGCTCTCCATTCTCTATCCCATTGGACTGTGTGTCTGTTTTTATGCCAGTGTTTTAATTACTATAGCTATGTAGTAGATGTTGAAATCAGGTAGTATGATTCCTCTGGCTTTGTACTTTTTGTTCATGATGGCTTTGGTCATCCAGGGTCTTATGTGGTTTCATACAAATTTTAGAATTATTGTTTCTATTTCTGAAAAATGTCATTGGAATTTTCATACAAATTGCATTGAATCTGTGGATTGCTTTGGGTAGCATAAGTGTTTTAACAATACTAATTCTTCCAATCCATGAACACAAGATATCTTTCCATTTATTTATGTCCTCTTTAACTTTTTTCATTAGTATTTCATAGTTTTCAGTATACAATTTTTCAACTCCTTGCTTAAATTTATTTGTAAGTTGACTGTTGGTTTTTGTTGTTGTTTTGTAGCTACTGTGAAGGGTATTGTTTCCTTTATTTCCTTTATGGATAATTCATTGTTTGTGTAGAGAAATATGAAAAAATTTTATGTTGGTTTTGAATCCTGCAACTTTACTGCATTCATTTATTAGTTGTAACAGTTTCCTGTGGAGTCTTTATGGTTTTCTATTTATAAGAGTATGTCATTTGCAAACAGAAAAACAACTTACTTTCTTCTTTCCAATTTAGATGCCTTTTATTTCCTTCTTTTACCTAATTGCTTCAGCTAGGGCTTCCAGTATTATGTTAAATAGAAGTGGTAAAAGTGGACATCCTTATCTTGTTTTTGATCTTAAAGGAAAAGCTTTCAACTTTTTACTGTTGAGTATGATGTTAGCTACAGGCTTGTCATATATGGCCTATATTGTGCTGAGCTAAATTCCTTCCATACCTAATTTGTTAAGAGTTTTTAGCATGAAAGATCTTGTGTTTTGTCAAATGCCTTTTCTGCCTCTGTGAGATGATTGCATGGTTTTGTCCTTAATTTTGTTAATGTGGTGTATCACATTTATTGATTTGCATATGTTGAACTTGTCCTTGCATCCCAGGAATGAATTTCACTTGATCATTTTAAATGATCTTTTTAAGGTGTTGTTGAGCTCACTTTGCTAGTATTTTGTAAATAACTTTTGTATCTATATTCATTAGGAATATCAGCCTGCAATTTTTGTTTCTTTTGCTGTCTTTGCCTGGCTTTGGTATCAGGATAATGTTGTCCTCTTGAAACAAGTTGGGAAGTATTTCCTTCTCTTCAGTTTTTTGGAAGAGTTTGAGAAGAATTGCTTTCTTTAAGTATTTGGGATAATTCAGCAGTGAACCTATCAAGCCCTGGGCTTTTTCTTTGATGGAAGACCTTCTATTATTTTATTATTTTATTATTTTATTTTATTTTTTTTTTTTTGAGACGGAGTCTCGCTCTGTCGCCCAGGTTGGAGTGCAGTGGCGCGATCTCGGCTCACTGCAAGCTCCGCCTCCTGGGTTCGCGCCATTCCTGCCTCAGCCTCCGAGTAGCTGGGACTACAGGCGCCCACCATGGCGCCTGGCTAATTTTTTTGGAAGACCTTTTATTATTAATTCTGTCTCCTTACTCATTATTAGTCTGTTCAGATGTCTATTGATTTATGATTTAGTCTTGTTAAGCAGCATGTGTCTAAAAAGGTATCTCTATTCCTTCTAGGTTATACAATGTATTGGTGTATAACTGTTCATAGTAGCCTCGTGATCTTTTGTGCTTCCGTGGTATCAGTTATCATGTTTCCTCTTTTATTTCTGATTTTATTTATTTGACTCTTCCCTTTCTTCTTAATCTAGCTGAGGATTTGTTCATTGTGTTTATCTCTCAAAAAAAAAACAGCTTTTACTTGTGTTGATCTTTTCTATTGATTTTCTAGTCTCTATTACATTTATTTCTGCTCCAATCTTTATTATTTCCTTCTGTTAATTTTGGACTTAGTTTGTTATTCCTCTTCTAGTTCATTGAGATATAGTACTAGATTGTTTATTTGGTATTTTTCTTCTGTTTTGATGTAGGGGTTCATTGCTATAAGCTTCTCTCTTAGAACTGCTTTTGCTGGGTCCCATAAGTTTTGTTATGTTGTGTTTCCATTTTCATTTATCTAAAGATACTTTTAATCTACCTTTGATTTTTGTCTTTGACTTGTTAAAATAAAGATAATAAGTCTGATGGAATGGACTCTTTGTGGTCATAAGATAACAAATTGTAAATAAGACCTAAGGCTATGCCAAGCAAAGGTTGTTACAAACCCTTACATTTAAAGAATAAACTGTGTTCTAACTGCCGTAAGACTTTTTCTTTTTCTCTAGCAGCTAAGCAAGCAATGGCCTCAAGATAAACAGTACAAAATAATTGCCACTCATTGATCACCAGATACGACTGACCAATCCCATTCCATTTCACAAGTTATAACTACAGCCTTGATTGGACAAGAAACTGATTTTAGTAACTTTCTCCTGCAAAAACACCACAGAAAGTTTTGGCCAGCAGCCAAAGTCTGCACATAGACTTTTCTTATGTCCTGCAAAAGACCTCCTGAGGTAAAAGCCAAATTCCACCTATTTTATTGTTAAAACTCCACCCCAAAGTGAACATGGCTTTTATGTATGTTTCCTAAACGTTTTCTCACTATGCAAATATTTGCTCACCTTTATAAATATTCCTAAACTCCCCACTCCTAGCTGACTATGTGTACTAAGCAAATCTTGCAAGGCATAAAGTTCAGATTTTCCCCCATTTTTGGTGGAGCATATACTCTTGGTTTCTCCCAGGTCAAGTTATCCAGATTTGTGAATCATATTTTATTGAAAAATAAAGTTTCTCTTTGCCTCCTCTGTAGATCTCATGATATTTTTGATAACAGGCCCATTGATTCTTTGAGAACCTGTTGTTTAATTTCTACATATTTATGTATTTTCTGCAATTTCTTTTATTACTGATCTCTAGGTTTATACCATTGTGTTCAGAAAAAGATATTTGATATTATTTACATCTTCTTAAATTTGTTAAAACTTGTTTTGTGACCTTACATATGATCTGTCATGGATTTTTCATTTAGCTGAATCTTATTTAATAAACAAATAAATGGTTGTGAGAAACTTCTAAAATATGGTTTACCCTTTCCTGCTTTCTTAAATGGAGTCAGCAAGCATAATGGTAAATTATTCTTTTCTGCATCCACCCCTTGTCAGTATCCGCCACCACACTCAAATTCCTGTGTACTCTAGCCAAATGGCTGTCTTAACTCTAGAGGATTTACCTGATGCTATGATTTTAATGTCCCCTCTAAATCTCATGTTGAAATTTAATTGCCATTGTTACAGTATTAGGCAGTGGAGCCTTTAAGAGGTGATTAGGCCATGAGGGCTCCCCCCGCCCATGCGTAGGTTTAATTCCCCTAAAAGGGAGGCTTTGGGGAGTAGATTCTCTTTTGCCCTCATGCACTGTATTGGTCTGTTCTAACATTGCTATGAAGAAACACCCCAAACTGGATAAATTATAAAGTAAAGAGGTTTAATTGACTCACAGTTCAGCATGACTGGGAGGCCTCAGGAAACTTACAATCATGATGGAAGGCAAAAAAGAAGCAGGCACATTCTTCATAGGGCAGCAGGACAGAGTGAGTGCAAGCAGAGGAAATGTCAGACGCTTATAAAATCGTCAGATCTTGTGAGATTAACTCATTATCAGGAGAACAGCATGGGGGAAGCTGCCCCCATGATTCAATTACCTCCACTTGGTCCTACCATTGATACATGGGGATTATGGGAATTATAATTCAAGGTGAGATTTGGGTGGGGACACAGAGCCAAACCGTATCCCGCACCCTTGCCCTTTGGCCATGTTAGGACACAGCAAGCAGGTGCCAAGCAGGTAACAGCACCACGTTCTTGGACTTTTCATCCTCCAAAACTATGAGCCAAATAAATCTCTATTGTTTATAAATTACCTAGTTTGTGGTATTCTGTTATATCAGCAGACTAGGAGAACAGACTAAGAGAAAACTAGTACTGAGTGTTGGGATTATTACAGTAACAGACACCTGAAAATGTGGAAAGACCTTCGGAACAGAGGCTGGAAGAGTTTGCAGGAGCAGACTAGAAAAAGCCTATATTGTTATAAATGGAGCATTAAGGGTGATTCAGATGAGAGCTCAGAAGAGGAGAGAGGTGTAGGAAGAGTCTGAACTTCTTAGAGATTACTTAAGTGGCATGGTCAGAATTTTGGTAGCAATATGTACAGAAAAGGCCATTCTGATGAGGAAGAAGATATTGAAAGCTGAAATAAAGGCCATCCTCATTATACAATTGCACAAAAACCTGGGTGAACTGTGTCCATGCCCAAGGACTTCATGAAATGCAGAACTTAAGAGTGATGAATTAGGATTTCTGGTAGAAGAAATATGTATGCAGCAAAGTACAGTGGCTACTTTTATCCACATACAATAAAATGTGACTAGAAGGAAATGGCTTAAAGATGGAACAAAACAATTTGGAAAATCCACAGCCTGGCTATTTAAAGAGTGAAAAGGCACATTTAGGAGAGCAAACTAAGGGTGTGGTCAAGCCACCATTTGCCAAAGAGACTAGTATTGATAGAAGGCAGACAGGTGCTATTCATTAAGACAATAAAAGAAAGACCTCTAAGTCATTTCAAAGATCTTCAAGGCTACACCTCCCATCACAGGCCCAGAGCTCTAGCAGGGCAGGCTGGTTTTGGGAGAAGAATTCAGGATACCCTCCATGGACTCACTGCCCAGGGCCACTTCAAGGCTGCTTCCAACATTTCAGTGCACCTTCTTCAGCTACTCTAGCCATGGCCCAAGTATGCACATGTGTGGCTTGACCCACCACTTGGAAGGTATAAGCAGTAAGACTTGGAAGCATCTATGTGGTGCTAATTCTACAGACGCACAGAATGCAAGAGCTGTAGGGGCATGGCTGTCTCCATCTAGATTGCAAAGGACATTGTAGACAGCCTGGGGGTTTAGGCAGAGACTTATGGCAGAGATAGAGCCACTGCAGAGAGCCCCTGCTAGAGCAATGCCAAGCAGAAATACAGGGTCAGAGTCAACACAGAGAGTCCCCACTAGGGCACTGCCTAGTGGAGTTGTGGGAATAAGGCTACCTCAGAGACTCCAGAGCTGTTAGGCTAGCAGTATATAGTGCCAGCCTGGAAGAGATGCAGGCACGAGACACAAACCTGTGAGAGCTGCTGGGTGGGAGGAGTCCAGCAAAGCCACAGGGACAGGGCTGCTGAAGTCCTTGGGGGCAGACCCCCACCAGCTATGCCCAGGATGTGAGACATGGAGTCACAGACATTATTTTAGAGCCTTAAAATGTAATGTTGGTCACCCCATTGGGTTTTGGACTTAACTGGGACCAGTTATCCCTCTTTTCTTGCCTCCTTTTCCTTTTTGGATTGATAATGTCTATCCTATGCCTATCCCATCATTGTATTTTGCAAGTAGATAACTTGTTTTGATTTCATAAGCTCACAGCTGGAGGAAATTTGCCTCAGGATGAATCATGCCTTGAGTCTCATCTGTATCTTATTTAGACAAGACTTTGGGCTTTTTTTTTTTTCTGAGATGGAGTTTCGCTCTCGTTGCCCATGCTGGAGTGCGATGGTGCCATCTCGGCTCACTGCAACCTCTGCCTCCCAGATTCAAGTGATTCTCCTGCTTCAGCCTCTGGAGTAGCTGGGACTACAGGCACGTGCCACCATGCCAGGCTATTTTGTTTGTATTTTTAGTAGAGACGAGGTTTCACCATGTTGGCCAGGCTGGTCTCGAATGCCTGACCTCAGGTGATCCACCCACCTCGGCCTCCCAAAGTGCTGGGATTACAGGTGTGAGCCACAGCGCCCAGCCTGACTTTGGGCTTTTGAGTTGGTGCTTAAATAAGTTAAGACTTTGTGGGCTATTGGGATAGAATGAATGTATTTTGTATGTGAGAAGGACATGAGTTTTAAGAGTCCAAGGGAAAATGCTATAGTTTTAATGCCCCTTCTAAAATTCATGTTGATATTAATTGCCATTGTGACAGTAGTAAGACATGAAGCCTTTACAAGGTGATTAGGCCATGGGGGCTCTGTCTACATGTGTGGGTTTAATGCCTTTAAATGGGTACTCTCTTGCTCTTCAGTGCACTCTCTTGTCCTTCTGCCATATATTAATGCAGGAAGAAGGCCCTCACAAGACGCTGAGCAGATGCTGGGATCCTGTTCTTGGATTTTCCAGCCTGCAGAACTGTGAGCCAAATAAATTTCTATTGTTTATAAATGACCCAGTCTATGGTATTCTGTTATAGCCGCAGAAAATAGACTGAGGAACCTACCATAGTGGCACAGACTGGCCAATGCAGAAACTTACAATTCATCTTTACATAGAGCTCAGAGACTTAGGTGGAACAAGATTTCTAAAGCCTATTCCAAAGAGCTTATTCTAATCTGGTCTTAGTCTTCTAGCTTCTGCTTCCTTTGTGGAAGATAAACCCAGCACAAAATTGGGTCCCTATCTAATCTTGCCAACTAAAATTAGAGCAAAAACTAAGAGAAGACACCTCTCCCAAGCCCACTCACTGGGAAGAAAACTTTCCAATAAACTTGCCTCCTCCAAGACTGTTAGATTCATATCATTTAACTGCTCTAGTCAGGAATCTCATACCCACAGACCTAGAAAAAAAAAATGGGGAGCTTCCTGTATTTCCTTGATAGTGAAATTTTTCTTTCTTCTAATTTTTATGTCTATTGTAGCTCCATTCTTTCCTTTGTTACCTACCAGGATCCCTCTCTTCTGTGGGAGTGGGAGAAAGAGGAGAAGTTATAGAGTCGAGGGCTTGCTGTTATTTTAAGACCACTGTTATAACCATCAATTACTGCAATGGGTTAAGCCAGACAAACCTGGATTCAAATTCTTGCTCCACAAGTGATGTAAGGATTTGACCCAGATCATGATAGTTCATTTCTTTAAGACTTTGTTTCCTCTTTCACAAAATGGCAAATAATGCCTCCATCATAGCACATTAAATGACTTAGCACGGTACCTGGCACAAAAGTAGCTCCCTTCTCCTCTCCCTGTTTCTTTTAATGGGTATTGAAATAAACAGGCTGACTGCTCCCACACACGATATCCTCAGCAGTACACAGCTTTTAAATTCTTGACTCCTCTTTTGTTGCCAGCTGATACTTCTTGCTGCCTGTCTATTCAGCTTCTAAACAGCTGCTACACTTTTTAGAGCATTTTTTGACTGCTGGCTAAGGGTGCCTCAGCCCTCCTCTCTTGGCATAGAGTGCAGAGGCTTTGTTACAGATTATCAGTTTGTAGTGGATGTTTGTCATATCTGTTGCTGTCCAGCACCTTTTGAACACTTTTCCTGTGTTTCATTAACCACCCTCTACCCCTGAGGCCAGTTACTAAGCTAGTGTCTTAACACAAACCAATCCTTCTATATTCTGTTATATGATGCTGGACTAGGAGTCCGTAAACCAGCATCTGCTTTGTTGGCTGCTTCCTGTTGGATTATTTCAAAGGGAATCTAGAAAGAGACTGCAAGCTTTGAGGAATAAAAAGAGACACTGTCCTGCTCTGTGACTTCTGCTCCTATCAGCATCACTCAAGCAAATCTCCTTCACCCTGGCAGTGGCACTTCATTCTGGTAGTAGCAGTTGGTTCCAGTTTGCAATTTTTCCATTTGCACAATTAGTCCCATTGGTGCCCAGCAGAGTCAGTACCAACCAGCCAGGTAGCTCTCCCTTCTCAGGACTCTTGAGTCCCAGCCCAATGGCACCACTCATCTAAGCATCTGAATTTTAGTAACTCCAACTTCTTCCTTTTATTCCCAAGCCCCAGGGATGCTGTCTGTTTCTTGCAGGTGCTACTCTATATACTACTCTATATTTGGCGGGGGGGTTGCCTTTTCAGTTTCCTAGTCAACAATTCCGTATTAATGCAATTCTTTGCATTAAAATCTCTCTTTAAAAATTGGTCTGAGTATTCAACCCTGACAAGATCCTGACTAAAAATCCCTATTACAAGTCCCACCACTCTGAACTCACTTGCCTAGTGACCATGATGACTAAGGCACAGGCCTTTGCCAGAGTGCCCAACTGGTACTAGTTTGTCTGGGACATCCCTGGTTTTAGCACCAAAAGTCCCAAACCAGACAGTTGGTCAACCTTCCTGTGGCCCATGTGTCAACCATCAGATATATCTCACAATATTCAGAAGAGAGCCATTCGGGGATTTCATTTGTAATTTTTTTGGTTTAGAATTAAGATATACAGAAAAAGTCTGTCATATCTTAGTGTTCAACAAATAAGCATATTACTCTTGGAATTCTGTAAGTATATTAAATCTGTGACATAGGGTCATTGAGAGTACAACTCATATACGGTATGTACTTTCTATCCCCAACATGATTATATTAGTCTTGCTTGGGGTGTATTTTGCCATAGAAAATACCACAGATGGGGTGCCTTAAACACCAGAAATTTATTTTCTCACAGTTCTGGAGACTGGAAGTCCAAGATCAAGGTGCTGGCAGGGTTGGTTTCCCGTGAGGCTTCTCCTCCTATCTTGCAGACAGCTGCCTTCTTGCTGTGTCTTCACATGGTGGAGAGAGAGAGAGCTCTCCGGTGTCTCTTCCTCTTTTAAAGACACTAGTTCTATTGGTTAGGGAGCTACCCTTACCTAACCTATCCCTTTAAAGGTTTTATCTCTCAATACGGCCCCACTGGGGATTAGGGCTGTATATATAAATTTTGAGGGGACACAATCTGGTTCCTAACAATGATCATAAATGAGTTGGGGGTATAAGTGTTGTCCAAAATCTGTGGAATCTGTTTTTAAATTAATAAAAATAAAATAACTAAGAGCAATTCTTACTTTCAAAATAGTTTATTTTTTATTAGTTTAAGCGTATTATACCTGTATTCCCTTGCCAATTGAATACCCAATAAATTTTTTCTTTAGAGATTCAGATGGGATCCATTTCACTGACATATGAGTTGACATCATTTGTCTGAAAGAGTGATGCAGTTTTTGAAAGATTGAATATGAAGTGCTTCCCATATCCTTTCATCAGGTGAGAAGTAAAATTTAATGGCCTGATGTAATTTACAATCCTCATACCATGTGTTTGAAATGAACAGCATGGTTTGCCTAGTCTGGCTGTGAATACCTGTCTTGAACCATTTCTGAAATTACTGAAAAGTACCACTGTCTATTGTGGGAAATGCATTAGTATGATTAAGCTCTACTTTAGATGCCATTATGTAATATTTTGTCAATGGGAAGTGTCTCATTAATTAATTCTTTTTGGGTTTTCAAACAGGTGCTAAGGGATGCCATCACCAGGAGAAAGGAAAACAACTTAACCCAAGTAAAATGGGGATAATTCCCACCCCTGCCAGTTTCACAAAGCTTGAAATGAGAATGTGGACATGCTAAAAGCATTGGCACATTTAAATTGAAAAAAAAACTTGTGATGTATATTTTGCAGGTAAAAAGTGTGACGAAATTGCATTTCTGGCAAAGCAGGAGAAAGAATGATGGCTTAATCTTATTAATCTTGTTTTTCTCAAAGTTTAGGCCTTTTTCCCCATTATGGTAAGGTTGCCAGGACAATCCAAGACAATTGAATCTCCCCAGGACAGAATGATTCATTAAGGTGAGGACAGATACTGAAGGTAATTATCACATCTAAATCAC
Source organism: Gorilla gorilla gorilla (assembly GCF_029281585.2). NCBI lineage: Eukaryota > Metazoa > Chordata > Mammalia > Primates > Hominidae > Gorilla > Gorilla gorilla. The sequence goes on along the minus strand of NC_073243.2, from coordinate 98,522,418 downwards.
TGCCCCAGGGCCTTACCAAGTAGGAGATGTGACTTGTCAGTGTGTTACCAACAGAAAATTTTGACCACTATAAATGTCACCAATTTCATAGCTCTTGTCCTGGCAGAGACAACTGCAACTCAATGATCAGACATACAATATTATGAGTCAGTTAAACAATTTCCTTAGCTGAAGATTAGTAAAAAGTAGGCATTAAATATTAATTAAGATAAGAGAGGAGTAATGCAAAAAATCACATTCAGATTTTCAGTTAGCTCGGCTTCCCTGCCTTCTCTTAGTCACAGCACACCCAAAGGTCCATGCCTCTCTTAACATGGTTAACTACTATTCAACATTAAATTCTCAGTTAAGACTTTGCATTCTCTAAAAAGATGATTCTGGCAACCAAAATCTAAGGGCAGCATGGAGTTCCATAATCCCCTGTCCCATTCTTATTAAGGATCTTCCCATGCTATTTCACTACTGACTTCTCTGAATCACCCCAGTGGACTATAAGGTTATAAGGAAAAGAAATGTATTACTCTTTCCTCATTCATTCATTTATATATTCAGACAATCAACAAATATTTATTGAATACCTGCTACATGCCACCTACTCTTATAGAAACAGGGACATCGCAGTGACAAAATGGGAATGTCCCTGACTCGCAAAGATTGCATTCTAATAGAAGAGTCAAATAATAAATTAACGCATGTGCAAAATGGTGTCAGGCAGTCACACTGTGGCTCCTAGCAGTCTACAGCAGAGGAGAGAGAATCAGGAGGGCATTATCTTATTTAGGGCGGGTGGTCAGGTAGGGCCATGCTGAGGAAGTGGGAGAGATGTATGCAATTACCTCAAGGATTTGCTTTCCAGGCAGAGGGAAAAGCAAGTGCAACAGTGCTAAGGTAGAAGCGGGCTCTGCTGGTTGAAGACATAGCAAGAAGGCCAGTGTGGCAAAGCAAGAAGTGAGTAACTGTAGAATATATGGGAGAGAGAAGGTCAGGAAACAGACTCCATGGGGCTTTAGAACCATAATAAAGATATGAGAATTTAAAACTCCGGAGGAGATAAGAAGCCTTGATGGTGTTTTACTGGCTGGGGATTAGGTTAAGAGTGGAAGAAAGGAGAGCCCTTAAGAAGCTACTGAAGGAGTTCAGGCAAGAGGGGATTATGTCTTGGAGTAGAGGCATAGAAGCAGCGACTGTGACAGGCAGTTAGATTTAGGATGTATTTTAAAGGTAGAGTCAATGGTGCTGCTGATAAATTGGTGAAGGAATGTTACAAAAAGCAAAAAATAAAGATGACTCCTTTGGACTTGAGCAACTGGATGGGACAAAGATGCCATTTAGCCAGGTGAGAAATGCTAGGGAGGGAGCAGGTTTGCACAGGGAGGAGGGAATCAGAAATTCTGTCTTAGGAATGTTAGGTTTGAGAGTGGTATGAATAATATCCGAGTAGAGATATTAGGTCGGAAATTAGATATACACAGCTGGAGCCTGTGTTACACATTTATGGATTGCTGGAATTTAAAGGGCGTTAAAGCATAGGATTGAGATTACTTAGATTGGGGTCCATGAACTATGGCTTGCAGCCAAATCAGGGCACCTTCCTGTTTTTGTTCAAATGCTGTATTGGAACACAGCCACATGTATTCATTGAGACGTTGTCTGTGGATGCTTTTGTGCTACCCTAGCAGAGCTGAGTAATTGGGGACAGAGACTGTGCACCCAGCAAAAGCCTAAAATATTTACTGTGGTCATTTACAGAAAAAAAAAATATGCCAACTCCTGACGTACAGATAAAGAAGAGAGGAGGTCTGAGGACTGGACCATGGGATGATCCAACATCTCAGAAGTCAGGGAGAGAAGGAGGACACAGATAAAACAATACAGAAGGAGCAGGAGTGAGACAGCAGGAAAAGATTTTTTTCACACTTGTACTCTTCAGTCCTAGAACAGAGGCCACACAGAGAAGATGCTCAACAAATATTGATGAGATGTCCAATTAAGGAATAAATAAGTAAATCAAGTATTAAAAAATTTAAGCAGCCAGGTACAGTGGCTCACGCCTGTAATCCAAGCACTTTGGGAGGCCAAGGTGGGTGAATCACGAGGTCAGGAGATCGAGACCATCCTGGCTAACACAGTGAAACCCCGTCTCTACTAAAAAAATTAGCCGGGCTTGGTGGTGGGCACCTGTAGTCCCAGCTACTCAGGAGGCTGAGGCAGGAGAATCGCTTGAACCCGGGAGGTGGAGGTTGCAGCGAGCCAAGATCGTGCCACTGCACTCCAGCCTAGGTGACAGAGTGAGACTCTGTCTCAAAAAATAATAATAATAATAATAATTAATTAAAAAACAAAAATTAAGCAGCTGGAAATGTTTTGTATTCCATCTGCCAATATGGTAGTCTTCAATATGGTCCTTTAATATGATCCAGTCTTCAATATGATCCTTTGACAAAATATACTGAGGCTACCATGAGGTTTTCAGAGAGAAAAATGATATTTTTAAACTCATGTATCGGTAAGATGAAAACAGCAAACTCCAGACTCAACTTTTGATCTTCCAGATTTCCCTTTTCATCCCAAAAATAGCTTCTGCGTACTTATATTGCAGGATCCACAACAGAGAAGGAATGAATTAAAATGAAAGGGCACACATTCACGCTGCTCTTCATGGTCTACCGGTGCAGAAGATGGGCACTTCAAAAGCCAATCTGTGTAGTGTAATTTATTCTAGCTGCCCAGTGAAAGTAAGTCATACCCTTGGGCCCTCTCATAATGCAGGTTATTTTATTTTTTAAGTTGGATGAGCATTTCTCACATCTTTCAGGTGCACTAGGTATCTAAGAGAAAAATCTCTCACCCTGGGGGTTATATGTACTCTGCTTCCCAGGACTCAGGCTTACTACCAGATGGACTATGCAGCAGTTGACCCCTTTCCCTGCATTCAGCTGAGAACCTTCCTGAACAAGAAGCCTTCATGAGAGAAAGGATGAACAGGAAAGCAGTTCCCAGTCAGGAACCCCTTTGATATTTTACAGGATATCTCTATCTACAACATATTCCATAATGCCAAACTTTCTATAAGATGTTAAGGAAGTACATTCAATGTCAATGGTAATAAGCATGAGCCTGCACTGAGAACCTGCTTTGCTACATTGTCTTAGGAAATCCTCTCAACAGACTTTGGAAGAAGAGTTATTTTCTTTCTATACAGAAGGTCACTTGAGCTCAGAGAGGCGTGGTAGACTTACTCACTATTACCCAACTTGTAATGTGAAGAGCCAGATTGTTACCCCAAATCTTTGTGATTCTTTTTTCACATCACCCCATGCTTCTGCAAGGCACACTACTGAACTATAAATGGAATAGAAAATAAATAACGTTTCTCAGGACTGAGTTAAACCATTTCTTTGTCCACTCAAAGCATAGATCCATTTTCCTCTGACTTGCTTGGGTGGAGATAAAGTCAGCCTCAAATCAAAAGATCTAATGCCAATAAATATTATTGTAATTAACGTAGGTAGTTTTTGAGACCCAGACAAGCTATCAATTCAGCTTGATTGGGTAAGATCACGTAGCAGCGCCTAATTTAGAAATCATGCATGGTTATACTGATAAGTTTTTATTTCTGCCGAACTTTATGCCAAGTAAATGCTATCTACCAAGAAACTTCAGGGTGCATTTCCTTAATCTTTACTAATTATTCTGTTGACTAAGTGAAAATTAAAATTCTTATCCAGAACAAGCACTTTCTAAGAACTGTCTTGTGCTCTGAGGCATCTTTCATGTGAGGTAGCAGATGTCTCACCTGACAGTCTTTGGCAAAACTTTTCATCTTTAATCTGCAGGTTTAAATTCTGCCATGCTGTTTTTTAATCATCATTTAACTTCTGTTCTTACTGTTTCATTTATCCTGCAGTTCTGAGTGGAGCTGTGTGATCCTGGAAATAATATTCTCTAGTGTAAGTGTGCTCATTTTAAAAAGTAGAAAAAATACTTTCTCACATACTTCAAACTTATAAACTATTCCAAGGTATCTACTTTCCCCTTAGCCCTGCAAAACACCATTTAATACATCTGTCTTTTAACACAATTCATTTTTCTCTATTTCTTATTTATTCATCAGTTCCCACTTAACAATGGTTAAAAGAAATGGGGTGATGGGTCTTTTGTCTCTACCATATTCTCTTAGATTTTTGTTAAATTCATTATACTTTTATAACACTTTATCAGGAATCTATTATATGCTTTGTACAAGGATAGACAATTTGGTGAATAAGAAATATACATTTTATATATCTGCATAAATACATTCTCACATATATAAAACAATAGATTATAATTTCAGATTGTAATAGAGATGCTCAACTACTTCTACAAACTTGGTTAAAAGACTGTTTACTTTTCTGAATAGTCATCCTCTTTGAAGTTATTAGCTGAGGGTAGAAGAGGCCACTTACTATCAATTCATATCCATACTGGTAGACAGATTATCGGGCCCACAAAGATGTCCACACCATAATTCCTGGAAACTGTCTATGCAGATGTGATTACCTAGAAGACCTTAGAGTGGGAAGATTATTGTGGGTTATCCTGGTGGACCAAATGCCTTCTCAAGAGTCCACATGAGAGGAAGGCAGGAGGGTCAGAGTCAAGGAAATGTGATGATGTGAGCTGAGTGGGGAAAAGGCAACAAAGCAAAAAGAGAGAGAGACTGGAAGATGTTGTGCTGCTAACTCTGAAGATGAGAGAATGAGCCACAAGCCAAGGAGTACTGGCAGCCTCTAGATGCCAGAAAAGGCAAGGACTGGATTCTCCCCTGGAGTCATCAGAAGCATCACAGCCCTGCCAACCCTTTTTAGATTTCTAACCTATGGAACTCTATAATAAATTTGGTTGTTTTGAGCCACTAAAGTTGGTGGTAACTTTTATAGCAGCAATAGGAAACTAATGCATCCACCAAATCAATTCTGACAAAGAACAAAATGACAACTGTCATAGTCAGGTTGCCTTGACACTGGAGTTTGTGCAATCAAGACTTGTGCATAAAAGAGAACGAACCTTCACTGATGTCCATGGCTGTAGGCCAGTGCCTCGTGATCCTTATGGTCATTGTGTTACACAGTAGTATCAACCTTTTGTGGTTTTGCAAGTCTCAGTCTGTCTCAGAAGGCAGAGCATATGTGTTTACCATAAAGGAGAAATCATTCTCAGTGTCAGTCATGTGAATAGAGGCACGTCTTCAAAGCTGTGAGTCCAAGAAAGGGAATTCAGCACCTCCCCTTTGATCTGGACGCTGAGGTGACTAACCAGAGCAGAAGGGATCAAAGCAAGCTGTATCCTGTAGAATCATGCCAGGAACCAGCAAAACAGGACCTTGGAAGTCTGTGATTTTCCTCTGGAATCCAGGCTAGCATGCCTGATCTACAATCCTAAGGGACTGACTATATTTTATAAACGCATTTATTTTCATCTCTTACTTGTCAGTAAACTAGGAAAAAACTTCCATTTTTTGCGACTTTAAAAAAATGCATTTTCTCAGGGACTCTGTAGGATATTTATGCAGGAATTGTAAAAGATATTTATACAAGGGGTCATCTTTCCACATTTGAGCCAGTATTTTGTAGGAAAGGCCAGCGTGACTGCAGCAACAGCAATTAGAGAATAATCCCAAGTGATTTTCAGGGATCTAGTCTAGGACGGGGACTGGATGTTCTTTTCCACCAGCTCATTCTCTTTTTTCTGATAATCTTGAGGATGCCAGTTTTATTTTTATTGAGAAAAGCTGCATTTCAGGGCAGCATGATGAGTGCGGTGGGAAGGCAGGAGCACACTCACATGGATTGGAAAACTTAAGGGCAGCAGGGAGACAGGAGCCAAGTCTTAAAAGGTAAAAGGATCTGAATAGGTAAAAAGGAGGAAGGAGAATGCACTGGGCAGAGCGACGACTGTGAATGTAGGGAAGGCAGCAGGAATAAACCCCACTGTGTCCCTAGAGCCCCAGGTGCTGACTGGAGGGGGAATTAAGGCAGGACCAGGTAGGTCTGTAAACTATTACTAATGGGGTGTACAGCAGGAAGCCATTCTCTCTCCAGGAAGTGAAACAACATGATGACATTGGTGTGCTAGGAAGACAGGTGGCAGTAAAGAAAGACAGCATGATGGGAATATTGACCAATCACGAGAAAAGGCTGGTGTGCAAGGACCACCTATGCAAGCATGGTAGGCACAGGGATAGAGAGGAAGATGGGATGAGCCTGATAATACATGGAGGAAAACATGCCAAAGCTTAGAAGTACATTGGATATAAGAAAAATGGAAATACATGAGGGTACCTTTGAAAAAATATGAAGAATTTAATAAGGCAGGTATATCAGTTTGTTAGGGCTGCTATGACAAAGTACTACAGACTGGTGGCTCAAACAACAGATATATATCTTTTCACAATTCTGGAGGCTAGATGTCTGAGAGCAAGGTGTCAGCAAGGATGCTTCTCCTGAGGCCTCTCTCCTTGGCTTGTAGATGACTGACTCCTCCCTGTGTCTTCACATGGTCTTCCCTCTGTACCTGCTCTCCTCTTCTTAGAAGGACACCAGTCATATTGGATTAGGGCCCCCTCTAATGACCTCATTTTAACTTAATGGCCACTTTAAAAACCCCATCTCCAAATACGGTCACACTCTGAGGTACTGAGGGTTAGGACTTCAACATACGAATTTTAGGGGACCCAACTCAGCCCCTATCAGTAAGGTAGATTGGGGAGAGGGAGCAAGAAGACAATAAGTTTAATTTTGAACAAGTTGAATTAAGGAGCTATCAAGCAAGCCTCCTACAATCTCCTGCTATAAAGGTTCCTAAGTAGCAAAATTACTTGCAGTCCCCAAAGGATGATTCATTTGTTTTAGGAACTGCCAAGGCAATAAAATGTTGGGAACTCTAGAAATCAATTTCCTATGGATCCTGAAGCCCAGAGAGACTCCTAATTTTCTGTAGCACTCTACGACGCTTTTATACCAAAATGTCTCACAGTGTGTTCCACAGGTCATTAGCCCCATTAAATGAGGCGTAATCACAAGCTTTCTGTAGCCAAATAAATTTGAAAGGGCCTGCATACTATGGTATCCCACCTGGAGAACCACAATGCACATTGATAAAGGCAATTAGAAATCTTTCAGCAAATAAATGGCAAGGTTTGTTTTTGCTTAATCTGCGTTCTCAATCTGATTTGACCATAAACACTTTTGCTTAATATAGTCTCTTTCATGTCCTACAGAATAGAGTTTTGTGAAAAGCTGTTCTTAGACCTATCTTGAAACTCAAATTTTGGCCTCAATGTCCCCACATTAGGATTTTGAGTATAACATCATCAGGGCATGAGATAGCCCTCTGACACCTAGAAATAATGTATGCTGAAAGCACCAAGCTATGGAACCTGCGATAGGGAGAAGAAAGTAATGAGGGCAGCTGTTCTCTATTGCTCTAGGCAGAAAGAATAATGCCCCCCACCACATAAACACACACACACACACACACACACACACACACACACACACAAACACACAAAGATCTCCACATCCTAATCCCTGGGACCTGTGACTAGGTTGTTGTATGGCAAGGGGAAATTAAGTTTGTAAATGAAATTAAGGTTACTAGTCATGTGACTTTAAAATAAACAGATTACACGGGATTATTCCAGCAGGCCCAGAGTAATTACCATTTTTCTTAAATGGGTGACAAGGCAGGAAAAATGGCAACACTAGAAGAACTCCACTGGCCATTGCTGGCTTTGAAAATGGAAGCAGGCTATGGACCAGGACATGCAGATGGCATTTGATATGGTTAGGCTTTGCATTCCCACCCACATCTCATCTTGAATTATAATCCCTATAATCCCCAGGTGTCAAGGGAGAGACCAGGTGGAGGTAAATGAATCATGGGGCAGTGTTTCTCCCATGCTGTTCTCATGAAAGTGAGTCAGTTTTATAAAGGGCTCTTCCACCTTCACTCCTTGCACTTCTCCTTCCTGCCACCTTGTGAAGAAGGTGCCTTGCTTCCCCTTCACCTTCCACCATAATTGTAAGTTTCCTGAGGCCTCCCCAGTCATGCTGAATTGCGAGTCAATTAAACCTCTTTCCTTTATAAATTACCCAGTCTTGGGCAGTACTTTGTAGTAGTCTGAAAATAAATTAATATAGTAAATTCGTACCACAGAGAGTTGGGTGCTGCTATAAAGATACCCAAAAATGTGAAAGTGACTTTGGAACTGGGTAACAGGCAGAGGTTGGAACAGTTTGGAGGGCTCAGAAGAAGACAAGAAGATGTGGGAAAGTTTGGAACTTCCTAGAGACTTATTAAATGGCTTTGATCAAAGTGCTGATACTGATATGGACAGTGAAGTCCAGGCTGAGGTAGTCTCAGATGGAGATGAGGAGCTTGTTGGGAACTTGAGCAAAGACGACTCTTCCTATGCTTTAGCAGAGACTGGCAGCATGTTGCCCCTGCCCTAGTGATCTGTACAACTTTGAACTTGTGAGAGATGATCTAGGACATTTGGCAGAAGAAATTTCTAAACAGCAAAGCATTCAAGAGATGACTTGAGTCCTCAAAAGCATTCAGTTTTATGCATTCCCAAAGAGATGGTTTGGAATTAGAACTTATGTTAAAAAAAGAAGCAGAGCATAAAATTTTGGAAAGTTTGCAGCCTAATGGTGTAATAGAAAAGAAAAACCCATTTTCTGAAGAGAAATTGAAGCTGGCTGCAGAAATTTGTATAAGTAATGAGGAGCCAGATGTCAATTGACAAGACAATGGGGAAAATGTGTCCAGGGCATGTCAGAAATCCTCATGGCAGCCCCCGCTTCAAAGGCCCAGAGGCCTAGGAGGGAAAAATGGTCTTGTGGGCCAGGCCCAGGGCCTGGCTGCTTTGTGCAGTCTCAGGATTTGGTGTCCTATGTTCAAACCGTGGCCAAAAGGGGCCAATGTACAGCTAAGGTGTTGCTTCAGAGGGTGCAAGCTCTAAGCTTTGGCAGTCTCCACATGATATTGGGCCAGCAGGTGCACTGAAGTCAAAAATTGAGGTTTGGGAACCTCTGCCTAGATTTCAGAAGATGTATGGAAAGGTCTAGATGTCCAGTTAGAAGTTTGCTGCAGGGTTGGTGCCCTGATGGAAAACCTCTGCTAGGGCAGTGCAGAAGGAAAATGTGGGGTCAGAGCCCCCACACAGAGTCCCCACTGCGGCACTGCCTAGTGGAGCTGTGAGAAGAGGGCCACTGTCCTCCAGATGCCAGAATGGTAGATCCACCAACAGCTTGCACCATGGGCCTGGAAAAACCATAGACACTCCACATCAGCCCATGAAAGCAGCCAGGAAAGCTTTACCTGCAAAGCCCCAGGGGTGGAGGTGCCCAAGGCTGTGGAAGCCCACCATTTGCATCACTGTGACCCGGATGTGAGACATGGAATTAAACGAGATCATTTTGGAGCTTTGAGACATGACTGCCCCGCTGGATTTCAGACTTGCATAGGGCCTGTAGCCCCTTCATTTTGGCCAATTTCTCTCATTTTGAACAGGTGTATTTACCCAATGCCTGTACCTGCATTGTATCTAGGAAGTAACTAATTTGCTTTTCATTTTACGGTCTCATAGACAGTAGAGACTTGCTTGTCTCAGATGAGACTTTGGACTTGGACTTTTGAGTTAATGCTGGAATGAATTAAGATTCTGGGGGAGTGTTGGGAAGGCATGATTGGTTTTGAAATGTGAAAGAGACATGAGTTTTGGGAGGGGCCGGGGTGGAATGATATGGTTAGGCTTTATGTCCCAACCAAAATCTCATCTTGAATTATAAAACCCATAATCCCCATGTGTCAAGGGAAGGACCAGGTGGAAGTAACTGAATCATGGGGGCAGTTGTCTCCATGCTGTTCTTGTTTTAGTGAGTGAGTTCTCATGAGATCTGATGGTTTTATAAGGGGCTCTTCCCCTTTCACTCAGCATTCTCCTTCCTGCCACCTTGTGAAGAAGGTGCCTTGCCCCCCTTCAACCTCCCCCACGATTGTAAGTTTCCTGAGGGCTCCCCCATCATGCTGAACTGTGAGTCAATTAAACCTCTTTCCTTTATAAATTACCTAGTTTTGGGCAGTTCTTTACAGCAGCATGAAAATGGACTAATACAATGTCTAAAAGCTGGAAAAAGCAAAGAAAATAGATTCTCCCCTTGGGCCTCCAGAACGAATACAACTTTTCTGACACCTTGGTTTTAGCCCACTGAGATCATTTTAGAGTTCTCACCTCCAGAACTGTAAGAGAATAAATTCATATTGTCTTAAACCACGTTTTTTTTTTTTCAGAAATTTCTCATGGGAGTGATTAAAAAAAAACTAATACAGAACCTCACAGGATAATTTATAAGGCTCTTATGAATTATTTATTTCTAAAGTTATGTCCTTGCTAGAGAAGTAACATAATAGCTAAACACAAGTGCTTAGTATTTATTTTGCATGCCAGTGATATTTATAATCTAGCTTTGATTATAGGAGAGCAAGAGCAATGCCATCCTAATTATCAGATCTTCTTCACAGATCAGAGAATAGTATATCTGTTATCTGGGGATGTTTTATTTATTGATTGGAGTTAATTTTTCAGAGCAAATCTGTGATTAAAACTAAGATGATAGAATATCACACATCAAAGATGTGAACTTTGTTTGATTCACTCAGACCAGGGCTCAGTCATACCTGCATTTGTTACTCACCATGCTGGGCTGAACAATAACAATTCATTCCACAAATATTGATTGTGCTGCACCCATCACCACTTCCCAGGCACTGTTCCAGACACTGTGATGGAGACAAGCAAGGTTTCTGCTCTCATGTAGTTTACATTCCTGCAGAAGTGAACAGCCAACAAAGGAAGCAAATAACTAAATAATATTTGCCTCTCAGGCAAGGGGTGATGTATTCATTTCCTGGGGCTGTGTGGATTTAACAACAGAAATTTACTATCTTACAGTTCTGGAAGCTAGAAGTCTAAAATCAAGGTGTTGGCAGGGTTGGTTCCTTCTGAGGGCTGTGAAACAGAATCTATTCTATGCCTCTCATGTAGCTTCTCATAGCTTTGGGTGCTTCTTGCCTTGTAGATGGCATTCTCCCTGTGTCTTCACATTGTCTTTCTTCTGCACATATGTGTCTCTAAATCTAAATTCCCCCTTTTTCTAAGGACACTGATCATACTGGATTAGAACTCACCCTCATAAACTCATTTTTACTTGATTATCTGTAAAGACCCTATTTCAAAATAAAGTCGCAATCATAAGAACTGGGGGTTAGAACTTCTATATCTTTGCAGGGTGGGGAGCACAACCCAATTCATAACAAGGAGGTTGGGAAGGCCCTGAAACCAACTCAGTGGAAGTAGGCAGGTGCTAGTTGAAGCCATGGAGATTCCTCCAGCCAGCCCTTCCTGCTGTTATGCTGGGAGAGCTATGGCTAACAGCACCAACTCTGGCTGTGTGATAACTCAGTTGATCACTGAGTGTCAACTTCATTGGATTGAAGGACCCAAGTATTGATCCCGGGTGTGTCTGTGAGGGCGTTGCCAAAGGAGATTAACATTTGAGTCAGTGGGCTGGGTAAGGCAGACCCACCCTTAATCTGGTGGGCCCAATCTAATCAGCTGCCAGTGAATATAAAGCAGGCAGAAAAAATGTGAAAGAGCAAGACTGGCCTAGCCTCCCAGCCTACATCTGTCTCATCTGTGTACCCTGTTAGATGCTTCCAGCCCTCAAACATCGGACTCCAGGTTCTTCAGTTTTGAGACTCAGACTGGCTCTCCTTGCTCCTTAAGCTTGCAGACAGCCTATTATGGGATCTTGTGATGGTGTAAGCTAATACTTAATAAACTCCCATATATATATATATATGTGTGTGTGTGTGTGTGTGTGTGTGTATGAATATGGAACTAATATGAGATATATATATATATATATATATATATCTCCTATTACTTCTGTCCCTCTAGAGAACCCTTACTAATACAGGCTGTTTTGCAGAGATTATTCTTCCACTTGCTCATTTATGCTCTCCCTGGTATTAAGCTCTCTCAAGTATTCAGAATCCCTTCTCCAAGGGCTTCTGAGTGGTGCTCACCTTCCCTTGATTTCACCATTACCCAGAATCTGCATAATAATATTGAACCTAATCATCTTTCATGAGATGACGTTCTTGTGCAGAAAGATAATTAGGTGACATTTGATTTAGGGTTGGATGAAATTATGTCTTCTTTGAGCATTTTCAGATATTGTTTGGTCATGTCTGAAAATGAGAGGACCACGTAACAATGTACATATTTGTGTATTGCTTTATAAGAAGCTTCTTCATAGATATTTTACATTTTGTCTTCTCAATGGCTCTATGGGACATAAATTAATATCCTTATTTAATGAAGACAGTTAGCCTCAAAGACATTGCCAGCCATGCCTGAGATCACAAAGCTCCTCAGTGGTAGGTGTGAGATTCGAACACAAGCTGGTATGGTTTTCCTTAAGATCATCTGTCACTTGAAATTATTTGAAACTGGAAAATACGGTGATGATGAAGGATAATTAAATACTAGAATGTGATCCTCTCACTCACTAGATAAATTTTCACCAAAATCATTCCTTTCTGCTGCATCACACTCCCTTTAGGTGAATTGAGAAATTGTCTCTTCAGGATTTCAGCTCCCTTCTGACTGCACAGCTAATAAATCTTTCTTCCCTGTAAGAGACATGTCATGATCAATATTTTCCTGTGCTGAAAACCCTATGTTTTATCACAAAAGATGTAGCTTCGAATTTAATTCCATTTTGTTCACTTTCATTCTCCTCTTATTCAGATTTTCAAAAAAAACACATATCAAAAAGAAGTTTTCAAAAGGCAGATTATCATTCCCACATGGGGAACTGTTCTAAATGTGCTTTAGAAAGAGCTTGATGCTGCCAAGACGGCTCAAAAGGCTAACAAGTCCATGGGTGGTTATTAATTGAGAAAGATTATTATTTGCGTGCTCCAGAGAAGGAGGGAAAAGGCTCTCTGCTCATTATAGCTCTACCCTCTGTTCTTCTCATAACCTTTGTTGGAACTTGCAAGGTGGCAGGCCAGTCCATGGGCTTCAGGCTAAAGGAGGAGAATGCTTAACATGAATAGGTCAAAGAGTGTACTGTCTCATAACGAAATCTCAGAGAGAAGTACTTAATTCCAATGCTGGAAACCTTGTAAAGGTTAATAGCAGGGAAAAAATCCATGGCCGGAAGACAGTCAAATTCACACCTATCCAGCATGTGTGGTTGTCACCTGAGAGGAAAGCTCTGTGTTTAACCACAATGTGAAAGTGAGGAATCAAATCGCTCGCATGACCCACGCTTCTTTATTTCCTTGATTATTGCCCACATGTAATGTATTATTTGGCATAGTGGGCTTCTCAGAATTTTGATAAAATTACATGATTTCTGCAGTGAGAATTGCACTGGTTTCTCTATCCTTTTTTCCACATCCTGCCATAACATGACAATAAAACACACAAGAACTTCTAACAAAAGTCTTATTAGAATGTTTTATTACCAGAAAACCTCTTTATCATAAGAAACATAAATGCACTGGAAATTTTTCAAAAATGGCTTCTGGTTTTCCCTTGAAATTATAATAAAATGTGATGAAAAATGCGATCTTGTCAATCATTTAGGAAGGAAAGTTAATCCTGAGCCAAAAACTATGTCTTTCAAATATCTCTCCAAATAGTGTGCAAATCATTGTGGTATTCAGAACTTTGAGTTTCAGGAAAGAAAACTGACATCCAGTTCAACTGGAGCTTTAAGAGGGCTAAGTTCTTAGAGATGCCTGTTTTGAAGTCAATTTTGTCAATCACACCAAAAAAATTACTATCTTAAATCTCTATAGCTCTTTAAAAATTACCAAAGACATGTATGATGTCCTCTGACATCCTCATTCAACTTGAAAGGTAAAAAAGACCAGGGGTATTGTGGTCTGCATTTTATTAGTTAGGAAGTTGAGGCTCAGAAACTCCACACAATTTTCTTTAGTTTCAGATAGTAATTGGCACACCTGGGACTCTGGTTCTCTGTGCAGGCTACGTTATAACTCACTGATTAATAAATCTATTCTACTTAGCCCAAGAACTGTTAGATGCTTCCAAATCAACTGCAGCTTCAGTTATCATTGAAAGGTTGATGATGCGCAAATCTATCCCTTTGGGCAGACCCACAGACTTGATTTCACATACTTGGATATTCCACGAGCTCTTCAAACTTGACATGTTCAAAATTAGATTCACCTTCAACAGGCTACTCCTAATAGCACCATCACTCCTTTGGTCGGTGAAGATAGGTGTTGCAAATAAATTGTTGGAGGGAACTTTCCAATGTAGCCAAATGCTATTCACTCAAATGCCTCTCTTTATGGTCTCAGCATTGACAAAGGCATTATGCCATTCTGTATCTCCTCCCACCCCAGGATGTGTTTACATATTGTGTCCCCTCAATATTTTGAAGTCCTTGAAGGCAAGTACCTGTCACTTGATGGACACATCATATTCTATGCTAAGGTTTATCAGAAATCTCCGAAAAGTTTTAAATTTAGAAAAAATGTACGAGGATGGCACAGAGGCTCTCCATATACCTTACACATTTTCCCCTATTATTAACATCTCACATGAGTATGCTACATTTGTCACAACTAACAAACTAATATTAATTATTATTATCTAAAGCCCATACTTATTTAGATATCTTTAGTTTTTATCTAATGTCCTTTTTCTGATCTACGATTCCACATGACGTTTACTTGTCATGTCTACCTAGGCTGTCCTTGGCTGTGACAGTTTCTCAGATTTTCCTTGTTTTTGTTGACCTCAAAAGTTTTCCAGGCTGGGCGGGGTGGCTCACGCCTGTAATCCCAGCACTTTGGGAGGCCAAGGCAGGAGGTTCGTGAGGTCAAGAGATCAAGACCATTCTGGCCAACATGGTGAAACCCCGTCTCTACTAAGAGTACAAAAATTAGCTGGGCGTTGTGGCGCTTGCCTGTAGTCCCAGCTACTTGGGAGGCTGAGGCAGGAGAATTGCTTGAACCCGGGAGGCGGAGGTTGCAGTGAACCAAGATGCACCACTGCATTCCAGCCTGGTGACAGAGCGAGACTCAGTCTCAAAAAAAAGAAAAAAAAAAGTTTTCCAGAGAATGGTCAGTTATTTTGTAGAATGTCCCTCAATTTGTGTCATTCTGAGGTTTTTCTCATGGCTTGACTGTGCTTATGGGTTTTGGGGGAAATACGAAAGGAGTGAAGTGCTGTTCTCATCATATGATATCAGGTGTACATACTATGAATATGAGTTATCACTGGTGATGTTAACCTTGATCACCTGGCTGAGATAGTGGTGATCAGATTTTCCACCATAAAGCTACTCTTTTTCTCCATTCTAATACTGTGCTTTTTGGAAGTATGTCACTATGAGTAGCCCACACTTAGGGGCACAAACTATAATACTAAAATCATTTGGAATACTGCACAGCAGATTTGTCTCTTTCCTCCCATTGATTTTGTAAAAGGAAAATAAATTGTGGGGCCCCCAAACCACTAAGGGGGAAAAGTCAAATGGAACTGCTTAGGACAAACCTGCCTCCCATTCTATTCAAAGTCATCTCTCTGCTCACTGAGATAAAAGTATATCTGACTGCCTCCTTTGGAAAGGCTAATCAGAAAATCATAAGAACACAACCATTTGTCACTTATCTACCAATGGCCTGGAAGCTCTCTCCCCACTTCCAGTTCTCCTGCCTTTGCTTCAAGTTGTTCTGCCTTTCTGGACCAAGCCAGTGTTCATCTTACACATATTGATTGATGTCTCAGGTCTCCCTAAAATGTATAAAACCAAACTATGCTCAGACCACCCTGGGCACATGTCGTCAGGAACTCCTGAAGCTGTGTCACGGGCGCACGTCCTTAATTCTGGCAAAATAAACTTCCTAAACTGACTGAGACCTGTCTCAGATATTCAGGGCTCACAATTTATTTATTCAATCATCTATTCAACCATTTATTTATGTCAGTATGGACTTACGGATATTTATTTTATACTTTGGGTTACAGATTAATACTTCCTTATTTCATTGCTCAAATTGTTCCAGCTGCGGCCACTGGACACTCTTTCATCTGTAAGACCTTTTTTATTCATAAAAAAAATACGAATATAATTTATGGATGCAAGACTTGTTTTTACAATTTGAGAAAATAACATGCCGTGTAATTCAGATGCTGAGGCCCTGTCTTTAATGAACAATAACATTCGACAATAACATTGGATTCTGGGTTTTTTCCCATGCTTTCCCCTCCTTTTCTTACTTCGACAGTTGTAAAAATATATAACCCTTACTGATCTTCATATTGCACCTAACAAATCCCCACATCCAGCTTGGCAGGATAATGAAAGATTTTTCTCTCTCTTTTACAGATGAGAAACTAAGACACAGAACCACTAAATGGCATGCTCCAAGGCTTTCCACGCCACACTAGGGAAATGAAGCCTGCAATTCACCAGGCCAGCCCAGCCCAGCCAAGCCCTCCTGCAGCGTGCTGGGTCACTGTGGCCTCCCCCTTTCCGATAATGGTGGGCCTTGCAATCAAGGTAGTTATCATGCCCTTTGCAAAGGCTGCACCTCTCCTGCAAAGGTTAGCTGTTGTTTTGCAGTTCCTCAAGCATATTTTGCCTCCTCCTTCATATAGAGCCCAGCAGCGCAGGAAATTTCAGCTGCCTTTTAGGACCACCTAGAGTTCTAAATTCCCAGCTCTCCCAAGAAACTTTACAAACAAGCTCCTCGTTTTTGCCCCGATCCCCCAAGACCTTTATTCAACATCCAGTTGCCTGTTAGGTTTAGCCTTACTTTCAAAACAAACAGGATTCATTTCTGTTTTGAAAAGTCAAGCCCTACTAAGCCACAGGAGATGAGATTTTGAGCTCCCAGTGCTGCATTACATAAGGAGGGAAAAGGAGGACAGAAAAGGAAGATAGGAATGGTGAAATAAAAGTGCCTGGGGTTCTAATCAGCACTTTGCTTGTAATTAGCTTCCTGACCTCAGGCCACCCCCTGGCTCCATCTGGGCCTCAGTCTCTCCATCTGTAAAACACAAAGGCTGTAGAGATCAGAGCCTTTCAAGCCTGGCAAATTAAAGTCTTCACAGGGATAATTTCATCTTAGACATATATAACTGGAATAAAAGTTTCACTAACTGATACCTTTCTACATGTGTGTGTTCTGATATATTTTAATTTAAAAAATTAATTCTATATTTTAATTGACATGCATTGTATATATTTAGTGTGTACATGTGTGATGTTTTCATGTACGTATACATTGTAGAATGGCTAAATCAAACTAACTAGCGTATGCAATACCTCACACACATTTTTTGTGGTGATATTCTGAGAGGTCATGTTCTACCTCATAGCACTTTTTTAAATGCAAGTGGTTTGGGACCCAGTACAACTGGTTTCCCAAGCCATTAACAGATCATGATCTGCAGTTTCCTGAGCGACTAATGATACGGGAGTTAAGAAGAAATCACTTAGGCAGATAGTAAGGATATGGGAGTACTCAGTAAGGCTTTTCTTTTTCATGAAAAGCAGCCCCAAGTCATTTTCTCACAAAGTCCAGCTGCAGACATAGGCAAGCAAACTGGAAGCTTGCAGGAGTGAATGCTGGCAGGAACGAGGCACTATACATGTTCAAGATGGCGGCTCCAACTTCCCTTCTCTTTGTCAGTCACATGTACTGTAAGGAGCAGACAAGATGGTGCAGATCAACTGGAAAGCCTATTTGCATAATAAGATTAGGGTGGGGCTACCAGCCTTCCGTGTGTGCTATGTAAATGTCATACCTGATCGAACCAGTCTGTAAGCTTTATGTAAATCAGGCATCGACTCCTCAAACCTGACTATAAAATTCGGTGCATCCACCACCCATGGGTCCTTTCCACTTGGAGACCCGTCTCTCTATGGAGAGAGCTGCTTCTCTTTCTCTTCTCTTCTCTTCTATTAAACCTCTGCTCCTGAACTCCTCATGTGTGTTGGTGTTCTAAATTTTCCTGGCACATGATCACGAACCCTGGGTTCATACCCCACACAATGTAGCCACTTCACCAACAGATCATGGTCTAAACATTCCAGGGCTGGATGGTGTCTGAGATGCTGTGCAGCATTCTCTTGCCAAACTTCTAAGTCGGGGCTGAACTAGAATCTTACCTCAGAGCCACTGAGTGCATCCTGTAATCCTGCCTACTTGCCCTGGATTTTGTCCTGACTCTGCAGGAACCGCGTGTCCTTAAGCAAGGAGCTCAACTTCCTGAGCCTCAGTGTTTTCATCTTTAAAAGAGGCCTATTGTCAGTACATTAGAAAATGCTCGTAGCAATGCCTAACATTTCATGAAAACTATATGGTGTTTCTATTGTCATAACAGATTTGAGGAAAAATTCTTCTTATCTGGGTCTGAGGCATCTTTCCCAGGGTATGAAGGGGAGTAGTGCAGGCTGCCCACGGGAGGGGTTGTGGGGAGCCAGGTAAATCTTTGGTGTGCTTTTGGGCATAGTTCTCTCTTTGTTATGCCAATTGGCTGTATTTTTAGGATGTCTTAGGTTATGTGGGTGCTGAAAGTTAGTCAGTTCCCTAGATATTCCTCAACAAAGTACATCAAGTTGCCATTAAATTGCGACAACAGTATCATTTAATCATGTAATTGTCATACTGAAACCATATTTGAAAAAATTACAATAGTGAGAAAATTATGACAGTGAAAGAGATCTAACCAACTTCAACTTGTTTGCAACCTCCAAGCTGCTCTTGTTCCTTCCTGGCTTTAGGCTGAACTAACTTTGGGAAGAATTTAGTTTATAGTTTAAATGGTAATAACCCTTCCCCAAAACTAAACTGCCTTTGTAAAACTAATCAAAGGTCACCAGGTTAGGAAGATGAGAGGGGCTTGAATTCCGCTAAGATGTAGGTACTGTTAGCCACATTCCAGAGGTCACAAGATTTGCAACTTCCCCAATTCACTATTGTAGAAGCTAAAATTGGCCTTTCGAGATATCCTTTCAGGCTTTTGCATTTCTGACAACCAGATGGCCCCACCCAGACCTGAAACTCTTGGCTCAACTAGTCTTGTGGCCCCCACCCAGAAGCAGACTCAGCACACAAGGAACATTTTCCACACCCTAACCAATCAGCAGCACCCATTCCCTTGGCCACCAAACTGAGGCAGCATTCCATTTGCAGGGGCACTAGCTCCGGGGGTGTGGCGGTGGCGGGGAGGTCTGTTCCTGCAGACCCCTGATTCGGTGACAAATGAATGAAGTACACTGACACGCAGATATTCCGCTCTGCCAGTCCAGCTGAGGGTCCGAGCTGCTTACAGGCTCTAAGCTGAGTTCTGTAAACAGTTGCAACTTGGCCCCATCAGATAGTGAGGCTCGCATTTGTTCAATAAGACTAATTAACAAAAGTCGTGAGTAAACACCACTAGAGGGTAAAGATTAAAGGCCAGGTTCTGAGGCTTAAAGCACACCATTTGCGGGTAATAAACTTCTGCCAACTGCTCCCACCTGAGTAGGAGGCGGTAAAGTACTGCGGTAGGACAAAGGTCAGTCTTAAGCCCATACAAGTAAACAGGTTAGTAAGATAAACTTCCCACATTCCTTTGTACTTGCACCCTCTTTCTGGCTCCTGCAAAGAGACCCTGGCTGCCTTCAGCCAAGCAATCTGAAGCTATGCAAACTCTCAGGCCTTCCAAGAGAGTTTTTGACTATTACTATAACTATCTTTAGTATTTTTCCCACCAGCCTGATGGAACCCCAACACCAACCTACACTTAAAAAACCATAGCCTCTGAATTTTGGGGAGGTTTATTTGAGATTGATTTGTCTACAAGGCATAGCCACCTCATGCCAATTAAACTCATTCTTTATTATAATGCCATGGTCTCAGTGAACTGGTCTTATCTGTGCAGCAGGCAAGAAGAACCCATTGGGTAGTTATAATACCTTATAAGATAGAGGAATGTAGGCTGAAATTAACAACAGAGTCATTTTCAAAGCCCCTTTTACTTTGCTTGGAAATCTCCCTCACTGCATTCTTCCCTCTGTCTTAGCCCCTTCTTACCTGTCCCCAATCCCCACATTCACTCATCCAAGGCTCATGAATAGCTCATCTCCAGGTTCTTCAGCCCTCCAAGAGTGTTTTCAAGTAAGAGAACAGGCTGCCCCATCCAACGCAAGCAGCCTAGCTTGTCAGCAGGTGTCATCTTTAAATGAAGTCTTCTAAGAGTAAGGAGGATTATTTCTACCCTCCGTAACACAGCAAGTATAAGAGAAAATTCAAATGAAAAATAAAGAGCCTACATTCTCCCTGTTTAAAATGAGACTTCTTCCCTTTTCTTAGAAAAATTATTTTAGAAAACTTATAATTGTAAATTATTTCTCTATCTCTCTGAAATGTTTATAAATCATTTTAAAATCTACATAGGGGCCAGGCAGGGTGATTCATGCCTATAATCCCAGCACTTTGGGATGCCAAGGCAGGAGTATGGCTTGAGACTAGGAATTCAAGGCCAGCCTGGCAACACAGGAAGACCTCATCTCTACAAAAAATGTTTGAAATGATAGTAAATCTAAATAGGTTTCTTTCCGGTGTTAAGACCCAGGAATATCTTTCTCCAGGACCTGAGAGCCATCTCTTTGAAATGCAATCGTCAAAGAAAATAGCATCCCCATCTTCCAGTTATGTGGGAGGATAGGAGCCTAACAGGTGAGCAGGTCACTCCAAGATGTAAAACTACCCCCCACCATAAGATACAATAAGTTTATTTTTCCTTTGGATACAGCCAATTAACTAATATGGATGGTCACTCCAATTACAAGGTGAATTTAGAATGAACTGTGTGTGATAATAGCGCTGTCAAGTCCTACTTAAGAACTGGTTATTATTGATTATGTTGAGAACATGTGTATGTAGTGGGTTGTATCTGCATGTCTATATAAATTTTTTTTTCCTGTCTTTACACTGTCTTAGTGAATTGCCTGTGACACACATTACATTTTGGTTTAATGTTATTCAATGATAAAACTGTTTTTTTCTCTCTCTCTCTCTCTCTTTCCTTTGTGGAGACGTTTTCTAGGTTGTTAGGTGTGTTAGTCACCTTGGGCTACTGTAACAAAATACCACAGACTGGGTGTCTTAAACAATACACATTTATTTCTCACAGTTCTGACAGCTGGGAAGTCCAAGATCAAGGTGCCAGCAGATTTGGTTGCCTGCGAGCGTGCTCTTCCTGGCTTGCAGACAGCAGCCTTCTCCTGTGTCCTCAGAGGGCAGAGAGAGGGAGCTCTGGTCTCTATTCCTCTTCTAATAAAGACACTAATCTCATCATGAAAGCCTCACCCACATGACCTCATCTAACCCTAATCACCTCCCAAAGACCCCACTTCCAAATGCTACTGCATCAGGGACTAGAACCTCAATATAATTTTAGAAGAACACATTCAGTCCATAACAAGAGAAGATTATGTATTTAATTGTATTTCCTCAACCCAGGCTGTCCCCTTCCTTCAGTCTGCAATTGGGGTGTGGGTGCAAAATGGCCTGGGAGTCCATAACCCTCCCCTACCCCTCATGGAACACTCTTAGGCAGGTGCAGAGCCAGTAGAGATAAGGTTCTTTGGGACTAGATGCTAAAAGCACATGTTCTTACCAGGGATATTTAAGAAAATCAAGACAGATCAAATCAAGAGGGAAAATTAAGATTCAAATGCTCAGAATTACGGAACTCCTTCATCTCCATATCAGAAATGGACAAGGATGTCATTAAGTTGGAGTCCCTATGAGGGACTAAGGCAGAGATTCAAATGCACAGGACTTATTAAGGGGATGCTATTGGAGAAGGGAAATGGAGGAAGGAAAACAGAGAGGGGGAATGATATCGTTTAATTATGTGTTCCCACCAAACCTCATGAGGCCTGGTGGGAGATGTCTGAGTCACAGGGGTAGATCCCTCATGGGTTGTTGGTGCTGTCCTCACAATAGTGAGTGAGTTCTTGTGGGATCTGATTGTTAAAGTGTGAGGAACTCCCCCCCACACACACACACACAAAAACACACTCTCTTTCTTGCTTCTGTTTTTTGTCCATGTGACTTGTCTGTTCCCACTTAGCCTTCTGCCATGAATAAAAGCTCCCTCAGTCCTCCCCAGAAGCTGCGCAGATGCTGGTGTCATGCTTGTACAGCCTGCAGAACCATGAGCCAATTAAATCTTTTTTCTTTATAAATTACCCAGTCTCAGGTATTTCTTTTAAGCAATCCAAGAACAGCCTTATACAGAGGAAGTCCAGCAACATTATGGTCTCAGCTGGAGAAAAACTTCAGGTTGATCCCACAGAAAGAATCTGGAGCATAATCATAACACAAAATCCTCCCACTTCAAAGCAAAGAAGCTTCCATTCTGCTCCCCCAAATTAATCAATTGCTCATTCAGAGCTGTGTATGTTTTCTGGGTCAAGGTGATTCCTGTCAGCTGAGGGCAATTTTCCAGAAAAGAGGTCACCCTTGGGCCTTTAGCAGCCAATTCTATAGCAGTTAGTGGGTGGGTGCACAGCTTCTCTTCCGAGCTGATATCGATGCCCAGGAAAATGGCTGGGGAAAAAATAAGCAAGTGCAGTGAATTAGCACCTGTTTTAAAGAGCTAAAATCATGTGTGAGGAGGTGACCTGGATTGTGAGGAAAAGGCCACCATGACTCCTTCTAGACCTTTAACTCTATCCAGCCACTTTTAAGCACACGGAAAGGATCTTCTCTTCTGCCTTGCCCCCTTTCCAGTCTTCTTTAAATGGGAGGGTGGCAGCATAATTTAGAGGACTTCTAGTGGCCAGTGGGAACTCCTTTCAAAAGTGTGAGCAGACCAGTGACTGCAATATGATTCCAGAAGTAAAGCCAGGATCAAATAGAGATTAGAGTTTGGAAAAAGAGCAGCATCGAGCAGCCAGCCCTTGCTACTTCTGTTAAATATGCCATTCTAGATGTTACAAAAAGCCAGGAGACAGAACTATTATTAGTCCCATTTTACAAATGAGGAAACGGAACATAGATCTCTTAAGCAACCTGTCCAAAGTCTTGGAACTAGTGTAAGTGAAAATTCTAATCCCAAACCTATGATTTCAAAGTGCAGACGGTAATCTCTGTAGTACAGTATCAAAGACATGAATTCTGTTTCTGCTCAGTGTGAACTTAGGAAATCACTAAATATCTCTGACCCTCAATATATTTGTCTGAAATGAAATATCCTAACACAAGTCCTACTGCCTCAGAGAATCAAGCAACACAGCAGATATGAAGTGGCTCAGAAAGGTCAAAAGCTTTTATTTTGAAGTAAAAGTATAAGCATTGTTAATTAACCTGACTGTGAAGGGGATAAGAAATCAGAGAAGAGTCCTGCTAAATGGAAAATTTATTAACACACTAAGAAAACAACAAAGTAGAGAATTGCTTGGAGAGCCTTCCCTGGCTTCCTGGCCACCATGGAATCACGGAGCATACTCCAACCATGGCACCAAGTCAACCCCACAAGCTCCAGCAGAAGCATCTTCGAAAGGGCTCTTGAGTGTGCCATTCACATGAAAGACATGCCTGTCTGTGAAGATCCAGACTGTTTCTTGGTGATATTACAGGGATATTTTACATCTGCGACCTGGCAAGTGGTTTCCTGCAGCATCCTTATGTATTTTATAGTTTTTATTATATTTCTGAGCCAGCAGTGATAAATGCCCTCTAGAAAGAATCCTATTCTCATGTGAAAAGAAGAGAAGGAATAAAAAATAAGCAGGCTTTATGGCCACAGGAATGTTTGATGTCTGACCAGCACTAACTGTTGCTGTGCAGAGATGGAAAATTTTTCAAGAAGAATGTCAGGATTGACTGCATTAACCTTGAAACATTGGCCCCTTTGGGCTGTAAATTTCTGCAATCTCTGGAGGCAAGGCTATTTGGAAGGGAACAGCAAGGGCAGGGCAGTGGGAGAGGAGGGAAATAATCCTTGCTTCAGTAGCAAAAAGAAAGGTCTCCTCTGAAACTTAATCTTGGGCAATCTCAAGGACAAAATACCACTGATCTATACTGGCCTTCTGAATGAAATGTATAATTTGTTAGGTAGAAATTTTAAAACTACCACCCTCTCCAGGAAAACAAATATTATTAGAACGGTTTAAAATACAAATGTACTTACTCCTATTTTACCAGTGGGAAACTAGAATTCTGAAGAATTAAGCAATTTAAAAATGATGGAATTATAGGATTTCAGTGTTGAAGAATCCTTAGATAGCAATTTGTCTGTGATGATTTATAATGTAGGAATCCCCTAAAACCAAAGCCTGGTTTGCCATAATAAGGATCCTAATTCCCAGAGTCCATTGAAAAAAGTACCATGCAAAGAGTGAGATATAATATTATACTAATTCTTCCACCGGTATCCAGAGGACTAGCCACAGTGACAGTATATATAGAGTTAAAAGGACCAGAGGTGAGAAATAAACTAGATAAAGCAGCTGAAGCTGGGAAAATGGTGAAATCAATGAGTTCTTCAATATAATCTGCTTCTCTGCCTTCAGAAGATCTGCTGAAAATGAACTGACAATAGGCAGATTAATAGAAGAAAAGGCATACACATTGATTTAACATGCATAAGCACAGGGCAATTGCAACCAAATGATTTCCTAACAACCTAATGAGGTATAGATGCTTACATACCCTTCTGTCAGAGAGGAAGGGGAGATGAGAGTAATGTGGCCTTTTTGAGGAGTGATAAATGATTTTTAGGGGGAATGAATGGGTCTAATGCTCAGATAATGGTTAGCAAGTGTTTTTCTTTGGGAATTGAATGGGACCAGAGAACAGGTAATAGCTTGGGAGAAAGTTCCTCTAGGCTGTAGATGTGGTGTTTAATTTTTAGTTTTTCTCTGTGATATGTGATATGTCTCTTAATTTTCTCTGGTTAATGACATTTCACAGGGCTGACTGAAGGCAACTGTGTTCCTCTTCGGTGGGTCCAGTTTCTAGGTAGATAAGAGAACTTCAGAGAACAACCTTACCCTGTGCTTTGAGAGAGACAGAGGATTGAAGAACAGGAGAAGGAGGAAGATCAGAGAGACCTTGTGGCTGCTTCTTTAGCTCAGCAAGTCAAAGTACCATATTTTGGGGTATGGTTTTCTGAGCCACAATACTGCTGATATTGATGAAAATATAATTTTATATTATGTACCAAAAAAACACAGTTCAGTTGATGCACAAATTTTAGAAATTCACTACCCCACTTAACATAAACTAGTTCATAAAACTTAACAGTAGAATGTAAGAAAAATGTTAATTTATATATGGTAACATAAAATCTAAACTAGAAGAATCACCTTCCATTTAAATAACTATCTAACAAAGAAGGGGTAAATTTCAGAAACCACAGCTGAAAAATACCATTTTTCTTTTAACGGTTTTGATCACTAACACTGATGCTCAGTCACTCCACATTTTGGATCTGCAAAATCCTTCCCCCACCCCTCCAGTGTTCTTTATTTCTACTGGATTATATATACCATTTGGTTTACTTTGTGTGATATTTGCTTTGACTGTTATCTACTTCATTCCTGCCCTCCCCTTCCTACTTCTTCTTCTTTTTAAAAAAAAAATTTGGTGCTTGTTGAAGAAGTTGGATTGAAAGCCCAAGAGACCAAAATCCTCTGTTTATCCAGAGAAAAAATAAAGAGAAAAGCAGTGAGACTGAGCGCTCCCTGACCTCCAGTGTAGTTCACGTTACTGTTGAGCCCCTGGCTCTTAGAAAGCTCCCACAGAGGTACTGGTGACCTGTGAGGCAAGGTGCAGGGCTGGCTGGCTTCTGGGGAACTACCTGATGTCTTGGCATTCAATGTGAGTGGTAGGATAAAATCTGCAAGGAGATATGAAACCCATAGCTCTCCTAGCTGTCTCACTTTTTTACCCCAAACTGCAGTGAATTTGGCATAGTTCAGATACCATGCTTTCAAAATTTTGTGTGTGTGTGTATGTGTGTGTACACGTGCCCATGCATGAGGGTGTACATACCTGTAGTGCATTCTCTAACTTTCTGTGTATTCTATCTCCTAGAAACCTTGTTAAACTGCAGATTGTAATTTGAATGGTCAATATGTAGCCTGAAATTCTGTATTTTGAACAAGTTCTTTGGTGATGCTGAGGCTGCTGACTCAGGAATCACTTTTTTTTTTTTTTTTTTTTTGAGATGGAGTCTTGCTCTGTCACCCAGGCTGGAGTACAGTGGTGCAATCTCAGCTCACTGCAAATTCCACCTCCCGGGTTCAAGTCATTCTCCCGCCTCAGCCTCCCGAGTAGCTGGGACTACAGGCGCCCGCCACCACGCCCAGCTAATTTTGTTTTTGTATTTTTAGTAGAGATGGGGTTTCACCGTGTTAGCCAGGGTAGTCTCGATCTCCTGACCTCATGATCTGCTCCCCTCAGCTTCCCAAAGTGCTGGGATTACAGGCGTGAACTACCGTGCCCAGCCCCAGGGATCACATTTTGAGTGGCAAAGGTTATATTTACTAGAGAAAGACCAGAGGTATTTGCCACCCATCAAATATAGTTCCTCCCTCAATTATTTCTAGAGTTGGTTTCATAATAGAAATAAGGAAATTACCTTGATACTTCAGCCATTAAATCCCTCCAGGGTAAACATCATCACTTTCTGTATTGGCTCATTTTCATCATGGTGGCAAACATTGATGGGATAAGGAATCTATGATTCAGGGAGAATCTATGTTTGCTTAATAAATGTTCTATTATGTACAAAGTCCTAGCAGTACTTGGGCCATATGGTCTGTAGAGCCTAGGCTACTCATCCCTTTCCCATATCCTTAAACCTGGGCTAACTGTTAATTGGTACAAAACTGCTCAGCAGGTAAGGAGCTTGCTCTAGGAGCCTCCAACAGACAAGAATCATTTATGACGCTACCTTCAGCTGGAGACCAGACCAAATTTCATTCTCCAAACAATTGTGTCATTTTGTCTGCTTTTATCATAGTGGTTGCTTCAACATGCTACCATTTTGGGTAACAATGAGCAATATGCCTAAAATTTTATAAAATAGCTAGATAATGACTCTTGTCCATGAAATAAATGTTAATTTTTTACTTTGGGGGAATTAAGTACCTAGACTACTAGTCTATCCTCAAGGCAAAATCCTAGGGCATTTGCTTATATAAAGATGTGACAAGATCTACATTAGCATTAACTAGTCAAAATTTTAAAGTTTTTTTCCTTGTAATTGTGAGTCATTAACAGTAAGTTTGACCCATGATGGAAATGTTCAGCTTCCAAGGGACACTTTTTCCAAAGTGGTATAAAAATCCATGGATAGGAGAAGGACATTGAGGACACAAAAGTTTCATGTGGAAGAATTTTTTTAGGGTTGAAAGTTGGGAGTTTCTGAGTGGAAAATTTTCAGAGGGTATCACAATTTGCAGACCTCTTTTGGAACATAACTGACTTGGCAGAGACACTCTCTCTCTCCCTATGACCACCAGAAACCTTACACATACCTAAATAGTGAGACAAGAAAATCAAAAAGTGAGTAAAGTTTATAAGGGGGCACATTTCATGTTATTTTTCCCTTTATTTTATCTTTTAAAATTTTTAAATTATTCTGTTTTTTAATCCAGCATCATGTTCAGATCAACAAGACAGCAACCATTAGCCCCTCGCATCACTGCACTTGCCTTTCCTCCTCTGAGTCTACACCTTATTTTCAATGATCTCTCAATATGACATTATTATACATTTATGTCAAAAGAAATGACTTATTCTCTCTGTTCTAGGAAAACAAACATTATCTTATTTTTCTAGAGGATTTCTTTTCATAAGACCAGATTTTTGCTCTTTAAATACTTTCTAATTTTTACAGACTTTTTCTTAACAGTTAAGAGAAAGATCTTCTGAATTATACAATAAATTCTGTTAAAAATAGAGCAATGGTCACTTCTCATATTCAATAGAAATCATGCTTATTTTCAGAATGTCTAGGTTTGAGATCACTGGATTAGTGAAGTTGGAATATTCTGTAATAAGATTATCTTATATATGAAAAGGAGTTATATGCTAAATGTAAAGTATGCTATCTTAAAAATGTTTATTCATTTAGGCCTAAGATTTCTAAGTCCTCATTTAACAGCCTAGTGGTCTAAAAGCGTATCTCCCAAAGTTGCTAAAAGAGATGCCTACAACCAAATTTCCTAAGTTATCTTCTTCATAAGACCAATTACGGGAATTAGTAGCAGGTATCAATTTCAGAATAAAAAATTATAGTCATTTAAATTCAAAAAGCACAAATCCAAACAAAGTTTAACAGACTTGTTACTGCAGGGCTTCTCTGAGCTTTTACAGGTTCATACCAGAGACTGGCTGAGTGCTGGCCAATTCCATTTTCTATTCTGAGACACATAAGATTACTACATTTTCCAGCTGCTTTATTTTTAGATTGAGGCCATAGGACTCATTCTGTCCCATAGAATCTGGGAAGAGTGATATGTGCCATTTTCAAGCCTGACCATCCAACATGCCACCTCATTATCTTTTCACTCTTCACTCCTTGGGAAGCTGAATTCAGAGCATCCCTTAGAGAACTCCAAGAAAGCTCTATAAGATGAAGGTACCAGAAAATGGAAGGAGCCATATATTTAAATCACCACATAGAAGACCATGTCTTATAACCCAAGTGAAACCTTGCTTGTGTGAAGCTACTAAGAAGTTAGAGATGCTTGTTATAGCAGATGGCTTCAATCACCCTAACTAGTACATGTGCTAAGCACTCTGTGAATCTCCAAGGAGTGGATAAGTAGATAGCATTTCCTAAAGTGAATTTCAAGTGATTTTTCTTTCATGCAAAATTTTGAGATATTATTTCTCCACTAGTTTAGCCCCATCTTGAATGCCATTCACAAGCCTTCTTCTATAATTAAGTTTCTGAATCAGGCTTGCTCAATGTAATCACATAGCAGAAGAGGAAGGTAGAATAGTCCATCCAAGAAATGTGGCAGAAGGGGAAGTTGAAAAGGTTTGAAAAATAAGAAGACATGACCTGCCATTGTTGTGAGCAGGCCACGTCAAAAACATGAAAACGATTGTGGCTGCCTCTAAGAACAAACTGGTCCCTGGCTGACAGCAAGGAAATGGGAACCTCAGTCTCGTAACTGCAAGGCAGTCAATTCAGCCAACCAGCTGAAGGATCCTGGAAGTGGATTCTTCCCCAGAGCCTCCAGAAAGGACCACAGCCCTGGCAAAACCTAGATTTTTCCCTTTTGGGATTCTAAAAAGACCAAGCTGAACCATGCTGCATCTAGACTTCTGATCTACAGAACTGAGACATCATATATTTTTGTGGCTTTTGAGTCAATAGTTTATAGTAATTTGTTATGGTAGTGATTGAAAACTAATATGGAAATTGACACATTAATGTATTAATTCCTTCAACTCCTACCAGTGGAGTGATTACTCTAAGCAAGGCTGTAAGTAGCAGAAATGCAAAGTTAAGATGAAAACGGCTCAGGACTTTAATCCTTCCAGCCACTGCCCCTCCACCCCACACAGTGTCCCAGGTCACTGGGCCTTCCATCCTCACCTGGCTGTCAGGAGGCACCCCTCTTCTCCCTGCAGGGGGTGTCAGAAGAGGCCTAGAGTGGAGTCAGGATTTTTACCATCACACAGCAGTAATTAGGCCATGTTCCCTGTGGTGTCAGAGGTGATCATGTGGGGAACCAAGTTTCACGTCCCTCTCAGCAGTGACAAGGAGGCAGAGGCCCCTCAACCAGGGGTCATGGAGGCTAAATGGATAACCTGAGCCAAAGAGAAGGAGAGTTTAAAAGAGGGGTAGAATCAGTGTCAAATCTGACACACACAAAAATTAGGTAAAATAATTGTTTGCAAAAGCTTCTATTGTGTATTTAGAGACCACTGTGACTTTAGACAGAAAGTGATTTGTAATGGATGGTGGGGTTGCAATGGATAATCTTCTGAGTATAATTAATATTATATAAAAGTAGACACAAAGTAAAATTTGTTGTTTTTAATAAAACTTGACTATGAAGAAAGGTATAGGGAGATGACTCGAGGTAAACAGGGATGTCTGTTATACAAGAAGAAAGGGACATAGCTATGCTTATACAATGAAGAGTAAAGGCCTTGAGAGAAAAACAGGTGAACAATTTCAGAGCAGGAGTGATTGGCTGTTACAGTTCTCCAGAAGACCGTGGGACTCCAATTACCCAGGGATTAGCCTTGACTAGGGAAAGGCTTCTATCTTGAAGACAAGATTGCAGACCAAGGAGGAAGGCTGAGCAGAGAAACGTGTTTTTAGTAGCAGGGAGTCCAATGAGTAGAATGCTCCTGCAATGGTTTGGGGATTTTCTCAGGAGGTTAGAGGCACAGTAATTTCCTAATAGTAAAGAGACAGAGATGTTAAGTGTTTTTAGGATTGCCTAAGACAGTCACAGTGAACAAGTATAATTAAAGACTGATTCTTTGATCAATAATTATAATAAATTAAAGTAACAATGTTTTAAATAGTTGTTTCTTTTGAGCATTTGCATTATTTTGAAAAATCATTTCTTGTCTTCCTTGGTAATAAAAAAGAACATTAGTAAAATTGCAATGTTTTCCCAGTCGTTTTAAAAAGTGAATTATAGCTCTGCCATCTCCTAGGTATTTTCAGCCAATTTCTACAATTTATTTGGGAAGCATAAACCAAAAAAAATAAGCCATATTTTCAACTACACAATCAGGAAAGGAAGATCACTTAATAACATTTTTCTCCCTCAATCAGTGCTAGGCTACATCATTACTCATTGGTAGTAAGTGGCATGTTCCTCTTTTTTGCCTCTATCTTTATTTTCTTGTTTGTTACAGAGCGCAAGTGTGACTTCCTGTCCTAGAGAACGAGAGTCCAGTCCTGATCTGAAGAACCCAAGACACACAGTCTGTTGCATAAGTGTCAGAGACATCCGACACACAGGATATTTGCTAGGCTTGATGCCACACACCTGCAGTCCTAGCTACCCGGAAGGCTGAGGCATGAGGATTGCTCGAGCCCAGGAGCTCAAGGTTACAGTGAGCTATGATCCTGCCACTGCACTCCAGCCTGGGCAACGGAGTGAGACTCAGTCTCTAAAAAAAACTAATAATAATTAAATAAGTAAGTAAAATAACCAACACACAGGAGCTCAGAGACAGTGAAGCAGGAAGGGGGCGTGTTACCATCACAACAGCCAGTCTTATCAGTAAGCCCTGGAGAGACCTCAATAGAATGAAAATGTGGCTGAAGACATGCAAGAGAACAGAAGCCTGGCTAGAAGACCCCTTGACTGAGAAAGAAAAAGAAAATCATTTTTAAAGCTAATAATACTTTTCTCTCTCCCCACCTCCACTTTGATACTAATGTCACGTATCCGCACAGGAATGCCTTCTCCTAATTCCCAGTGCCTGGACTGAGCAAGAGAGCAGTATTGTATACATTTCCAAACTGTGTACGTCAGCATGACTAAGTACATCAGGCACACACGCTGTCCCAAGCTCTGTAAAATTGCACTTTTGTTGTTGTTGTTGTTGTTGTTGTTTTACCGTGGGTTATAACTGAACTCCACCCAGCAGTGAAGTCACATCTGGAACATTTAAAGACAGGCTGGAAACATAAAACACTTACATATTATCTTGTGAGGTAATAGAGCATCTCTTTGTATTATGATTTTTTCCGTATCACCAACCAAAAAAGGAGTCATGGAAAGATTCTAGAAAAGTTAGATGATGCTTGCCGTAGGTCTACCACAATTTAGTCAAGGGCTTCTTCAAGATACTTGACTACTTTGGAGCTCAGACATACTTAAAAGGGAAAATTAAATTAGATCTTTGATTTGTTGAGGTCCATACACATTCAAGAATCTAATGAAAGTGTTGGGCTCCAGTTCTGAAATGTGAACTCCTTGATGACACAAATTTCAGAAACATCATGAGTCACT
Organism: Gorilla gorilla gorilla; assembly: GCF_029281585.2. Lineage (NCBI taxonomy): Eukaryota > Metazoa > Chordata > Mammalia > Primates > Hominidae > Gorilla > Gorilla gorilla. The sequence goes on along the minus strand of NC_073243.2, from coordinate 98,490,304 downwards.
GCAGTCCAGTTATGGACTGTATTATGAGTTAATTGTGTCCCCCAAATAATATGTTCAAGTTCTAACCCTGGGTACCTGTAAATGTGACCTTATTTGGAAACATGGTCATTGCAGATGCCATCAGATTAAAATGAAGTCATACTGGAAAGGAAGAAGGAAGGACATCCTAAACCCAATATGATTGACATAAGAAGAAGAGAAGAAGAGACACAGACACACAGGGAAAATACCATGTGATGATGAAGGCAGAGATTGGACTGATGCATCTACAAGCCAGCAAACACCAAGCATTGCTAATAACCACCAGATGCTGGAAATGGCAAGGGAAGATCCTCCGCTGGTGCCTTCCAAGAGAGCATGATCTGGCTGACACCTTGATTTCAGACTGTTAGCCACTATAACTGTGAAATAACAAATTTCTGTTGTTTTATGCCACCTAGTTTGTGGTGCTTTGTGATGGCAGCTTAGGAAGTGAATATAGATTCCATGGCAAGAAGCTCCAGACAAAGTGATTGCAAGGTTTCTCTGTCTCTCACATCCACACACACTCCATCAGAAAATCCTGCTGACTTAACTGCAAATTACATCCAGGGTCTGACCATTTTCACTAACTCTGATTCCAGTTCTCTAGTCCAAACCACTGTCCATCATCTCTAGTTTGGATATCCAGATATTTCTCAATGGTAGGGCTAGTCAATGCTAGGCCGCACACACCATTACTTATTGCTAATAAATGTCATCTTCCCTCTTTTTGTCCATCTCTTCATTTTCTTTCTTTCTTGTTACAAATCAGTGTGGATAAAAAACAGGACTTCTCAACCAGGAGTTGGCAAACTAGGGCACATGGGCCCCATCCCACCCAAAGGTGCCAATTTTCCAGGAGAATTCCCGGGTCTGCTATGCCTAGGACAGTGTCAAGGCTCTTGAGAGATTACACAGAAGCTGCTTCCACAATCTAGAGCCCTTTGCATTTACAAACTTTATTCTTAAATAAACTTTTATTGGAACACAGCCATGTCCATTCATTTATGTTTTGCCTATGGTTGCTTTCATGCTACAATAGCAGAGCTGAGTGGTTGTAAGAGACTATGGCCGGCAGAGCCTAAACTATTATTTGAACCTTTACAAAAAATGTTTTCCCATGTTCTAGACTATATGGGATCCTGGAATTCTCTGTCCACAAGGTTCAGAACCCCCTTCTGGAGCTAGATGAGTTTCTTCTCCAAATCTGCTCTCTCAGGAATAGACTGTGTGCCAGATGTGTACACACTGTGCCTTGGCAGGAGTGGTCAAAGATTGGTGACTTGCTGAAGTGTGGTGTGAGTTATGCTTGGACATGCAAACTGCTGTGTCCACATGCATAGGTGTAAGTTTCCTGGATTGGAGGATGAAGTCGGGAGTGGGAAGAAAATGGCTTCCCTATGCTGCCACATTCCAGTGAGAAAGTCCACAGGGTCCAAGAATTCTAAATTTGCAGCTGGTCTTATTGATTGCTATGAAGAAATATTTGCCAAGGTTGGAGGAGAAAACACATTTTATTTAACATATTTTAGGGTGATGTATAACTTTAAGTATAGTCGTGAGCCACATCATAATGTTTTAGTCAAGGACAGACTGCATATATAATGGTTGTCCCATATAATTATAATACTGTTGTATTTTTGCTATACCTTTTTATGTTCAGATACACAAATGCTTACCACTGTGTTACAATTGCCTATGGTTATTCACTACAGTAAAACTCTGTGCAGGCTTGTAGCCTAGGAGCATTATGCTATACAGTATCGCCTAGGTGTGTAGTAAGCTATACCAGCTAGATTTGTGTAAGCACATTGTATGATGTTCGCACAACAATGAAATCGCCTAATGACAAAATTGCCTAACAATACATTTCTCAGAATGTATCCCTGTTGTTAAGCAATGCATGACTGTATGCAGACATATAGGTTGTGAACTTTCATTGGACTTGTGCACTGTTAACTGTTAATGGATCTGCATTATGGGAAGATGGTGGTAGACTTTAAATTCTGTTTTCTATAGATTAATTAAACTGGAAGTTTCTTTCCATAGGACATACAGCCTCATGTACTCCTGCATAGATATTTTATAGTAACCATAGCCTGGCCAGCTGTGGTCTGGGAGAAGTGAGATTCCACTTCCATACAGGCCAGGAATTGTGCTATTTCCCTTACATCTCTGTGATTAATGATTACAGAAATTGATAGCAGGCAAAATTAGAGCATATTTGACCCCAGAATAAGGGTCCATTAATCTATTGATGTTCTGTAAACTCAATTGATAAGAACAAGGATAAGGAAAACAATAGTTTTAGCTAATCTTCAAGTTCTTGTTTTGTTGAAACCAGTGGTCTTTTCAGTAGCCCATCAGAATTTGCAAGACTGTCTCTCAATTCTTAGAATCTTCATCAGCAGAACATGAGTCAGCTGTGAAAACATTTGTAATTTATTCTTTCTTTCATTCTATTTACCAATCAGCCAACAGGTGAATTTAGATATAAATCATTGTAATTATTGTGTGATTATATGTTTATATACTTTAGTTATGTTATCAAGCTTTGCCAGTGGCCACTGTTACAAGTTGCTCTAGTGAAATATTCCTGATGTTTGCTATTAGAAGAGTCACTGTTGAGTTTTCAGCCATAGATTCTCACAACATTCGTTCAAGAGATTTTCAACAAGAACCATATGCCAGGCTGTGCACATAAATAGAAGTGCTAATTATGTACCAGTGTGGACATATCAGCTCACAACATAGATGCAGTTCATGCTGTAATGGAACTTCTGATCCAGTGGATGAGTCAGAAATTAAACAAAAATTAGTACCAAAAATACTTACACGAGTTTTTCTTACATGCTAGGAAGGACCAGTGAAAGATTTATAAAGCAGTTATCAAAGATGAACCAGCCCTAACTGGCAGGGAGCAGGGTAGGTAACAGAAAGCTTCTTTGAGGAAATTACATTTAAATGGGGGCCAGTAGAATGCAGAAATGTTATCTGAGCAAAAACAAAGCAGTTGTAATGGCCCTGCAGCAGGAAAGAACCAGCTTTGATTAACTGAAGAAAAACCAAAACCAATGTGGCTGGAGGAAGTTAGCAAGGTAGAAAAGGTATCAAAGACTGAAGAGGGGTGCAGGAGCCAGATGAGAAACAATGAGTCCTTAACACATCTGAAATGGGCTGGATGGTAGGTATTTTAGGCATAGTGAGCGAAATGGCAAAATCAAGGATATTACGCAGGTTTGTATAGGAAACAGAACAAATTCCCACATTTTTAGTGACAAAAATCAAGATATACTGCTACTACTACTAATAACAGGTAAGTATTTTTTGTAATACAGCTCTATTAATAAACTTCTTTTGCAGGGGGATAACATATTGCTTAATATGGCTTCAAAGTGAATGTTTCCTATGACTAAATTGATTAAATTTTATGTATTTTATCTTTGAAAATGTCTTTTCACACATCTATGTACTAGCAAATATTGATCTGAATCCATGAGCACATGATTTTGTTTGAGCATGTTCATCCTGTAGAACCAGGCATTTATAGAATTCTTCTACAGTAGATTCTTCTCTTGATATTTGCCTTCTAGCATGTCATTACATTGCAGATTCATCCTTTCCAATGGAAAGTTAGGTGGAAGCTCCTCAATGCATAAACAGATTTTGAAATACAAAAATTCCCTTTGCACTTGCATTAAAGTCCAGAAAGCACTGCTGAAATTATAAGTGGAGTCTGTGGAAAAGTTGTTTGTTTTATTATGTAAAATGATGCTTGATAATCTTTCTTCTAGAGTCCTAAGGAGGGACAAAAATGTAAGATTCTAGCCCATAATTAAATGGTAGTTTGTTACCTTAAATAATATGCAGTTTTGTCTATTTTAAAAATTTTGCCTAATTGCCTTAGCAGAAACCAAAGTTTCAGCTATCCAGAATTCAATTTCTATTTCAAACATTATCACTATTCTTTCTGTTTTAGTTAAAATATTTTGGCTATTTACCAATCTTATGGATAAAATAAAGGGAAACATAAGGCAAACAATTCAACTGTGGAAGAAATTGAACTGAAAATGTGTAACCTCCTAGGTTCACTTCTTTCTTAGCTATTCTCATAGTGTTTCTCATCACAGGTGAGTTCTTAACATAGATTTTCTTTTAGTCAAAATATGGTTTTATTTCAAGAATCTCAGAGGAATTATCCCAAACCTTTGATGGCAGTGAAGACAGCAAAAAATTGTTCAACATAACAGTTTCACAGAACTCAATCCTAAGTACCTTAATGAAGAAGAGAATTTAAAGATTTTTTTTCAGTCTTTGCTGGGAAAACATCCCACACACTGACATGACTGGGTAGAGGGAATTACTGTGATTTTGCTTCTCACTGTACCAAAGCCTTATTTCTTCCAAGACAAGCAAAGGAACAGAGGAATAAAGCAACATTGGTAAATAGATTGAAGAGATAAATGCTGAAGTTAGAAAATGATCCCTAATAAATACACATCTATTTTCATTTTCTAAAACTGCATAACAAATTCCCATAAAGTTAAAGCCTTAAAATGACTCTCATTTATTAGCTCATAGTTCTATAGAAAATCCAACATGATGTGACTGAGCTCTCTGCTAAGGACTGAAATTGGCCAGGCTGAGTGCTCATATGGAGGCTCTAGGGGAAAACCTGCTTCCAAGCTCATTCTTGTTGGCAGAATTTAGATGTCTCAAGTTGAAGGACTGAGGTCCCCGTTTCCTTGCTGACTGTTAGCTGGACCAATGCTCACTTCCTAGAGTCAGCCTCAGTCCTAACAAATTGCAACTCCCTCCAGTAAGGCCCATCCGATAGTCACCCTTTCTTAAAGTCAGCTGTGCCATATAACACTCTAATCAAGGGAGAAAAAAACCACCAAATTAACAATGCTAGAGATTGTGAAGAGCGTGTACACAGAGAAAGGGGCGATGTGGGAGCTATTTTAGAATTCTACCTACCACAACATCCCATGAGACTCCAGTCGAAAAATAAAAGTTCCGATACTCGTACATATCTGTACGCATACATCAAAGTGAAATTAGTTTTCCTTTCTGATTTTTTAAAAATTTCATTTCTGAATCTCAAAAAGTAATCTTCATACAGAAATGATTCTACAGCCCAAGATTTGTAGCTGAGTACTATGATGATTCCATAAATAAAAATGATAAACTATCAGAGGGCAGAAAAGCTTCATGGGCATAAGATCTCAAATAATAATTTCACTTCTAAGGCTAACATCACTCTTCTTTCAGCCAAAAATTTCTCACCTTCTACATCATAATCCCTACATGGATTATGATAGTTGTGAGCATTAAGCTAGAAGTTTGCAAGAGTGACTATTTGTGAGAGTAAGAATATTAAAAATATTTAGAAACTGAAATCTCTTCCTGTTTTTCTGGAAAAATAAACATTTTGGGAGTTGCAAAAAATGTTCTATTATAGGGAATGCTAATATATTGGGTAAAGAGAATCTATTACTTCCCAAAAAATACAAACTTGTAATAGAGAGGACACTAAAAGTGAGTGCTTTTAAAATTGTGACTATCATTAACAGTTAAAGTCTAAATTCAAGGATAAACCAATGTGAAACTGCCTTTGCAAAATTATAACAGTGAGAGAAATCTAACATAGCTGACTCCATCTTTGCTCATTCTTGCTCACAGGCCAAGCTAACTGTGGGAGGAATTTAGCTTATAATTTAACTTTAAAACAAAGATGATAACAGCCCTTCCCAAAACTAACACCCTCCTCACTCAGGAACCAGAATGGCCTGTGTAGCATTAATGAAAGGCCATAAGGCTGGAATCGTGGCAAAGGCCTGATTAATGAAAGGCCATAAGGCTGGAATTGTGGCAAAGGCCTGAATTCGGATAAGACCTAGGCATAGTTAAATAATAACTAGTCAGTGTCTCCTAATGTACTTACTGCTCAGGAGTCATGTAGCCAGACGTCACAAGATTTGTAACTTCCCTAATCACCCCTATAAATAGCATCACTATTTTAAAAACCTAACACTGGCGTTTCAGATACTTTTCAAAGTCTGCATTCTGGTGGACCAATTGATGCCAACCAGACTCAGGACCCACACAAAAGAACGGACTCAACTGGTTCTGTGATCCTTACTCAGAAACTGACTCAGCACCTTAAGACAGCTTCAACACCCCTAAAATTTCATCCCCAATCAATCAGCAGCTCCCATTCCCTAGCCCCTTGCCCATCAAATTGCCCTTAAAAACCCTAGCCTCTGAGTTCTTGGGGAGGCAGATTTCAGAATTATATCCAGTCATCCTTGTGCAGCCTCCCTGTGAATATTAAACTCTTTCTCTGCTGCAACACCTACTTTCCTCAGTGTATTGGCATTTTCTGGGCAGTGGGCAAGAAGAACCCAGTTAGATGATAACAAATGTGTTAAGGATCTTCTTATCCAGGTATTATTAAAATTGTATCTCTTTTCTAAAATACAGGTCAGACAAAATAAATCATATAGCTACCTTATTTTTTACGTTATAATCTAGCTAGTATTTGATGTCTAACATTAAACATATTTTATTAATTTATTTCAGAATTTAGACTGCTCCTAATACATTTTAGGTATTTAAAGGTAGTTTTGTAACTTAACTGAATTGAAAAGTTTTTTTAATGGTAATATAGTATAAGGCCATAAAGAAACATAAAATATTATAATAAAATATTGCACACATATATATTTCTTCACCAATAAAATCATCAAAATACTTCTGAATATAAAATATAGAATTTTTGCTGTGGTTACTCAGATTCTATTCAAAAAATCAGGTAATCAGCGTATATAAGCATTAAATTTAAAAAGAATGTATTTATAGAAGGAGAAAAAGATTAAAAGCAAGAAAACAGTGTACAAATCAATTCAACATTATAAGAATTTGCTGCAAGGTTGTTTTGATTTCAGGATGAATTTTAAAACGAAGGCTTTATCTCAGTTGCCATGGTAAGTCAGTTTTTCTGTGCTGACATTGGTTTGCAATCTATGTCTTTCTGATTAACATTCTCGCTGCTAATATAAAAGAAGTCCAAAAAATTAACTTTTTGGAGTGAGAAAGAAAACTATTATTAGATGTCTCTAAATTGACTAGGATAAATTATACTTATTTTCTTCTCCAGGAATAAAACTTAACCCAATCAACTGGCTGCCAGCTCCCAACTTTCCAGTCTGTTTCAGTTAGCTTTGCTGCAAAAAAGCCATCCCAAAACTCAATCATGTAAAAAATAAACCATTTTATTCTTGTGTATCGTGTGGGTCAGACAGCATATGGTGGCCATAACTTGTCTCTTTGCAATGTCTGGGGACTCAGCTGGGAAAACACAAATGACAGAGAATGACTCATATCACTATGGGAGGGAATCATCTGGAAGCTTCTTGGTTTTCTTACCTGAAAAATGAAGCATTTGATCATAAATAAACTATGAATTCCCTTCTAATACTAAAAGTTTTTATTAAGGGTTTTTTCCTCTTATTGTCTGCTTTTTTGTTGTTACTGTTAATTGTTTGCTTCTTCGTTACTATTTTTATATAGCTTTACATATGGAAAGCTGGTAAGTTGAAACCATATTCTGAAATGAGTTCACCAACAGAAATGATGGTAGATGGAGATAGTCCCCAAGCTATCCTTATTTAATCCAGCTGTATGGTATTGCATTTCAGCTATTTTATGAGTTTGATGGTTTGTCCTAGTTCTTCCTTTTGGGGGTAGAGTGTGGAGGGGCATTCGTGGATTAAATTGAGAACCTACCCACAATTAGTAATATGTGTCTTTGAGTAAATGTGCTTCAAGACAAAAATTGGGACACATGAAGCATGCAACCCAACTTCACAATCCCCAGACATACCTGCAGTGAGATTAGAAATCAGGTAAATCACATTTTTCTCTTGAAACAAGCAGAAAATGCTGGCTAACCAGTCAAAAGGAAAACCCTCATCCAAAAAGCCTTACTAGGAACCTAGTCCAAAGAAAGATAATTTTTAATCTCCAATAACTATTCCCCACCTGTGGCATGGCTGCTATTCGTGGGCAACCTGGCAAGCATGTGTACCTTTGGAAAATTAGGACTGTCCTATTGCCCATCACCACTGCAGACTGCCACTGACCAACTGCATGAACTTCCCTGCACATAATTAGGACAGTCCAGCTGCTGCCAAGTCTCTTTAGAGTCTGAAACACCAGTTAGAAATCACAATTGTGCCTTAAAATTTGAGTTTCTAGGAAAGAAGAGGTGGTGGTAGATGAAATGATGGTATATTTGGAGTTAATAAACCTATTCATGTATTTTCATTGCACTTGTAACCATAGACAGAGAGGCTGAATTGTACAAGACTGGACAAACAAAAATCATCTTGAGTTTCACAGATACAATAGGAAATGTGGTAACTTTGCAGCAGGGAGCCAAGTAAAAGGCAGCCACAATTCTATTCACAATCTAAGGTAAGTGAACCTTGGCTGTCAGAGTTAAGAGTTAATTTCTCAGGAAGTGGTATGGGGTGCTGTCTACCTTGGACTCCACCATATCGCTAGAACCTAGCTCGGTGCTCGGTACCCAGAGAATGCTCAATACATTTTTGTTGAATTGGGTGGACTTAAAAGGCAATGAAATGTATGCAGATCAGGGACATGGGAGAACTGAATTCTAAACTTAGCTATGCCAAAGTTTTTGAGGCTTTTTGTTAGTTTATCTATAAAATCATAAATGTGGAGTGGGGCTTTCCAATATATCTTTTAGTGCTAACTCATCTGACTCTGTGATTGCTGTATCTTTGAATTTTGGTCACAATTTGAGGGAAATTAAAGTACTGAAGATGATCCTCAATCCAATCACTCAGATTTCACAAAATTTAAGACAACCTAAGCTTGAGTCATGTGGGAGGAATGGCTACCATGAGCACTCTGTCACCATTCCCCATCACACACACTTGTACAAACTTAGCCTGCAAACTGGGTAAACCCAAAGGCCCTCCCTCTCTAGAGAAAGACATCAATGATCTCCTTGCTGTTTTCAAAAGAAAACTGTGAGGTATATTTGTATTATTTCTTAAAATTTCTCCTTATAAGGGTAAATTTTTGCCAACACCATGAGAAACCCTGGGAGAAATCATCTAACCATCCAGTAGAACAGAGCCAGTTATTCTAGGCAAGCATAACCCTTAATTCTGCCTACCTTCCTGGTGAAATAGTTCCTTGGTCACCATTTATCTATCATTTATGCTTTCACCTCAGCATTAATATTAAAGTATAAGATAATTAATACAAGGTATCCTGTTATAATGTAAAATCACTATATCAGTATCTGACCTGTTTCTTGAGTAGCAGTTGCATATATAATTTTTAAAATAAAATTATAGTGCTATGAAAACCACTGATGCATATTGAGTGTGTGGGCAATGTTGCATCAATGAACAAGAGAGTCAGAGACAATTTTCTGTACATCAAAATGTATATTGTCCTTCATACATTGTGAAGTTGCCACTGCAATGTGCCGACCCAGTGGGAACTATGTTTTCCCACCCTCTCTTACACTCAGGTGGCCATGTGAGTGGCTCTCATCTATGGAATATGAGTCCAAGTGCTATGTGTCACTTTTGGACAAGAGTTTCTAAGAAGGTGAGCTTGCCTTCTCCGCCCTCTCGTATCCTCTTTAGCAGATTAATGCACAGGACACTGAGGGTTTAGAGATTACTGGTCCACAATATGAAAGAAATCTGGGTCTCTGAGTCACTGCAGGAGCATTTACACTACTGATTTGTTACACATTGAGATTCAACATCTATTCAACATCTATTATGTTTAGTCCTTGATATCTTAAGGTTTATTTGTTACAGCAGCTGGTACTACCCTAATAGACTAAAAAAGTGAATATAATTGCCTAGTCTCAATTTCCTCCCAGTGATGCAGAGACAATAGAAGCCACCTCAGAATACTGTTGTGAGAGTAAATGAGATAAGAAATACACACATAAGCAGTCATTCTGGCTCTTGATGTTCTACAGGTACTCGTTAAATAATAAGTACAATGTCACTTGTACCTTAATTTTTCATCACTCCTCCCATCTAGGTGTAATGGTAATCCTTCAAAAAAGATTATAATTAATTTTGTAAAATAATAATAATGTTTAATTGCTGTGTTTGATCCCTTATTCCTTTCTTTTTGGACATTAGGAGAAAATGTTAACTGAATACAGCAGACCACCATTCATGCATCCCCCCACCACACACAAACAGGAACACACAAACAACAAAAACATAAAACCTTCCTTTCCGGCCAGTAGTGTTTGCAACTGCCACAGGTCTGATTTGAAAGTAAGAGTGGAAAGATTAGAAAAAATAAACAACAGAATGCTCACACCTAATAACTTTTATTATTAGTTTCCCTCTCATTATTGCCACTCGAGGACACTTCAACCTAAGGCTTCAGAATAAAACACACACACAAGCAAAAAACACACACAAAAAATAAAATTGCACACCACCACCACCAACTAAGGACTGTTTCCTTGTTTTGATCTTGATTGCTATAACTGCATCCATCTGTCTCAGCAGCTTCAATCAAGATAATGAATTTTGTGGAAAAATCGTTAAAATATAAATTCCTATGCTATTTTGAGAGAATGTATGCCCATGTAGAGTACTTATGAATTTTAAACTTATGCTGATTGCAAATTTCTCTTGCACTGTATGACCATTAGGATATATGTAATTTAGTTTTTAAATTGTTTTTTAAAAGTCCATTTTGTACCCAGGCATTACAGTCTCATAAATTAGCTGAAACACTGGGCATTGTCTTGTCAGTTCTTTGCTCAGTTTACACCACACCTGGAAGTCAACTGTCCCCTGCAGAGTTGGGTCATCCCCATAGGCATAATGGATTTGTCTACTGTGATCAAGTCCCAAACATGTTTGGTCAGTCAAACTAAAATGGAAAGACAGTCTGTAAATTATGCACAGTGCTGATGCTTATGAGGCATTTTAGTTTTTTAAAAATTATGTGCTATTTTAATCTTGACTATGATATAAATACTACTAAATAATTTAGAAAGTATAAAAAAGAAAATTTCCCACTTCAATATTCAAAACCAACTACTGTCAGCAGATTTGCATTATTCCTCACTATGTGTGTTTTGTCCAGACTATGTGCCACTTTTTACACTGTGACATATAAAGTCATAATTAGGTGTTCTCCAAAGATCACCTTAGCAGATGGTTTACAATTATTAGAAGAGTAAGAAATTTACTTTCCAGAGCCACTCCGTGTGCCACTAGCAGAACTGGTATTATAGAGCTCATGCTGTGTGGCTGAGGATTTTTCTTTAAAAATAAATAAATAAATAAAACACTTGCAATAAAAATGTTGTATGTTCAGGCCCAGGAGCATGCTGGGTGAGGTCAATTTCTCAGGCTTTTCTCCCCATGGAAAACTACCAGATACCATCCCCTATGGAGTTACTGAAAAAGCCCATGTTTATATCCTCTCCCCAGACATCTTCCAAATCTTTATGTGTGAAAGAAAATTTCCCAGCACAATTCTGCTGTTTTCAGGTTCTGTCCTGATAAACAGAAGAAAATGATGCCTGTAACAATAACAAATGCCAGAGAAGGAGAAAAATTTTTGTCCCAAAGTCTCAGACTATGGTAGGTGATATCTTTGAAGGAACAAAGAGAGAACTCTTGGGAGTAGAAACTTAGGAACTTTCTGGATCATGTGGCAAGCCATTTATAACTAGGGGCATTGACTGAAAACCACTTAAAATATGTAAAATAAAACAGTATTAAAATCAAATCTTAAGTGATTACATTGTATAAGATTAATGAAATAATTGGGGGAAATCATTTGGGTAAAAAGAAGTTAAAAATTGAAGAACCCATGTATATCACTTTCCTGGGATGGCTGTAACAAAGTACCACAAACTGGGTGACTTAAATAACAGCAATTTATTGCCTTGGTTCTGGAGGCTGGAAATCAACACGTCGGCAGGGTTGGTTATTTCTGAGGGCTTTGAGGGAGAATCTGTTCCAAATAGTCCTGTCTCCCAGCTTCTGTCAACCTCAAGTTGGATTGTAGATGGCATTTTCCCTGTGTCTTCATGTCCTCTTCCTCTCCGTGTGTCTGTCTCTGTGTCGAAATTTCCCCTTTCCTTAAAGGTCATAATCACATTGGATGAGGGCTAACTCTAAAGACTTCATCGTAACTTGACTTTCTGCAAAGACCCTATTTCCAAATAAGGTCACATTCACAGACACTGGGGGGTTAGGACCATTTTTACACCCTTTGAAAATCAGTAAAATAAAGTATATGCCTATGGCATTTTAATAGCTGTTTTAAAATACTGTGCTATATCACACAACTAGCACACTGTCTATATCAGGTTTTTTATAATAATAATAACCAAAACCAATAAAAAGTCCCCAGAGGAACTTTAGGGGCATTAACCTAAAACATTTTCTGCTACTTTTATGTATTAGTTTCACCATCTATAAGACATGTTTGTTGACAATTATTAACTCAGAAAATTACACATATAACTTACAATAAAAGAGGTTTTTCTTTTCTTTCCTTTTAGTCAGTAAGCTGAATTTTTAGATTTTCTCTTTTTTTATGGATCAACTGGCAGCAATTTCTATATAGAGCTTTTTAAAATTCAGGGTCTATCTGCTGTCTTTATCTCAGCAATTATTTTACTAACACAAAGAAGTGAATTGCCAAGTGGTTTTAATTCTATTCTTGGATCTGGATGAACAGCACTATTCTATAAAGGCATTTTGATTTTGGCTTAGGACACACAATCTTGGAATGTGGCAGTCAATGTCACCGGTGCTCCAGAGATCTCAAACAGCACCTTTTACAACTTCTTCATTTTGCAGACCACTTGAACCCCCCATAAGAACTTAAGTCCCCACTAGAACATCAGGATTTGGAAAAGTCCTGAGATCTCTCTTCTACAAGACATGGAAAGCACATGTCAGCTGGGAGCAAGGAACTAAAATTTGCTGACATCATATACTCTGCCTAAAATCTAGAACTTCATACACTCTTCTCAGTTTATGTCAGAATAGCCTGTCAGACCCAAAGCAAAGTACGATTTTATGATTCGCCTTTATAAAGGTTCTGTGTTGTTTTTTTTTTAAACAACTTGTCTGAATGAACTTGCATCTTTCAAAGCTGGAATTATCTCAACTTTCTCATGAGTGGTAAGTTGTCAGAAAAAAATCACAAATCTTTTTTTTGATGGGCTTGACAATTCTATTACTATTTTCCATGGGCTTTGCTGTTATTATGATATGATACAGGTGCAGGTACACATAGATATTTATGTGCATACAAGCCTCAACCAAGAAGAAGAAGAGATGGGATGGAAGGGAAGGGGAAGTGTGATGAGTAAAATTCTGAGAAGGTGGTCAAGATGTCCAGACTGGTGCATACTCTCGTGTAACCTCTTCTTCTGGAGTATGGGCAGGACCCACAAATGTGAAAGGATATCATTTTCATAATTAGGTTACTTTGTAAGGCAAAAGTGAAGATAATTTTGCAGAAGTAAATGAAATCCCTAATCTGTTGACTTTGACCAAATTAAAGGGAAGATTATTTTGGATGCCCCACCCTCAATATTTGAAGTACTAGACAGCTTCTCCTGCTGGCTTTGAAGGAGCAACTATTCTTTTGTACAGAGGGTCTGTGGCAGGAAATGGAGAGTGGCTGTTAGGAGCTAAAAAATGACCCCCAGCCAACTGCCAGCACGAGAAGGGAGCCATCAGTTCTACAAATGTGAGGAAAGGATTTCTGCCAGCAAACTAAGAGCATAGAGAAAGACTCTGGGCCTGAGATCACACTGACCCCCATGCCAACACTTTGATTTTGACCTGGGAAACCCTGACCTGACGACTCAGCTAATCTGTGGCTGTGATTTCCTGATCCCTGGAAACTGAAATACTAAATATATGTTATTTGAAGCCCTTCAGTTTATGTGGCAATAAACAAGGAATACAGGAAGTCTTAGAGGAGAAAGATCCTGGAGAAGAATGGAAGGAAAATTCATTCAACAGATGAGGTTCACATTTCTCATCCACTCTGTTTTAAGATTTCCCATTGTTTGGCAAACAATACTGACTGGGTCAGGAGGAACACACTTGGGTATCTGGAAATATGTTAGTATCTCTCTCCTTTTGTTCCAATGGCACTTTTTTTTACAATGATGAATGTTACTATGGCAACATCACAAGATTCCAAATGATGTTTCTGATTCGTTGAAACAGTGAATTAAGGCATGTAGTGAGCAATGCTTAGGTTCAGTGAATGCTCCAGTCACTGGCTGCAATAAATCTGCCTCCATTGCTCCACCTGCTACCTAAAAACCTGTTGGTAAAATCTTCAAAATAGATGCAATAGTTTTTACACGTATAAAAGAGTCATATCCACCATGAGAAGTACAGCTGTCTATATTACAGATACCTAATTACAATCACTGAAATAATTCTTCTTTAAGCTATCTTAAAACTTAACTCCAGTGAAACAGTTTCAATTATCTTTAGTTGACTATCAATACAGCAGCAAGAAAAGTCATTCAGGTATTTAGTCTTTAGCTTATTGTTTCCATTACACAACTGAGCACTTCTGTTAGGAGACTTATTTTAGCAAAACTAAAAAAATTGACTGAATCTAAAGGTTTTAAAAAGCTAAACAGAGCTCCCAAACAAGTGAGGTGTCATTTTGACAGACACCTGATCACAATTAAATAAGGACTTGATCCTTAAAATATTCCTAACCATTAGATTAAAAAGGAAGAACAATGCAGTAAAACCTCTGAGAGGCTTCTCATAACCTCTGAGTGCACATGTCATGATTTCTGGGAAAGCCATACATGTCCCCAGGCCCAGAGGGTGAACTGTAATCAGTCTAAGCCAGCAGTTAATCAGTCTTTACCTCAGCTGCATCTCTTGGAGAGCTCATTAAAAACAGCTTGCAAAGCCCAGCTCCAAGAGTTTCTGACACAATAGGCTTGAGATGTAGTCTGAGAGCATGCATGTTTAACAAGCTCCTGGGTGATACTGATGGTACTGGCCCAGGGACTCAAATCTGAGAACCATTCCAACCATTTTTCCACCCAGTAAGTGATTCATTTAAATGGAGGCCTCTGATTCCTCTGAGCATTAAGGTGGCAAAGCAAATCTTTCCAAATATTCAGAAAGATTTTCCAGGATGAGAACTGAGACATATGGCAGACTTCCTCTCTTTCTTGCTTCTGAACTTTGTGGACTTCATTTGATGCCTAGAACTTGGGTGTTTATCTATGGAACAGTCAGGTTAAAAGAACAATTCAACAGCAGGTTGGAGAGGTAGAAAGAACCTGGATCATGAAGCTGTTGAACTGCTGAGCTGACCATCCCTACAACAGTCTACCTCTGAACTTGTTATTGTATGTGATTTATTGGCTTTATGCCACTGTTGATTCAGTTTTCTGTTACTCAGAGTCTAAATCTCCATAACAGAATCATCAAAAATTAGAATAATCTGTCATTAAAGCGTTTGGAATAAATAAGAAAAAAAGTCATCATTAATTAGAATTTTTTATTATATGCCCCACACATTATTCATGTCCTGGGTCCTACTGCCTTAGATATTTAAATAATCAATCTCCTGTTGTGAAAACTGATCAAAATGCAAACACTATTTTGATGAATTATGAGAACTGAAGGAAAGAGTGGAACAAAATAAAATTATTAAAATGTACAACTAAACTTAGAAATATATTTCAAAATATTAGTATTCCAGACATTTCTGAGTATATGCATTACTGTCACTAGTGGGAAGGCTAAAATGAATTAACTTATTAAAATTAAGGAATGTGACAGTTGGCTTGTAAAGAGTTTTTATGTCATTTTACTTTTATTCAAGGTTAATTAACTGTTTTATTCAGGTGATTCAGAGGCTTCAGGCAGCCTATTTTGCAGAAGATTTAGCACCTGAGTGTCTGCCTGCCCTGCCCTCTCAAGAACCTAATCCTGCCAATGGAACAGCAGAACTCATCCTTTATGTCAAAATGGGTCTGGGCTTTCAGTTTCAAGTCCATGCTGGAGTTCCTGTTCTCATTAAGAATTCTTTGGGCTGTGTATTTCACAATGGGATATTTGGCTTTGTACATTTTGGTGAAGACCTCATCCTGAGGACTCCAGCTCCTCAGCCTAGTAACCCGTAGAGTCATGGGTGAGTTTTGCAGGAACCAAGGACTTCTTAGGCTATCCCTGTGGTAGAGGTTTTCCAGGTCAAGGCATTGTAAGGGGACTCCTCTTCCTTGAAACCCCTTTCCCAAAGTGACAGCAAACACCACATCCTTTGTTGAAATGTAGGTGTGGTGATCATTCTGCTCCCTGTTGCCATAGCACACAGCCACTGCCCAGCCCAGGCTGCCAACAGCTCTTGGGCCAGATCAGGCCAATGTCAGCTCCAGGCCAGCACCATGGCCAGCGCCAGCACGAGGCGGTGCATCCTGGGTAGCAGAGTCCCCAATGCTGCCTGGCACGCCTGTCATTTTGTCATTTCATTTGGAGCCTACTATGACAAGGCCTACCTTGCAATCCTAAGGCCCAGATATTTGTAAATGAAAATCCACCAGGAAATCAGTTTATTATTTTAATTCATCCAAAGTATATCAACCCCACCTGTGGGAAAGACCCTAGAAAGTTTATCATGAATCTTCTACTATAGGAAAAACAACAGGAACTTCATCTTGAGTTCTGTTCTAGGTAGTTTGGTCACTGTAATGCTAAAAGAACTTCATTACCAAGCAGCTCAGGGGCCTTCCAGGAGGTTTAGACATACTAATTAGTGTTCCCTTCTTCCTTCCTTCCTTCCTTCCCTCCCTCCCTCCTTCTTTCCTTTCTTTCCCTCCCTCCTTCCTTCCTTCCTTCCTTCCTTTCTTATTTTTTGTGAAGTAGTTTAGTTATCCTGTCTAGAATTGTCAAAAATGATGTCAAGGCCAGGTGCTGTGGCTCATGCCTTGTAATCCTAGCACTTTGGGAGGTCGAGACAGGAGGGTCACTTGAGCCCAGAAGTTTGAGACCAGCCTGGGCAACATAGCAAGACCCCAACTTTACAAAAAAATTAATGGTGACAAATATACCTATGTAGAGTCAGAGAGATGGAGGAGTTGATCTGCTGAGATACATTTAAATAAGTTCCATCACTTTAAGAAAACACTTTATTCTGAAGTCTTTTCAAAGGCAAAGTTCTCTTTTGATCTCTGTGTGTCACTGCCTCTTTGTTCTCTATTGCAAGTTATTTTCACAGAATTTCTTTGGCCATAAACAGAATAACTGTATATACTTATAAAGTACAAAGAAATTTTGGTTAATTGGTACAAAAAATAGTTATAATGAATAAATAAGACCTATATTTGCTAGCACAACAGAATGACTATAATAAAAACTAATTTAATTGTACATTTTAAAATAATTAAAGGAGTATAATTGGATTGTTTGAAACACAAAGAATAAATGCTTGAGGGGATGAATACACTATTTATCCTGATGTGATTATCATGCATTGCATGCCTGTATAAAAATATCTTATGTACCCCATAAATATATACACTTACTATGTACCCATAAAAATTAAAAACTAAAAAAAGAAGTCATTTGAAACGTGGTTTTCAAACTGTTGCTCTACAAAAGAATTTAGGCATTACCAAAAGAATAAAGAACAAAGCATCTTCCACCAAATGATGACTATCTAAACTGCCTGAGAAACCTACTCAGTGAGCCTACTATATGTATATACTACTATTACCATAATATTTTATTGTGTGTGCTTTTTCTTTAAAAAAAAGTCTACTGTTAAGTAATGAAAATGCAGCACCAAAGTTGATAGAATATCAGGCAATGTAAAAGTTTTAGAAATAAATTTATAATTTCATTTATAAATTTATAAATTTCATTTATAATGAAAATGCAGCACCAAAGTTGATAGAATATCAGGCAATGTAAAAGTTTTAGAAATAAATTTACTTTTATTCATTGCTTCTCTAGACTCTAATGTTTAAGTTTTTCAGAATGTGTCTTATTTCCAATTCATACTTGTGCCCCTTCTTCCAGTAACTTTGAAAAGTTTTGATCACTTATTCTCCTTTGAAAAAAATCCATGAGATGTGATTTTTAAGTTATTTTGTCTTTAAATAAAATGTGTGTTTTATTTTAGAAGGAATACTCAGAATATTAGAAAACAAGTGGAAGAAAATATGAAAGAAAACCATTTATATCCTCAATATCCCAAAATAGCCAATACTAATTTATATTTTGATAAATTACCTCAAAGCCTTTTTTTTTTGAGTTGGAGTCTTGCTCTCTCACCCAGGCTGGAGAGCAACGGCAGGATCTCGGCTCACTGCAAGCTCTGCCTCCTGGGTTGAGGCCATTCTCCTGCCTCAGCCTCCCGAGTAGCTGGGACTACAGGCACCACCACGTCCGACTAATTTTTTTGTATTTTTAGTAGAGACAGAGTTTCACCATGTTAACCAGGATGTTCTTGATCTCCTGACCTCGTGATCCACCTGCCTCAGCCTCCCAAAGTGCCGGGATTACAGGCGTGAGCCACCCCACCTGGCCACCTCAAAGCGTTTTTCTGCTGATTTTAATCTCTTCATTTTTCCAAATTTATCAATTTAGGTTCATTCTCTGGTAATGGTTTCTCACTATCCCTAGCTGTTTTTTCTATGTCTGACTATTGACCATTGGTAGTCTTCAGCTTCTGACTTTAAACCTCTTGTAGTCTCACGTAGTACACCCTCAGGTTAATATGATCAATGAGCTGATAAATCCCAAATAAATATCTTCATTTACATAACATTTTAATCATTACATCCATTTTTCTATTTGCTTACTACATAGCTCCACCCAAGTGTCTTCAAACAGAAACACCCAAGCTTGCCCTTTCTTCTCTGCTCTTCTAAGATAACTTTGGTTGCAAATAAGAAAAAAAAAATCAAACTTGTGGATCCAGGATAGGATCAGAAACTCCAGTACTGTTACTAAGTTGGCCTGATCTTGCTCTACCTCTCAGTTCTGCTAGTTCCATTTTATTTTATTATTTCTTAAGTTTTACCTTTGTACAGATCGTCATTTGTGGTTACTAATGGCTGCCACCATCTTTCTCCACCACGTGCATCAGGGTCCTAGTCAAGCAGAAAATCTAGGGCAGAGCTGTGCTGCTATGATGGAGGTGATTTTCCCAGCATCCTCAGCAGCTCTGACAGGCATTCGACTGGACTGGCCTAGGTCCCATGTCTAACACTGAGCCAATCACATTGGCCAGAGGAATCCAATGGGCTGCTCTGTTCTCCTTAGGCCTGGCCTCACCCTTCTCAGGGGTCTTGGATACCTTCTCATGGACTGAAAGTGGGGAGGGAGAGACAAAACCCAGATAGAAATCAAGCAGATGTTGAACAGGAACAAATACCATTTCCCTCTCTTCTTTAGTTAATGGCACTCGATCACTCAATTCTAAAAACTGACATGATGTGAAATGCCTAAGTCTTTCTCCCCATTGTGGCCACATGGTCAACGACTCTTTCGTTTCTATTCCTGCAATATCATATAAAGTCATTCCCTTTCTGCATTCCCATGGCTGTCTCACACCTGGCTTTCACAGATCTTCACAACTGATTCTTCCTGCAGCTGGCAGATAACCCCAGCATTCACTGGGCCTCCCGAGTGATGTATCTAAGTGTAAGTATGATTCTGCACTTTCCCGCTGAGTGGCTCCCATTGCTTTCCAGACAAGTGCAGCGCCTCAGTGCTTCCCTTCAGGGTGCGTGTCCTCATCCAGTTTTGCGGCACCACTTTGATCATATTCCTTCACATACACTTTGTTACAGGTACATTGGCTGATTTTGAGTGCCCCAAACAGGACATTGTCTCCTATGCCTTTCTCCATAGCAGCACCTGTTTTCTCTCCTAGAATATCTTTCTTTCCTAGCTCCCTGCTTTCTACCATTCCTCACCAGCAGTTGAGACAAGCTAATTCCCACTGTATTTGTTTCCTGTTCCTGCTGTAGTAAATTACTATAAACTTAGTGGCTTGAAACAGCACAAACTTATCCTCTGACAATTCTGGATGACAGAAGTTTCAAATGAGTCTTATGGAGCTAAAATCAAGGTGTCAGCAGAGCTTCGTTCTTCCTCGAGACTCTAGGAGAGACTCTGTTCCTTGCTTTTCAAGATTCTAGAGAGCGTCTGCCTTCTCATGGCATCCTTTCATCTGCAATGTCGGCAATAGCATCACTCTGCCTCTGCTTCCAACATCACACTTGCTTATTTTTTACTTTTCTATTTGTAATTTTTATGGGTACATAATACTATGTATTTATGGGGTTCATGTGAAATATTGATACACGCATACAATGTGCAGTGATCAAATTAGGGTAATTGGGTATCCATTACCTCAAGCATGTATCATTTCTTTGTGTTACAAACATTCCAATTCCACTCTTCTAGTTATTTTGAAATATACAATAAATTCTTGTTAGCCATAGTCATACCTTATTGTACCACTGAGCACTAGATCTTATTCCATCTGTGTGACTGGATTTTGGATCTATTCACCAACTGCTCTTTATTCCTGCCCCCCTCCTCTACCCTTCCCAGCCTCTGGTAACCATCATTCTACTCTCTGTCTCCGTGAGATCAACATTTGCAGCTCCCACATGTGAGTGAGAATATGCAATATTTGACTTTCTGCATCGCATCTACATCGACTCTCCTGCCACCCTCTTTTCCTTGTGAGGATCCTTGTGATTACCTTGGATCCATCCAGATCATTCAAGATAATTTCCTCCACCTCAATATCCTTAACTTAATAATTTCTACAAAGTACATTTTGCAAAGGAACATATTCACAGGTTCCTGAGATTAGGACATGATCATTTTTGAGGGATCATTATTCTTTCTACTACACCCATGTATCTTTTAAGAACCAGCTGCAGCATGACCTGCATCTACAAATATGTTCCGACCTCAGGTCTATTTTGAGTTTCCTCTGGTTACTTGCTTACCACTCTGCATTCCTCTACTCAAGCCCTCAACACACACTGTCTTTTACTCTAGTGATAATGCCCAACTCTGTGTGTGGCACAAACAAGGAAATTAATACATGTATTATAATTCTACAGTCCTCTGACCATCAACCTAAAAGATCAATAATTTTTAACTAATTCCTGTGTCCCAAGCTAATCTTAATGTGGGCAGTGTGAGTTACAGTTAAATTATTTTATATTCCAATGGCATTTGGACAAAGTTCACTTTACTTTTTACTAAATTTCAAACACACAAATTTGATTTCTGACTTTCAGTATTTCATATGATATTTCATGTCAACAAAGAAACAGAAACACTAAATCTTTAAACAAAGCTTAAAGTTACTTCTTGCTTTCATCTGTTCTGATAGTTATCACTAGTTCCAAGTGCTTCCTAGGAAAGAAGTTCTAGGAAAAACAACTAAAAAAATGGTGGAAAGTACACAGTAATCCAACTCATAAATATGTGTATGACAGCAGTGTGCCTTGGCTTCAATACTCTCCAACATTGACTCAAATGTTCCTTCTTCATGCCCTCTTAGAGCCCTGTTTTGCCATCTAACAGAGTTACTTCTCAACTCTTGAAGCACCCGTGGATCTAGAGATGCAATGGTTGCCATGCGAATAACTGTGCGAGGCCTGTGGCCAAATGACACGTAAGAAACCCAATCACCACCCCTATCTCCTCTCTCTCATTGGAAGCTTTGAAGCAATCTCAATCACATAAGGTGTAACATGGTCATAATTCACAGGAGAATACTTAAAGATTAATGAACTACATGTCAAATGATAGAAAAATCAGTCTATCAGAGGAATTGTCCATAGATGGTTTTCAGTAAGAAATATGTTGCATCCCCAGGAGTTTGTTGAAGAGGAAATCTGGCAAAAATGTGTAAGAAGACTGTGCAGATGGTCCTCATGATATTTCAGTGGAAATAATGTTTCATTATATTAAAAGACTTAGTGTGAGTAACAGTGAGAACATCACGGGTCAGATTTCTCTAGTGACACAGTCCACAAAAGAGAAAGTGGTCCTGTTGTGAGTGGATGTGTTTTTCTAATTAACCTGCTTAGAACTGCTCATCACGACAGCAAGCAAATACCTGAAATTGTTCGTTCCTGATTGTGATCATAGAACATTTATGTATGGTTGTCAGCTATATTTTTATGTTGCCTAATGTCTACTTCCATAGCAAACAGCAGATGTCTTGGTTTAGTTCTTATTTGCACCACTCATCATAGTAGCCAAGTATATATCTGTCTAATGATATGTGTCTGTTTGTGTGTGTGTGTGTGTGTGTGTGTGTGTGTAGTCATAGTAGTAGTAGTAGTGCTTTGGTTTCAGCTCATGGGCAATAAAATAATACTTTTATTGACCAGGGTACTGACCCATATATGCTGTCTCTTTCAGTCATACACTTTGATTCCATAGATTAATAGAAAACAGGAACATCACTTCATACTCCATAAATTTATACAATTATAAATTGTCAGTTTATGAGAAAAACAGGATTTTTCTGAAAAGCTATCATTTTATAAATTATATAACACAGACAAATCGCAGTCAATTAGAACTGAACTACACAGTTTCAGGTAAAACTAACCCTCCCTATAAATCTGTCTTCTTAAGTTCACTGGCTGCTAACCAACCATATGGCCTTCTTTCTCACTCTGAAATCATTTAGCATTTATAGAGAAGACAATTGAGTATCTGTCCATCCCAATCACCTGCAAAAGATACTCATCAGATTGTGATTTTTACCCATGATTATCACTATGGAAGATTATAATTAGGAAAGGTTTTGCTTGTTTGTTTGTTCATTTGTTTGTTTTGATTGGAATGTCATTTGGTGTTAGAAAAAAATGAAGTGTGAGAGTATTTGATTTGCATTTAATATTTAGCATGTAGTTTGACATGCTGCCTTTTATTTCTACCTTAACTTTGATCACAACCATGCGGAATTTATTTTGGATACATAATACAAGGCTGGTTGAACATTTGAAAACTATACAATAAAATCCATCATAATTATAGGAATTGAGACCAAAAAGGCATTCGACAAAACTCAACACCTATTCATGATTAAAATCTCTCAGCAAATGAGGAATATAGGGAAACTTCTACAACTTGCTAAAGAACATCTACAAAAACCCTACAGCTAACATTGTACTTAACTGTGAGAAACTGGATGCTTTCTTCCTAATGTAGGGAACAAGGGAAGGGTCTCCCTTCCTATTTGACATCACATTGGAAGTCATAACTACTGTAGTAAGATTTTTAAAAAGAAATAAAAAGTATACAGATGGGGAAGAAATCTATCCTTTTTGGTAGATGGCATCATTCTTTGTGTAGAAACTCTCACAGAACAGATCAAAAAATAATCCTGAAACTAATAAGTAAATATAGCAAGGTTATAGAATACAATGCTTTCCTATATGCCAGAAGTGATCAACTGAAATTCGGAAATAAAAACACAATCTCATTACCAAAAAGGAAAAGAATTAAGTTCATAGGTAGAAACCTAACAAAATATATACTAGGTCTATAAATAAAAGGTTACAAAACTTTGAAAAAAGAAATTGAAGAAGATCTAAATAAATGTAAAGTTACTCAGTGTTCATGGAAGGGAAGACTTAGTATTGTCAAGATGTCATTTATTCCCAAATTGATATATGGATTCAACATAACCTTCATTAAGAGTCCAGAAAGGTGTTTTATAGATATTGGCAAACTGATTTTAAAGCTTATATGGAAAACAAAAGAGCTAGAATGGCCAAACACCATACTAAAAATGAAAAAAGTTGTACTCACATTACTCAATTTCAAACCTTACTATAAACTTACAATAATCAAGACAATGTGATATTGGCAAAAGAATAGACACATAGATCAATTTTAAAAATAAACAGCCCTGCAATGAACATAGGCATGAATGTATATTTGCAATAGAACAATTTATATTCCTTTGGGTATATACTCAGTAATGGGATTGCTAGGTGAAATGGTATTTCTGGTTCTAGATCTTTGAGGAATCATCAGACCATCTTCCACAGTTGTTGAACTAACTTACATTCTCAACAACAGTGTAAAAGCATTTCTATTTTTCTGCAACCTCATTAGTATCTGTTGTTTCTTGACTTAAGCCATTATCCTCAGCAAACTAATGCAGGAACAGAAAACCAAACACAACATGTTCTCACTTATAAATGGGAGCTGAACAATGAGAACACATGGACACGGGGAGGGGAACAACACACACTGGGGTCTGTTGGGGGATGGGTTGAGTGGGGAGGGAGAGCATTAGGAAAAATAGCTAATGCATGCTGGGCTTAATACACAGGTGATGGGTTGCTAGGCGCAGCAAACCACCATGGCACACTTTTACCTATATAACAAACCTGCGCATCCTGCACATGTACACCAGAACTAAAAATAAAATTTTTTTAAAAAGAGCCCAAATAAAGAACCACAAAAATATAATTAGTAAAACTTGGACAAATGAACAAAGGCAATTCAATGAAGAAAAAGTATATTTTTCAACAAATCTTATTGGAACTACTGGATATCCTTATGCAAATAATGAACCCAGAAAAAGAAAGACCCTATGACTTTTACTTAAATTAACCCAAAATGGACCAAAGACCTGAATGTAAAATGTAAAACTGTAAAATTTTTTGAAGAAAACACAGAAGAAAAATCTGTATGACCTAAGTTTGATGATAAGTTTATAAATGCAAAACCAAAAATATAATTTATGAAAGAAAAAACTGATAAATTGAATTATATTAAAATTTAAAACTTTTAATCTGCAAAAGACACTCTTAATAGGCTGGAAAGACAAGCTATAAACTGGGAAACAAAAATTGCAAAACATATCTGTAACAAACCTATCCGAAATATAAAAAGAGCTCTCAAAACTCAACAATAAGAAAAACAACAACCCAATTAAATAATGGGCAAAATATTTGAACAGACACCTCACCGAGGAAGATACACAGGTGGTGAACAAGCATACAAAAAAGATGCTCAACATCATTTGTAATTAAGAAATCAAAAATTAAAGCAAAAATGAGATGCCATTAACTAAACACCACCTATGATTATCGCTAATTTTTTTTTAAATAACAACACCAATTGCTCACAAGAATATAGGGAAACAGGAATTCTTATTCATTTCTTGTGGGAATGCAAAATGGTACTTTGGAAGACAGTTTGGCAGTTTCTTACAAAGCTAAACGTGGTATTAACATATGACCTAGTAATCACACTCCTAGATTTTTACCCAAATGAATCAAAAGCTTATGTCCACACGAAAACCTGCACATAAATGTTTATAACAACTTTATTAATGATCACCAAAAACTGGAATCAAACAAAATGTACTTTAATAGGTGAATAAAATAAACTGATACATCTGTACAATGGAGTATTATTCATATGACACATAAATCTTAAATGCATATTGCTAAGTGAAATAAGTCAGTCTAAAAAGTCTACATACTACTGTGTGATTCCAATTACATGACATTCTGGAAAAGGTAAAACTGTAGGGATTTTCAGAGATTTGGAAGGATAGGGGAGAGTTGAATGGGTGAGCAGAGGGAAATTTTTTAGGATGATGAAATGGGTTACTATGATACTACAATCATGCATTCATGGCGCTACACATTTGTCAAAATCCATAGACTTTAACAGTGCAAAGAGTGAACCTTAGTTTACGCAAATTTTAAAAATATCTTTTAGAAAGTGGGGGTATATCAGGATGGAATGAAGAATGTGACAAAATAACTCTATCAAAAATACATAAAACCACTTTATTGATTGAGGTGAGTTCAAAAGGTGCTGACCTAAGTAACATCGGAAAAGAGTGAGGTCTGTAAAACCTAAAGACAAAGGAAACTGCAGGTAAACACCACACTCTAATTGATAGAGCTTTTTTCCAATCGCAGGGTACAGATTCATAACACTAATAATGCTGTATGTTTTTACTGGAATTGAAAAATTAAGCACATGGGTGGCAGATGGTGAGACCCAGGTCTCTCACTGTTGAAGTGGGAACTTACAGACAGACCAGAGGAAGAGGCTACAGTGATCTATGTGGTAATAAATTAGAGCTTAAACTCATGTTTAGCTTAATAAAGGTACAGATTGTTAAACATGGAAGTCCTTATAGAGATGTGTGTATAAATGGACTGGTATACATGTATTTCCTTGTTCTGTTCAGCTAGGAAGGCCTAGAAGCAAGACACCTCAAGGAGCAATGAGCACACCTACTGCCCAGATATTGGTTTCTAATCCCATTCACCAATGAAAGGAACCAGGAATCCTTAGGAAAAATAGCTGATTCAACTAATAGGATATAAATATACAAGATGAGCCTGAATCATCTTATAGTGATGGAAAGTAGGGAAGTGCTAAGCATATATATATATATATATATATATATATATATATATATATACACACATACGTACAGACACATACACAAAATGGCCAAAGCTAAAACAACTTGAGCAACAAAACAAAATAGTATTAGTTTATAATCCAAAGAATAAAGTGAATGTCCATGAGAAACCTCAGAAACACTACCTTTAGTTAGATGATCCAAGTTAACATCAACAGTGGTGATATTGAGAGTATGCACTGTTGGTATGATGTGCTAAAAAATGGCACTTTACCTGTATTGTCTTCTCCAAAAAAACACCACACAATCCAAGTCGAATTACGAGAAAAACTTCACACAAATCCCAACAATTAATAATGTAGATTATAATAAGTAGAATAGTGGAACATTCTACAACATAACTAGCCCAAACTCAAAACTTTCAAGGTTATTGTTATGGTTAGGCTTTGTGTCTGCACTCAAACCTCATCTAGAATTGTAATCCCCATAATCTCCATGTGTCAAGGGAGAGACAAGTGGAAGTAATTGAATCATAGGGGTGGTTTCCCATGCTGTTCTCTTGAGAGTGAGTGTGTTCTTATAAGATGTGATGGTTTTATAAGGAACTCTTGCCCCTTTACTTGGCACTTCTCCTTCCTGCTGCCTTGTGAAGAAGGTGCCTTGCTTCCCCTTTGCCTTCTGCCATGATTGCAAGTTTCCTGACACCTCCCCAGCCTTGCTGAGCTGTGACTCAATTAAACCTCTTTCCTTTATAGGTTACCTAGTCCCAGGTAGTTGTTTATAGCAGTATGAAGATGGACTAATACAGTTGTCAAGAGCAGGTAAAGTCTCAGAAACTTTCTCAGCCAAGAAAAACTTAAGGAGACAGGATAACTAAGTGTAACTTATATTGGGTGGGATTCTGGTATGGAAAATGGATATTAGGGGAAACATTAAGAAACTCAGAATAAAGTAGGACTTCAATTGGTAGTAACATATCAATATTGGTTCATTAATAAGAAAAATTTACCAAACTAATATAACATATTAAGAATAAGAGAAACTGGGTGTAGGGTATATGAGAACTCTATAAACCCTTTAAATTTTTATGTAAAACCAAAATTGGTCTAAAATTAAAAGTTTATTTTTTAAAATAGCACTAAAATTGATAAAAAATATATTTTACTCTCCATCTTACGCTATTTGATATAGTTTGGCTGTGTCCCCACCCAAATCTCATCTTGAATTCCCACGTATTGTGGGAGGGACCTGGTGGGAGGTAATTGAATCATGGTGGCAAGTCTTTCCCGTGCTGTTCTGGTGATAGTGAATAAGTCTCATAAGATCTAATGGTTTTAAAAAGAGGAGTTTCCCTGCACAAGTTATCTCGCTTTGCCTGCTGCCATCCATGTAAGAGAAGACTCGTTCCTCCTTGCCTTCCTCTATGGTTGTGAGGCTTCCTCAGCCACATGGAATTATAAGTCCAATTAAACCTCTTTCTTTTTTAAATTGTGCAGTCTCAGATATGTCTTTATCAGCAGCATGAAAATGGACTAATACACTATTCTTTTCAATTGGTTCCAACTCAGGTGTTTTATCTACCCCCACTATTCACCATCAAACCCCAACACTCATCTCTACAATGGGGTCTATTTTTGTCTTTGGTTCCTATGATTGAGGAGAAGGTGCATTTCTTAGGACTGGCTTCTGAGGTACTACCATTCCAGAGATGTTTCCTAGAGCTCAAGGAAGTGAATATGCCTTTGTGTTGAAACTTAGGACACTACTTGCATTCTTAGTTAAACCAGGAACAGTAAATCAACAAATTTTAGTTATCAAACTATAAATTAAAATGGAATATACAAAA
The DNA here is from genome assembly GCF_029281585.2 of Gorilla gorilla gorilla. Classification (NCBI taxonomy): domain Eukaryota; kingdom Metazoa; phylum Chordata; class Mammalia; order Primates; family Hominidae; genus Gorilla; species Gorilla gorilla. Next base: position 98,461,926 of record NC_073243.2, on the reverse strand, counting down.
AGTTAATATAGAATACAGAAACTTGGCCAGGCACGGTGGCTCATGCCTGTAATCCCAGCACTTTGGAAGGCTGGGAGGGGCAGGTCACTTGAGGTCAGGAGTTCAAACCAGCATGGCCAACATGTGAAACCACATCTCTACTAAAAAAAAATAATAATACAAAAATTATCCGAGCATGGTGGCATGTGTTTGTAATCCTAGCTACTCAGGAGACTGAGGCAGGAGAATCACTTGAACCTGGAAGGCAGAGGTTGCAGTGAGCCAAGATCATGCCACTGCACTCCAACCTGGATGACAGAGCAAGAATACATCTCAAAAAAAAAAAAAAAAGGAATAAAGAAATTTGGTTTTTCTGAAACATTTCAGTTCATTTATCACTCTAATAATTCTTGTGTTCCATTTTAAGGGACTAGACAAAAAAGCTGAAATTTTAATCACCACTCTATTTTGATACAAATATTTATGACACTATGGTTTATTCAGTGGGTATCTAAGTTTTTTAAAAGAAATGTTTCAACAAATTTCTATTACTTACCTCATTTTAATATCTGAAATTTCTTGTAGTTCATTAAAGTTAAGTCAAGGTGCCTGTGGTACCACTTTATGTTTATGAACAATATGAACATGCCCAACTGCAAAAATTGTGTAAGCCACTTGATGCTGAGTTTGTGGTTGATGGTGTTGGATTTTCTTATAACAATCAATGACATGAAAGATATTCCTCAAGCTCAGTGGGGAGGAAATTCTGAAAAATTCTCCTATTTTATGCTATTATTAGGCTTACAACATCCTTTCTTTACACAAGTTCTGTTGTTATATCTGTCATATCTTTCCTTGACTTGCATGGCTGATTTTTTGGAAGAAAAAATATTCATTAAAAATGCATCTAAATGACATATCCTAAGCTAGAAAAACTATATCATTTTCTCTCAGATCTAGAGACCAGCACAACTGCTGTTTATTTCTTGCTTTAAAAGACTCTCATTACTATGGACAGCCATGTGTCAGTTAGAACATTTGTTGAGAATCACTGGTAAGAAATCATCTAAGCTGTTGACTAAATGCTGATTCATTTGTTACTCAGCTGCATAAAGAGGAATCACAGCCAACTGGTGATTATTCAGCTCTTTAGTTTAGCAAATACCTGAGCACCTATTTCTGTACCACGTGCTCTCACTATATCAGAGAGCAGAGGTCAGCAACGGTCTTTGCTAAAGGGACAGACAGAAAATATTTCAGGCTTTGCGGGCCATAAAAAAAAAATCTGTCACAATTGCTCAACTCTGTTGCATCATAAAAGCAGCTAGAGAAAATATGTAAAACAATGGATGTGGCTGTATTGCAATAAAATTGTATTTACATCAGGCCTGATTTGGCCTGTGAGCTCTAGTTTGCCAGTTGCCCTCATGGAACAGGGAGAATGGGACAGAGAATTGGGTTGGCAGAAACTGTTTACTCTTTGAAGTCTACAATGTACTTTGTTTCTTTCTCCGCCTGGAAAACTCCTTTTCATTTTTCCATGCTAGCTCACATATTCTTTTCTTCCATGAAGTTATTCTCAGATTCACCAGATAGTTTTCTGGATTTTCACTGTACTATTATGACTACTAATTTTCAAATCTGCTATTCTTGCTAAACAATGGGCTCCTTGGGAAAAAAAGCACCTCTTTGACCCAATTAAAGGCATATTGTATACAATATGGCCAGTTCCCTTGGAGTTGAGCAACTTGGTGGCCCTTCTTGGGGACAGGAAAAATATCTCATCTCTGTATCCTCATCATAGTAGAGTGTCATTATTTAATGAACAAATAAATATAAGGAAGAAAGTGATAAGAAAAATAAACAACATGTTCCATGAACTCAGAAGAATTAGAGAACGCCTTCAACTGGAGAAATGAGAGAAAGGTATACAGAAGTCTGAGTGAGGATATGTAAAGCAGGAAATAGCATCTATTGTAGACCCTGTGTATAGCAGGCAGCCTCCAGCATGGCCTACAATGATCCTTGCCTCTGGATATTCATGCCCTGTGCAATCCTCTCGTGCTTTTTGGCCGAATATAATGACATAATTACTTACTCAGAATGAATAACATAGATGTGGTGAAAGATCTCTTCCAAGATTACATTAAAAAGATACTGTGACTTCTGCTTTGATCACTCTCTCCCTCAATCACTCTGAGAGAAACCAGGTGACACATTGTGGGCTGTCTCATGGAAGGGCCTTATGTAAAGGAACTGATGTCTCCAGTGTCTCCAGCCAATCTCCAGCCAGGACCTGAGGCCTTGCAGCAGTCACAGAAGGGAGCTTGGAAATGGAGCCTTTATGAGTCCAACCTCAAGATGATAGAAGCCCCAGCAGATACCTGGATTGCAACCCTGTGAGAGACTATGAGCTAGAAACACCCAGCTGTCCTGCTCTGGGTTTCTGACTCAAAGAAACTCTGAGGTAATAAATGGGTGTTGTTTTAAGCTGCTAAATTTTGAGGTAATTTGCTACACAGCAATAGATAACTAATACATGATGTTAAGTATTTTAGATACATTTTCCTATTAAATCCTCACAATAAACTTACATAGTACACAATTAGTCAATTCTACTGATGTTATGGTTTGGATGTAGTTTATCCCTGCCAAAACTCATGTTGAAATTTGATCACCTGTATGGCAGTGTTGGGAAGTAGGACCCAGTGGAAGGTGTTTGGGTCATGGAATGGATGGATCCTTCATAAATCCTTCTTATGGGAGAGTTCTTACTCTTACAGGACTGGATTAGTTCCTATGAGAGCAAGGTGTTACAAAGAGTCTGGATTCCTTGGTTTCTCTCTTCTGCTTCCTCTCTCTCCATGTGATCTCTGTGCACATGCCTGCTCCCCTTTCACATTCTGCCATGAGTTGAAACAGCATGAGGCCCTCACCAGATGCAGCTGCCCAATCTTGGACTTTGCAGCCAACAGAATTATAAGCAAATAAGCCTCTGTTTTTTATAAACTACCCAGCCTGAGATATTTTGTTTTAGCAACACGAGATGAACTGGGACCTCTGATAAGGAAATAAAGGCTCTGGAGACTATAGAGTCTGTCCAAAAATGCCTGAGTTAGTGAGTAGCAAACATGCTATTCAAATCTTTGCTCTTTCAGTCACCACACACCAGGATAGGCATGAAATAAGTGAAAAAATGAGGCTAGAGAAAGAGATTGCCCTAAAAGTCACCATGCAAAGTCTGCTCTATTTCAGGAGACCCTGAAAAAACATCAGTGATTTTGTCCAGTTCACCATACAAGCAAGACCTATATAGCATGTCATCATGAAATCAACTTTTTTAAGGAGTCTCTCACTATCTCTTTAAATCTGCTCAGTAAGACTATCCTCCTTCTCTGGAAAAAAAATGCTGAGTCTCATTTTTGGTCAATCTTAATTGATAGAAATGGTTACTTTGTCCCAGATATAATCTTAATTCAGTGATTAAGTTTATCAGATTTAATACACTGGTCAATCCTTCAACCCTCATTCAGATGTAATGCCTTGCCCTTCTTTCAGCAGCAGATGGGCTACTGGGTGCCTGCAGGCAGCATGCAACTGACCTTTTATTTCTACCTCATGATGAACAGCTGTCTCACTTGCCAGCTGGTATTTCTTGTCCACCAGGATTGAAGCGGGTAGCAGTGGGAAGGAAGAACAGGGTGGTTGGATAAACTCATCCTGTCTAATACTGTTGTGAGAAGGTTTCGTAATTTCTGGACCTAGAAACTACTTGAAGTTGACTTCTCACATACTTTCTTCAGAGTCTCCTGTGCCCCCACCCACTCCCGACTGCCTGCAACAACCTTGACAGAACCCGGATCTTGCCTTCAACCAGCCTCTCCTCATCCCCAGTCAGCTTCTATCCCTAGCACTGTTCTTCACACAACTTTACTTGGGTCCCTCCACTCCAACATCTGCTCTCTGGAGCGGAATCCCCTTTCAAATCATCCCAGACTCATGTTCCTGCCGAAGGGGCTGTGCATTGGCATCCTTGGTGTAGCCCTTTACTAGGTTGCAATACACTGTCTCAGCTTCCTCTTGCAGGAGCTAGGGATCATCCTGAAGTATCCTTCAACTTCAGGGAACATGTAGTTACCCCCATTGAAGCACCCCTGTTTAGTCTTGAAGATCCACCCATCTCCGCTGATTGCCAGTGGGTAGGGCTCACAGCACAGCTCTTTCCAATAATATCCTCAAAATCATCTCCCAACTTCAATCTCCCAACTCACCAAAACATTCCTTATGGGTGGGGAATTTCAGATTTATGAAGCTGACTCTCAGATATCTCCTTTGAAAATCTGTTTCTAGTCTAGTATATTGCTGAAATTTCAACTTTAACATCCAGTTATAGCACAAGCAGAGTTTTGCTTTAGGGGGATTCATCTCGTGTATGTGGGTGAAATTGAAGTTGGAAGGCACTGAGGGAGGGAGACAAAATAAGCAGCTATTGAAAAATCTAAGCTACAGACAACTCAGGGCTGAACTAGGGCAGTTGTAGTGGGAATGAGTATAGAAAGCTTGTTTCAAGAGTCATGGATGAGGTAGATCAGTAGGAACTGAATTAATGTGAATAGAAAGAGGGGAGTGAGAGCTGGAAGGAAAGTTTGGTCAATAATAGAAACCAGAATTCAGAAGGAGTGTATTTGAAGGGATAAATAGGCTGATCAATCATGTCGATCCTTAGGCACTCTTGCCAATATGAGGTGAAGATAAACATCAGTGAATTAGAAAATAGGCCTTAGAATTCATTAAAATAGCAAAATCATCTGCATGGAGGTCATTATTGAACCCCTAGCAGTCACAAGATTAATGTTACAAAGTAGGTAACAGTAGAAAATGACTAAGAAAGGGAGAAAATGTTCTTTCTCTTTGAGATAACAAGAATTCTCAGAAAAGTGAAAACCGAGGAAGAAAGCAGGGCTTTAATGAGAGGTAGTCATTAGAGTCAAAAGCTAAAGACAGGTTAAGGAAAAAAACCTCCTGAATATAGCCCTCAGGAAGACGTCCATCATCAGAAATGTTTCAGTGGAGTTATTGAAAGCCAATTCCAAATTCCAAGGGTCAGAGATTGAATGAATCCTTAAGAGGTGGAGGCAACAAACATAGATTTATATTGGGGAATTTGTTAGTGAACAAGGAGAGATCTCTAGAGAAGATGAAAGGGTCTAAGGGACATTTTTAAATAGGGATATTTGAACACATTTGTAGGTAGAAGGGGAAGACCCAGTGAACAGAAAGTTATTCACTGAAGCAAAAGAGAAGGGCGCTACCAGGGAATCAGGATCCCCAAAGCTGTGCAGCAGGACGGAAGGACAGGCACAGGCAAACGGGCTGGCCTTACAATTACAGACAAGTGCATCTCCTAAACTAAAAGGAAAAAAAATGTGGGGAGAAAGCTCAAGACACAAAAGAAGAAATTTGAGAAAGTCCAAATTAAAGGGTTTCTTTTTTAACTTTCAATAAAGTAGCAGGTGTGGTCATCTGGGAGAGTGAGGAGATTAGGGGTTGTTTTCTTGCAATGAGTAAAAAATTTCAGAGCCTTCAGTGTGGGATGGAATTTTTTAAACACAAAATTAATCAGATACCAGTAAAGGATATTTCATAAATACTGAGGGTTCAATGGAAACTAACCTCTTCTTCCTCCACGCTAACTCCATATTAATATCAATTTCTTTTTTCAAGGTTAACTAATGGATATTAGGCTGTGACTTTCTCTGAAAGTGCTTGTCAATTCAAGTAGAAGAGTGGAGAAAGTAGATAAAGAATTACCCTGGGCAGGCATTTGGCAAAGTAGTTGTGGATGTAGGTCAGGGTGGGGAGACAGTGACCTCTAAGTGGCTATCCAACCATTGGTTCTGAAAGCAGACAAGGAGGATGAGGTAAGGGGAAGTTCAGCCCACAGGGATGTCAGGTGGAGGTGGAAGGACGACAGGTAAGAACCAGAAAGTAGAGTCCCGAAAGAAGGGGTCAAAGTCTTTCGATGTTGGTGGAATCGAGAGCTGAGAAACAAACTGAGAGTTATCAAATAATTAGGAGACCAGAGAAGGCTTAGGTTTTTATTGTGTGTGTGGCTGCTGGGAAGGGGAGCATAACTCCTCATATTCCATGCCCCCACAGGTGGTCTTCCCATTACTCCGCCCCACGGGTGGTGCTGTGACTTTCCTGATTGCTCACTTGGGAAGAAAAAAGTCGAGTGCTTAGGTCAGCTTCTACCCTTCCCCTCTGGGGCACTAGCTCCCCTGAGGAAATGTGTCATCTCTGCCACTCTTCCACAGTTGAGGTACAGCTGGAATCAAACATTTTCTGCAACTGGCCAGTTAATTGTAACTGGTTCTGTGGTTCTGGTCTATTTGACCCTCACGCCAAGCTACATGTTCCAACTTGGCAGTTATCAATTATTTTATTTTCCGTGGGTCACTTGAGAGGCAGGAGAAAGAAGTGAATTTTTTTATGGATGCATCTGGGGGACTGTTAACAGCCTACTGAGACCTCCTGACATCTGGAATTCTTCTGGTTTATTTCAGTTAGAAGCTGAATCTAAAAGAGAACCCCACTTAAACACTCTCCTGTTCCTTTCCAGCCCCACTTCATATACGCCATGTGCTTAATCTGAGGGTCATGACTGGTTCTCTGATGAACAGCCAGCCATGGGCAATGCAGGATATCAAAGCCAGCCACGAAGAGTCAGCTGATCTAATTCTACTTGCTAAGGAAAGTTTGCCAGTGACAGAAAATTATCATTCTTGGTTTTAAAAATGTGTAAAGAAGGATAAAATTGGTCATATTTTTGTCAGAAGAAAATATTAAGGTCTGGCAGGATAACAAAGAGTAGACTCAAGAAATTTAAATTTGGTGTAGTAGATAAAAAAGATATTCTCACAACCTAAATCCAAGTTCCCTGGTTAAGTCCCAACTAGGCCCTTGCTTTGGTTGCACAGGTGGGTAAATATGCAATCATTGCAGTGGCCATTGCCCCAGCTCCATATAAGGGAACAACTTTATGATTGTCTAACTACAAAGGCATAATTTCCAATCCCATGCTTATATTAAGTTTACATTATACGTGTAGTGTTTGAAAATTCTGTTTTTGCCAATGAAATTGTCTCCATAGTAACTAATGCACTCCTAAAGGGGGAAAATGTGCACCAATTTTGCACTGAAAAGGTAAAAATTAAACTAAATAACAACAGATCATGGCCATTTCATTAAAAGGTTTTTTTCTCACAAATGGTATTACAAAGCTCACATGCTTCTTTGAAAAATAATATCCTCTTCCCCATCCTTGTGCCTTCTCACTGAAAGGCATATGATAGAAGATCTTTGAAGAATGCACGGAAAAGACTCATCAAGAACCCCCTAAGTAAATGAGAGTGAAGGTAGATGATTATAAGGCATACTATAACTTAAGTGGTATTTTTTTATGAGGTTCTATTATAATAATAATTTCCACCTCATGTATAAGGGAAGCACCTAAACAGAATTATTTTTAGGTACTAAAATTATATTGAATTCTATTTAAGCTCTAAACCACGTAGCTACAAGAAATCTTGGATCACAAAAAAATATATTCATCATATACCAGTGAATATCTATGAATTAATTCCTTTGCCATTAATTTGTTTTGCTGCTGTTTCAGTTATAACAAAATTTTTGAGCAAATACTCACTTAATTGAGCTTATTAAACCATTTTTTTCTCTTTAGTCATGTTGAATCACTGTAGTGTGAAAGGTAAAAGTGAATTTATACATTTTCATTTAAACATGTATTATTATTAAAACAAGGGAGCCAGGGCAAAGGCTAGAATTTAGTTTTAGTTAATTGAATGTGTCCTACTCTAAGAGCCTACAATAAACAGATAAATTTAGCACTAACACTGAGATTTCTTAAAATCTAGAGTCTTTCTACAGCTAGATATCGATATCAATCCTGTCATTTGATCTTCTCACTGCTTTCTATGTGATGTCTTTTTCTTGCCATTTAGAAATAATATTTCCAATAAACATTGAAAGCATTATGCTTTATGTTTTCTGTAAACCACCGACTTTGAAATCTGTGGAATAAAGTCATATATACTTTCTAGTCATCTCTCCTATTGGCATCCGTAACAGGAATATGAACAATGTGAAATAAACAGAAATAGAGGAAAATAAAATTGTATCTCAAAAGGTGTGAAAATATCACCTTTCTTTTATGAACAATTCTAGAGTAAGGCAGAGTTCTTTAAACCAAATATTATAGTTGTAACTTCAGACAGTAAAGCAACAATAAAATAATACAACACAAAGAGAAATTAGATGTAGATACTAAATGGATGACACACAGATGTTCCTAGAACAGCTGCTACAACAATAATACTTGAACAGTCTTTGGGAAAATTTAAGAGATTACTTTTCATTTCTTCAATGAACTGTATTTAAGATTTAGATCTAATAAATATTGCCACTGCATTCCTACATGTGCCTATTAGCCAGTCTGAAGTATAATAAACTGAGCATTCATTTTTAAATGTTTGCAGCTTATAATGGCAAACACATTCAACCTCATGGTCACTGCTGTCACTATCAGATTATGTCCCTAATTGATCACAAATGGCCATAGCTTTCCCAAAATAATTCTATCCCCAAATGTTGATTACTATATACAGCATTCATTTGGAATGATAAATGATTTCCAGTGCCATGTGAAAACCGTGTACCTTGGCTCCTCTTTGGGGTAACCCAATCCATCAGAAATCCAGCCAAGCCCAGAAGACATTTTGGGTTTTGCCACACATGCTAGAAAACTGACAGCTAATTGAGGACCAAGGCTCCATTTTAATGAGTCTCCCTGGTGTTGAATCCATCACTGCCAGACTAACAAGTATCAAAACTTGGCACCCACCATTAGAAATTATTTAACCTAGAAGTCTGCACAGTGTAAGGGTTGAAGAGCTGCCAGCCTTGAAGTTTGTAATAATAAAAACTTGCTTAACTAAGCCACATGACCAAGTGATACATCTGCCTCACCAATAAGAGCCCTGAGGATTGAAGCACTAAACACAGGCTTTTCCATACTTTTAGCAACTGTAAGTAAATATTTAAAATGTTCTTTTGAATTCCCAGGGTCCAAATACTGGGTACAGAAACAAAGCATTTAAGCCAGGCACAGTGGCTCAAGCCTGTAATCCCAGCACTTGAGGCCGAGGCAGGTGGGTCACTTGAGGTCAGGCGTTCAAGACAAGCCTGGCCAACACGGTGAAACCCTGTCTCTACTAAAAACACAAAAATTAGCCAGGCATGGTGGAACATGCCTGTTGTCCTAGCTACTTGGGAGGCTGAGGCAGGATAATTGCTTGAACCCAGAGGGCGGAGGCTGCAGTGAGCCGAGATCCCACCTCTGTACCCCAGCCTGGGTGACAGAGCGAAACTCCATCTCAAAAAAAGAAGAAAGAAAACATTTAAATCTATAAATGTAAGTTATTTGTGTGAACAATCATTATTTATAGAAATGAATGCAAGTATAGCCAAACAGCACAGGCCTACCCAGGATGGTCTGGAGCCTAAAACAAAATCGACTCTTTATCACAGGACCAACAGTTGTGAATGGCCTTAGGATGAAAGAAGGTCACCCACTCATGCGAGGCCTGGTCTCTAGGGTACATGGAGAGAAACACACTGGTTACCAACATGCGTGTGTTTCTCAACATGTCCCAGTCCCCTTGCGGTTAGCAGGAGGTAGGTGCCTATTCTGGACAACGAGTCCTGTGCGGGAATGAAGTGTGCCACTTCTGGAGTGGGTGTGGGTTGTCCATGTTCTCTTCCTCTGCTACAGTGATCCATTTTTTGAGATGCCAATGTCACAAAATGGTCATGTCTCTGTAGGCCTGGGTCTCTAACCACCATCACCAACCCTCACTGAATGTAGCATAGGGAAGAAAAAGTTTGCATGTATGGCCACTGAATTACTGAAATGAATTTGCTGCTGCTGTATTGCCTAACCTTACCTTGGCAGAGAATACTAAGAATAACTAGTGATCCTCAGGCAAACAATGTAAGAGCAGAATAGTCTCAGTTACCAAAACAAGAAATTCCCTATGACTAAGAATAAGAATTTTGCCAAGGCGGGGGCACCTAGGGAGAAGGGTGTAATGTAAAAGTACCAGTAGAGGTCTTAAAATCCCATCTTTCAACAAAAGGGATTTTTTTCTGAGACAGAGAGCCAAGCTGGCTAGCATAATTAATTTTAAATTTTAAATTGAAAAGTTTGAACAAGATTCATACAATGACCAATTCCCAGTTTATTGTTAAAATTATTAAGTAAAATACTAGTGAGTCGGTCCTCTCAGGCTGAGTCGATTCTCAGATCACGGTGGCCTCAGTGGAAAAGAGCTTCAGGTAGCAGGAGTTGGTTCCAGGCCAGATTCATGCTAAGCCTACCTCATCTGACTATCAGCATAGAATAACTCTCTTAGCCTTCTGTCCAAAAATTTTTCATAGAAATTTAATGTCTTCGGTATTGATAACAGACTATACCATTTGACGGTATTAATACAGCAGTACCACTTAATGAAAATCAGTTCATAAATTTTTTTGTTTGTTTCCATATATTTCATAAAACATACATTCAAAAACATTTCTGATTGCCTTTTGAAATACAGCAAACAGCAACATGTAAAAGTAAAAATTAGAATGTCTTTACCTACTGGCTTTGGCGAAAACAAAGGGAGGCCTCCATCTTTGCGCAAAAAACGCATCAATGTTGTTTTAGCCAATGAGCTTCAACATGCCAAAAAAAGAAAATAAGAAATAAAAAAGTGAATTTAGATTTAAACTTTGCCCAGATACAAATTGGTTTTGTTAAATTTAAAATTAGAATTCATCAAAACACCCACATTTGTCTTTAAAATATTAAACCAGCAATCTGACAGATGTGTTTTCTTTACAGATTTGATCTGTTATGTTATAGATAGAACCACATCCAGCTTTACTAACCAACATTCAGATGATTTACAAAAGAAGAGGAGGATCACCAATGAGGAAGGCATCCAGAGATTTATGAAGAAGAGGTATCTGATAAGAAACTGGAATTCCATATGGAATGAAGTCTCGTAGTCACAGACCAAATATTTTTTGGTCATTATTTTGGCCATTACCAAATTACCACCAAATGATTGACTCAAATTGATCCGTGAAGCAAATGTCAGAAGCTGCTTTCAGTTAGTTAAAACAGTGATCAATTTGCAAACGACTGAGTATTTGATATGAGTATTATTACAAATAGACACACTAGATCTGCGTAAAAAATAGTTTGATTTAACTTACCTAGTCAACTAAATGTTTAAAATCATTTAAAGATTTTCTTTCTTGTAGTTTTTGCATGTTTTTGCAAAAAACAGTTAAGTTCTTTTACTTTTTATGAATTAGTATAATATTTTATACCCCTGACTTTTAAGCTGAAATATTAAACCGTCAACTTTGGTTGTTGGAAATCTGACGGCAAATATATGCGCATGGTCATATACATCATATACACTGCGGCTTTACAATACCATCCCACTTAAATCAATAGTGTAAAATTTATTGACCTAATTCTATCTTGAGAAGGGAAAATGAGCAGTGGTGCTTTCTTATGACTTATCATTTTTCATACAGAGTTTCAGATTTGTTTATGATTATAAAGAAATCTATCCACTTCATGTCAGACTGATAAACAAATAGGTCAGGGAATTACCAAGGGAAAGACATAGTTTTCAAAGAGCCTATAAATAAAAACATCAGAAAATATTTCATGTTTAAAGAATTCAAGAACATTAAATTATTTTAAAATCATACCGGTTTTTTTTTTTCTAATTATCACAGTGTCAAATTAGTTGTATGGGAAGAACTATGTTTCTGCATACATGCTGTGTGTACAGGCACACACACATATGTACACATTCTTCAACATGCCACAAGACTCTTAAGCAAAGTGAAATTAATTCAGCAGATGTGTTTTAGCATATCAGGAAATTATAATTAAATATGATAAAATAATATTATTAAAATATAATTAACTATCAACTTACATAATGAGGTACCTGATTGATTTGACCTTCTCACAGAATCAACATTCTCCACCATGTAAATGGGTCACTTAGTAACTATTTGTTGCAGTGATATCACTCAGCTTATGCTTTAAATCAATCCTGGCTCCTTCACCAGTCACCTGGCCTCAAAATCCAAGGTGGTAAATAGGCAAGTGGACCAGCTTGTTAACTTTCCTGGGACAGACACCAGGTCTTGGTGCCTCCGGCCAGGAGAGACGTGGGGCTGCAACCCAAGGGCCAAGTAGAGAGAAAGACGTATCCAGATTAGAAACAGGATATGAAATATTATATGTGACATGAAAGAAAGATAAAACAATGCTGGTCGAATTGGACAACCAGAAGAAGCAGCAAAGGAACAGAACTGGTAATAGTGAGAGGTGACAGAGTGCTGGCGGTCCTCACAGCCCTCACTCGCTCTCGGCGCCTCCTCTGCCTGGGCTCCCACTTTGGCGGCACTTGAGGAGCCCTTCAGCCCTTTCTGGGCTGGCCAAGGCCGGAGCCGGCTCCCTCAGCTTGTGGGGAGGTGTGAAGGGAGAGGCGCGGGCGGGAACCGGTGCTGAGCGCGGTGCTTGCGGGCCAGCGCGAGTTCCGGGTGGGCGTGGGCTCGGCGGGCCCCGCCCTCGGAGCGGACGGCCGCCCCGCCGGCCCGGGCAGTGAGGGGCTTAGCACCTGGGCCAGCAGCTGCTGTGCTGAATTTCTCGCCAAGCCTTAGCTGCCTTCCCGCGGGGCGGGGCTCAGGACCTGCAGCCCGCCATGCCTGGGCCTCCCCCCCGCCCCGCTCCGCCTCGCCTCCGTGGACTCCTGTGCGGCCCGAGCCTCCCCGACGAGCGCCGCCCCCTGCTCCACCGCGCCCAGTCCCATCAACCACCCAAGGGCTGAGGAGTGCGAGCGCACAGCAGGGCCTGGCAGGCAGCTCCACCTCCAGCCCGGTGCCGGATCCACTGGGTGAAGCCAGCTGGGCTCCTGACTGGTGGGGACTTGGAGAACCTTTATGTCTAGCTAAGGGATTGTAAATACACCAATCGGCACTCTGTATCTAGCTCAAGGTTTGTAAACACACCAATCAGCACCCTGTGTCTAGCTCAGGGTTTGTGAATGCACCAATCAACACTCTGTATCTAGCTTCTCTGGTGGGGCCTTGGAGAACCTTTGTGTGGACACTGTATCTAGCTAATCTAGTGGGGACGTGGAGAACCTTTGTGTCTAGCTCAGGGATTGTAAAGGCACCAATCAGCACCCTGTCAAAACAGACCACTCAGCTCTCCGTAAAATGGGCCAATCAGCAGGATGTGGGTGGGGCCAGATAAGAGAATAAAAGCGGGCAGCCCGAGCCAGCAGTGGCAACCCTGCTCGGGTCCGCTTCCACGCTGTGGAAACTTTGTTCTTTCACTCTTTGCAATAAATCTTGCTGCTGCGCACTTTTTGGGTCCACACTGCATTTATGAGCTGTAACACTCACCGGGAAGGTCTGCAGCTTCACTCCTGAAGCCAGCCGGACCACGAAACCAGCCAGATCACGAACCCACCGGGAAGAACCCCACGGGGAGGAACGAACAATTCCAGACGCGCCGCCTTAAGAGCTGTAACACTCACCGGGAAGGTCCGCAGCTTTTCTCCTGAGCCAGCGAGACCACGAACCCACCAGAAGGAATAAACTCCGAACACATCCGAACATCAGAACGAACAAATTCCGGGCACGCCGCCTTTAAGAACTGTAACACTCACCGCGAGGGTCTGCGGATTCATTCTTGAAGTAAGTGACACCAAGAACCCACCAATTCCGGACACAATAGGAGAGGTCTACAAGGCATTTCTGACTTCCCTAATACAAAAAAAAAAAAAACTGAATCCCAGGTAGGGAAGAACAGCCAGACTCCAAGTCCCTGAATAAAAGCTGAGAATCATGTTACCCTTAGGAATCACACTCCCATCATGAAGTCATGTCTTTATGCAAAAAACAGAGGTGGGGTGTGATAGTTAATATGAGGTGTCAACTTGATTGGTTTGAAGGATGCCTAGATGGCTGTTCCGTGGACTGGGAGAGGAAGACCCACCCTCAATGTGCCTGGGCACCATGCAGTTGCTGCCAGCAGGGCTAGAACAAAACAGGCAGAATAAGGTGGGAGAACCTTGATGCTGGGTCTTGTGGCTTCCTTCTTTCTCCCGGGCTGGAAGCTTCCTCCAAGCTCCTCCTGCCATTGGATATCAGACTCCAGGTTCTTTGGCCTTTGGACTCTTGGACTTGCACCAGTGGCTTTTCAGGGGCTCCCGGGCCTTGGGCCACAGACTGAAGGCTGCACTGGCAGCTTCCCCAGTTGTGAAGCTTTCAGTCTTGGACTGAGCCGCGACTGGCTTCTCTCTTCCCCAGCTTGCAGAAGGCCTATCGTGGTCCTGTGCCTTGTGATCATGTGAGTCAGTTCTCCCTAATAAACTCCTTTTTATAAATACATACATCCTATTTGTTCTGTCCCTCTGGAGAACCCTAATATATGTAGCTTATCCCTATTTTACATTATGGCTTAAGTAGAGATAACGCCACCTTTTCCTTGCTTCTAGCTGACACAAGGATGGAGTGTCAAAGAATTTGTAAGGTCTAAGGAGGGGAAAAATGGAAAGTAACATAGAGTTAATAAATTGCCATAAATTTAGGTAATCTAAGTTACCAGGTAAACCAAGACAGAGTCCCTTAAGGCCTTTCTAATAATAGGTGGCTGCTGTCAGGAATATCTTTACATCTTCACAGAGATGCTGACTTCAACATTATGGTCCTCAAGAAGATTACTGCACCTAGCTTCATTGTCTTTTTCCATTTGAAAAGTAGATGAAGCTTTACTCTTTAAACAAATCCTACTGTAACCAATCTAATCTACATTGATTCTTTGCTCCTCTGACTTCTTAATCTGCACAATATGTATACACTCATTTTGACATTTAATTCTAGATTCTCCTAAATAATATTGTAATTGTCTAATTTATTTCAATGAGAAATGACAACAAGTTCTTTCTTTAAATTTCCCACACAGGACTCAGCATGTTGTAGGCATTTAGTACTCAATCACTTGAATTATATGAAATCTACATTCTCTGTGAAAAATTTACTTAAAATGTTTGAGCAAGGTTTAGCAAGAAGCTGTTCTTTCCATGTATATTAAAATTATATTATAAAAAAGCATGCTCTTATAGAATCTAAAAGTGAGAAATAAATTTTATTATGTCCTAAGAAGGGCGTTTAACCAAGAACTGTGACTATATTGGATTTTCATTCCCAGGGAATCTGACTTCATGACTTAAAAGTAGCTACAACTTTTGGCACCTATGTCGTGAGAGGCACTTTGGAACGGCATAGCAGAGATGTGAAAAATGGTGGGCGTGTTTTGAAAGGATTGGGCATAGGAAGAGACTTCACTGCTTTACCTAATTGCTTACCCAGTTATCTGCTTCGGCCTGCAGTTGCTCACCAATGCCTGGGAATATAAATCTGAGTCAATCTTCTTTTCATTCAGTCATTGATTCTTTGACTTATTCACACAGCCAATATTGATTGCATGCTATTTTGTGCCAGTTGCTCTGCTGGGGACAGATTCATTCACAAGGCTGTCAAGAGCCCTGCCCTCATTTTCTCACATTCCAGTGACAGAGAAATAAACAAACATGCAAACTAATAAATAAAAGGGTGACTACAAACTACAAGTGCTAGGAAGAAAATAAATGAACCAGACAATAAAGTGAAAGCCTCATTAGGGTGGTCAGGAATGGCTGCATTAAGACCTGAATGCTAGAAAAGAGCCACGCTTGCAATAAGGCTGGCGAAGAACATTCCAGACATTGGTATCCCTGGATTGGGCCTTATTCTTCCTTACCTACTTGTGTTAAAAAGGAAATCTGGACTATTTCACCACACCATTTCTAAGGGCAGAATTTCAAAGAGTTGGGCTGTTCTCTGGAAAAACACTTAGGTACCTTCCTAGCGCCACTCAGACAGTTTTGCAGATTTTTGTTAGTTACATGCATATAAATGTATATAGGAAACTAAATGCCTCAATATGCTGACAGTTTATCAGGAAAAAAACCTGCTCTGCACAGCCCATATTTATCTCATATCCCTTCTCCTTTATCGCTTGTCACTCTTTCACCTCAGTCCTCTGAGAGCTTTTGATTATACAGAGCGGAGAATCACACAATTGGCTTTTAACGGCAGCTTCTCACCAGAAGCAAAGATGTGATCCCGGCCCCCAAAAAGCCCATCTTCTCTCAGATGGCGTCACTTTGTTTTTCCACAGTCTCTGACAATGAAGTCAAGATTGTACATTATTATAAATGAAAAATGAATTGCAAGTCTTGAATTTAGGGCATTTAGATTGGAACAGACATTGGTCTTTCTTACTTTGTTTCTTAAATAATATTTCTTTGCACGAATGGGATAAATGAGAAGGAAAACTCACCATCTTTAGGCTGAAACAACCCTGAGTTTAGATGCTACTGCTTTATAGAATTGATCAAGCTAAAAAAGAAAATATCCATAGCTTAGATCTTTATTCTTTTGAGTTATATTCATTAAACAATTTTTTGATTAATTCTGCTTAAGGGTAGTATTTGATGGACAGAATTAAATGAAACCGTTAGGTTTTAAGGTATTAAGAGATGAGAGTAAGGTAGCCCCTAATTGATCATTATGCCTGACTTGAGAAAAGAATGGAGCATTGTGTGGAGTCCATTTCATATGATAAGTTTCAGCAAGAAGATAACAGTTATAAAAACAGGTTAGTAGGTTAACATTAACAAAATTTCATTGGGATATTAACTGTCCTAGATATCAAAGGTCTTCCTGTCAATGTTTAACATGGTAATCCATAGCAGGTTATAAATAATTATTAGTTACCCCTTGAACCCTCTGTGACTTGCTCTAATTGTTTAATCTTATTATAAAATCAGTCCTCTCTACCTGCATCCAAATGAAAGATTTTAGCTACCAACTATGGATATATTTCTCCCATAGAATTTTATTTCAGAAAAGACAAAGTTGTTTGTTAGAAAGAACTTATTGCTTTTGTTCTCTACATGGATGTATAAATCATACGATATAACAAAGCCATTTTTTAAAGTTGCAAAAGAACAGCAATAAAAAAAGTCCTCCATATTTATTTATCCCTCTTAGAGCTTTAAAAAAGATGGCCAAACTAATTTTTGTCCAAAAAATTACTCCTGGACTTAACAGCTTGTATAATAAGTTACATTTCAGCCTTGGAGGGAAATTTGATGAACCAAATTACACCCTTAGAAAAAAACAATGCTGTAATGGAGTGTTTGTTAAGTTGTTACTTGTAACTACACAATGTAATGTAAACAGGAGAAGTAGGAATGAGAAAACTATGTTTGCATTTTTTTAAGTTAACTTGGGGAACAAAGCGCATCTGTAGGTGCAAATTATCAATCTTTAAAAAGAACTTCTTTAGTCCTTCTGAATGTGCATGTATAATATAAACACTATTTGATAAGAGTATAACCCACTAAATGTATACCGAAGGGGGAAAAGGAGAGTTTTGTGCAAGTATTTAATGTTTTCCAAATAAAAACTTGTTGCTTTTGAGTCTAGTATAAAAAATAGCAAGACAGTCATATGTAAAAACAAAACCAAAAATATAATAACAAAAAAATAAATAAAACCTCCCTTGGAACAGCACATATCTAGGATTACTACTCACGCTTCTCATTGGCAACCTGAATTTAGATTTCTTGTTTATAGCCCAAGAAGAATTTTTCAGACTGACTCCAGAGTCTTCCACAAGGTAGGCCAGACAGTGGCCCACTATGCTAGGTAGTAATAGCCCAAGGAGTTTAGGCAGAGGCCACTGCCTCATGAACAGGTGTGAAATTACAACTGAGGGTTTCCCTGAAGAAACAGAAATATCTTGTGGCACTCTCAAAAATCTCTAAACTAGTTTGAGGTCTCATGTTTAAATCTTTGATCCATTTAGAGTTGATTTTTCTATAGGGTGAAAGGTAGGCATTCCAGCTTCAATATTCAGCGTATGGCTAGCCAGTTATCCCAGCACTATTTAATGAATAGAGAGTCCTTTCCCCATTGCTTGTTACTGTTGACTTTATTGAAGATCAAGTGGTTGTAAGTGTGAGGCTTTATTTCTGAGTTTTCTGTTCTGTTCCCTTGGTCTATGAGTCTGTTTTTGTACCAGTACCATGCTGTTTTGGTTACTGTAGCCTTACAGTAGAGTTTAAATTCAGATAATATGATGCCTCTGGCTTTGCTTTTTACTTAGGATTGCTTTGGCTATTCAGGATCTTTTTTGGTTCCATGTGAAATTTAGAATATTTTTTTTTCTAATTCTGTTAAGAATGGCATTGATAGTTTGATAGGAATAGCTTTGAATCTGTAAATTGCTTTGGGCAGTATAAGCATTTTAATGATACGGATTCCTTCAATCCATGAGCATGGAATGTTTTTCCATTTATTTGTGTCATCTCTGATTTCTTTCAGCAGTGTTTTGTAGTTCTCCTTGTAGAGATTTTTCACCCCCATGGTTAGCTGTATTCTAAGGTGTTTTGTTTTCTTTGTGGGTGACAGGATCTGCACCCCAAACCAGAGCATTATGCAACATTTCCATGTAGCAAACCTGCAAGTGTACCACCTGTGTGTGTACCTCTGTATCTAAAAGAAAAGTCGAAATCACACAGCTCAAAGTGCTTACCAGTGACTTCCTAATTACTTCTAGCCACTTGTGGAGACAAAAGTGACTCCATCTTGGATGCTAGTCTGCCATGTTGACTTCTGATTAGCATCAGTCCCTTGAATACCTCCTGATTTCTACTTTATTTAGTGTGCGTAGTGTGAGAACATGTACTCCTGTTTTGGATCAAAGCAACCCAACCTTGATATTATTGCACAAACTGTAGGCTATGACACACAGCATTCTTCCCTGTTCTAGAGAGTTGTCTTTAATTGTCTTGTACAGAACGTGTACTCCTTTCCCTGTGGTATACAAGCCCTGGGTGTGGTGGGGTTGCTGTGCAGAGATCTGTCCTGCAGATGCCCAAGACCAAGCTTCTGTCTGTAAGTTCCCCAATAAAACATCCTTTACTGATAAAATAAAAAAAGGTTGAAAAATTTAAGTATTCCCTAGGTGGCCAGGCACAGTGGCTCACGCCTATAATCCTAGCACTTTGGGAGGCCAAGGCGGGTGGATCACCTGAGGTCAGTGGTTCAAGACCAGCCTGGCCAACATGGTGAAACCCCATCTCTACTAAAAATACAAAAATTAGCCAGGCCTGGTGGTGCATGCCTGTAATCCCAGCTACCCGGGAGGCTGAGGCAGGAGAATCGCTTGAACCCGGGAGGCAGAGGTTGCAGTGAGCCAAGATCACAGCATTGCACTCCAGCCTCAGTAACAGAGTGAGACTCTGTCTCAAAAAAATAAAAAATAAAATAAAATAAATAAAAAAGTCCCTAGGCTAATGCCAAAACACAAATGGAGGGGAGTTTTCTCCATGGTAGTTTACCCCCAAGGAAGGATAGAGCTCGAGTTCTAACCTTTCCCTGGAGGCAGAACTGCTTGGGGTCAGCTGTGGCTCGTCTGCTTACTAACTTCCTGACTTTGGGCAAGTTACTTAAATTCTGCTTGACTAAAGTTTACTCATCTGATTATGGTTACAGTATGGTTATGACAAGAAAGTATACAACATGTTTTCATGTTGGGCAGACTATATAATGTTATAGGGAAAGATGCTCTAATGTTAAATTTAAAAAAATGTTAAACAGATCCCAGATTTACAAAACTGTATATACTGCATGTGTTTATAAACTTCCTTTAAAATATTTGTTTAAAAAATACCAAAAATTTGTGCAACTTATGTTGAGGTAGTGGGAGTTGCAAATGAGGGAGAGAGGCATTTAGAGAGGTAGCGGACTTTTCATGTAGGAAGGAGAAATGAGCTGATGAACAAAAGAGAGAGAGAGAGGAAAACACTGCATAGAAAAAAGAGAAAATCCTAAAGATATAAAAATGACCTTGGCGAGCTGAACTTCGCAGGGTTCGAAGGAACCCTGGAGGAGAAAAAATTAGAAAGTTACTGCAACATTAGGTGAAAATGGGGTAGATAAAGGATCATGGGAATTTCCAAAGTTTTGATGCATTATTTACCAAATGCTATGAATGCATCCTAAGTTACCTCATCTCCACCTAATCTTGTGTTTTGCTTTGCTTTGTTTCCTCCAACAAACGTGGTAAAAGTATACATAGTTCCTTAATTGTATGCTGGGTTTCGTCTTTCTTCAAATCAACACCCATCCTAAGTAGTCCTCTGAATAATCCTGATTTTATATAAATCACATACAAAACATTGTATAGAAATTGCATTTTATTTTTTGTATAAGTTGGATTCTACTATACACACATATATTCTTTTAGCTTGATAACAAATGATGGAAATCTTCCCATATCAATAACCCCACAATTACCCCATTGTGTATTTTTTTCTTACTCCATAGTATTCCATAATGTAAGTGGACCAGGATCTATTTACATTGTTTCTATGCTCCCTTTATTACAAGCACCACTCTAGTGAATGTCCTAATAAACGTCTCTCTGAGTTTACATGCAAGTATAATGAAGAGTCTTTAACGATTTCTGGATGTTTGACTGCTGACAGCTTTCAAGCCTCATGCCACCACCCTCTTCCCCTCTTGCCCCACATCTGGGGAAGCTGAAAGAAAAGCCCATGCTTTCTCTTCCCTTGTGCCAGTGGGAAATTCAATTCATGCAAGCCCTGGCCCCACACAAGAACCTGCTAACTACAATTAAATTCCAAGACACTCACTCCTGTTTTTAATTTTACTTTTTATTTTAAGTCCCGGGGTACATGTGTAGAATGTGCAGGTTTGTTACATAGGTAAACGTGTGCCATGGTGGTTTGCCGTACCTATCAACCCACCACCTAGGTATTAAGCCTGGCATGCATGCATCAGCTACTTTTCCTAATGCTCTCCCTCCCTCCACCCCACCCCCTGACAGGCCTCAGCATGTGTTGTTCCCCATTGCCACTCACTCCCCTTTGCTCTCTCAAGCTATGTCACACTGCTTGGGAGCCTGCTCTGCTCTCCTCAAAAAGCTTCATTATGTAATAATTTTTTTTCATATTCTCTTGTCACATGCGTGGCATCTAGATATCTGCACCAAATTTGAGTAGGTACCGATCCCATCCTTCTACAGGGGAACCACAGGACAGCAAGTATTTATGTGGAACTTAGTTCTCAAGGTAGATATTCTTTTATTATTATTATTATACTTTAAGTTCTAGGGTACTTAGACGTGCAGGTATCTTACATATGTATACATGTGCCATGTTGGTTTGCTGCACCCATTAAATGCAAGAAATGCAGCCAAAGACACCCCCAAAGCTATTTATGTAGCCATTTATATTGGCTATATAAATTTATAACACCAACAAACAGTATAATGGCCCGTTTTGCTACATCATTACCAACTAGATATAATAGTTTTTTTAATAAACTTTTGTACCCTGATAAGCCAAAAGGGAGGATAAATATAGAATTCAGTTGCCTTAATTTCTAATTCTCTGATTGATAATGTCTGATATTCTTTTCATTTATTTGCTGGCCATTTGTAATTCTTTCTCTATGCATTTTTGCATATTGTCCTTATTTTTCATATGTAGGAACCCTTGATTTGTCAGTACTGTTGGTCTTCTTTTGTAGTACATATTGCATATATTTTGCTCATTCTAATTTTAGTCTTTTAACTTTGTTTATGGTGTCTTTTTCTATAGGCAAGCATTTAATCTTTATATAATCCAATCATTCAGCTATTTTCATTTTATCTTTTTGGTGTTCAGTCATGCTTAGGAAGGACTTTCACACCCTAAGATTATAAATTTGTCTTCCCATATCTTCTTTTAGAGTGTTTATAGTTTCATATAATTTTCTTACAATTATATATTTAATCCATTTGCAATTAATATTGAAATATGTCATTATATAGTCATTGATTTTTTTCCAGATGAATGCTTAGCTATCTTACTATCACTTATTAAATAATTTGACTTTTCTAGCCTGGCTTGAACTACAAATTTTATCACCTACAAAATTTTCTCATTCCATATATATGGATATATACAGTTGTCATTTGTGTGCATAAGTACATATAATATTTCTGTACTTTGTTTTGTTTCATTGACCTGTGTGACCACTCATTATTTTTAGAAATGAAAGAAATCTATTTTTATAATCATAACCCATTAAAAAACATTACCTCCACTTCACCAGGAATTTTTTTCAAACTTCCAAATTTTTTGGCTGTTGTTTGTAGTAAACTTAAGCATTAATTTGTCAGATTCCCTACAATATTTCTTGTCTTTATTTCAACATCATTTTTAGATTAATTTTAAAAAACATGATATCATTATTTTATTTAGTCTTTCCCTCCAGGATATAGCATATTTCTCCATTTCTTTAAGTTTTCTACAATTCCTGAAGTTAATTTACAAGTACTAGGTTTTAATAAGCACATAGTTACACACGTTACATTTCTGAATGCAGCACTTGCATCATAATGTATATGTTCATAGTAGTATTTCTCTTTTTTCAAACTGCCATAATTAACAGCATGTCTATGTAGATAGTATTTTAACGTCAAGAAAATATTGTGCCTTTGCAATAGAAAAACGCAGCATTTCTTAATGTATTTTCTAAATGTAGTTAGATATTTTGGGTACTTTCTGACATTGTTTTGATTATCTTTGACTGTCTTCACAGGAATTAGAGATTATTTTAATGTAGAAAACTCTACAAAAGAAACAATTTTTGAATTATATTTTTAAATATATTTTGGTAATCAATATTTAAAATATGGAGAATTTTCTTATAATCAAACCATTATTTAGTAATCAGTTTTATAAATTCAATGTGTATAAATCCCATTTTCTTAAGTAAAAAAATCTCTTCTGTTAATGTTTTCTATCAACAGTTTGCACACAAATTGATTTGTGTAAATCAATGGACTCATTTGAATGTTATTAACCCTCAATACTGCAATTGGTGGCATTAGTGTGTTAGAAAACAACAACTATTTAAGGAAAGCAGATGCTAAGGCAAGAACATCAGGAATTTAATGACGAGAACCATCCTCATTAACAATGCTGTTTGTCCCAGATCAATGAGGCCAAAGTAAATTGGAAGCCAAGATTCTATAATTAAGAGCAAATAATCCAGTCAATACCAATATGTGGTAACAATATTAATCTCTTCATAACCTAGGCTTACCCTGCTGTTTAAAATAAAAATCTTATACGCCTTTTGAAAGTTTCTCTGAATAAATAAATAAAGGGAGGTCCAGCACCTAGGAAGTCGAAATTAAAAGTCTATTATGAAGTATCAGGAAGTTTCTGTACATTACACAGACCACGAGTAGAAAGGAATTGTGTTAATAGCAATAACCCAGATATCTCAGATTCTTGCCTCACATAAAACACCAACCATTAACAGTTAAACCCTTAAAAGTTCAACCATCTCAGCCGGGCGTGGTAACTCACGCCTGTAATCCCAGCACTTTGGGAGACTGAGGCGGGCGGATAACTTGAGGTCAGGAGTATGAGACCAGCCTGGCCAACATGGTGAAACTTCTTCTCTACTAAAAATACAAAAATTAGCCGGGCGTAGTGGCGGGCACCTGTAATCCCAGCTACTTGGGAGGCTGAGGCAGGAGAATTGCATGAACCTGGGAGATGGAGGTTGCAGTGAGCCAAGATTGTGACACTGCACTCCAGCCTGGGTGATAGAGTAAGACTCCATCTCAAAAAAAAAAAAAAAAAAGTTCATCCATCTCTAAGAATGTCTGGAATTTCAAGTCTCACACATAAAGACACGAGTAAATCTACCCAGTTTCATATGATCTCCAATGTTTCTGACATCTGCTTTTGTGGGATTTTGTCTACCCTCTTCCTCCAGGACTGCCCTAGGTGCACCTGAGTCCCTGAAAACCAAACCTGCATGCCTGAGGCTAAGTTGTGGAGACTATCTTACTCTCCGGTGGGGAGATTATCTTTTCAGGAAGCTGAAGTCTTAGGTATGAACAAGAATGTATTGTGAGTCCCTCAGTTCCATCTGGAGGCCTCCTCTTCTATAGGACCCGGGCATGAGTTTTATACAATAATTGTCTTAAGTATACACATGTGCCAGGGATTGTGCTAAGAATTGCAGATGTATAAATGCATAAGATATAGGCTGTGACTTCAAAAGGCTCGTGATCTAATAAAGGTGATGCATATTTTAGAAAACAAATAAAATACAGAAATAGACCAAAATTACCTGATTGCTCTTAAAACATGTTTGCAGAACTTCACTTCATTGTTAGTCACTACTGCCTTATATTCTCTTGAAAATGATATTGCTACCCTATCAATATGTGTACTTTGCACCTTTGGGAGGCTCTACAAACACAGTACAATTCATCTTGAGATGCAAATCTTTACTCTGTTAATGAAGACAGGAAAAGCAAGACCATTCTATTTGTCCAAAACTCACCTCTTTATTGGCTTGCCTAATGGTCGGGAGTTGTCCAGAGAAAAAAATAATCATAGTTTGACAATTCCAATACCCCCATATTCTGATGTATGTTTCTATTCTAAAATAACCCCTTGATTTTCACTCATATCAAATACTGTATAGGAAAACACAATAATATAATGCAAATGAAGAATGTAGCTTTTTTGTAGTAACTTATTTTCTCTCTTTTATGAATACTGTTGGTAATAAAGTAGGGGGAAGAAAAGACAATCTTCTAGCATTCTAACTTTCACAGGTAAGGAGAGTAATAGAGTGGTCTTGGACTCAATTTTTACCACTCTACCAACCAAGTTTAAGTGCTGACACCAAATCTGTTAACATATTCAAAAATCAGGTCTTTAGGGTTTAGGTTCTTAGCATATGGCCTCTTCCACATTCCCTGGAAGTTAATTCCTAATCTACAATGCAGCCACTGAGGAAAAATTGTCAAAGCTTTAAACATATTGGAGAAGAGAGGTTTTCTATCCACTGCCAAAAGAAAAATTAAATACCTATTGAAAGGCATAACAAAATACTTTATCATCAGAGGGCAAAAGTAGCTTTCAGTACTTTATTTAAACTTACGTATGTTATTACTATCTGGCAAGTAAAGTAGCTGAAAAGCTTTCTAGATGTTTCCTTCACTTCATAGAAAAAAAATGATTTGTTAATATTTTCTTTCTTCCACAACAGCACTAGACTATAATTATACAAAATCTCCATATTTGCCATAACTAGGAAAAAAGAATGGGGGTGCTTACATGTTTAAGTTAAATTTTATTTCCCTCAAATTCTGCCACAATTTTTAAAATATGTTTTTTAATCTCATATTCTGAAGTTCCCCATGGCATATGCTACCTATGAATAATATTTTTAAACCCACATACGCCAAAATGTTGCTACTGTTCTCACATTATTAGTCAAGTAAAGTTCCTAATTCCACATAACAAAATGTTCCCAACACTTAAAAACACTTACAAAATTTTGCATTTTTCTTGAGTTCCTTTTTACCCTGAAGCTCACAAAATTAATTTTAATTTCCTTGAGAAAACCATGAAACTAAAAGCAGATTTCATAACACCCATTAGGCTTTAAACAATAGCCCAAATTGACAGTTTTTATTTAATCTTCGTTCACCACTGCCTTCAACTTCTATTCTAATAAATGGTTTTGCCTTCTCATTGGGCCTTTTTACCTGCTGGCCCCATCTATGTAACATTCAACAGTTTTTAGCCCAACCCATTTAGTCTCTAATATTCAGTTAAAACCATAGAAGCATGACCAGGCAAAGGCAAGATACAGAATAGGAGAAGACTGAATCACTTCCTCTTTCTACTGGGCAATTTTCCAACATATCACTGCCCTTCCAACCTCTCTCCACCATATTTGAGAACCACTAATGGACAATCTCACCTCTTTCTGGCTCTCAGTTTTTGTTTTCTCATTTCTCCAATTCTATCTTCCTCACTTGCTATTCTATATCATCTTTCCCCTGTTAGCTCAAATCCTCTCTAATTTTCTTCTCTCTTTTGAAATGGAGCCACACACACACACACACACACACGTAAGAACTAAGAGGGAGAAAGTCAAATGTCTGTCCTTGGGCTATCATCTGAATTTTCATTGACTTTTTTTGTTGTTGTTGTTTGAGACAGAGTCTCACTCAGTTGCCCAGGCTGGAGTGCAGTGGCGTGATCTTGGCACCCTGTAACCTCTGCCTACCGGATTCCAGTGATTCTCCTGCCTCAACCTCCCGAGTAGCTGGGATTACAGGTACCCACCATCACACCGGGCTAATTTTTGTATTTTTGGTAGAGACAGGGTTTCACCATGTTGGCCAGGCTGGTCCACTGACTTTTTCTATTGCACATTTTGTTCCTTATTGTCCTCAAATATCTCCAGGGCTGTTTCCCAACCTATCCCACCCCCACAATCCAGGTAGCTAAAACCTGTCATATATTTTACCTGAGGGTCACTCTTCATTCTTTGTCTAGCAGATCCATCTATTCTGGTGTATCAGATGTGCTTCAGCAGATAGTTAGCCTTCCTTCAACTTTAAGGTAAATGTGTTTCAATAATGTCCCCTTGCTTTTGTTCTGTATCAAAGGAATTCTTTTATTTTGGGAAGTTGAATCCTTTGATGCTGTAGCACATCCTCTGAAGTAACACTGCACATGTATGTTACCTGTACCTAAAGCATTGGGGATTTAGTATCCCTTCTCCCCTCCAGAAGTAAATATTGTATGCAAAAAAGCTAAAGACTCAATAATTCAGAGTATTCATTCATTGTTCAACAATGAATAGTGCGTGGAGCCTTCCATATGCCAGTTGGGGAGCTAGGCATGGGGGATAAAAAGATAAATAAAAAGCAATCTTTGCCGTCAAACACAGTCCAATGAGAAAGGCACACAGCACCATGCAGTTAGTTCTGTGATTGTGACTGTCAAATTACGTTGTGTGAATTTGGAGAAAGGTGCCTAACCCAGATTGGATGCATGAGGTCCTGGAACATTTCCAGGTGGAAGTGACACTGTAGCTGAACTGAGTTTTGAAAGACCAAAATCAGATGGTGAGAGGTGAAAACTGAATTGAAAGGGTACCACGAAAATGTGCAACATTTACAAACATCCTGAAATGTGAAAACTGAGTGGATGGGGAGTAAGGAAATGTGAAGAGGTTCAGATGTTGGGAGCTCGACACATGAGTTGAAGAGGAAAAGGGGCCAGATACCGACAGGTTTTTCATGCCAAACTACAAAGTCTGATTATCTCAAAGATAACAGGGAATTACTGAATAATTTACAGCATAAAAGTAGCATGATCCTGTGTTAAAATATATTAAAGCCAGTGTTACATAAAGTATAAAAACATCATCTTCGAGGACATTCAAGTGCATTCCAGCTCCACTGTTGCTTCCCTGTTGGACGTTAGACAGATGTAAGGGGTCTGAAGTCTACTTTCTTCATTTATAAATGGCAACACAGCCTGTCAGCTTGTTGTTATGAGGATAAATGACAAAGGGACCCTATTTAAAACATCTAATCTATTACCTGTGTGCAGCTTACACTCTGCTTGCCCTCCCCTCCCCCATCTCCCATCGCTTTCTACTCTTTTGTGACCATTCTGTGTCCTAGAAATCTGATTCTTAAATACTGGATTTTTCCTGGCTCCTTGGGTCTCTGCTTCATAGTCAATGGGAGGACCCAAATTTCCAACTCTGCTCCCAGGGTGGATCCATATCCTCTGTTTTTTTCCCCTCTATCTTGCTACATCTCTAGAGTTTTCCATCAGAGTCTCTTTAGTTGATAGGTCTGATCTGAGTAGAATTCTTTTTCCCGACAGAACTCCATCTATGCACCCAGCCTATAAACAGCCATTGACCACAAATGTATAGAGACGACTCAAGCACCAAAGAGTGTTCCCATGCCAGCACTGTATATCATGGGCTATCCCAAGGGAAAGCTACATTATCATGTATTAATAGCAGTCTTAAATGGAGTACTAATTCTTTTCCATTAGGATTATAAAGAATAAAGAATGGTGAGTTGTTGCTAAGCAGCTGGTATGAGGCTCATTCTTCAAAACCCATTGCTTCTTTAATTTTGAATCCTAGAACTTTCCTCATGAAATAAGTGCTACATGTGGGAGAGGTGAGAGTACATCTGCCATCATAGCTCTTTTTGGTGCCAAAGTCCCTGCTGTGGGAAGACAGCAATCTGTTGTAACTATTAATATTGTAGAAGGAAAATCCACAGTAGAAGAAATTTGCAGAGTCAAACACCCTATAGTCAGAACATTAAAAAGTTAAGAATTCTTTAGCCAGAATGGTGTATCCATATTTTGCTAGTAGCTTAGCAACATACTAGTCTAGACTTAAATTATTTTCACTGGTTTTGACAGGAAAGAAAATTTTTTTGTGGGAAAGGAGGCAAAAAAAATTCTAAATCATTTAAGAGCTTTAAATTCAAGGGACATTCTCCTTATTTACTGAAATGTGTTTAGCCAGATCTTAGTGTAATAGATAATTTCATAAACTCAAGTATTCTTGTTAAACGATCGACACAGGAAGCATAAGAACTTCTTCTTGTATATGAAAGCCATCCCATGGGAAAGAATGGACAAGAATGGCAATTAAAAATTCTTCATGGTACTGGAAGATGAAAAAAATGTGGACAATTAGTTAATCATCAAGTAAGCCTGTTAAAGTATAAAAGTATAGCTATAGATCAAGTAGGAGAGTATTTTGTCTGTCATGTCAAGTTTGTATCTTGTAAGTAGAAAACACTCAGTATCAAACAAATATGCCGTGTTAAAAAAAAAAAAAGGATGATCCAGATTGAGCAAAAGATTTTTTAAAAACAATGAAATTTTCTTCCTAATCCAAAGGATTTGCCACTCTCCAGGATGTGCTTTCTAGAATGTGTTTTATTCAGGCATAAAAGTGTTTTCTACATCACTAATCACTTCAGAAATGAGTTTTGGGCTTGAGATGAATGTTGACAGGACAGAAACTGAAAACTGAACTTTTGAAAATTACAAACAATAATAAGAAATTAGAAATAAAATATAACCCTTGGAATTTCATTACAATTTTGGGGAAATAGATTTCAAAACAACACATAGAGAAAATTGTCTGCACAAAGGGAGTCTGATTCAGATATTTTGAAGAAAAAATAGGGAAACTTCCAACTGAAGATAGCCAAGAGATCACACACTTTTGCCTTTTTTGGAAACCAATGTCCCACTGATGTGACCAGAATATAATACAACAGAGGATAAATTACAGCAGAATCAGAAAAGGTCTTCACCAGCAAACAAGATGAAGAAAAATTTCTCAAAGATATAGAACTGATGGAATCAAACTGATGATAAAGCCCAACAAAGGGAACCCAAAATATAGGCATCAGATTGGACTAAGGCAAAGGATGTTTCTACAGAAAAAACACCATCAGGGTTGAGAGTAAAGGAGGAGTCCGAAGTGCCTGAATTCAAATCCAGACTCCACCACCTCCTACCTGTCTTGGTATCTTTAACCAAGACAGGTAGGTTATTATTATGGGAATAATAATAGTATTAACCTCACAAACTATTGTGAGGATTACAGGAGATAATGGATTTAAAGTGCTTAGCAGAATGCCTGGCTAATGGGCTGTGCTCAGGCACTTAGAAATCAACAAAAATGAGAATAACAAATATTCTGTTATGCTTCCCAACAGAACTGGGTGGGTTTAAAAATAATCTAACCAACCAATGACTAGTAACAATTCAATTGGATTAGGGTGCTTCTATTCTACTTAAAAAAGACTCTAAAACCAGAAGATAAGGAGGAAAAATAAGAAAATAAAGACATGCTTGCTCAGTTGTGGAAGAACAAACCAGAAACTGATGTGATTGGTGGGTGAGCAAAAACAAGGTGGAAAGAACAGTGGAATAGAAATGATGTAAAATGGTTCAGTGGGAGAGGTGTCCTCTGAGAATACCGTTTGTTTTATACACCTCTGACTTTCAGAACCATGTTCCTGTTTTTCATGCTCAAAAATAAAGTAACCCAAATCAGGCAGAATGTGTGTAGGGTGGAGAGAGTCCACAGAGCTCTGTTCTGCAGTCTCAGAGCCCGTGGGAGGGGAGGAACATACGTCTGCTGGCTGCTGTTTACTCTGTAGTGGGGAGAGGCCACAGGGCTCCCTCCCGTAGCATCCCAAGCTGAAGCTGGGGTGGAAGGTGGGGCAAAGGACGTGGTATTTCTTTGGTGTTGTTTGCCTTGAGTAGGGCAGGTAAGATCAGAAAGGTTCTGTCCCATAGGACTTCCTTTACTTGGTCCTCTGGCTGGAGAGAGTAGGCTCTTCTGGGGCTCTTAATGCCTTATTTATTGGCAGTTCTTTTTTCAGGCTGTTTGTATTGGTCTGTTTTCAGGCTGCTAATAAAGACATATTGGAGACTGAGCAATTTACAAAAGAAAGAGGTTTAATGGACTTACAGTTCCACGTGACTGGGGAGGCCTCATAATCAATCATGGCAAAAGGCAAGGAGAAGCAAGTCACGTCTTACATGGATGGCAGCAGGCAAAAAGAGAGCTTGTGCAGAGAAACTCCCCCTTATATAACCATCAGATCTTGTGAGACTTATTCACTATCAGGAGAACAGCACAGGAAAGACCTGCCCCTATGATTCAATTACCTCCCACTGGGTCCCTCCCACAACACATGGGAATTCAAGATGAGATGTGGGTGGGGACACAGCCAAACCGTATTACTGTTCTAGCATCCAGACAGAAATAAATGGTAGGCAAAAAGACAAAAAAGTCAAGGAATTCACTGCTGGGTCATACTTGAGGCCTACAGTTCCTTACTCAATAGACCCATATTTTCCCAACTTTTGATGTCTTCTGATAGTTGCTTTATGCATTTTAGTCCAGGGTTATTAGTTGTTGCTAGTGAGAGAGAGACGAAGAGATGGGATAAGTTGTGTTTACCACATATTAGCTAGAACCAGAAGTCCAAAATTCCTACACCTGTTCTTCCACAACATCAGGTAGAAACTTTACCTGTTTGGCTTTTATTTGATTCTGTCTGGCTCTTCTATGTCTTCTGAATTAACTTCTCTACTTCTGTTCTTTTCTTTTG
Organism: Gorilla gorilla gorilla; assembly: GCF_029281585.2. Classification (NCBI taxonomy): domain Eukaryota; kingdom Metazoa; phylum Chordata; class Mammalia; order Primates; family Hominidae; genus Gorilla; species Gorilla gorilla. Next base: position 98,430,647 of record NC_073243.2, on the reverse strand, counting down.
ATGGAGGCTGCAACGAGTGATATTTAAATTCTGCTATTCCCTTCTCCTATAGGAAATGCAATTCTTCTCTAAAAGGACTTCTTTTCCCCAACTATTTGGTTTCCCTGAAATACAATACTTTTAGGAAATGCCAATGAATACTTGATTTGTTCCTTTTATTTACTAACTTGAAGAATAACAAGTTGTTGCCTTAATAACCTCCAACAATGACCAATGAGGCAGTTTTTTTTGGAGTCATTCTTTTCTGTGTTCACGTTGTTAAACTTCTGACTACTAGATATTTCTTCAAGATGTCTTCTTTATCCTTTTAACAGAGCCCTCAGCAGTCTTTGATACCTCCCTTGCTATATATATATATATATACATTGCATATTATATATATTTAGAGATGGGGTCTCACTCTGTCACCCAGGCTAGAGTACAGTACAGTGGCATGATCATAACTCACTGCAGCCTCAACATCCCGGGCTTAATGAATTCTCCCTCTTCAGCCTCCCAATTAGCTAGGATTACAGGCATACCATCATGTCTGGCTAATTTTTTTTTTCTATTTTGTCAAGACAGGGTCTCAGTATGTTGCCCAGGCTGGTCTTGAACTCCTGGCCTCAAGTGATCCTCCTGCCTTAGCCTCCCAAAGCACTGGAATTATGGGTGTGAACCACCACACCCCATCTTTTGCTTTTTAATGCAATATGATGTTTGAAGCATACCTTGTACATTTCCTGCTCCCAAATTTTTGACTATATATTTTTCTCCCAAGGGGTCTTGATTAATTTTAGTATAATGTGGTATTTAGAAAACACAATGTAGGCATTAAGAGGCGCTCATTACTATTGGGCTCTTAACAAAATCTATTTCTTTTCTCTAGAAACATACACATTGACAGACATAAATAAATCATGTTTTCATAGGAACGTTTTTAAGATTGCATTCTTTTTACTGATGCTGAAACTATTGGTTGCTAGTGACATTAATATAATTATGTATTTACTTTGTCATTATATATATGTTTCAAAATAACAAGACATTTATTTAAGGGGTGGCCTTCTGAATTTTTTTTAATTTTGGTTTATAATTGCATAAAACATTTTTATGCTCCCAAAGTAAAAACTATTTTTAAAAAGACACATGCAGAGAACTCTAGTTTCCATCAATGTCCTCTTTTCTCCCTATCTTCCAATATGTAACCGGCATTCTTATGGGTTTTTGGTCTATGTGTATGTCTGTCCTCTTCCCCAAAACAAAAGTCAATAAACTCTATATAGTTTGTTATTCATGTAATTTTTTTCTCTGGACTATACATCCTGTAGAGTAGACCATACCTATCTATGTATGATGATATATGAAGATAGGTATGATGATACATACCTATGTATGATGATATATGACCATACCTATCTATGTATGATGATACATTGTACATGATACGTGTATGATGATACATCGTACATGATACGTGTATGATGATACATCGTACATGATACGTGTATGATACATCGTACATGATACGTGTATAATGATACATGAAGATATCACTCATTCTTTCTTACAGCTGCATCACATTTATTCAATTACTCCCTTGGTAATAAAGATTTGGATTGTCTTCAGCTTTTGCTCATGAATATTGCTGCAATGAATAGCTTTGTTCAAATGTAAATTTGCATTATTTCCAATAGACCTTTTGAGACACTGAAGTGAAATTTTACAGATTTGAAATTGCTGGGTCAAAGGTTAAGTGCGCTTTTACTAAATATTGACAAATTGCTCTCCATAGATTTTCTATAGTTTTATTCCCACTAGCAATAAAACAGGCATGTGAACATGCCTGTTTCTCACTTGTTCACCAACAGAGGATGTGTCAAACTTGTAGTATTTGGTCAATCTGACAAACGAGAAATGGTTTCACAATGTAGATTTATAATTTTAACCACCTTAAAGTGAGTGATGTTGATCACATTTTCATGTTTAATGACTATTTGCACATCCTTTTCTGTAAAATGTATGTTCACATTTCTTGCTTATTTTTAAATGGCTGTTAATATTTTCTTCTCAAGTTTTAGAAAGCTTTACTATGTACTAAGTGATATTAAAACATTTTCTGTGACATAAACCATAGCATTTTTCCCAGTTTTTCAATTGTTCATGGCATTCTTGAATGAAATAAAAGCAAATTGTACAGGTGTGTACAAATATGGTATTCTTTTATATAAGAACATTTGTATGTATAAGCATATTCTATTTATACGTAATATGTCATACAGTATATAACCCATACTGTATACTATGTATAATATAACATATGGTGCATTGTATATTCTGTACCTAGAAGGGTATATACAGAGTTGATATTAGTGATTACCCTGGTAACTGGGAAGGATAGTCATAGGGAACTTCCACTTTTTATCATGTTCGTTCTGTTTGGCTTAAATTTTTTCAATAAGGAATATGTCCCTCTTTTCTGTTTTTTAAAAAACCAAAAAATGAGAGTTAACCGTTAGTTTTGAAGTTTTCTTAAAATACTTTTCCAATATCTAGGCTATTTATGTGATTTCAGGAGAGAACTCTGCAAGTGAACTCTCAGCTTCTACAGTCCAAAGTAAAGAGATGATGTAAGAATTTCAAAAGACTAGAGCTTTCTTCTTGACCTTGATTCAATTGCCTGAAGAAATAAGCATTATATTAATTGCTTTCCTGGCACATTTGACTTGTTCCTGTCTCTGCAGCACTTTGTTAGCACCATTTCTTTTCTGTGTATCAGCTCTGATAGTTGCCTTCAGCAGTGAGCTTGGAATAAATTTTAATACAAGAGACCCATTTCCTCCGTGCTAATTTGGTTTCATAAGCCACAGTGGGGACAAGTCATTGTTCTAGTGATTATACGAGGCTATGATGTGTTTTCTCAAATGTGTAATTAAAATATTTCCCTTTTATCTCGGTAAACAAGCCAGGCTAACCAATTCAATCCAAAGAATCAGGAATCCTTACATATATTTGAGGAACGCTAACATTAGTATTCTAAGACTTCATTTAGTATCTCTCCATGGAGACATAATAAATGGGAATTACATCATACAATTTAATCTCTTAATGATTTAGAGAGAACTTTCAAGTATTTCAAAACTATAAGAGAATGATGAATATGCAACTTGAGCCATCATATCTAGACAAATGAATTGTCAATTCCTACAGCATTTATTTCAGAGGTTATCAACACTGCCTTCTGTATTTTCTGAGCTGCTTTGCAGAGTCAGAATTGTCTTTGACCACGATTAACAATAATGACCAGGTCTTGATCATATATCAGTTTGCACTACACCACTTTTGAAATCACAAAAACTTTGTGAGAGATTTCCCTAAGTTCTGCCACTTTGGCGGTGTTTGCTGCAATGATGGGAGTATAAAGACACATCAGCACTTCTAGTATGACCTTTATATTAGGATGCTTACATTAAATGGAAGCTCCCTAACCAAAGCTGAGAAACTTTTGTTTCTGTAAGCATCCAACTTCCCCCTCACTAATTCACAAAGATCACCTGTGAGTCAGCATTCACTGCAGACAACTATGGGTTCCACACCTGTGTAAATTAAATTAACATCAGCTGCTTTAACTGAGGAACCCAAAATCTCAGTGGCTTAATACAACAGAAATTTATTTCTTGCTCATATATCAGTTCAATTTATGTGTTTGCAGGGGAGTTCCACAGGTTGTTCAGGCACAGACTCTTCCATCCCAACTTTCTGCAAACTAGATGTTGACATCCACGTAGCAGAGGGAAGAACAGAGATAGTGGAGAAGTCATCTCTGCCTTTTAGTCACATGGGCCCCAAAGTGATGAATGACATTTCTGCCCACACTTCATTGATGAGAATAGCTGTATGGCTTCACTTTCATGCAAGGGAAGTTAGTAAATGTAGTCCTTGGCTACTCAGCTGCTCCCAGGAATTGGAACAATGGAAGAAACTACACAAATCTGGTAGCCATGTCTACTACAGGATCACAGAGTCTCACTGCAGGAGACCCATGCTTAGTATAACTCAGCCTCCTAGGGCCACATATCTGAGCTGGATGTGTGTACCCTGGAGAATTAAAGAAACAACTCTCTGAGGATGCATACAAACCATGAATCAAACCATGCAGCCCTGAGCTTTACCAGGAAATATGTGTAGTTGACAGAAACACAAAGCTTCCGGCTAGAACTCCAGTTTTGTGAATATGATGAACAAGGTACTAGGATGGTTCTGCCTACTGCCCAAAGAATTCTCCACATGACTCATGCATAATGCCTGTGGCTCCGCCACTGTTCATTATTTCCTACAGCTTAGGACATGGTGCAAACACTCCTGGAAAAGAAAACAGGATAGGCACTTATCATCTCTTAAAAATTCGTATGAAACTCTGGCCTAAAGGCAAGGAGTACATGCAGTTGATGCTATTGGTGCTCTGCCCTGACCCCTTTACACTCAGATTGACCTACTGCCCAAGTTACTGACCCCCCAACTCCTTTGAGTGTTGGCTGCTCATGGCCCACAACTGTCCGTTCTGCAGACAACTATCCTCAGCCTAAAGGCATCAGCCTTTCCTGAGAGGTTAGGCAACCTTCACCCCAACCTGGGACAGCCCACAGCCAATCACTGACTGATAAGGGGCACAAAAAGCAAACTCCCATATCTCAAAAAAAGCTGACTCTGTGGTGCAGATCATGTGCTCCAGAGCATTCACTGGGACCAGGATGATACTGGGCCCCTGCCAAGACCCCATCCATCAGCATTGCCCCATGTCCTATCCTGCTTCTTCACTCCCCTTCTCCCAAGAGCCCTCCTTCAGTATGTCACATGCATCTGAATCCCTGGCTGTGATTCTACAAACCCTGACTTAAGATACAGGGGCTAGTTTTGAAGGAAGGAGAATGGAAAGGTACACTCATGGGAAGGGGAGACATGACTTAACTTACAGAGCTGCCAAACAGCCTGTGCTAACCAGAGGACTATAGAAAGGTACTGAAAGGGTGGACCTTGAAAGATGGTATAGAAGAGGACAAGAACAAAATGCTGCCTGCTTTGCTCTCCAGGGTTTGGTACACACTGATTCATAGGAAGAACCATGTTGTAACAAAAGACATCAACAGCCAAGAAGGTGCAGAGCTATAGCTGCTGAGAGGCTTTGCAAATGCTTTCAGGGCAGCAAGGCAGTGATGCACAGTCCAAGCAAGACCAAGTGAATGTCTTTGTCTTTTCATACAAAGCCCAACACATTTTATTTCTATTGGATTTCGAGGCTTTCTCCCCAAACTCATAATTCTGTCTCCCACGGAAATTGCTTAGTGGCCTTCACCTCCCTAACAAACTCTTTTTTGATGAATTGGCCCCTCTGGGAGCATAGTTACTGTAGAGAAAGTAGATTTGTTGACTTGCCATTCAAATCTGTACTTCTCATAATCCTGAATCTCTTTCATGCTCTCCTGTCCCCACTGTATCTCCAGAGAGAAAAGGACCAGCTAGAGGCCAGGTCCATGATGCAGAGGGATGATGACACACCTGTGGCTTATGACTTATCTATCTCTTTCCTTTGCATTATTAAGAATATGTCATGAAGTCCAAGAAACAAGGGAAAGGGAAAATTTGAGAAAAACCTGAGTAAAGTGCAATATATAATTAGAGGCAAGGGATGCAGGAAAGGGGGTCTCTGAATTGGACTCTTTCCCTCGAGAATTTGAGCAGGAGAATTGCTTCACAAAGACAGCAATAAATGGTTACCCCAAAGGAAATTTTATTTAAAGTAGAATAACTGTAGAATAAGAAAAGTAATTTAAGTGTGGTCATCCCAGGGATCCCTTCCTAGGTTTTTCCTCAGGGTTCCTTCCAAAATACTTGCATATATATTACTAACCTGGTTGTATCCAACTTAGAGGAAGGGAGGCAGGAGGTGTTCTAAAAATGTGACTAAATTCTCTTTTGCTGCCTGAAAATCATGTGATTCAAATTAGTCAAGAGGAGGAGTTCTTTTACACTGCAAATAATCATTCCATTTTAATTTATATAGGTTTATTTTTCATCTGTTGTTTTGTTTTGTTGTCCAGGTGATGAACACTTGTACATACGCTGATTCCATGAGAAAATTGGAGCAGAGGTATTCTAACTTGGTTCGTGTTGACTGGATTTTTTTAATTTCACCTCCCAGCCACACTATTCTTTCTTCAGTTCAAATATCACTGAGTGTCTCTGGTACTTAAAAATCTTCTAGTGGCTCCCTAGTGCTCACAGACCAATGATCAGTAGCAGGAAGACAGTTCCCAACTCTTGTTTCCTCTCTAAATCCCTACTTCCCCAAGCCTTACTTATCTAATTCCCCAGACACTAAAGAGCACCAATGTCGAGCCCCTCCTTAAATGTCTCCTTTCCATACCTTCTAAACCTTTTCTAACCACTCCATTGCTTATACCCAGTGGTACTGTTATACCAGCTGACAGACAGCCTTGCGAAGACTTTCTCCTGCACACCAGCCTCTTCTAGACTGCAAGCTCCTTGAAGAGTAAATTGATTTTTGAAACCTTGCACTTATCACAGCATCTGGCATTAGCTAAGTGTACAATCAACTTTTGTAGACTTAATAAATTTCACATTAAGTTTGCAAAGTATCCTCCTGCTTCAGCATATCACCAGTAATACGGGATTAAATTTTATTTAATTAAAAGCAAAATTCAGAGGGCCAGTTTTTCTCCATGTAATTATTACACACTAGAGTCAGAATCGATACATGTTTGTGTCAAATTTTCACACCAAAAAAAATGTAAAAACAACATTCTGGAATGACACATTGTTTGATGGTCAATATCTCCCTGGAAAAAAAACAAAAACAAAAACAAAAACAAAAACAGAATAGACCTGTAGCACCAAAGCTGCAGTTCTTTAATTCCTAGCAAATCACTGCGTTTCCATGACTTTGTCTTCATGGCAGTGTTTATCTCATTTAAATTTTATATCATAGTCTTAAAGGTCAATTCTCAAGTGGTTCAAGTTAGAAGAAAATTTGGGCTATTTTGTTTTTAATACCAGGAAACTCCAGGACTTGATATTAGTGTTTCTATCCTATTTTAGGTTCTGTCATGTTTTGTTGTAGGAATTTTGGGTGCATTTAGCTCTCTGGTTTTGGACTCAATAAATATTTATGAAGGATCTGCTGATATGGTTTAGCTGTGTCACCACCCAAATCTCATCTCAAATTATAATCCCCACATGTCAAAGGAGGGACCTGTAATCCCTATGCGTTGAGTGAGGGAGGTGACTGGATCATGGGGGTTTCCCCCATGCTGTCCTCACAATAGTGAGTTCTCATGAGATCTGATGGTTTTATAAGTGTTTGGAATTCCTTCTTTGCTCTTCTCTCTCCTGTCACCTTGTGAGGAAGATGCCTGCTTCCCCTTCTGCCATAATTGTAAGTTTCCTGAGGCCTCCCTAGGAAACTCCCATGCAGAACTGTGAGTCAATTAAGCCTCTTTCCTTTATAAATTACTCAGTCTCAGGGAAGTTCTTTATAGCAGCGTTAAAACAGACTAAGACAATCACACTGTCTGCCTTTGTTGGCTCAATGTAATATATTCTGACAAAAACAGGGACCACGTACAAAGAAAGCTGGATCATGTGTTAAACCTATTTTCAAGTATTAACATTCATTTCAATAGATACCAGGAAATTTGGATGTCAGCAATGTTAAGCATTGCTTTTGAAGATTCTAGAGAGTCACATATCGGTGGGCCTGCTGCCGAAGATTCATGATACTGATTCTAGCTTGGAGACTTTAAGCAGAAACCTGTTATTATGTACCTTGGTGTCTGTGGAACCTAAACATGAATTTCCCACCACCTGTGACTGACCTCATATCGGGGTTTTCTAGAGCTTGTGGAAATATAAAAACCCACTTTGTACCATTATCATCAATAACTATGACTTTATGGAGACAAGCGCTCTAGGAATAAGATCAGAATGATGGCAGCTAAGATTTCCCCATCGCTGTACTGAGTGCTTCACAGACTTTATCCCATTTAATCTCCTTGGAAATCCTAGACAGTGGTACTTTTATATGCTTTTTCTTTTTCTTTATTTTTTTTGACACAGGGTCTCACTCTGTCACCCAGGCTGGAGTGCAGTGATGCAATCACAGGTCACTGCAGCCTTGACCTGCTGAACTCAAGCAATCCTCCCATCTCAGCCTTCTGAGTAGCTGGGACTTTAGGCATGCGCCACCACACCCAGGTAATTTTTTTGTATGTTTTGTGGGTGGCCCAGGCTGGTCTCAAACTCCTAGGTTCAAGCAATCCACCTGCCGTGGCTGCCCAAAGTGTTGGAATTACAGGCATGAGCCACTGCCATTTTGAATCCATACCTTACCAATGAGAGAGCAAAGCCACAAAAATAAAAACTAGGAAATCTTACATTTTGGAAAGCTATGTATTCGAGGAAAGAAGAATGAGAGTAAAGAGGGAAACAAAGGCAGGCTTCCCAGTATTCCCTTTGACTGACTCTTGAAAGCTGCTGGTATTCACCTCACTCAATATGAGGTATACACAATCTACTATGGACATCCACCCAGAGGCTGCTGTGTTTCTGGGAGATGCTCAATGTTGGCTGCAAAAAATTCTGAACAGCAATCATGTTCTTGTTTGAGAATCTGCGAAAAGCAATGTGCTCCACTAAGCACTGACAATACAGTAGTAAATACGGTAGGCAAAGTCCCTATTCCCAAGTCACCTGCATTCCAAAGGGGTTAGGCCAGTAGTTGTTCAGATTGTCCAGGTTGTGTGGTCCTCTAGGTAATTCAATTTGGAGAAACTTCTTTCAAATAAGAACACCAAAAGTTATGAATATAAAATTAGGCACAAACGTGAATATTTAAAATAAAAAAATTTACAACAAATAAATTTGAAACCCGACAAATACCATAAATACCAAACTGCAGAAAAATAACATAACATTTTAATTAATTACCTGCTTAACCCAGCAGTCAGCATGGTTCCTCTCACACGTGAGGCACTAATAAATAAGTCTAAAGTGCTGATCGCTAAGATTACCTATGCACTACATTTTTATCCTATGGGTGCATTATAGGAGTCTCTTTCAAGGGCTTTGTGATTATGATAAAGACCAGGAAACAAATACTGCCTACCTATATCCTGAAATATCTACAATGACTCATCCCAGACTCCTCTACTGAAGCAGTGACTTAAGCAAACAACTTAAGGCTAATTAAATTCCATTACCATTCGTAATATTAAACTGAGTAAAAAGGTGACCAATAAAGAAGCCAACAGCACACCTATAATCCCAGCACTTTGGAGGCTAAGGCAAGAGAATTGTTGAGGCCAGGAGTTCAAGACCAGCCTAGGCAACATAATGAGACCCCTCCCCCCAGCAATATCTACAAAAAAATTAAAAAATTAAAATTAGCCATACACAGTAGCATGTGCCTGTCAGCTTACTTGGGAGGCTGATGTGGGAGGATCACTTGAACTGGAGAGGTCGAGGCTGCAGTGAGCCATGATCCGGCCACTGAGCTCCAGCCTGAGTGAAAAAGCAAGACCACGAAAAAAAAAAAAAAAGAATGGCTTGCAAACTGTAAATTACAGCTCTTACCCATGAATGGTGCCTTTGTGAAACATGGCATCGCTTTTCCACAGGTAAATCATCATGTTACCTCCAGAATTCTACTCCTCCATGCAGCTTCTCTGTGCATAAAATCCTTGGATAGAAGAAATGTCTGCTGGCCTAGAACTGATTTTAACACTGAAAATATTAAGGCCACATAACACAAGGCTGGGCAGGTGCATATCTCACCCAAAGCATCTGCTTTTCTGTAAGTAGCCAACCCATGTTATCAAGGGCCCATACAATCTTTACAGACCACTTTCAGGTAAAAGTGTATTGTTTTCAAAGGTTACTTAGAACTGAAACTACTTGGTTCTATTCCAAGGTACAACCTCAGCCAAGTGATTTGCTTAATGGGAATTGCCAAACATAAAAAGATCAAATAACAAATTTCATTAAGTTCAAGAATCTATGACTCCTACAAATCAGTAGTTAAAGAAATAACAAATAATTCAATTTAAAAATGGGTTAAGAAGTTGAATGGACATTTCTCCAAAGAAAACGTACATATGATTAATGGGTAAACATATATATTTTTAAATGGTCAATGTCACTAATCATCAGGGAAACACAAATTGAAATCACAATAAGATATTATATCATACCTGTCAGGATGCCTATTATCAGTGGAATCAAAACAACAAGTGTTGATATGGATATAGAGAAACTAAAACCTTTGTACACTGTTAGTATGGGTGCAAAATGATGCAGCCACTGTATTAAACAGTGTAGAGATTCCTCAAAAAATTTAAACTAGAACTACCATAGGATACAGCAATCACACTTCTGATATTTCTCCAAAGGAATGTAAATCAGGATCTCAAAGAGATATTAGCACTCCCATGTTCACTGTGATACTATTCATAATAGACAAGATGTGAAGCCAACCTATTGACAGATGAATAAAGAAAATGTGGTATATGCAAACAATGGAATATTATTCAGCCTTTAGAAAGAAGGAAATCCTGCAACATGTGACAATATGGATGAACCTGGAGGGCGTGAAATTAACTAAATAAACCAGTCACAGAAAAACAAATACTGTATGACTCCATTTATATGAGCAAATCAAAACTACAATGAGATATCATCTCACCCATTTTGGATAAAATCGCTTTTATCCAAAAGACAGGCAATCATGAATGCTGCCAAGGATGTGGAGAAAATGGCACCCTGTTGGTGGTAATGTAACTTAATACAACCACTGTGAAAAACTGTATGGAGGTCCTCAAAAGACTAAAAATAGAATTCCCATATGATCCAGCAATCCCACTGCTAGGAATATTCCCAAAAGAAAGGAAATCAGCATACTGAGGAGATATCGGCACTCCCGTAATTTCATTGCAGCACTATTTACAATAGCCAAGATTTGGAAGCAACCTAGGTGTCCATCAACAGATGAAGGGATAAAGAAAATGTGGTATGTATACACAATGGAGAACTATTCAGCCACAGAAAAGAATGAGAGCCTGTCATTTACCAGTGTGGATGAAACTGGAGATCATTACGTTAAGTGAAATAAGTCAGACACAGAAAGACAACCTTCACAGGTTCTCATCCAATTGTGGGACTTAAAAACTAAAAGAATTGAACTCATGGAGATAGAGAATAGAAGGATGGTTACCAGACGCTAGGAAGGGTAGTCGGGGCTGAGGTGCAGTGGGAATGGTTAATGAGTACAAAAATATAGTTAGATAGAATACATAAGATCTAGTATTTGGTAGCACAACAGGGTGACTACAGTCAACAATCATTCAGGACACAGTTTAAAATAACTAAAAGAGTATAATTGGATTGTGTGTAACACAAGGCAAGGATGAATGCTTGAGGCGATAGGTACCTCATTTACCTGGAGTGCATTTTACTCATTGTATGACTGTATCAAAATATTTTTTGTACCCCATAAATATATTCACTTACTATGGACCCATAAAATTATTTTTAAAATAAAGAAAAGAAACTTAGAAACTTTAAACATAGAATCAATATCTAAGTTACCTCCCCAAGTTATAATACCTGACTAAAAGAACAGAGGAAATAGAGGAGAAGAAATTATCAAATGAATTATAAAATTAAGTTTTCCAGTTGAAACAGCACAGCAAATTCCAGCCAAATAAAAGAAAAAGGACTCACCAAGACTCATTCCTATAAGGTCCATAAAACCAAGGATAAAGAAAAGATCCTACAAGGTTCTGAGGGTTAGAGAGGTGGGAGAATAGTTGCAGAAAAAAAAAAAACCAAAAATGAAATCAGAATGAAACCTGGAACAGGGGACCTAAAAATTCTAAACAAAGATGACATCCAGCACAAAAGTTTAACTCCTAAATTAATACTGAGATACTAGAAAACACATTTTTAATATGTGAGATCTCAAAAAAGTGACTCCCACATTTTTATCTTCTATAATAAAAAGACAATAGATAATGACTAAAGTGGATAAATCAAGAAACAGCAAGCATATGCAATTTCTTTAGAAATACAGAAATAAATACCAGGGTGAATAAAGCACTACTAATTTGGAAATAGTTGGCTTTTTGGAGTGGAACTGAGGGGTGAGAAAGGGTGAAACAGGAGATAGCTGTTTATTATTAAATCCCCTCCAGTACTACTTGACTTGTGGATCTTTGTACTTGTATTATATCAACAAATTTTTTAATTTGAGAAAGAGAACGATAGATATACTTGCTGTATTAGTAATCACCCAAAATGTGCTTTCCTAACAAAGTCAATTCTGACAAACTGCTGATGAAATTAAGTTTTTAATACTGGACTAAAACCACCCAGACACGTTTCACACACAGAACATGACCTGTCCGGCCTGCCTAAGTTCCCGGGTATTTGTGCTACAGAAATAAGTCTCTGCTGAGAACTGAGGCAGGGGCCACTCTAAATAAGGCCTGCAGACCAATGTCATTCCAGATTCTGATACAGAGGAGCCTCTGTTATCTTTTTTTTGATCCATGGTGACAAGGCTCTGCCCAGCACAGCATGATGACGGCAAAAATGTCAACTATGTCCCCTGAAATCATGAATGGAAATTCGGCCTCACTGATGACTCCAGAGAATCCTCCTTTATCCAGTGAAATGGACAACAGTTCTGTAACTCCTGAAAATTCTAATGTGGATATTACCCATATTTCTGCACCCAACACAGCTACAATCTCAAAAGAGAACTACTTGCCCATTGTTCACACAGCTCATGGGTTAACAAGAGGTAAGAAGGCATCGGTCGCTACGTTTCGGAAAGAACAGCTTCACTTCATCTGAGTCTCTGTGTTTCTGCACCAGGTGAGGAGGTGGAGGGATGTGAGGAGGGATACTTGAGTGCTTCAGCATCTATTAATGGCTTTTGTTGAAGATCTGTTGCTTGTTTACTGTCACCCCAATAGCCACCCAAGGAGAAGGTGACAATTTCTAAGACCCTAGTGGGCCAGAATATGCTCTTTCCTTTGATTCTAAGAATCGTCTGAGAAAATGTATAGCTTTCGCGGATGTTAAAAATAGAGACCGTTTTGTCAGGAGCTCTCCTGGGAGATGAGCTTTGCCCCACCCTCCCATCTCTTTTGAGAGGGAGAGAGGGAGGAGGTCCTGCTGCTCTGATTGCTGGCTGTGATAATAAGAGAGAAAAGGGTCGCACTACCTGCCTGCCCTTGTAGAAAAGCTGCTGTGGATATGCAGAAAGAAACCCTTTCATCAGAATACAGTTGAAGGGTTTTAATATGCTTTTTACTCTAAATTTATTTCTCTTTCAAAATGGTTGTAATCAAATCAAAATTATTATTTTATGACATCATTTCAAATTAAGATGGTTTTAAAGAAAGATATCATTGATCAAACTCCTACCAAGAGTGAAATATTTTAACATCATTGTTGCTCTGATTCTGCACAAACACAGCATATTTAGAAATGAAGAAATGGACAATGGGAAAAGGATCATTAGTCCACTAAGTCTCCCTAGATAGCACCATCTGAGGATAACCGGGGCAATGGAACTCTACCACTCTAAATAAGGTCCCTAGGTCAATGTCATTCTAGATTCCGGTAAATGGTACAAGCTTGCCTGTGAGATACTCAGAACACAAGTTTATTTTTGTTTCTTCTGTTCCTTGAAATGTACTCAGCTGGATAAAAAGTCAGGCAAACTCAAGACTTTTTTGATCACTATGAGAAAATTAAAGCCTTATGGCCAGTTCATAGTCACAATTTAGAAATTACATCTGATTGCTTCCTCCAGCAAGAAGCACAGAAGGAAATCCTCAGGCTTCTGTTTCCAAGTTGTTATTTCACCTTCTCCTTTACCTACCCTCCCACATCACGGCTGCCTCTAGGTTTCTTCTGGATCAGATATAGGGAAGGAGGAAGCAGAAAGGCACAGAGACTTCCTACCTGCTGTCCTGTGCTGACTGCCTATGAAACTGGCTTATGAAAAAGCCAAATCCATCTCTAGTGGGCACCTTCATGAACTCTCTGGCAACAACTCCGAAGGCCAGGAGATGCAGTTTTCCTCTAGGTGTCCCTTGGCCCTCCAACCCGGGGTTTCTCATGGTCCATTCCATAGAAACAGCCTCTCCACTGGACCTCCAAGGAGGTTCTCTCAGGAAAAATGTAAAATGACTGCAGATCAGCTCTTTCACATGTGGCCCACAGGAAAGACCCGGGAAGGACCCACAACAGCCCTTCTTTGCTACTGTAGCCCTCAGAACACTTTACCAGCCACCCTGTGGACTGAGAGATTTCTAAAAGATACTGTGCTCCATCGTCAGAACTTCATACTATTTAAGAAGTCCTGTAAAAGCTCAAAGCTATCTCATTAGTAGCTTAGGGAGGAATATGAGACTCACAGAACTCCATAAGCTCTCAAAAAACATCCCACCTTCTTTCAAGTCTTCTCTCTACATTCTTTTTGAATCTTTTAATATCCTCCCTACATGTGATGAGCTTGGGAATTTGTGAAATTGATTCCCACGTACTTCCTTTAAAAATCAGCATCTCCATCTGAAAACTTTCTCGTATCTTGATGACTCACTCAATAGTTACAATGAACCTTCTGATACACCGGTAAAGACCAAAACCAAGATTCAAATCCAGGCCTGCTAACTTCAAACCCATCCTCTTTGCTGCAAGACCATACTGATCCCAGGAACGCTACTGCCACTGACAGAACCACAAGGACTCCCTATAACTGGCACAAGATTTACCAGTACAGCCTCTATAGAGATGAGCAACCATTCAAGCTATTTTAGATACAAAGGTCAAAATAAAGTTGACATTTTAAGAAATATGCATTGTTCGTAGACATAGAGATTGATAATCTATAGGGAAGCCTCTCAAAATGGTAAGACATCAAGACAGCAAACATTCTCAGTAGTGAATATACAAAACACAGCTCATCTAATACAATTACCAATTGGCTCACCAGTGGGACCTCAGCAATTCTGCTGTGTCACTCCATGAATTATCAGAATTGGAATATCCATGAGAGATCCTCTATCTGGCACCCTCACCTTCTAATTAGGCAACCAAGGCCCAGAGAAGTGAATGACTAGTCCAACTAGCTAAGGGGGGAACAAGAACCAGGAGTCAGGACTCAGGATACCTTTTTTTTTTTTTTTTTGAGATGGAGTCTCACTCTGTCACCCAGGCTGGAGTGCAGTGGCATGATTCCGGCTCACTGCAACCTCCACTTCCCAGATTCAAGCGATTCTCCTGCCTCAGCCTCCCAAGTAGCTGGGACTACAGGTATGCCACCATGCCCAGCTAATTTTTGTATTTTTAGTAGAGACAGTGTTTTGCCATGTTGGTCAGGCTGGTCTTGAACTCCTGACCTCAAGTGATCTGCCCACCTCGGCCTCCCAAAGTGGTGGGATTACAGGCGTGAGCCTCTGTGCACAGCCCACTCAGGATACTTATGCCATGTCTTCATCCTTTCACTTGATATTTGGAGTGGTTTCCCAAAAATTTAAAGGAAGAAAAAGCATTAAGAGATAGAAGACATATTTTGAGAAATTACATTCTCAGTGATGAGGCTCAATGAAGTCATAAAATGGCACCTAGATTTCCATTTAGTTTTGCATTATTAACACTGTACCACTGTCTTAAGACTAGGGTACAAAACAAGACCAGAGGTAATGCTTGTTAGATTTTATTCATATGTCGTCTCTCCATTTTTATGCAAAAGCATAGCAAACTATGTATTTCGCTGTAAAGATAATTTCCCTAAATGTACTGAAAAATGAAGCTAAATGAGTCAAAGTATCATTTATGCTCAGCATGACACACCAATATTGCACCTCGCTTATTTAAAAAGTAAAACTCTGTCGCAGATTTTATATTTTGAGCCTCGTTTACATATTTGTTTCCAATCGTTGGAATATTTGCCTTATTATCATTGACATTTTCTTATTAGACAACTTATTCTGATAGCTAGACTAAAACATACAGATGGGGTTGGGCACAGTGGCTCATGCCTATAATCCCAGCACTGTGGGAGGCCAAAGCAAGAGGATCACTTGAGCTCTGGGCAACATAGGGAAACCTCATCTGTATGGAAAGAAAAAAAAAGCAAAACTTAGCTGGACGTGTGATATGCACCTGTGGTCCTAGCTACGTGGGAGGCTGAAGTGGGAAGATCGCTTGAACCTGGGAGATCAAGGTTGCAGTGAGCTGTGATCATGCCACTTCACTCCAGCCTAGATGACAGAGGAGACCTTGTCTCAGAAAAAATAAAAAATAAAAAAATTAATAAAACCTATCAGTGGGTCAAAATATGTTTCGAATGATTATTTATAAACAGGTGTCATTTCTAATGAATATGCTGAAATACTTAATATCTTGCTGCCAAACTACTTCAAACTCATTTGATATCTTTATTTCCATAATTGTTAAAGAAGCCACACATAGAAAAATAACTCAAGAAGTATAGTTGAAGATGGCTGAATAGAAACAGCTCCAGTCTGCAGCTCCCAGTGAGACCAATGCAGAAGGCTGGTGATTTCTGCACTTCCAACTGAGGTACCCAGTTCATCTCATCGGGACTGGTTAGGCAGGGCATCTCCGAAGGAAATGCAGCAAACCCAGTCAGGGGCTTACAGATGAAACTCTCTTCTCCCTCAGACTGAGCACCTAGGCGGAGGGACGGCTATGGGCAAAGCTTCAGCGGACTTAATCTTTCCTGCCTGCTGGCTGTGGAGACAGCAGCTGATCCTGACAAGGGATATTCTTCCAGCACAGCACAGCAGCTCTGCTAAGAGACAGGTTGCCTCCTCAAGTGGGTCCCTGACACCCGTGCCTCCTGACTGGGAGAAACCTCCCAACAGGGGTCGACAGACATCTCATGCAGGAGAGCTCAGGCTGGCATTAGGCCAGTGCCCCTATGGGACAAAGCTTCCAGAGGAAGGAGCAGGCAGCAATCTTTGCTGTTCTGCAGCCTCCACTGCTGATACCCAGGTAAACAGGATCTGGGATGGACCTCCAGGAAACTACAGCAGATCTGCAGAAGAAAGCCCTGACTACTAGAAGAAAAACTAACAAACAGAAAGCAACAACAACAACATCAACAAAAACTCAAAACCCAAATCCACACAAAAACTCAATCCAAAGGTCGCCATTCTCAAAGATCGAAAGTAGATAAATCCACGAAAGTGAGGAAAAAACAGCACAAAAACCCTGAAAATTCCAAAACCCAGAATGCCTCTTCTCCTCCAAATGATTGCAACTCCTCTCCAGCAAGGGCACAAAACTGGATGGAGAATGAGATTGACAAATTGACAGAAGTAGGCTTCAGAAGGTGGGTAATAACAAACTCCTCTAAGCTAAATAAGCATGTTCTATTCCAATATAAGGAAGTTAAGAACCTTGATAAAAGGTTACAGGAACAGCTTACTAGAATAATCAGTTTAGAGGGGAATATAAATGACCTGATGGAGCTGAAAAACATAGCACGAGAACTTCATGAAGCATACACAAGTACCAATAGCCAAATAAATCAAGCAGAAGAAAGGATACCAGAGATTGAAGATCACCTTGCTAAAATAAGGCGTGAAGACAAGATTAGAGAAAAAAGAATGAAAAGGACTGAACAAAGCCTCCAAGAAATATGGGACTATGTGAACAGACCAAACCTATGATTAATTGGTGTACCTGAAAGTGATGGGGAGAATGGAACCAAGTTGGAAAACACACTTCAGGATATTATCCAGGAGAACTTCCCCAACCTAGCAAGACAGGCCAACATTCAAATTCAGGAAATACAGAGAATACCACTAAGATACTCCTCGAGAAGATCAACCCCAAGACACATTATCATCAGATTCTCCAAGGTTCAAACAAAGGAAAAAGTGTTAAGGGCAGCCAGAGAGAAAGGTCAGATCACCTACAAAGGAAAGCCCATCAGACTAACAGTGAATCTCTCTGCAGAAACCCTCCAAGCCAGAAGAGAGTGAGGGCCAATATTAAACATTTTTAAATAAAAGAATTTTCAACCCAGAATTTCATATGCAGCCAAACTAAGCTTCATAAGTGAAGAAGGAATAAAATCCTTTCCAGACAAGCAAATCTTGAGGGATTTTGTCTACACCAGGCCTGCCTTACAAGAGCTCCTGAAGGAAGCACTAAATATGGGAAAAAAAATAGTACCAGCCACTGCAAAAACACACCAAAATATAAAGACCAATGACACTATGAAGAAACTGCATCAACTGATGTGCAAAATAACCAGCTAGCATCATGATGACAGGATCATATTCACACATAACAATATTAACCTTAAACATAAATGGGATAAATTCCCCCAATTAAAAGACACAGACTGGCAAATTGGATAAAGAGTCGACTCATCAGTGTGTTGTATTCAGGATACCCATCTCACATGCAAAGACACATATAGGCTCAAAATAAAGGGATGAAGGACTGTTTACCAAACAAATAGAAAGCAAAAAAAGGGAAAGGGTTGCAATCCTAGTCTCTGATAAAACAGAATTTAAATCAAAAAAGATCAAAAAAGACAAAGAGGGCATTACATAATGGTAAAGGGATCAATGCAACAAGAAGAGCTAACTGTCTTAAATATATATGCACCCAATACAGGAGAACCCAGATTCATGTAGAGACCTACAAAGAGACTTATACTCCCAAACAATCATAGTGGGAGATGTTAACACACCACTGTCAATATTAGATCAACAAGACAGAAAATTAAAAAGGATATTCAGGATTTGAACTCAACTCTGGATCAAGTGGACCTAGTAGGCAACTACTGAACTCTCAACCCCAAGTCAACAGAATATACATACTTCTCAGCACACCATCACACTGATTCTAAAATTGACCACATAATTGGAAGTAAAACACTCCTCAGCAAATGCAAAAGAACAGAAATCATAACCAACAGCCTCTCAGACCACAGTGCAATGAAATTAGAGCTCAGGATTAAGAAACTCACTCAAAATCATACAACTACATGGAAATTAAACAACACACTCCTGAAGGACTCCTGGGTAGATAATAAAATTAAGGTAGAAATAAAGAAGTTCTTTGAAACCAATGAGAACAAAGAGACAATGTACCAGAATCTCTGGGACACAGCTAAAGTAGTGTTAAGAGGGAAATTTATAGCACTAAATGGCCACATCAGAAAGCTGGAAAGATGTGAAATTGACACCCTAACATCACAATTAAAAGAACCAGAGAAGCAAGAGCAAACAAATTCAAAAGCTAGCAGAATACAAGAAATAACTAAGATCAGAGAACTGAAGCAGATAGAGGCACAAAAAACCCTTCAAAAAGTCAATGAATCCAGGAGCTGTTTTTTTTTTGAAAAAAATAACAAAACAGATTGCTAGCTAAACTAATAAAAAAGAAAAGAGAGAAGAATCAAATAGACACAATAAAAAATGATAAAGGGGATATCACCACTGATCCCACAGAAATACAAACTACCATCAGAGAATACTATAAACACCTCTATGCAAATAAATGAGAAAATCTAGACAAAATGGATAAATTCCTGGATACATACAACCTCCCAGGAAGAATTAAAATCGCTGAATAGACCAATAACAAGTTCTGAAAGGCAGTAATTAATAGCCTACCAACCAAGAAAAGCCCAGCACCAGATGGATTCACAGCTGAATTCTACCAGAGTTGCAAAGAGAAACTGATATAATTCCATCTGAACATATTCTAAACAATAGAAAAAGAGAGTCTCCTCCCTAACTCATTTTATGAGGCCAGCATCATCCTGATACCAAAACCTGGCAGAGGCACAATAAAAAAAGAAAATTTCAGGCCAATATCCCTGATGAAAATTGATGTGAAAATCCTAAATAAAATACTGGTAAATCAAATCCAGCAGCACATCAAAGAGCTTATCCACCATGATCAAGTCGGCTTCATCCCTGGAATGCAAGGCTGGTTCAACATATGCAAATCAATAAATGTAATCCATCATATTAACAGAACCAATGACAAAAACCACGATTGTCCCAACAGATGCAGAAAAGGCCTTCAATAAAATTCAACATCACTTCATGTTAAAAACTCTCAATAAACTAGGTATTGATGGAACGTATCTCAAAATAATAAGAGGTATTTATGGCAAACCCATAGCCAATATCATACTGAATGAGCAAAAGCTGGAAGCATTCTCTTTGAAAACTGGCAAAAGACAAGGATGCCCTCTCTCACCACTCCTATTCAACATAGTATTGGATGTTCTGGCCAGGGCAATCAGGCAAGAGAAAGAAATAAAGGATAATCAAATAGAAAGAAAGGAAGTCAAATTGTCTCTGTTTGCAAATGACATGATTGTATATTTAGAAAACCTCATCATCTCAGCCCCAAAACTCCTTAAGCTGATAAGCAACTTCAGCAATCAGGATATAAAATCAATGTGCAAAAATCACAGGCATTCCTATACACCAATAATAGACAAGCAGAGAACCAAATCATGAGTGGACTCCTATTCACAATTGCTACAAAGAAAATATACTACCTAGGAATACAACTTACAAGGGATGTGAAAGACTTCTTCAAGGAAAACTACAAACCACTGCTTAAGGAAATAAGAGAGGATACATACAAATGGAAAACAATTCCATGCTCATTGATAGGAAGAATCAATATCATGAAAATGACCATACTGCCCAAAGTAATTTATTGATTCAAGGGTATTCCCATAAAGATACCATTGACTTTCTTTGCAGAATTAGAAAGAAGTACTTTAAATTTCATATGGAACCAGAAAAGAGCATGTATAGCCAAGACAATCCTAAGCAAAAAGAACAAAGCTGGAGGCATCATGCTACCTGACTTCACACTAGGCTACAGTAACCAAAACAGCATGGTACTGGTTCCAAAACAGATATATAGACCAATGGAACAGACAAAACCTGACAAAAATGAGAAATAGGGAAAGGATTCCCTATTTAATAAATGGTGCTTGGAAAACTGGCTAGCCTTATGCAGAAAAAAGAAACTAGACCCCTTCCTTACACCTTATACAAAAATTAACTCATGATGGATTAAAGACTTAAATGTAAAACCCAAAACCATAAAAACTCTAGAAGAAAACCTAGGCAATACCATTCAGGACATAGTCATGGGCAAAGACTTCATGACTAAAACACCAAAAGCAATTGCAATAAATGCCAAAATTGACAAATGTGATCTAATTAAACTAAAGAGCTTCTGCACAGCAAAAGAAACTATCATCAGGATGAACAGGCAAGCTACAGAATGGGAGAAAATTTTTGCAATCTATCCATCTGACAAAGGTCTAATATCCAGAATCTAAAAAGAATTTAAATGTACAAGAAAAAAACAAACAACCCCATCAAAAAGTGGGTGAAGAATATGAACAGACACTTCTCAAAAGGCGACATTTATGTGGCCAACAAACATATGAAAAAAAGCTCATCATCATTGGTCATTAGAGAAATGCAAATCAAAACCACAATGAGATACCATCTCACACCAGTCAGAATGCTGATTATTAAAAAGTCAGGAAACAACAGATGCTGGTGAGGCTGTGAAGAAATAGGAACACTTTTACACTGTTGGTGGGTGTGTAAATTAGTTCAACCATTGTGGAAGACAGTGTGGCAGTTCCTGAAGGATCTATAACCAGAAATACCATTTGACCCAGCAATCCCATTACTGGGTATATACCCAAAGGATTATAAATCATTCTACTATAAAGACACATGCACACATATGTTTATTGAAGCACTATTTACAATAGCAAAGACTTGGAACCAACCCAAATGCCCATCAATGATAGACTGGATAAAGAAAACGTGGCCATATACACCATGGAATAGTATGCATTCATAAAAAAGAATGAGTTCATGTCCTTTGCAGAGACATGGATGAAGCTGGAAATCATCATTCTCAGCAAACTAACAGAGGAACGAAAAAACAAACTGCATGTTCCCACTCATAAGTGTGAGTTGAACAATGAGAACACATGGACACAGTGAGAAGAACATCACACACTGGGGCCTGTCGGGGGGTGGAGGGCAAGGGGAGGGAGAGCATTAGGACAAATACCTAATGCATCCAATGCTTAAAACCTAGATGATGGGTTGATGGGTGTGCCAAACCACCATGGCACATTTATACCTATGTAATAAACCTGCATGTTCTGCACATGTATACCAGAAATTAAAGTAAATTTTTAAAAAAGTATTAAGAAAAAGAAACCACACACAAAAATGGTCATGGTATTGATAATTATATAAGATTTACATATATATCACCATCTTATAAATGAGAATAAGAAAGTAACAAAACTAGGGAAGATTTTTTTCCATGAAAGAGATAATGGTCCAGTGCTGGATGCACCCCCTCTACTTAGCAGGTGTGTGATAACTCTTCTAAGACAAATGACTGATGATGATTGATTATATAAATTAGATTAGGATGCCACTTATTTAACCCAGTAACACTGTTTTACAGATGTGGAAGACAGGATCTGAAGGTATTAAAGAACTTGGTCTAAGGACACACAGTTAGAGCCAACAGTAGTCTTTTTCCTTTAACTTCCACCCTTTATGATTTGGTCCCTGCACACCTTTTATGTTTATTCTAATGTTTCCCACTTCTACCCATTATCCTGTGGTTGTCCACCACATCTCCAGATAAACCAGACTTCTACTTTTTGGAGCCCTGTGATTTCCATACCCGTGTCTTCCTAACTGTAACAGATACCTTCACCTAGAAAACATCTGCCCTCACTTTTCCTTTTGGAAACCTAACCCTGAAGCTGATCAGATCCCAACATCTAAGGCTGGTTGGCTGTGGTGCTCGGCTCCTTGCTCTGGTCTCTGTTCGCATTTACCGTGGAGGCATTGTCCATGTTTGTGTTTTACCTCCCCCACCAACCTGAGAACAGTTTTTAGGTTAATTCTGGACCTTGTTCTACTCATCTTTGTATTTCAGGCAATTAATGTCAACAGACAATTTACAAAAAACAAATAATAATAACAATGACTAAATACCTCTAAATGCTTATTGACTAGATAAGCACTCTATTAGTAGAAATCACTCTTCCTATTTGATGATAAAGCTTTCCATGAAATGCAGTTTATGGTCCAAAGCACCTTCCTTTGGCTCCCTGAGTGCCCTTTGGTGCCTCTGTATTACTTTTTTATCCTCCTCCCACCTCTCCTGTCCCAAAGCCCTCTTGGTATTTTTCTTAAACCCCTTTGCCTTCCCTCCCTGTTTTAACTTTTTTTCTTAGCCTCTTCACTTCTCTGTCCTTGTGCTACACAACCACTTAGCAGCACTTAACATTGCCGACCACTCTTTCTTTCCTAGAAACTCTTTGTATTCCTTAGCAATACCAACAGAACAAAATTCTAGGAATTCATCTTAGAGTCTTCTTTTCCCCTTTGTGTTGCACATCCCATCTATCAAGAAGTTTGATCAACTCCAAAAATATATATATCTCATTTTGTCATATCCTATCTATTCTAGCCTAGTCTAGACTAGCTTAGCCAAGACTATTCTCCATACCTGATCCCTTCTTGCCATTTCCACTTCTACCTCTCTGGTGCGATTCTAGTTTATTTCATAGGAGTAACAGGTAGCCTCCATATGGGTTTCCTTCTTTCCCTGAGCGCACCTTAGATTCCATTTTGTACACAGCAAACAGAATTTAATTTTAAAATGGAGATCAGATCACATCATGCCCCTGCTTAACTTCCCCCATTCGGATTTCTGCCTGGCCTCTTCACCCCAGGCCAGGGGTGCTGGTAATATAAACATCAGAAGGGTCTCAAAATCCGACTAACAGAGGAGATCCTATTTCCAAGGACAGCTTGGGACTTGTCAAGACCCATAATCTTGGGGATATCTTGGTGCTAGAACAATAGCCTAGACATGGTTATGTGGCATTGGGACAGAAGGACCGTAGAAGCTTGAATCAAATTATCAAAGAGACATGGAAGCAGTCTAATATTTTTCTTGCATGAGAGAGGGACCTGTGAGCCGGTGGGAGAGTCTTCAGTCAGGAGGAACAGCAGTGACTGATAAGGGCCAATGACAAGAAGGATATTTTAGTGCTTGCCCGTGTGGATGGATGATGAAGACCAAGAGCCATGACCTCACAGTGCACACACTCGTGTTTAGCACTGTACAAGTGCTAAATAACACAGACGCAACTCTATGGATTTGGGGAAATGAGCAAGACCCAGAATCAGCTTCAAGTTAGTTTCTACTGTTGGATACAGTGGGGATTTAACATAGAAATAAAATTTCAGGGCATTACAGGGAAGTTCTGCAATCCTTCATGTTATTTTCAGAACATTATTTTCTACTGCTTTGGATGTTTTTTCCATTTCTAATCATTTTTTATTCTTTTTCTGTAAGATGTATATTAAAAACACCATAATTTTTAAAGCCACAAGAAGGGATAAACATACAGTATAAGAAACTATTGATTGACAACATTTCATTTTCCTCAAATTTTCACAATTTAAAAAGTTATACTACTTTTCCAATATTGTGTTTGGTATGCATGGTGCTTTGGTATGCTGAGTGCTTTGAATTAGAGGAAACTGAAAGGCCTCAGAAATAAACCTCGGGACCAAGCTACCTCTCTGAGCTTCCTCCACTCCCTATCTCTCTTGTCCCCTTTCTTTCCAGAAGTACCAGGAGGGGCTTTCTCTGAAGTTCCCTTATCTGATTAAAGGAAGTTCTTGCAGAAGAATTGCAGTTGTCTTAAAACCGCTCCCTAGGAATCTCATCAAATAACTCACCAGGAATGGTTGATGGAAAGAGACTAAAAGTCATCACCTCACCCAGATAGACTTTTCATATATTCTTCTCAGGGAAACTCTGGGAGATTACCAGGGAGACTTTTGGGAGACTTTATCTGCATAATAAGACAAACTTTGTTTACAGTGAAGTTCCACCCCTCACCTTCCCACCACATCTCTTGGAGCTCCAAGGAGCTTTGTTCCAGGCCATTGTTCTTCAGGCTTATTCATTTCATCTGAGAGTCATGTACTACCCCTCACAATTGCCCACATTTCCCCAATCTCCCTTCCCCTCTCTCCTATGAAGAGGATATATAAGCTTCAACCATCTGACTTTTCTTTGAGTCTCATAATGTTACATGGCTCCTGTGCTTATACACATCAATAAATTTATATACCTTTTTCTCCTATTAATCTGTCTATTGTCATTCATTTCAGCAACACTTAAGAGGGAACATAAGAGAAGTTTTCCTTCTGCCCCTACAGTAAATGTAACAGGAATAATTGACAAAAAAAATTTTAATTAAACTTTCCAACTGCTTTTATTTCATATTTTAAAATATTACTTTCTCTTATTAAAAAATGTGATCTCATTACAGAATATGAAGATCAACAACAACAAAAAAGAACACTTATAACCGCAGCCACCCAGAGGCATTTAACAGTGTCTTAAAATCCTAAGGTTTCTACCAAAAATATATATATTTTTACCAGATCACCTGGATCTCTAGCCATTTGTGTTTAATAATGTCAGCAACAATTTGGTCAAGTACATGGACATATTATTTTCTGACTTCCTCAATTTGTAATTTCATGTCATTTCTGGAAGCACTCACAAGTTCTGATATCTATCCAGAGAGCCTGTTTTCCTAGGATGTACAGCCGGCAGTGGAGCTAACCAGCGCTAGGCTGGCAGGCACGAGCTCATGAACCACACTGTATCTAGGGTTGCTACTATAGTTGCTTCACCTCTAGCAAATTTTAAACTTTCACTTTACTAGTTATCTGTGCTCTTTATGCAGTTAAAGGTGGTTTCTAATAGCAAAGACTCTTTGGGAGACAAAAAAAAAAAAAAAAAGAAAACCAACAACTCATGATTTGTTTTTGTACTGGAGACAAACAAAAAGGCATTCTACCATAGATCCAAGAACCAATAATGTAAAAAATGCCGAGGTGGGCAGCTGAAAATATAGCCAGGAATAGAAGCAGAGACAAAGAAAGTAAGGATAAAAAAGGAAATCATCCAATGAATGCCAAACTGTGCTTTGAATAGCATGCACTGACAGAAGACCCTAAGTAATCCCTAGAGACCTTAAGTTCCCTGTAAGGAAAAACACAGCTAGTAAAACTAAAAGAATAGCAAAAACTATCACTAAAGGTGGCTTGTGAAGAAACACTAGTGCATTTTGCAGAACTAAGCTAAAGGCATTGACTTAAAGAGAGTTTTCCAACATTCAAGGCTCTAGGTAAGCTTTAGAACTCCTGATTTTAAGAAATAAATATTAATTAATTATTTACTTATTCATTCATTTACTATAATTTCTATTTTTTCAAGTACTTTATGAGACAATTCTGAGAGTACTTATTCCCAATCAAGACAGTGATTTACTATTTTATGAGATGACTTTAGCCAAGCAAGTAACAATCAGTGGAGAATCCTCTTAGACCTAAATTAGGTCAATGCAATGTCTGTTAGCAATTGCTATATTGTACAAGCCTGTTCAACTCTAATGATACAAGTCATCTTTATATCATCCACATATTCTCTCCCACACAGGAATATAACCCCTTTAGGGCAAATACCAAGTCCCTGTATCTCCCACAATTCTTAACAAAGCACCCGCCAAAAAACAGATCAATATAATAAAAGGAATATCCAATAAAATTAAACTACTTACTCTTTTATGAAGGTTAACAGCCTAGTACAATTTTCAGCTATTCCTTGTTAGAGGTGGCCAAAATCTCCAAGATAAAGCCATGAACTAACCCAGATTGAAACACCCTAACAAATTTTTAAATCAGCAAAGCCATCCTATTTTATTTTTCTTTCAAGACAGAGCTTGCAAAGCACTTGCACAATTGAATAGACTTTTATTTATTTGCCTTTTCACGTTGTTGGGTGAAATGTGAATTTCCACTTGTGGATTTCATTGATTTCTGTCAAGCTGGATAACGATTTGGAGAGTTAGTCTGTCCTTTCAGGAAGAAGGGAAAGAAAGATACTATATCAAGCCTTCTCCATTGTCAGCAAAATATTGGGAAAAACTACTCTGCATTGACTTTAAAAATGATAAGATGTATATCTCAGAATTCAAGCCATTTGGCTTAGGCCACTAGTGATATAACTCGTACAAAACAGGAAAATAAAAAGAACACTCATTTATTGGCCATTTCCAAGTAGTTCGGGGTGCCAGCAGTCTGGAATGCATGGGGTGTCCACCAACTAGCCCCAGGGAACTGTTCCAGTTCACAAATGATCATTTGGCATTCTAGGTGAGGGATATCTAAAAGCAAACACTGAAGGGCAGCAACAGGTCAGGAACTGACTGGGAGCAGCCACCAAAGGGACATAAGCTGCCCAGCAGAGGACAGGACTCCCAGCCCAACTCCACAGATGCAGGTTTTGATACCACTCCTTTCAGTTAAATAACAGAAGAAGCACAATTCAGAGAAGAGGGCTCAAAGATAATAAACTATTAGAATATGTGTATTATAATGCTTTGGGGATTTAACAAATGCAGTTAAGGATTACTCTTGGGCATTGTGTAAAATTTTTCAAAAAATATTCGGGTAATCCACAACTGACCTCAAAAGAAGGGTGTTGTAAGGAGTGCCAACTCCTGATTGGTCATATTGAGGACTGGAGTCAACGTCCAAAGCCCTGCATAGGGAAGAGACCTGGACACATGTTTCTAGCCAGAGCTTTGATTGCTCATTTCTGGAGGCACATTTAGAACCAGCTGACTTTGCATGCCCTTGGGGAAAATTGTTCATGGTCTGGCTGGGTCCTAAAACATCCATTGAAGGTAAAACATCCTGCAACTCTATTTCCTAACCAAAGAAAAAGTGAAAATCTGAAATGCAATTAGAGCCAGGACATACCTTTCTCTGGAAATAATGCTTCAAGTTCAGCAAAAAACGTCGTCGGAATAATGCTTCTCCATAGGTGAGTCTTATCCCTGGAAAACTGTAGGTCACTAATTTTTCCAGTTTTTTTTTAACATTTATTTTAGCAGAAGGCAGGGGCAAGAAAGCTAGATTCTCTTTTAAAACCATGGGAAAAGGGAAGCAGACCAGAAAGCTTCTTCAGAAGAGTCACTAAGTGTGTCCCATGTAGTCATCCTACAGCAAGAGACAATGCAGACTTCTCCAAGGGTGATACACAGAATCAAGAAAGGATTACGTGAGAATTTTAGCTTTCAATGCTTTTGTTTCTGTTTTCCAGTTCAAAATTCTGTGATTATTTATTCATGGCAACTTGGTCATCTTGATGCAACTTCTGGGCAGAAATATTCTGCTCTCCTTCCCTCTCTGTAAACTTGCCAGGTAACCCTGGAAGAGGAGAATTTGAGTTAACACCTCTATTAGATGCTAATTTTATGCACTTCTTTGGGTTATGTGTGACTCTCTTGCCTCCTGGACCCTGCTTAGGGCAAGAAAATCCCTTGCTCTCAGCTACGACCATGCAGCCTGGCCCATCTGCCATGTGTGTGTGGCCCCTGCCTCTGCTACCAGAATTCAAGCAACAGAGCTTAGCCATTGGTGAACTGTAGCTTGTACAAAACAGGGAAATAAAAATAACACTGCCCACACAGAATGGAATTTAACATACTTAATGACCATAGGCAGAGCTAAATGATGTGTATTAGTCAGCGTTCTCCAGAGAGACAGAACCAACAGGATATATGTATGTATGAAAGGGCATTTATTAGGAAGAATTGGCTCACACTATTACAAGAAGTCCCACAGTACTCTGTCTGCAGGCTGGGGAAAGAGAGAAGCCAGCAGTGGCTCAGTCCAAGTCCAAAAGCCCAAAAACCACAAAAGCCAACAGTACAGCCTTTGATCTACAGTCAGAGGCCCGAAGGCCCCCAGGTAGCTGCCAATGCAAATCCCAGAGTTCAAAGGCCAAAGAACTGGAGTTTGATGTCCAAGGCCAGGAGGAGCAGAAGCAAGCATCCAGCACAAGAAGAAGAAGAAAGAGGGCCAGAAGACTCATCAAGCAAACTTATCCCACCTTCTGCCACCTACTTTGTTCTAGCTGTGCTGGCAGCTGATTGGATGGCGCCCACCCACGCTGAAGATGGGTCTTCCTCCCCCAGTCCATGGACTCAAATATCAATCTCCTGTGGAAACACCCTCACAAACACACCCAGAAACAATACTTCACCAGCCATGTAGGCATCCCTCAAACCAATCAAGTTGACGCGTAAAACTAACCATCACATGATGTGACCTATAAGTATTATACTTCTGCACAGCAAAAGAATCAACAGAGTGAACAGAGAACATGGCAGAATGGGAGGAAATGTTTGCAAACTATGCATCTAACAGGGGACTAATATCCAGAATCTACAAGGAACTCAAACAACTCAACAAAAACCAAAAACAAATAATCCCATTAATAAGTGGACGAAGGACATGAATAGACATTTTCCAAAACAAGAAAAATAAATGGCCAACAGGTATATTTTTTTTAGTGTTCAACATCACTAGTCATCAGAGAAAACATTTTGTAGATAGAGATTCTCTACTTACCCATTTATACGTCCTTTTGTAGAAAGTTTAACATAAAAGACAATAAAAAACAAATGAGATTTATCCAGGAAAATTAAAATAAAAAGTAAACATAAAGCCACAATGAGATATTATTTTACCCCATGTAAGATGGCTATTATTAAAAAGTCAAAAAATAACAAATGTTGCCAAGGATGTAGAGAAAAGGGAATACTTATGCACTGTTTGTAGGAATGTAAATTATTACAAGCTCTATGGAAAACAGTACGGAGATTTTTCAGAGAACTAAAAATAAAACTACGATTCAAACCAGGAATCCCAGTCCAAGGTATCTACCCAAAGGAAAAAAAATCATATCATATGTCTATTACAGCACTGTTCAGCATAGAACAGAATAAGCAAAGATACAGAATCAACCTAAGTGAACATCAGTGGAAAATCAGATAAAGAAAAATGTGATATAGATACACAGTCAAATACTATTCCACTATAAAAAAGAATGAAATTATGTCTTTTGCAACAACATAAATAGAACTGGAAGTCTTTATTTTAAGTGAAAGAAGTCAGACACAGAAAGACAAATATCACATGTGGAATTATAAGTGGAAGCTAAATAATGTGCACAATGGATGTAGAGAGTGGAATGATAGGCATTGGAGACTCAGAAGGGTGAGGTAGTAGGAGAGGATGAATGATGAGAAACTACTTAATGGATACACTGTATATTATTCAGGTGAATAAAAACCCAGACTTGACCGCTACTCAATCTATGCATGTAACAAAATTGCCCTTTTACCCCATACATTTGTACCAAAAAAAAAAGGACTCAGAAGGCTGAGCTGGAAGGATTGCTTGAGGCGAGGAGTTTGACACCAGCCTGGGCAGCATAGCAAGTCCCAATCTCTACAGAAAATAAAATAAAACAAAGTAACCAGACATGGTGGCATGCACCTGTTGTCCTAGCTACTTGGGAAGCTGAGGTAGGAGGATCATTTGAGCCCAGGAGTGTGAGTCTGCAGTGAGCTATTATCATGCCACTGCACTCCAGCCTGGGTGACAGAGGGAGACCCCCACTCTAAAATAAAAAGAAGTGCAGGAGAGTTAACTCCCTGTGAAGCATACTTTGAACAATGGCAACAGGAAGAAGGAGGAAGTCAACCCCTACCACCCACATGGGCTGCTCTGTGGGCACAGCTTTTCCATGCAGGAGTCTTTGTCAGTGCCCTGTGCTGAGGAGATGCACCTGTGGGGCCCAGCAGTGTCTTTTCATAGCTCATTGTGATAAAGCAGTGGTTGGGGAATGCATCTCTTCACATCTTTCTTTCTTGGTGCACTTTTTCTTCACTTTGCTGCTGCTGCCTGGGGTTGCATTGCCCAAGTAAAGCATCAATATTTCACATCTTTGCATCAGATTCTGTTTTCTAAGAGATCAAGTCTCAGATTGAATTTATAAAGTTTCTCCTAAACTTGATTTTTGAATTATGTCATTCATCCAAATTCTAGAATTGAGACACAACTAAAAGTAAGTTCTAGATCCTTGGTAGAATACTAAGATATATGCAAATCATCAATTTTAAAATACAGAAAATCAGCCAGGCACAGTGGCTCATGCCTGTAATCCCAGCACACTGGGAGGCCGAGGCTGGTGGATTACAACGTCAAGAGATCAAAACCATCCTGGCCAACATGGTGAAACCTGGTCTCTACTAAAAATACAAAAATTAGCTGGGTGTGGTGGCACATGCCTGTAGTCCCAGCTGCTCAGGAGGCTGAGGCAGGAGAATCACTTGAACCCGGGAGGTGGAGGTTGCAGTGAGCCAAGATCACACCACTGCACTCCAGTCTGGTGACAGGGCGAGACTTCTGTTTGTTTGTTTGTTTGTTTTAAAAATAGAGAAAATCTTTGAAATTTTTATAAGTAAGTACCTTCTTTCAAGTACAATAAAAATGTTACTGTAAAAAAATAAGGTTACAGTCAAAATCTATAGAACTCTATGATGAACAACAACAAAATAATTATCAAAGATTCTCATTTTTCCTCTTCATCCACATTATAAAAATAAATACGGTATAGGAGACAAGTAAAATTTCCACTGCAATGAACTTCATGCTCTAGACAAATTGATTTCTTGTGGTTCAAAACATGTATATTTCTTGGCTGGGAGCAGTGGCTCATGCCTGTAATCCCAGCACTTTGGAAGGCCAAGGCAGGTGGATCACCTGAGGTCAGGAGTTTGAGACCAGCCTGGCCATCACGGTGAAACCCTGTTTCTACAAAAAATACAAAATTTAGCCAGGTGTGGTGGCACACACCTGTAATCCCTGCTACCTGGGAGGCTGAGGTGGGAGAATTGCCTGAACCGGGGAGGCAGAGGTTTCATTGAGCCATGATCATGCCACTGCACTCCAGCCCGAGTGACAGAGTGAGACTCTATCTCAAAAAAACAAAAACAAACAAAAAATGTGTATTTCTCAAATTGCTGGAATTCATATTCTCAGGCAAGTGAAAATAAAATAGGTATGTCCAAACTCTAAAATAATTAGAAAATGTAAGCCACTGAAGTAAAAACAGTTAAGAAAATAAAAGACACCATGAATTCTCCAAATGTGTAAACAGATGTACACATTGTCATTTTCTTTTGAAGGGTAATCAGGATCTGAGAAGGAAGGGGATAATGAGAATAAGGCATGCAGTGAGTCAGGCCCTGGGAATTCAGAGGTAAATAAGATACAGTCCCTGCTGTTGATGAAGTCACAATCTATAAACTACAGGCAAATAAAAACTCAGCACAAAAAAAAATATGAGAGTACCTTAGTATGCTCAGGCCGACACAAGAAAAAAACATAAACTGGGTGGTTTATAAACAACGGAAATTTATTTCTCACAGTTTGGAGGCTGGAAGTCCAAGATCAAGGCACTGGCAGGTTTGGTGTCTGGTTAGGGCCTGTCTCCTGGTTCTCATAGATGGCTCCTGGTCACTGTGTCTGCACAGGGCAGGAAAGGATAAGGGCGCTCTCTTGGACCTCTTTTGTAAGGGTGCTAATCTCATTCATTAGACCTCTATCCTCATTACTTAATTATCTCCAAACCACACCACCTCCACATACCATTGCAT
Source organism: Gorilla gorilla gorilla (assembly GCF_029281585.2). NCBI lineage: Eukaryota > Metazoa > Chordata > Mammalia > Primates > Hominidae > Gorilla > Gorilla gorilla. The sequence continues at coordinate 98,397,898 of NC_073243.2, read as the reverse complement.
TGGTGAGTAGGTTTCAGCATTTGGATTTGGGGGAGAACAAACATTCAGACCATAGCGGAAAGTAATAAATTATATGTCCTGAAAGCACAGATGACAGTTGCTAATTCACCTTGGAGGAGGTCAGAGAGATTAGTAGGTTTTTCTAGGTAATATGCTACTGTTAACTGAGATATGAATTGGTTTAAGGAGAGAAAATAATAGTTTTGGTTTTCAACATGCTGAATTTGAGGTAATACTTGCTCATGAAGGTGATCTGTAGACAACTGAAATGCCGACCTAAAGTTTAGGAGATACTTCCCGTGTAAAAAGAAGATATGACATTTGAAAGGACATAGGTTATATTGATTTCATAGTATGAGACAGTCCAGGGAGCACACATCAGTAAAACGGGAGTGGGCTGGGAGAAGGCAAAAAGCCCAATTTTGGAGTCCTTGAGAACACACATATTTAGAATTAAAAGGGAATTAGAGAAAGAAAAGAAAACAGGCTGAAGAATTAATATTGTTAAAATGTCCATACTACCCAAAGCAATTTGCAGATTCAACTCTATTCCTATCAAACTACCAATGACATTTTTCACAGAATTAGAAAAAAAAAATAACTATTTTAAAATTCATATGGAACCAAAAAAGAATGTGAATAGAAAAAGCAATTCTAAGCAAAAAGAACAAATCTGGAAGCATCACATTATCTGACTTCAAACTAACCTGCAACTTTACAGTAATCAAAACACAGGGTACTGGTACAAAAACAGACACATAAACCAATGGAATAAAATAGAGCACCCAGAAATAAAGTCACACACCTACAACCATATGATCTTTAAAAAAGTCGACAGAAACAAGCAGTGGGAAAGAACTCCCCATTCAACAAATGGTGCTGGGATAACTGGCTCACCATATGCAGATTGAAACTGGACCCCTTCCTTGTACCATATATGAGAATTAACTCAGGATGGATTAAAGACTTAAATGTAAAACCTAAAACTATAAAATAAAACCTAGGAAATATCATTCCGGAAATAGGCCCTGGCAGATTTCATAATGTAGACACCAAAAGTGATTGCAACAAAAACAAAAATTGACAAAAAGAACCTAATTAAACTAAAAAGCTTTTGCACAGCAAAAGAAACTATCAATGCAGTAAACAACCTACAGAATGGGAGGAAATATTTGCAAACTATGCATCTGACAAAGATGCACTTAGGCAACTTAAACAAAAAACAAATCACCTCATTGAAAAGTGTGCAAAGGACATGAACAGACACTTTTCAAAAAGGAAACATGCACACAGCCAACAGGCATATTTAAATAAAAACTGCTCAACGTCACTGATTGTTACAGAAATGCACAGAAAACCACAATGATACCCCATCTCACACCATTCAGAATGGCTATTCTTAAAAAGTAAAAAAAAAAAAAAAAAAAAAAATCAATAGAAACAATAGTTGCAGAGGAAAGGAAATGCTTATACATTGCTGATGGGAATATAAATTAGTTCAGCCATTGTGGAAAGCAGTTTGGTGATTTCTCAAGGAACTTAAAATAGAACTACAATTTGACCCAGCAATTTCATTACTGAATATTTACTCAAAGGAATATAAATCATCATTTCATAAAAACACATATAAATTAATCTCTGCACTATTCACAATAGCAAAGACATGGAATCAACCTAAATGCCCATGAACAGTGGACTGGAAAAAAGAAAATGTGGTATATATACACCATGGAATACTACACAGCCATTAAAAAATAATGAGGTCATGACCCTGGCAGTAACACGGATGGAGTTGAAGGCCATTATCCTAAGTGAACTAACTCAAGAATAGAAAAACAAAAACTGTGTGTTCTCATTTATAAGTGGAAGCTAAACATTGTGTACACGTGGACACAAACAAGGGAACAGTAGAAACCAGGGTCCACTTGAAGGTAGGGGATTGGAGGAGGAGGATGTTCCAAAAACTACCCATCATGTACTATGCTTATTTCCTAGATGACAAAATAATCTGTACACCAAACCCCCATGACACAAAACTTCACTTCATAACAAACCTGCACATGTACCCCTGAACCTAAAAATTAAAAATTAAAAACAGAAGAAAGAGCAGTCAAAATTAGGAGGAAAAACAATAAAAATATTATCTTAAATGAAGTCTGTAAAGTTTTAAAGAGGAAGAAGGTACTCCACAGTTTTCAATGCTACCAAATAGCCAACTGAAATACCCAAGAAAAGTTACCACTGGATTTGGCAGTCAGTAGGTCATACTAAGAGAACATTTTCAGAGGAGGAATTAACCAAACCAGATTGAAATGATCTAAACACAGAATGATAGGCAAGGAAGTAGAAAAGGTGAAGAGACACCAGCATACAACACAGAGGTTCTGTCATTACACTCGGTCGTAAAAACTAAATAGCATAAAACACAATTGTTAGGTACAGTCTGTTGCACCTCTTTCTGGGGTCTGCACCATCTAACTTCATCTGCTCCCATACACAGTTTGATGTTCTTTGGTGTTATTTGTTGGCTCCAGCTTAAGGATCTTTTGAGGACCCTTCTGGGTTCTGTGGCTAGCTGGGATGTAAATACTTAGTAACTCACTATGGGGAGTAATTCCTGCTTGGATAAAAAAGGCAGACTCCATATGTCACATGAGCTGGTGCTTGTATAGAAACTGTGCCAGTCATGTGTCTTTTTCTCTTAAATTCATTTTCTGCTCTTCCTTTAAGGAACTACATTTTCAAGGATCCCTTTTCTGGATTCCACATAGCTTTAACCATTGGATAGTACTGGCAGAAGACTGGAGGGCAAGAAGAAAGAAGTCAGATATTGGGAAGGAGTAGGGGCATTTCTCCCTCTTGCTCTGTTTCACACAGCACACCCAGCAGTGGTGTCTTCCATGGAACTCTAGATTTCACCACGTCCCTGTCATGATTCTCACTCCCTGAAGGAGACCCTGGTTCCTGTGTTCTGGTAACACCACCAACACCACTGCTTCCCAATGTCTCTCCAGTCTTAAGAGTGAGCATAGCTTCTGGCTGTGTTACTAATCTCTTGAGTGTTTCAACCATCCCATTTGACTTCTCAGCTCTTCCCTTCCCTAAGGACAAATTCCCTGAATGAAGCTGCCTCTGTTGAAAGGCTCGAGTGGTTTCTGTCTTCTGATTGGACCATAACAGAGAAATCACCATAATCAGATATCATAATCAGATCTAGGAAGCACAGTTTTTGGATTATTAGCAAAGACCTGTGTCTGTGTGAGTGAGTGTGTCTGTGTGTGTAGTGTGTGTACAATTGTCCCTTGATACCTGCAGGGAATTCATCTCAGGGCCATCCACAGAAAACAAAATCTGCACACACTCAAGTCCTGTAGTCACCCCTGAGGAACCTGCGTGTACAAAAAGTGGGCCCTCCATATTCTCAAGTTTGGCATCCCTTGATTACTGTATTTTCCACTCACATCTGGTTGTGAATGTGGAATTCACCCCTAAGCGGGGACCAACTTTTATTGAAAAAAATCCATATATAAATGGACCCCTGCAGCTCAAACCCATGCTGCTCAAGGATCATATTCAGCCCTCATCATTACACTCTCCTACCCAACCCTCAACCAAAAGTGACAGAAGTTTAACAATGTCTTTCCTAATAAAAAAAATTAAATATGTTAAAAAAGCAGTATATTATGAATACAAAGAAAAACAATACCCTGAAGAACAGAAATGTTATTGTAAGGGCTCCCAGACAATGTAGGCTGATATCCCTGAAGAGTACATTAGTTGAAGAAAAAGGGAGAATATTGGGGGTTAAGAGGTATTAGTAAGGAAAGGTACACCAAGATAAGATGCATACAAAATGTGCTACACAAAATCTGAAAAACTGGGGTTATTATCCTACTTAGCCAAGTATAGATCTATAGGGTGAGGGGAGGTAGGACTCAAGGGGAGGGGAGAGAGAGGGAAAGAACTGTACTAGAAAACAGGGGAAAAGAAGAGTATTTTTTAAGAGAAACAAGTATATTAAATATAAGTCTCTGCTGAAATAATTGGGCAAATACAGCCTGTGTAGATATGACTTTTCTCAAGGGCTAAGAACTGAAATGCCATGTTTCTCATTGGGTTCACCTGGGGTGATTCATTAGAGTCATTTATGGTGCCTTAAAAATGAAATAAAATAAAAACAAATTCCTGGACCCACCACTCTACAATTATTAAAACAGACTCTCTAGAGGATGATGCTTTCAAATCTTTTTTTAAAAGAAAACAATAGAGGAAATTTAGAGTTCTCGAAGTTAGAGAACCCCAGGTGAGAAAAGAACCTGTAAGACTTCCAAGGGAGGACAAATACTAGCAGAGCTGAATGATCTCCTGATATCCAACCTGTAGTAGAGCCAATCTTCATTAAGAGAAATGGGAAAATTTTTATCATTTTAGAGATCTCAAGATCTAGAAGAAACATTTCACAATAAATATTTTGGGATAGTCTGCACACTGAGAGTGGAAAGTTGCTTCCAACAGACCTGGGTAAGCCTTCTGTTTGAGGACTGATATGGTTTGGCTGTGTCCCCACCCAAATCTCATCTCGCATTGTAGCTCTCATAATTCTCACGTGTTGTGGGAGGGACCTGGTGGGAGGTAATTTAATCATGGGTGCAGTTTCTCCCATACTGCTCTCATGGTAGTGAATAAGTCTCACGAGATCTGATGGTTTTATAAGGGGTTTCCCTTTTTGCTTGCTCATTTTCTCTCTTACCTTCCCCCATGTAAGATGTGCCTTTCACCTTCCACCACGATTGTGAGGCCTCCCTAACCACGTGTAACTGTGAGACCATTAAACCTCTTTTCCTTTAATTTTACCCAGTCTCAGGTATATCATTATCAGCAGTGTGAAAAATGGACTAATACAAGGACCATCTGGGAGGATCCTGTCTCTTCCTAGTCCAGAATGAAATTTTTATTTCTATGTATGTTTTATTGTTTAGGATGTAAATGTACCTCTGAATTTCCCACAACCCCTTTTCTTTTTTCTGCATTTGTGGTTTTGTTCTGAATTTTAACCAACTTTATTCACTATAGTAGTTTCTTTTAACTCTCAATTGGAAGGTTCTGGGACATTAAACAAAACAAAATGAAAAAGTCTCTTTTAAAAATATTATTTTATTGAGCTATTTGCTGCACTTATTTTACACACAGCATGATGATTACTTTCTCAGGCTTTTTTTCTTTCCTTTCTTTCTTTTTTTCTTTTTTGTTTGTTTAGCAATAACTAGATAAGATATCTTTAGGAGACAGGCATAGACACCCAATACTAAATGCCTAGCATGTTTGAGGGAGTTTCCAGACCATTTGTGACACCACATAATAATAAAACATTTTCAATAACTGGCACAATTTTGAAATGAAAATTGAGATTGGTGTTAAATTTTAAAAGCAATTTTGTTTGGAAATATTAGTTTAGTCTGCAAAGAAACATCAAAACATACAGCTAAAGGGACTAACAGGCTTTGAAGTTTTAGCAATAGACTGTGAACATTTCTCATTCTTTTATTTTTCTTTCCTCCCTTTTCTTTCTTCCTTCCTTTTTTCCTTCCTTCCTTCTTTCATTGCTTCCTTCTGATATATATGAAAGATAGAATAGTTAGCCAAACAGTCATATTCTTTGCCCTCATTGGTCTATAGTCCAATGAGGCAATCAGAGATTAAGCAAATAATTGCACAAATAAATGTAAAATTTTAAAGGAGATATAAATATAAGAGCATCTGACAAGGAATTTGATGTAGTCAGAGGGTCAAATGACAGGTTTCAGTGCCTTTTAGACATCCAAGAAGAAAGGTTACATAGGAGATTGGTTATATGGTTGAAGTCAAAAAATGGGTTGTTGCACATTACTGCTGGGAATGTGAATTGGTAAACCCTTATGAAAAACAGTATGCAGGTTGCTCAAAGAAATAAAGATAGAACAACCATATGATCCAGCAATCCCACTACTAGGTATATATCCAAAGGAAATAAAATCAGTACGACAAAGAGATACCTGCAACCCCATGTTCACTGCAGCATTATTCACAATAACCAAGATATGGAGCCCACCTAAGCGTGCATCAATGGATGAATGGATCAAGAAGATGTTGTATACCTACAATAGAAAACTATGCCCATTTTATTTACTTATTTATTTATTTATTTTGCTCAGAGCTTTGTATGTATTGCTCATTTTTTTATTTTTATTTTTTATTATACTTTAAGTTTTAGGGTACATGTGTACAATGTGCAGGTTTGTTACATATGTATACATATGCCATGTTGGTGTGCTGCACCCATTAACTCGTCGTTTAACATTAGGTATATCTCCTAATGCTATCCCTCCCCCCTCCCCCCACCTCACAACAGGCCCTGGTGTGTGATGTTCCCATTTTAAAAAGAAGGAAATCCTGTCATTTGTGATAATATAGATGAACTTTGGGGACAATATGTTATGTGAAATAAGCCAGGCACAGAAAGACAAATACCACATGATCCCACTTATATGTGGAATTTTTTTGAGTGGAACTTATAAAAGTAAAGTATAATGGTGATTATCGGGGATTTTTCAGAGGGAGGTGAGGGTGTTGGAATGATGTTGGTCAAAGCTTACAATATTTTAGTTAGATAAGTTCAAGAGGTCTATTGTACAAGATGGTAATTATCATTAATAACAATGCAGTGTATTCTTGAAAATTGCCAAAAGTAAGTATTAGGTGTTCTCATCACAAAAAAAAGTTTATGAAGTAATGCATGTGTTGATAAGCTCAATGTAGCCCCTCCACAAAGTATACATTTTCAAAACATCATGTTTTACATAATAAATACATATAATTTTTATTCATCAATTTAAAATTTTAACTAATTAGTTTTAAAAATAGATGAGTTGTAGGTAATGATTGTGGTTAATAGATTGATTACAGCCTAAAACTATTCTGATCGACAGGTGTTTCCTTTAAACTATGAATGTGGATAGCCTGGATGAAGTTCATTCCTTCAAGTAATGATTACTAAGCATGTGGCACTATGGTAGATATATATGTAGTTCTGGGCATTAGAAAAAAATAAAGATAAAAGAAATATCTTTCTCTTGTATTTAATTAGACCAACCTGGTCATTAGTCTAATTGAAAAGGCAAGATAGATATGCTTGGAACAGTTAAGTAGAAAGCCCTACATAATTCAAAGCCAAAATGAGAATTGAGGTAAAAGCTGATGGGAAGTCCAAGGGCAATCAAAGGCTCCACGCAGAGGGTTAGGAATGGAGAAGAGAGAAAGGGAAGAGAAAGAGCTTCCAGTGAGGGAATAGCTATACCAAAGCACATATCTGCATAGAAAGTAGAGAGCCTGGAAAGACAGTGGTAGCTAAGCCAATTCGGTTAGAGAGTTAGTAGAGATGTTGATTGGAGCCAACATCAAAGGGTAGGGTCTGTGTATGCATATAGGTGTCTAGGTGTATGGGCATATACGTGTATATGTGTGTATTAGGCTGATGCAAAATTAATTGTGGTTTTTGCCATACTTTTAATGGCAAAACTGCAATAACCTTTGCACCAACCTAATAAATATATATGTACATCATGTATACGTATTATCTGTTAATTAGTACATAAGACTCCAAATACTTTAAAAATGTAGCCAAGATTGAGACTCATAGGTTGAGAATAGGTAAGAATTTGAGCCAAACTTTATAGAATTTAGGAATTGAGAAGATAAATAAAACTGAATAGCTCACCACACAAACACACCTTCTCTCTTGGTGTTCTCCATCACCCTTTGCCCAGCACTGTGGGCAAAGAGAAGAAAGCTATTGCTTATTATCACTGACTGTCATTCAAGTCACCTCAAAGGCTTAGAAAAAGCTGCCAGTAGTTCGAATGTCCTAATATCTGCTATTTAGTTGTTTTTTGTTGTTGTTTTTGGTTTGTTTAGTTGTTGTTGTTGTTTTTTTTTTCCCTGCCTCAGGTTTATTTGTACAAATAGCACAGGAGAATCCCAGCCCCATGCAGACGGTAGCCCGGGGGGGGTCACACCAGTCCTTCTGTCCTCAGGTTGGCAGACAGAGATCTCTACTCTGAAGCCTTTGTAGGGCCCTGGGCACCTCTGGGAGCCTGAGCTGGAACTGAAGCTGGAGCTGCAGCCAGGGCCTTGGTTTGATCCTTGGCCTTGGCCTTTGGCTGGCACAGCCTGAGCCCCTTGGCAATGCGGGCACGAGCACGCTTCCCAAGCTTGGGGTGGGCATTGTAGGCAAGTCGATCTAGCTTGCAGCTGACACCCTTTGGGGTCTTAGGCTCAACCTCTTTGGGCTTTACGAGGATCTTGATAGCCTCAGCGCGTGCACTCATGGCCTTGGCATTGTTGGCCTGCATCTTCTTTAGGCCCTTCTTGTGCTTCTTGGCAAAGTGCATGTTGCTCAGGAACTTGGAGTCCACCCTCTTAAGAGGGTCATATCTTTGTGATCGGGGTTTCTTGATACCGTTTCTGTGCTATTTTCAGGACTGGTTGTGTGTGGTGTGATTCTTGGTCTCCGCCATGTCTGCACCTTTGAGACAGGGTCTTGCTCTGTCGTCCAGGCTGGAGTGCAGTGGTGTGATCTGGGCTCACTACAACCTCCACCGTCTGGTTCAAGTGATTCTCCCACCTCAGCCTCCCAAGTAGCTGGCATTACAGGTGCGCCACAACGCCTGGCTAACTTTTGTATTTTTTGGTGCAGATGAGGTTTCACCATTTTGCCCAGGCTGGTCTCGAACTCCTGACCTCAAGTGATCTGCCCGACTCAGCCTCCCAAAGTGCTGGGATTACAGGTGTGAGCCACCATGCCAGGACTGCTGTTTAGTTTTAACTTAACCCTATAAAGAAGAGGGAAATCTCATCACTCTCTATGTATGCCTGAATAAAATTGCAAAAAAAAAATATATGTAGGCAGTACATATGAGCAACACCATCCAGCCACTGCCAAATGAAGAATAAAATCTTGGAAATGCTTCTAGTTGTATTAAAATGCCTTTGTCATCATAGAAATAATCTATCATTAGGGAAAGTCTTTTGATATCATAAGTAGAAAATGAAAATGCATTTGCTTTGTTGATAGCTCTTAAAATATGGGCTTTTTTGTTATTGTACTGCCTGTCACCACCCCTCTCAGGCTATAACCAACTCAAATTATCACAGAAGTAAACAAGGTAGAAGGCTTTTCTTAAACAAATGATTCTTGAAAATACACTTAAGTAATTGTACTTAAGTACAATTTCTTAATTTTTTTTCTTTTTCTTTGTTGCATTAACCAGCCCCTTTCCCTTTGTTTCACAAAAAAAGAACCAACCTTACAAAAAGGAAAAGATGCAAATGCTTAGAAAAAGCAGTGTATAATCTCTCTGAGCATGGGCTCTTCCTCTGCAAGACAAGGGCAGTGTGTCTTGATACTGGTCCAGTGTCTATCATAACCAGGTGGGGCTCCAAGCATCTCATGTCTAGCACCTCAGTCACCCCTTACCACTATGAAGTGGCCATCCTCTTATTCCAGTTTGGACCACTGGCCCCCAGTCAGATGGTCCCAAAGCTCCTGAGGACAAAACAAAGTTTCAAAGGCAGGCACTTTGGCACCAGCATCTGTGCTGTTAACCACTATGCTACACTGTCCTATAAAACATGCCAAGCCTAGCTCCTAGGATTCTCCTGCAGACCAAATGGGACAAATTATATAAAGCACTTAATACTTTGTAAGGAGATATAAAAAGTAAGTTAATAATTTGATGATCCTGGGGGGAAATGAAACATCCTAGGCTAATATTACTGATGACTTACTATTCCAAGATTTTCACTAAAATGTTGCCTGATTTGGCACGTCAGATAATTGTGCAGAAAACAGGAGGGTTTTGCATGTTTCATGGTACCATAAAATATTATTACTAACATTGTGTCTCAACATGAGTAAAGTATAGTCTTGATAATATGCAATACCTTATAGCTGTGGTGTTCTAGTTATAATTACACATAAAATCTATAACTTATTTTGAAATGTTGTCATACAAGCTCAGAATATAAAATTGTTATTTAAAGTCATTCTATATTTTAGGTTAGGTATGTATTATATTTAGTGCACTGTCATTTCCTGAAAAATTCTGAAATATTTTTTAATATAATTCATTTGAAAAACTATACTGTTGGGATTATCAAAACTAATTGTTTAATCTTAAACCTAGGCTTACTCTATCAGTTAAGAAACATAGGCATTCGAATGTGTACTTTTATCATTACTCCTTTCCCATCGTTTTTCCTCATTTGCTTATAAATCACAAGAATATTATAGAATCATATGACAATCTAAATGTTAGAAATTGTTCTGTATTAATGTAAAGCATCACAATTTTCATTATCACTATTATTAACATAATTATATATAATATATAATTTGATACCCATGAAATTGTCATTCTTGGATTTCAGAAGCTTTTTATTTTTTTCATTTATGTAATGTTTTAGAAAAATATTTTATTGTCTTCTCTTGCTAGAACCTCGTTAAATCCATCAAAGTGACTTGTACTTGGTTAATCATTAGTTTAGTAAGCAAGAACTTTGTGTGAAAAGTTGTGGAATGCCTAATGGTTATGCAATCGAAAGGCCACCCCATGCAATGTGGCAACACTGACAAAAATCTTAAAGGTACATTGTCCTAAATCCCCTCCTGGGAGGTTCTTACCTAGGTCCTTTCCCTCCATCAGTGGGTGATCCTTGGGTAATCACAAACATCTAAGAAAATGAATAACCCAAAATTCTAACACACTGATTATTTGAAAGGATATGGTATATCATAATTGTTTCAAGAGTTGAATATTGATATTTGTATTTAGATAAATATCATGATAAATATAAATAAATATTGATATTCTAATATTTATTGTATTTAAGATATTTAAAAGGATGAAGTAATACTTAAAAAATTGATTAAGTACTAACTATGTGTCAGCTACTCTGCTAAGGGTTTTGTGTACATTACAGTTAGAAAGAAAGAAAACGTATTCAGCTGAACATACAAGGTGTTTATGTGGAGCCAGGGATTAGATGGTGATATCATTTGGATGTGTGTCCCAGCCCAAAACCATGTTAAGCTGTAATCCCCAGTGTGGGAGGTGGGGCCTGGTGGGAGGTAATTGGATCATGGGGATGGAGTTCTCCTGAATGATTTAGCACCATCCCTTTGGTACTGTCCTCGGGTAGAGAGTGAGTTCTCTCAAGATCTAGTTGTTTAAAAGTGTGTGGCACCTCTCTTCTATTCCCCCCAACCCCTGCCCTGCTGTCTCACTCCTGCTCTGGCCATGTAATGTGTCTGCTCCTCCTTCGCCTTCTGCCATGATTGTAAGTTTCCTGAGGCCTCCCCAGAAGCTGAGCAGATGCCAGCATCAAGCTTCCTGTACAGCCTGCAGAACCAGGAGCCAATTAAACCTCTTTTCTCTATAAATTACCCAGTCTCAGGTATTTATGTATAGTAGTGTGAGAACAGGTTAATACAGATGGGATATTAGGAACCTGGGTCAAATTTTATAGTATTCAATGATATTTCATTCTAGGAAGCTAAGAATGCTCTGTTTGGCTTTTCCCCCTGACGTTAATGATAAGTAATAGGGCAGAAATGGAAGTCACTTTATTAATAGCAGGCCACCACCTGATACGCTCCCAGAGTAGAATTCGTGGTGAAGTTGGACAGGAGCCCACAGCTCAGGCTAGAAGTCTAACAAAGCCACAGTTTCCCCCTAGATTTCTGGATTGCTGTAATGACAGGTACAGTAAGGCACAGATATGAAAAAAGGAGAGAGAAGAGAGGGAACAGGCTCCAAGGGAAATAGCCCAGTCACCAGTATCACAGAGTATCAGCCAAAGACACACAGATGAGCCACTCCTACATGAAGCACTAAAGGATAACATTCATAAAAATATAAATGTATGACATATAGTAAAAAAAGGCAAAATTTTCCAGATATCCCTGGTTATTTGCATCTATTCATGACTATATGTAGACAGTGGGATTATGGATATTTTTAATTTTCTTAATTATTTGCTAATTTTCTTATAATGAAATTGTAGTGATTTGAATTGAGAATCAATATTTTTAACCTGAATTTTTTTTTAGAAAGCCATTGAACAATGTAGATGTCTCTTGGAAGTTTATGTTTGTTTTATCTAAATATGCTCTGTGGGAAGCCCTAGGCCAGATATTTAATTCATGTAGTACTCATGATAATTTGTGCTGTTATAATCTTAATTATTAATTTTACCCTGCCTATGTTCACAAGGCACATATCTCATTTACCCCACCTTAGAGGAATGATGGATATATTTTTTTTTGCAGGCTCCATTGAATTCTTGTAGTTACCACATTAATACCAACATCATCATCATTATTATCATAAGTAATTAAGTGTACTTATGCACTGATCCCTTTCTAGATATTTTACACAGATCTCATCAATCCTTGAAATAATCCTATGCAGTATGTTCCAGCATCACCCCCATTTCAAAGATAAGAACATTGAATCGGAGAGAGGTTAAATGCCTTGTTTTTCTAGATCACATGGCTAGAAAATGGTGGAACCGGGATTTGATCCCAGATAGCAGATTTCAGAGCCCAAGGTCCCAAACTCTGTTTTGCTTCTCCGAAGCACATGGACAAAAAGGAGAGCTGGGAATAATGAGAGTTAATATGAAGTTCACACACCTAGAACCAAGCAGAAATGAGCAGTGTTTCTCCTCCAGCTGCATGCTAGAATTCTTATTGGATGAGCTGTATGTCTTTCCCGGCATGAGTACCTGAGAGTATGCACCATAAATCTTGTCGTAGAGGTTTTCTACTGGGTCACATTTATCCATCAGTCCAAATGGCAAATGGGTTAAAGAATACTTTGAGTCCTTGAATATAAACTTTATGTATGGTATAAGAAGAAGTATAATGGAAAGTCCAAATCTACTTTCAGTTGAGGACAGAGGTAGAGTCCACAGTCACTGAGACTTTAGGACATGTCCTGTCTTCACAGCTCAGATTCTATCCTTCTCGGTCTAGCTCCACTTACCTTTCCCAACTTGGATGCCATTTTAACAGTCTACTCAACCACTACCACCCAGACATTCTGCCATGCCTACCTTACTGTTTACCAACTGTGGGAAAAGCTGACCACCTGTTCCTGCTAATTTCCCGCTTCTGCCTATGAGCTGCTAATAATTATAAGAAATAAAACCATGACAATTGGCTGGACTATAAATGTTCATTGTCTGTTTCAATTCAGCCTTTCTCTACCACTCAGTAGCAATTTTCATTTAGTTCTGTTTTATTCCTCTTTCCTACAGTGGCGGATATTGCCAAACTTTTCCCCCTCACTCCATCCTTCCATCTCTATTCTTCCCTCACAATCATCAGGTTGTCTGCATCTTGATCTTCTTACAAGATTAAGACTGTCAGATTTGAGTTTCCTCCATTTCCACCCCAGATTATGAAAATCTCTCTTATCTTCAATCTGTAGGTATTCTCATTCCTACTCTTAAGAGAAGCATATCTCCACCCTTGACTACAGCAACCCCTTCTCATTGAGCTCATTGGCCCTCATCTTCCTGCATTTTCTTGCTTCATTCTTTATACTTTTCATCTGGGAAATATGCATTATCTCCTTCTTCACTTATGCATTTGAAATTTGGTCATGATTTCCTGCTATTTAAACAAAATAAGTGTGTTACCAGCTTTCCAGCTTTCCAAATCAGAGTCTCAATATTTTTTTCTCCTCATCTCCCTTGGTCAACCAATTCCTTATCACATTCATTCATTCAACAAATATGTATGTGCAGTCCTAGTATATGGCTCTATCCTAGTAAATGAAATAGGCAAAAATCTCTGTCTCTTGGAGCTTACATTCTAAAGAAAAACAGGCAATAAAATAGATTAAAAAGTAAAATATGCTCAATGTTAGATCATGCAAGAGAGAAAATTAAATTGGGGAAGGGAGATATAAAATGTCAGGGGATAACAAGTTGAAGCAATAGAGAGGGTGAAAGAGAAGTGCAACAGTCTGGAGGACATGAAAGAATTTGCTGAGTAAACATTTGGGGCAATCGTACACCAGGTAGAGGGAACAGCAGGTACAAAATACTGAAGGCTGGATTATACCTGATGTATACCAAGAATACCAAAGAGGCCATGTAGCTGGAATAGAATGTACAAAGGAGAGACCAGCAAGAGATAGTGTCAGAAAGGTATCATGGAATCATATCTAGTAGGGATTTTGTAGGTCACTATACAAACCCACTTCCACTATGAAAATATGTTTCAGTTAGGTTAGAGAATTGATCCAAGATAAGAGTGCATTCTGCAAAATAGGGGATTATTTTTTGTACATATAACATAAAGTTCAAATAAAAGCAGTCCAGAACTGCTATGACCATCATGATCCAAGCTCCATTTAAGTATCTGTTCTGCTTTCATCAGCTTGTGACTTCTATTCTCAAGATTACTTCATAGTAACAAAATGGATGCTGGAACACCAGTCATATGCCTGCATTCCAGCTGAGTAAGCCCCTTTAAAGGGAATTCTCAAAAACCACCACCTGATATATGGTCTTTTATTTTATTGTCTATTCCTGATTATAATAGGGGTTACAAATCATAGATTTTAGCTAAACACATTGCCATCTCCTATTTAGGGAGAGAGGAGGTTGAATGGGCAACTAGCTGCCATAGATAATTAAAATTGTTATAGCTTGTAACCAGAAAACAAAGAAATTGCATACATTTAAAAGTGTAAGTCCAAATTTGGAAGGCACTTTGTCCACAAAAATAGATACTATAAAAATGCTATTAAAAGTAAATATGTAAACTAACTTTTCAAACTGTTTTAATGAGTATTCCATCAGTGGGAAGTTTTTAAGAACACTGGAAAAGCTCTTTTAATTATGATATGTGAAAACATTACTCTCAAAGAGAATTATAAACAAAGAGACACTCAAGAGAGGCATGGATCTACTCCATTCTTATTACGGCACAGAAATTCAATTATGATAAACCATTCCACAAATTATCTACCAAATTTATATTCTCTCAGGAAGACTGATTAGGCTTGAGAGTCACTTTACCAACTTTAAATGTTACCCACATATACGTTTGGGAGTGCCATACAGACCTCAGGGGAGAGAGAATAGATACAAAATACAAAGTAAGCAATCATAACATTTAAAAAATATAAAGGCAAAATTAAAAGAAGGGGAAATCATTCAGTATATCTGCTGGCATGTTAAGTAGAGAAAGGAGGGAGATGGATTTGTAATTTTAAATTCTTCTTAAATAAGAAAAATCATAGATTTTAGGCTTTATCCCTAAAATTATTCTGTGAAGGTCTCAAAATTTATTGAGGTCCTTGACATTCCCATTTCCACGGATGATTTATTCTACAAAATTATTTCAGACCCTGTAAGGTGGTTTTTCAGCAACCAGATGGTACAATCTTCCAATGCAGAAGTTTCATCTCTACCTTCAGGAAACAGTAACCCAGAGTCATTCTCTATGGGTGCTAAATGAACATTAATTAATGATGAATGGGGGATGCTTTACCATCTGTCGAGTACTGATTCAAAATATACTGTTGTTACTTAATTGGATTATTTTTAGTCTTGTAGTTTCAGCTGGGTGAACACTAATGGCTGGAACTGTGAGATGTCTTGGCAAATCATAACTCCCATTTTGAATTCCTTGTCTGGAGGGGTGACTAATTATTGAATGATAAGTAATCCAAATAGAAATGAAAGGTCCTTTCTAACACTTGGTTTTCTTAAATTGATAAAGCATCCTTCAGTAGAATAATTCAAGTCATGGATAACAAGTGATATCCAGGAAGACTAGGAGTTAATGCAATGAATTACAAGAAAAAAATTTTTTTAAAGGGAAAATAAAACAAATGGGATTCACATATATAATAACTAGCACATCATTTTTGTTGTCAGTAAACAAACCCTCAGCACTTCCTAGCACATATCAAAGTTGCTGTGCTCTGCTACTCTCTGGAGAGAGGTACTGTGATATGCTTTGCCAAGTCAGTCATTTCAAATTAATAATATGATAGCCATTTCTTTATAAAGGAGAAATTGAGATGTTTAAAAAATTACTTAAGGCAACAGATTTCTGAGAGGTTACATTAGATTTTTTCAAACTTTCAAATTAGACTTAAAAAATAAGTAGTTGGCTGTGGCAGGGAGAGTTGTGGTTCAATTTTAGTGTATTTTCTTGAGTCCCTGGATTTCATGCTAGAATGACTTACTGATAGCCCAAATAAAGTGTTGCACTTCATGTGATTTTCCTAGTCTGCTTTCAGCTGCTCCAATACAATATAACCATTTCAGATATTTGACGACATCAGATTTAAAAGACAATTTAAATCGTGCATTTAAGAAGCATGTTCAGATTAGCGGAGTACACTGCAGAGGCCAATTGCCAACCTTCAAATCCCAATTTCACCACGTACCTGGTGTGTTCACTTGGCACACCTGCTTGGCCTCTACAAGCCTCAGTTCTAGAAGAAAGTTAAATATTTTTAAAAAATCTATACCATAAAGTTGTTTTGAATATCACATTAAATAATGCATGTAAGGTGGTATGGTTTGGCTCTGTGTCCCCACTCAAATGTCACCTTGAATTGTAATAATCCCCACATGTCAAGGGTGAGGCCAGGTAGAGATAATTGAATCAGAGGGGCAGTTTCTTCCATACTGTTCTCACGGCAGTGAATAAGTCTCATGAGATCTGATGATTTTATAAATGGGAGTCACCCGGCACACACTCTCTTGCCAGACGCCACGTAAGATGTGCCTTTGCTCCTCCTTTGCCTTCTACCATGATTGAGGCCTCCCTGGCGACATGGAACTTGAACTTTGAGTCCATTGAACCTCTTTTTCTTTAAAATTACTCAGTCTCGGGTACGTCTTTATCAGCACCATGAGAGCAGACAAATACATAAGGTTTTTGTATGGACCTGAGTATATTAGGGTTCTCCAGAGAAACAGAACCACTAGGATACATATAGCAAGAGATTTAGTATGAAGGATTGGATCACATGACTATGGAAGCTAAGAAGCCTCATTCTGCTGTCTGCAAGCTGCTGAAGGCCCAGAAAAGCCAATTTTTTGGGTCATCCAAGTCCAAAGACCTGAGAAACAGAGGAGCCAGTGGTGTAAGTCTCAGTCCAAGTCTGAAAGTTCGAGAACCAGGACAACTGATACCCAAGTACAGAAGAAGATGGATATTCCTGCTCAAAAAGAGAAAGTTAATTTGTCATTTCATTGCCTTTGTGTTTTATTCAGCCCTCAACAAATTGGATGGTGTCCACATACACTGGTGAAGATCATCGTTGATCAGTCTACCCCTGCAAATGCTCTTCTTTCCCAGAAACACCCTCAAGAACACACCCAGAAACCATGCTTTACTAGTTTTCTGTGCATCTCTTAATCCAGTCTAGCTGACACATAACATTAGCCATCACACTAGGACTTGACATATTTTCAATAAATGCACATCGTGTATATTATATAGAAATTTCCAACTACACCACTTGTCCTATGGGAGGCATCCTCCCAAGGGTCACTTGTACATGGTCCCCATGACATGGACCCAGGCCAAGGAGGATTTAACCAGGGGAGAAAGAATGAATGAGGAGAGAACTGGTAGAAGTATGGAATAATTTACCTTCTTTTGACCACAGTGGGGAGGTAGAAATTTGGCTGCACCACAGGCTCTGAAGTCAGATGCCTGGTTTGAATTTCAGTGCCATCATTTATTGGCTTTGTGATGTTGAACCGATTGATCTAGAGTTTCTGTCCTTCAGTTTCTTCATCTGTAGATTGGAAATAATTACAATACTAATCCTAACTGATCGAGTTGTTATGCAGAGTTCTCAAACCAGTGTCTGGTATAAGATGAGCACTAAAAACCCTCCACATTAGCTCTTTGAATTATTATGAATTAGAGTTAGATGTCAGTCAGGAAAACAGAGTCACTGAAATACTATGGTAATAAGAGGCTCGCTATAGCAATTAGAGCACAAACAAATGTAGGAAGAGTTGGGGAAGTGAAGGTCTGGAAGATGGAGATGGAGAATCAGAATAAGTCACTAACCATAATGGTCAGAAGGAATGTTATCTAGTGCTTGGTTTTGGCATTGGAGTTGTTTGTTGGTGGGGCCAGGAGTTGGAATCTAGAAGCTGAGGTCTGCTGGGCACAGCTGCATTGGTCTGTCACTGTGTTGGCTGACATGGCCTTCTGAGAGTAATACTTTCTGGTCACTTCCATTTTCCAAATGTCCATCCTAAAATCATATATGGAAGGGGATTCTGGGAAACATAGTTCACAGACTTAGATGGGTTCAGTAACTCCAAGTTGACAATGTGCAATCAAGCAGAGAGGTCTTGTTTTGGCTTGGGTTCCCTTAAAAACAGATCCTCATGTAAGGGTCTAAGTGTGAATAGCTTATTTTAGAAGTGATCCCAGAAGCACTAGTAGAGGAGGAAATAGAGAGACAGGAAGGAAAGGAGGCCAATACAGAGTGAGTGCGTGCAGGCTAAGCCCACTGGCAACTCGAGCTCAACCCTGCTGGGGTCATCTGGGGAGCTATGTAGAGTACATTTGGAAGGGTAAGAAAAGCCACACCCAAATCTAGAAAACTCCCAAGTCCACATTCTTTCTTAAATATCTACATTTTAAACGCTGTGATCTACATTTTAAATATCTACATTTTAAACGCTGTGGAGTTCTCTCAAGGCCTGGGGTTGGGAGGAGTAATAAACCGAAGTTGGAAAATTCTTCCTTCCTTCATGACGCGGTTAGAAGTTGAATAGTCCCAGAAAATGATGGTCTACTATTCAATAACTGCAATAAACAAATTCAAACATCTCCAAATCCCTATTTCTTCCTGAAACCACTACAGATCCTTCAAACTCTAGTATAAATGACTCCTCACTGAGCACCCCTCCCCTGACAGAACAAATGCCCCTCTCACAATATTCAAAACCTGTATCTATTTTACTACTTACTTTATGTATCACAATTATTTCTATTTCTGGATGTCTCCCCCACCAATCTTGGAGCATCTTGATGGCGGATGTTGTGTCTTAGTCAGTTCTGTATCATCAGCACCTAGGACAGTGCATTTTGAGCCTAAAGGATGCTTAGGAACTGTTTGTTGAATGAAATGGACAGATGAATAAATGAATGAATGAACAAACAAGTGAACAAATGAAATATTTTATGACCCATCACTATCACTATTGTTACAATAATATAATGTCAGGGATGGAATTCTCCAAGATGGAAATCTTTTCTGCTCAGTTAAAATTAAACAGTCAACAGCTCAAAATATACATTCCAATTTGCATCCTAGAATATGTATAGCTTTAAAAAATAAATAGTAGCAGCTTTTATTTACAGAATAAATGTTTACTCTGTGCTAAACGCTATGCTATGCTATACCCTTTGGGTACATCATCAGTGTTAATCCTGATAAAAGTGTAAAGAAGTGTAAAGAATATTGTTATTCCCATTTCTGTATGTACTGTCACTTAGACTAAACATTATGGAAAAAAATTATGCCATTAGCACATTGCACAGCTAGGATTTAAACCTCAGCCTGCCTGATTCTAAAGTTTATGCTCTTCACCTCTACTCTGTAATACCTTTAAAAATGTTACAAATAAATCAAGGTATGTGGTTATTCATTGTGGAAGAAAATAATAAAACAGCTCCAAAAGCTTATTGTTTTGCTTTAGTTTCTACCTCTATTTGTTCAGGGCTTCAGGGTGTATGTAACTTTGATAACTATTTTATTGGGGGATGTTTAAAGTGACTCTATAAAGAAGCCCTTTTATCACTGCAGCATCTAGGTTTGGCAGTGGTTCCAGTTTCTCTGATGAAGCTGTTTCGTCTGTGATTTCTTTGCATTTAATGTGCATGTGTGTTTTACACTGTGTCCAACCATTCTGGTGGTAGCATATGGTTAGTTTTGTTAATTGGGCTTTTTGTTATGCTGTGTCTGCAAAGCTCCTTTTAATTTATATTCAAATGTTTGTCATTCTCTAGCAGTCTGTTTTGTGATGTCTGTGTTTGTTTTGTGACCCATGACTATAGCATGTTTTTCAATCTACATTCTGACAGATTATTCAAATATGCCCACCATGTGTTGGCTATATACTACAATATAATTCCTGCTCTATTTCCTTAATTAGGTAACAAAGTTGGAGGAGGACGGTTTTGGCTTCTTCTAGGTAACTACATTGTTAGGAATGATATAGATCGGGTGAAAGTTGGTTTCTTTGTCAAAGACAGAATGCTAGATGATTCAGGTAGCATCAAACATTCATAAAAGCCTACTGATATGGTTTGGCTGTTTGTCCCCACCCAAATCTCATCTTGCATTGTAATTCCCACAATTCCCATGTGTTGTGGGAGAAACCTGGTGGGACGTGATTGAATTATGGGGGTGGGTCCTTCCTGCACTGTTCTCGTGATAGTGAAAGAGTCTCATGAGATCTGATGGTTTAAAAAAAAAATGGGAGTTTGCCTGCACAGTCTCTTTCTTTGCCTGCGCAGTCTCTTTCTTTGCCTGCTGCCATCCACATAAGATGTGATTTGCTTCTGCTTGCCTTCCGCCATGATTGTGAGGCTTCCCCAGCCATGTGGAACTGTAAGTCCAATTAAACCTCTTTCTTTTGTAAATTGCTCAGTCCAGGTATGTCTTTATCAGCAGCGTGAAAATATACTAATACAGTAAATTGGTTCCAGTAGAGTGGGGTGCTGCTGAAAAGATACCCAAAATGGGAACCAGGTAACAGGCAGAGGTTGGAACAGTTTGGAGGGCTCAGAAGACAAGGAAATGTGAGAAAGTTTGGAACTTCCTAGAGACCTGTTGAATGGCTTTGAACAGAAGTCTGATAGTGATATGGACAATAAGGTCCAGGCTGAGGTGGTCTCAAATGGAGATGAGGAACTTGCTGGGAACTGGAACAAATGTGGCTGACTCTCGTTATGTTTTAGCAAAGAGACTGGTGGCAATTTGCCCTGTCCTAGAGATTTGTGCGACTTTAAACTTGAGAGAGATGATTTAGGTTATCTGGCAGAAGAAATTTCTAAGCAGCAAAGCATTCAAGAGGTGACTTGGGTGCTGTTAAAGGCATTCAGTTTTAAAACAGAAGCAGAGCATAAAAATTTGAAAAATTTGCAGCCTGACAACGTGGTAGAAAAGAAAAACCCATTTTCCAAGAAGAAATTCAAGCCAGCTGCAGAAATTTGCATAAGTAACAAGGAGCAGAAAGTTAATCCCCAAGACAATAGGGAAAATGTCTCCAGGGCATGTCAGAGGCCTTTACAGCAGTCCCACCCATCACAGGCCTGGAGGCCTAGGAGAAAATAGCTTTGTGGGCCAGGTCCATGGTCCCTGTGCTGTGTGCAGTCTAGGGACTTGGTGCCCTGCATTCCAGCTGCTCCAGCCATGGCTGAAAGGGTCCAGTGGAGAGCTTGGGCTGTGGCTTCAGAGGGTGCAAGCCCCAAACCTTGGCAGCTTCCATGTGGTGTTGAACCTGCGAGTGCACAGAAGTCAAGAATTGGGGTTTGGAATCTCCACCTAGATTTCAGAGGACATATGGAAATGGCTGGATGCTCAGGCAAAAGTTTGCTGCAGGGGCAGGGTGCTAATGGAGAACCTCTGCTAGGGCAGTGCTGAAGGGTATTGTGGGGTCAGAGCTCCCACGCAGAGTCCCTACTGGGGCACTGCCTAGTGGAGCTGTGAGAAGAGGGCCACCACCCTCCAGACCCCAGAATGGTAGATCCACTGACAGCTTGCACTGTTTGATTTGAAAAGCTGCAGACACTCAATGCTAGCCAATGAAACCTGCCAGGAAGGAGGCTGTACCCTCCAAAGCCACAGGGGTGGAACTTCCCAAGACCATGGGAACCCACCTCTTGCATCAGCATAACCTGGATATGAGATATGAAGTCAAAGGAGATCATTTTGGAGCTTTAAGATTTGCCTGCCCCACTGGACTTTGGACTTGCATGGACTGTACCCTCTTTGTTCTGGCAAATTTCTCCCATTTGAAATGGATGTACTTACCCAATGCCTGTGCCCCCATTGTATCTAGGATGTAACTAACTTGCTTTGGATTTTGCAGGCTCATAGACAGAAGGGACTTGCCTTGTCCCAGAAGAGACTTTGGACTGTGGACTTTTGAGTTAGTGCTGAAATGAGTTGAAACTTTGGGGGGTTGTTGGGAAGGCATGATTGGTTTTGAAATGTGAGGACATGAGATTTGGGAGGGGCCAGGGATGGAATGATATGGTTTGACTCTGTGTCCCCACCCAAATCTCATCTTGAATTGTAACTCCCACAATTCCCATGTGTCATGAGAGGAACCCAGTGGGAGGTGATTGAATTATAGGGTGAGTCTTCCCTGTGCTGTTCTCTTGATAGTGAATGAGTCTCACAAGATCTGATGGTTTTAAAAAAACAGGAGTTGTGCCTTCACAAGCTCTCTCTTTGCCTGCTGCCATCCATGTAAGATGTGACTTGTTCCTCCTTGTCTTTCACCATGATTGTGAGGCTTCCCCAGCCACTTGGAACTGTACCTCCCATTAAGTCTGTTTCTTTTGTAAATTGCTCAGTCTCAGGTATGTCTTTATCAGCAACGTGAAAATGGACTAATACACCAACCATTTGAAAGGCACTGTGCAGGATCCAGGATAGTAAAAGGAAATAAGGTTAGATAAGTCACCAGAAATGATACTAAGCCCATATTCTTAAATCTAACTGCCTGGGTTCAAATCCTAGCTCCACTACTCAACAGCTATGTGATCTTGGACAAAATACTTCACCTCTTTGTGCCTAAGTTTTCTTGTCTATATAAAGTGGATGATGATGATAATATCTACCTCATAGGATAGGTGGAAATATTAATGAGCTAATACCTATAAAGTACTTAGAATAATGGACACAGTAACACTTAATAAATATTAACTACTGTCACTATTATTATTTTATACAGTTGCTAATAAAGGTAGGAATCTGATTAGCACAGGGAGTGCTACAAGGCAGAAATAAGAAGCCAAAATCAATTTATTTAAACTACATTCTTCAGCAAATTAATAAATTTACAGAAAAAAGGATTTTATGATTGAAAATGGACTGGAGATGCTGAGATGACTGCACACATCACAGAGCCTGCATTAGGCTGATGTGCATTGTGACTTGCTGAAAGAAAAGAGGGCATATAGCTCCCAAACTTATTAAATACAGGACTGTTGTCTAGATGAGCATCTTAAGGGACTAGTTTCCACAGAAAATCCTTTGGGAAGTTCTTACTTGTGTAAAAGTTCTGGACAGTCACAATTAGCAATTAAAGCACTATAATTAGAGGAAAGTTAAAATTAAGGATATTAGCCATATTTCTAAGTGTTTATGGTTGAATTCCTGGAAGTATGTGGAAATTACAAGTATGCAATTATGTGATGCCACACACAGCTTATCCACAAAGCAGTTTTTGGTGTCAACATCAGAGACCAGATCCTGTGGCATTTTTTGTATTGTGTCCTTTGATGGAATGACAGAACATAGATAATTTTGTCTCCAATTTTGCTCCTTGCAGAGAATGCAAAAATACATTGGTTTGTTTGTTTGTCCTACAATTTATCACATGATTCTCTAATTGCAGGAGAATTGGGAAATAAAGACAGAGGATTAAGAGGAGACCTACAGGAATGAAATAACAATAGCCAGAAAGTAACAGTGTCTGGGAGACATCACTATAGAAGCATTACCCCTCAGTTCAGAAACTCTTGCATTTGGCTTTTTTAAAAAAAAAAGTTTATGTGGAAATATTTGAGGAGTTTTTATGTACATATAATCCTTAAACATTCTTTCTACACTGTTCTAGATGCTAGGGGGAAATAAGGAGCCTGATAAACACGGTCCTATGGCTGACCTCACAGGTAATCACACTGTGAATTTTAAGTCATAGCTCTGAGCAGAATAAATTAGGAGCTGTGAGAACATATGGATGAGTCACTTAATTCAAGCTGGCTGGGAGAAAAGGGGGAATTCTTTCTAGAGAAATGGGAGCTAAGATGAGAAGTGAGGATGAATAAAAGTGAGTAAGATCATGGGGTGTGGAAGGAAGAAGCAAGGGTTACAAAAGAGAAAAGCCCCCGTGCAAAAGAAAGAGTAGGGCTGAAAAAAAGATAAATAGGATCACTATGATTGCAGGGAAGAATGAGGAGAGATGGGGCCAGGCATGATGGATCACACCTAAAATCCCAGCACTTTGGGAAGCCAAGGCAGTTGGATTACTTGAGGCCAAGAGTTCGAGACCAGTCTGGCCAACATGGCAAAACCCCATCTATACTAAAAATAAAAAGAAAATTAGCCGGGCATGGTGGCACATGCCTGTAGTCCCAGCTACTTGGGAGGCTGAGGCACAAGAATCATTTGAGCCTGGGAGGCCAAGGTTGCAGTGAGCTGAGATCACAACACTGCACTCCAGCCTGGGTGACAGAGTGAGACTCTGTTTCAAAAGAAAGAAAATGAGAGGAGACAGGACAGAGGGGTAAGCCATGTAAGCCAGGTATAGATAAGAAATGGTTTCACAAGTCAAGATAAAGGGCTTACAATTGCTCCTGAGGATTATAAAGCTTTTGGAGTGTTCTAAACATAGCAGGGACATGACCAATTTGCCCTTTAGGACACAAATTTCCAGCTGGTGCAAGAAAATTAGTTTTGGTGGGAACAATATTGGTGGCCAGAAGAACATTTAGGAAGCGTGTTAGTACAGGAGTCTCCACCATACAATGGTGGAGAGGTAGGGAGAAAATTCAGGAGGTAAAATTTGCAACTGGTTTGATGTGGGAGATAAAAGGAAAGAAAAGATTCCAGGATAATTCACAACTTCTTAGATATAGGTGCTACTCACTGATTTAGGGAACAGAGTAAACAGAACAAAGGGTGCAGATAATGAATTTAACTTGGAATATGTGAAGTTTGAGGTGTCCTGTCAGACGTCTACATGGAGATGTCCAGTGGACAGTTGGACATCTGGGACTGAATCTCAGTTGTGAGTCATAGATGCTGAAGATAGAGACTTGACGGTGTCGTCCTGGAGTGAGATGATGCCTATGGAGAGTATGTTGAGAGAGAAGAACTTATAGGATAGTATCCTGAGAGACCAACTGAAAACAAAAATCCCAGGAAGACTGAGAAGTCATGGGAAGAACTGGAGAAGAAAAATTGGCAAGAAGAATGAAGGCATGAACAGCTAAGTCATGAGATGCTGAGAAATGAGATGCTGAGAAATGAGGAAGGTGGAGCCTGAGGAACATGCTTTCAATTCAGCACCACTGCCGTTGTCTCAGAAAACTAGCAGCACCCGCAGGGGTAGGCTGTTCGCATTGAAGACCAAGGGACCATGAGGAATTGGGATGAGATGTGCTCTCCAGAGGCTTAGGCAGGAAATACTTACACATCCAAGTTTATCCCTCTTTCAAACACAACAATACCAAAGAGAAAGCTTCCTACCATGACCCTGCACCCTCCTTCCATGACCCTATACACACTCCTTCCATGAGCCTACACCATCCTTCCATGATCCTACACCCTCTTCCATGACCCTACACCCTCCATGAGCCTATACCCTCCTTCCATGATCCTACACCCTCCTTCCATGACCCTACACCCTCCTTCCATGACCCTACACACACTCCTTCCATGACCGTACACACACTCCTTCCATTACCCTACACACACTCCTTCCATGACCCTACACATGCTCCTTCCATGACCCTACACACACTCCTTCCGTGACCCTACACACACTCCTTCCATGACCCTACACCCTCCTTGCATTATCCTACACCCTCTTTCCATGTCCCTGCACCCTCCTTCCATGACCCTGTACCCTCCTTCCATGACCCTACACCTTCCTTCCATGACCCTGCACTCTCCTTCCGTTAACTTGCACCCTCCTTCCATAACCCTACACCCTCCTTCCATGACCCTACACCCTCCTTCCATCACCCTGCACCCTCCTTCCATGACCCTCCACTCTCCTTCCATGACCCTGCACCCTTCTTCCATGACACTGCTCCCCATTACCTCACCTCCCCTGCCCTCCAGTGGGAGTGTGCAGGGTCATGGAAGGAGGTTTTGTCATTGGTACTGTTTTGTTTTAAAGAGGGGAGAAACTGGGCTGCTTAAATAATGATGAGAAAAAGTCAGGTGGAAGAAAAATTTTGAAACAGTAGATCAAGTAAGGCCTGAGAAGAGGCAAGGAGGGGTAGAACCCTGAGTTCAATAGTCCTTCATTTTGTACTTATGCAAAACACACACACACACACACACACACACAAATAACACACAGCTATGTATCTATTCTAATACCTTTCTATGGGCCTTCTAAACCTCTTTTGAAATAGTTGTTTGTAGTGAGCTCCATGTGGGGAGGAATTATGTGTATCTTATTCATTATTGTATTTATCATGCCTATAATATATGCTTAGTAAATGTGTAGTTAGGCATATCAGGTGATTGTAAATATTTACATAATGCACATTGTAGGAAGGAGAACATAATACAAGGACTACAGTCTATAGCATGGTATTTCAATGCCCAAATGTGTCTCACACTTAGCAGTAGCTCAACAAAATCCTTTCCAACTCAAACCTTGGGGCTCTATCAAGAGGCAGCATGGTTTAGTGCATAGTCAGTCTACTCTCTCGGACCCAGCAGGCCTGAGTTGAATACCATACACTACCACTTTCTAAGAGCAGTGGGTCTCAACCAGATTGTTCCACTTCTCCAATCCCCAGTTTCCTGATCACAGAAGACCGGAGGAAAATAGGCCTAAGGGAGGGGTGACTCCATGGAGCAAAAAGCCTTCTGAGGGTTGTCAGGAAACAAAAAATTTGAACCATGAGCTGTACATCTTAGCACCCAAAGATTTTCAGAATTCAGGAAAGCAAAATCTAACAGAGCCTTGTCAAATAGAGATTTTTAGAAACCAAGGCAGGTTATATATTATATATTATGTATATATATGAAATGATTTTGGATTAACATTGAAATTGCACATAAACTGTTGTAAAATTTGTTCTCTTAAATGCTTCTCTAATAGACTGATGGTCCCAGCTCCAACTAATATCACACAGCTAGTAAGCAATAAATCTAGGGCTCAAATCCAGATCTAACATTCAAACTAAATCCCAAAGCCTTCCTACAAATACACAATTCATCAAAAAAAGTATCTGGGGCCATGCGCGGTGGCTCAAGTCTGTAATCCCAGCACTCTGGGAGGCTGAAGTTGGCAGATCAAGAGGTCAGGAGATAGAGAACATCCTGGTTAACACGGTGAAACCCCGTCTCTACTAAAAAAATACAAAAAGTTAGCCGGGCATGGTGGCACACGCCTGTAGTCCCAGCTACTCTGGAGGCTGAGGCAGGAGAATAGCTTGAACCCAGGAGACAGAGGTTGCAGTGAGCGAAGATCACACCACTGCACTCCAGCCTGGGTGACAGGGCAAGACTCCGTCTCAAAACAGAAAAAAATAGATATTCGATAGATAACAAATATGTGAAGTGGTGCTCAATATCATTGATTATCAGGAAAATGCAAAGTAAATCCGCAGGAGATACCATCACACCATCACAGAATGGCTAAAACTACTGAAGGAAGTTAGAGAAAATAGGGATCAGCCTGAACTATGAAGAATATATCTAAAAGAATCCTTTGTAGAAATGTAACTCCATTTAGATTATAAGGCATCTCTTTCTCCAAATGATTCACTAATAGCTTGTGAGTAGAATTACCAATCTTTGTTTCTGATGTAAAATTTCTAGTCTGAACTACTATTTAATTTATCAGAGTTGATTAAGTGAAAAAGCTTCCCTTTTAGAGCTAGTATGCTAAACTTACATCATTCACCAAGCACAGAAAGAGTACCTACCCTGGGCTTGCTTTAGATAAGTGGCTGTCAAAGTGTGACCCCTGTACCGGCACATAGATCCTACTCAACTCAGTTCATGTTGGGTGTTTCTGAGGCATTAGGAAGCCCAGGGTTGGAGGCCTTTTGAGTATCTAAATACTCCATAAGGTAGACTTTCCCATTGTGGTACAGTGCTACTGATCCTGGGACCTCTTTACATCAGTGGTTATGAACCGTATTTGCACATTAGAATTTCCTAGGAGTCACCTAACAACTAGGAGTCTCTAGCCCCACCCACAAAGATTCTAATTTAATTGCTGTAGGACAGGCCTCAGGCATCTGGAACGTTAATAGGATGAGAGTGATGAAAACTACTGCCTCATACAGTGCTCATGGAAGTATCCATTGGGATAAATACCTCGGAAACTGTTTTCCAGTAACCATGAACTAAACAAATGGAGATCCTATGATTCTACCCCCAGGCACACAACTAGAGTAGTGCATGCATATATGCACAAAAAGTCATGTACAAGAATGTTCAGAGCAGTATTATTTGACCTAGCATCAAATGGAAACAACCCAAATGGCCAACAGTGAATGGCTAAATAAATGGTGGTATATTCATACAATGGCATACTATACATCAATGAGAATAATGTGCTAATGCTACACACACAAGTTGAGGAATTTCAAAAACATAATACTGAACAAAATAAGACAGACACAAAAAGGTACATGTGTTTGATTTTATTTTTGTAAAAAAAAATCCATAATGATAGAAGTCAGAATACTGGTTATTACAGGGAATGGTAATAACTGCAAGGGGCCAAAAAAGGGAACCTCGGGGGTGCTGGCAATGTTGTTTCTCAATCTCAGTGAGCTTTACACAGGAGCGTTGATGTATGTTGGTGCCTCTGAGTCAGAGATTACCAGGAACACACCTGTAGAGAACAGTTACTTTTCTTACTTGCTGCAGCAAGAGAGATCAACACTATGGTAAATTGTGGTATGTCTCCGAAGAGAAGAGTTAGACAAGCGGTGTTCTTAATGTTTTTGATGTTGAAATTAACCACAGGACAGGACAGGCAGGGAATGGTCTGAATTTGTAAACTGGGGAGTGTCTGGAACAGTCAGCCATCTTATCTTTAGAACACAGGATCCCTCTGTGGTCACTGTTGCGTCAGTTTACCCCATTGTCTTGAAATACACAGATCTGAATAGGCTGCAGTTCAAGGAGTTTGAATCTAGTCTACAACACACCGGATGGTTTGGTTTGGTTTGGTTTGGTTTGGCCCACCTTTTCTACTTTTGCAAGTTATAGTGTAACCTCTTTTGAAAAGTTGATTTTCTGTTTCAATTCTCCATTCTTCCTTCAGAGTTCTTCTGCCAGTAGGGCAAATTTTATCTTTATTAGTACGTATTTACAGACTACGTATTAATATATATACATTTTATTGAATTTTACACTTAAGATACATGCACTTTCTTGACCTATATTATACTTGAATTAAAATTCGATAAAACCAAAAAAAGAAATAAATTTCCTCATTTCTACTCTGCTTCTCTTCTCTTTATGTTCCATGGTTGTTAGTCCATCTTCCCCATTGTAATGTAATTCCTTTTCAGTCCTGTGATCAGGCTGGATACTTTCCAAGTCCTCCTTGGGAATGTGGCCGCCTCTGAGCCTACACATCTTTCCTGAGAAACAAGCTCTCCTTTCCTCTCTAAGACCTATTCTCTCCTCTTCCCACAGGACACCCTCTGGTTGTGCTAGGATTTCTCACAACCCCTTAACACAGCCTCTTTCAGAGGAATGGAAGAAGGAACACACATTCCACCTTAGGTTAGCATTATACTTATCTGTTCTATTTTCCTCTTAAATTCCATATATTTCAAAATGATGTTGTTAATGTGGCTGTGCTGTTTATTTCAGAAACTTTCCAGCTCAGATTTTACCATCTGGGCTTCTCAGACTATGATAGATAGATATGCACATACCCAACACCCACATACGTCTTAAAACCTTTTCACAATATCATAATATCTTCTGTGAGTGCTACCCAGGTACACATGATCTCCTGTTTTATTACGATATCTGAAACCAGGAGGCTGTGCTGTTTCTCTCTATGATATCTCAGAATGCACTTTTTGTTACATGGGGCCAAAAAAGAAGAGAAGAAAGCAGATTTTTTTTCTATCAGGAAATTTCTTTATTTCTTTCTTCATTCTTTTCTTTAATTGTAGATACACTGATGTAACATATTTCCCTGTAGAAAGAAAAGTTCTTATAATTTACTTAGCAGTGGTTATAAAGCTAATAGGAGAAGCCCCCTGTGAGGATTTGTAAGACTACTTTGCTGACACCTACTGGATAGGATCTTTTACACGAACTATAAACTGCAAGTAAGGCAACAAAGATTCCCTATTCTAATTGGGATGCACGAAATATCTTTTAAATAATAAAATAAATAAAATTATTTTTATTCTTTGTGTAATCCAAATAGATTGATCTTCTTTTTTTGTTTTGTTTTTCTTTTGTTCTTTCTTCCTTTTTTAATTTTTTTCTTGGACAGGAAATGTATAAAGGCCAAAACATTTCACATTTTTCAGCTTCGAAAGAAGTTCCTCTTTTCTTTAATATGGTAATGAATGGAGAAAATCTATTTATACTTAACAGGCTGTACCTAAATTGTCATATTCCTGCTGATAGATCTCCCAGCTTAAAAAAAAAAGATGAGATTTTAAAAATATTATGTAAATTAAACAGCTGGTTTCTACTAAGAAGTTAATGTGCGCTCTTCAGTCATTAAGTAAGGCCCTTTTATTCCCAACCAGACACTTATGAGCATCAGGAATTCCAAAATAACCAAGAGATTTATTTAACAGTTAACTAGCGGTAACAAAGTTCTAGTTCTTAGAACTGTAAATTTAAACCCTGTAATACAATTTACAACTACAGTGGAGCTTAAGATTTGCCTGATTCAAAATTTTCATTTTTAAGTTAAGAAATAGAAAGGTCTAAGATGAGAATGACATAAGATGTTAGAGTTAAGCCTGGAACCTAAAACATGAATCTCAGGCCAGTGCTTTTCACACATTTTTTAATATATCATTGGCCCATAAATGCTGACTTATGTATCCCTTTATAGCAACCTTTTGCATACATATGGATTAAGAGAATTTCCTACTTCAACTCATTGGCTTATCAGATGCTAACTAACAACAGGGCATTTGATCTGGTGAAAAATATGGGGGAAAATGTATTAGTTATCTGTTGATACTTAAGCAAAAACCACAAACTTAGCAGCTTAAAACACCACCTATTTATTATCTAAGGTTTCTGTAGATAGTCCTGTAATTCCTGTGTGTCAGGAGTCTAAACATGGCTTAGCTGAGGCCTCTGCCTTAGGGTCCCAAACAGCTAAAATCAAGGTGTTGCCTGGGTCTGTGTTCTCATCAGAGGCTGAACTGGGTAGGACCTGCTTCAAAGCTCTGTCGGATTGTTGGCAGAGTTCATTCCCTTGTCACTGTGGAAACAAGGGCCTCATTTTCCTGCTGTTTGTAGGACAGAGACTGCCCTCAGCAACTAGTGATTGCCTAGAATTCCTTGCAATGTGAGCTTCCCCAACCAGGCTGCTCAATTCATGGAAGCTTGCTTGTTCAAAGCCAACAAGGAAGAAAGAGATCCCAGCTAACCAGTGCTGAAATTTTATGTAATATATATAATCATAGAACCACATACATAAAAATCACATAGATTTTTTCCATATTCTATTGGCTAGAAACAAGTTACAGACCACGCCCACACTTGAGGGAAGGGGATCACTTGCGAGACTGAACACCAGGAGGTGGGGATCTTGGGAGCCACTCTCAAGTCTGTCTGCACAAAAGAGATCCAAAAATACCAGACTCCCACTCATATTCAGCTTGCACTTAAAAAATATGACAGTGCCCACATATATAATTTTGCTTGGAAAATGCTAACTGGTGTATATTTAATTTAACCCGACAACACCTAAGTGCAGCCGGTGCCCTAACACATGGACACAGGAAGGGAAACATCACACACTGGGGCCTGTTGTGGGGTGGGGGGAACGGGGAGGGATGGTATTAGGAGATACACCTAATGTTAAATGAAGAGTTAATGGGTGCAGCACACCAACACGGCACATGTATACATATGTAACAAACCTGCACATTGTGCACATGTACCCTAAAACTTAAAGTATAATAAAAAAAAATTAAAAAAAAAAGAAATAGCTCCAAGGAAGAGCCGCGAGAATGGAGGCAACCACTGCCCATTCGCCATCACAAACTGCAGGACCCCACACTTCTTTTGGCATGTTCACACATTCCCACCACTCAGAAAAGTGTGCATGCCCTTCAGGAAGAGAAGGGAAATGTGGCAGAGGAAAGCTAGTTTCAAGAAGCTACAAAATAGGTAACATGAATAACATAAGCCCATGTGCATGAGCATTACAGACACATAACTATTTAAAGTTTTAAAACTAATTCTTCCACAGGGAGTATGGCCAAAATATTTACTGCCGATAGTATGCCACATGTTTTGAACACCTATTTCAATTGTCTTGATTACATTTTAAAATAACACCCATTTGAGAAACTTCTACCATGAGCCAGGCAGTTATAATCTTATCAAGTTATTTGTCCTCCATTCATTTTTTAAATTCATGGACCTGGATCTGAATAGCACTATAAATAGTGCTAGAACAGACATAGAGAATACTTTATTAACATGAGCAAGCTATGCTAAACTGTTTCCTATACTGTTTCCTACATTTATAAAGAATTTGGCAATGATGGATACATGAGAGGAATTTTGAGGCTTTGAAGATGAGTTACATCTACTTGAGCATTGACTCATCAATGTGAACACACTGCCAGATTGATAATGATATTCAAGAAGTCTCATTTAATCTTTAAAATAACCTTGCAAGTCACAGTATTACTCTCACTTTGTAGATGAGGAAACTGATGCTCAGAAGTTAGGCAACAAGCCCAAGGTCAAGCAGATTATTATCAAGCAGAATAAATAAGAGTATTCTGACTTCATATCTACTGCTATTTCCATCATGGAATACTTAATTAATGTTCTTATTTTAAATTAATTTCTTATGCCTTAAAATATGTGCAGGAAAGTCTCTGCTCCCATCTTATTTCCTAAAGATGACCAAGAAAACCTCTATACTTGTCGATTTTAAGTTGATTTGAAGTGGGTAAAGAAATGGATATATGTAAAACAAAAAGTTCTTGGTTATCCAAATGCTGCCGTGACAGTGGTCTTCAGAGAAGGGCAAGCTAAAGTTGGGCTCATGGCTATTGGGATCCCCTGATACCTTAGGGGTTGTAAGAACCCAGCTAGGGAGTCACCTAAGATGTTACTAGGCCCCCTTCACACCCCTACAGCTGGCTGCAGCTCCATGCTAGGTGCTCTGCATTTGAGCAGACCATGGCTAGGTCCCCATGCAACCCAGGATCCTGGTGGCCATCCTGGTCCTGGCCATGGCCATGAGCCCCTCAGGCACTGCAGGACCCAGCAATCCACTGTGCTTGCCAAAGAGGACCCTGCGCTCAGCAAGTACAAGAAAGTGAGCAATGACACATAGGACAGCCACACTGCAGGTGTGCATGCCCACAAGCAGATCACATCTGGGCAAACTACCTTCTGGAAGGGCAGATCAGCCAAACCACATGTGCCAAGTCCATGACCAACCACATCTGAAGAGGAAAGCCCTCTGCCCTTTCCAGATCCACACTGTTTCCTTGGGGGCCACAATCCTCACGTCAAAATCCAGCGGCCAGAATGCAAGAGTACTTTGTGACACAAGAAGCTGCACTGACCACCTCTTACTTGTAGTCCCACATCCCCGGTAAAGCACCCCTACTCCTTTGGGCATTGGCTTCTAACCCTTAGATCTGTGACCCCCACACCCCCCATTGCTGGAAGTCTCTCCAGTGTGCCGACACGCAGCAACAGATGGAGAAAACTTCTCCAGGCATTTTTTTTTTTTTAACAACTAAGTGGCTCTAACCTTGTTCCTTTCTTTTCTTTGCTTTTCAAATACACTCATGTCTATGCACATGTTCAGCTCCCATTTTACTCAATAGGAAAGTAACATCAGCCAAAATCAAAAACAAAAACAAAACAAGAAGTTTGGGTGGAAGGAAGAAAGGAACTGTGAACTTTCCTGACAGGAAGGGCAGTGTAGCAAATCATGCAAAGACCAGTCCTCTATTGGTTCTGGGTGTGTGTAGGGCAGTTTAACTTAAAAAACAAAAAGCAAAAAACAAACTCTTACAATCAGTTGAGAAATTATGAATTATTTAAGAAACCATCTTCAGAAATTGGCCACTTTAAAAAAATGGATTCAAAAGATACCACTACTTAACCCCAGAACAAATTCTTATCACATTAAATATAATTGCAAAAACATAAAAATATTATACACTTGTACTGGGAAAGGGCTTTCTTAGCATAGCCCTTGGGTTAAACACACACAAGTGCATGTGCACACACACACACACACACAGATGACAGCTGTAGAAGTACTCCACTGTTCTTTCTTGCCAGCATCCATTCCCCACTTTGTTTGGCAAAAGAATATTTCTGATGCTTCTGTGAACCACCCCTTCCTGTTGCTCATTCCTTGTGACTCACCAGGTTTCCCACTCTCCAGATTTACATCATAACCATGTCCTGACCCATCAGAGTCACATCCTTCAGGCCACTTCATATACATTGGATGGGACCTGAGCCAGGCCAAGCAAAGCCCTCCAAGGGCCTTGCTGGGATTCCCAGGAAAAGGACACTCTCCCTTCAGGGTCTTGGAACCTAAGGACCTTGCAAGTCTAAATCTGTTGAAGGTATGAAGAAGGAGGATGAGAAGGAGGGAAGAGTTGGAGACAGGAAGGAGAATGGGGGAAAGACAAGGAAGGAAATGAAACATGAGGGAGAAAATGGAAAAGAAGACAGTGATTAAGAATACTCCTTCTGCAAGTTATCTTTAAAATAAATTGTTTTAGCTTTAGGATGCTCTTTGAGCCCCAAATTACTTTGAGTTATGGAATGGAAGGGAGTCACCAATTTTCAAGATTTGAATTCCTTTAAATAAC
Organism: Gorilla gorilla gorilla; assembly: GCF_029281585.2. Classification (NCBI taxonomy): domain Eukaryota; kingdom Metazoa; phylum Chordata; class Mammalia; order Primates; family Hominidae; genus Gorilla; species Gorilla gorilla. Next base: position 98,362,770 of record NC_073243.2, on the reverse strand, counting down.
TATATTCAATCTTGCTGTTTTGGGAAGTGCCTCAAAATTAAGGCAGAAAAAATGATCTACTAATGGGAATGAAACATACTTTCATTAAGAAAGGAAGCCGTGAGTGTGTGTGTTTTCTATTTTGTTGTATTCCATACAGGAATCTAGCTAAGAATGATCTTTGTTTTCCTCTATCACTCTCCATTGAAATTCATGGATTTTAAAGAAACCTAAAGGATAATGAGAAAGATGTGATTTATTATTATTCAGAAAATGTTAATGATCAAAGAAACCAAGAGCTTATGATAGCATAAAATACTTAATGTCACATTCTGTATTTACCAAAATGAATGCACAATTATGTCAACAAATTTATACTTAATCCATTGTTGGAATAATTTATTTATGAAAATTAACTTGAATAACATTGCAATCAGTGGGAGAACTGGGAAGGAGGAAAGCATAAATAAAATAAATAAATAATGAAGTGAAATAAGTAAGTGAAGAGAGACCATCCTTCACACTTAGAGACAAGTTAGGGCTGTGGGTTCTCTCCCTACATGGAAGATGGGTACAAATAATCTCTGCAAACTGAAATGTGAAATGTGAAATGGGCCAAACTCCTAGGTTTCAGGGAAAGACTTTATGCCAACCAATGACTGCCTTCAAACATGCTCTCTCCAGTGTCTTGTCCCTACTTTTGCCAATATTTCTGGAGAAGTTCATTGTTTTCTTGTCACTTTCAGACTCCAGTTAATTTCAGGTTCTATCACTTTCCAATCACATATTCACTACTCCTTACATATCCAAGTAGAAAATGTCCTTTGGAGGAAGCCCTTGTCTCTCTTCTACCTCCCTCACTACTTCTTGAACAGTTGTTCAACATTGCCTGTAAGTGGATGGGCAAGTGAATTCTGGGATAAGGTTTTAGCAGTCATGTGCAATACAACAGAAGCCTCATTCTTCAACCAGCTTTATCTGCAAAGTTAAAACAATGCTGTATCTTCCTCTGTCTAACTTCTGAATCTATCAGTTGATTCAAACAGAAATCAGGCACGAAATATGTATGTTAAGTGTTGCCTCCTGGAATCCCAATAATAATTGGGATGCACTGTCAGTCATTAAAGTTATGATCTACTTCTATCTATACTTCAGAACTTTACCCCTGCCTTGATACAGGTCACACCCGTCATCCATGTACCTAGAGTAAAGAAAGGAGTGTGGTCCATTCTTCCTCTCTTCCACTCTTCTGTCCCCTATTCACTAGGCAATGACCTCCCTTCCTGACCTCTTGTGATGGCCCTACTCAGCTTTGCTTCCTCACAGCCCAGTGTTCCCTCAGCCCAGCAAACTGCTGTCTAGGGTGGGCTCTTCCAAGATGGCCTGATCCCATCCACTCACAGCAAAAGGCAGCACGGCAGCCAGACTCACGGACTCAACCCCTGGGTCTTTTGTTTACCATCTACATGACCTTGAGCAAGTCTCAGGGCCCCATATGTAAAATTGAAAAACCAAAATACCAATATTGTGTGGCTGCTCTAAGGATTAAATAACTTTAGATACATATAAGTGTTTCCTATATTGTCTGGCACATAGTAAGTGTCAGGCAAGGAGTAAGACACCAGGATCCCCCTCTGGGAAGTACTCCCAATCTTTCCAGATGGTTCTCTTGGTGCCCCTCACTTTCCTGGGATGAGAAACAGATCCTCACCGCCATCCCTAAGCTGATATCTCCCCTCTGTTAGGGACTCTGCCCACGAACTCTCCTTAAGGATCCAGTCTTTTGGTTAAACAGGCTGGATGAAAAATCAGATGAGCTTCAGAGGACCAGCTTAGCTATCTCTTAGCAAGTCCTGGGATGGGGGTGTCTGCCTACTATCTTTTTGATGTGAGATTCTAATTGTCAACTTAAAAACAGCCAGTATTCCAGATAATAGTTAAGCAATTACCTATGGAAAGCTTTTACTATGTCCAGCAGAGTCTATTTCATTAACTGAATAGCAGGAGGTCTCAATATGAGTCAGTCCTTGTTAAACCACATCTAATTAGGGTGGTAGAATTGGAACTACCAAGTTAACACAGGTAGCAAGTCTCTGTCTGCCTTTCTTGTTTCTCACATCTGCACATCTCTACACTCGTCCCCTCTGCTCTCAGTGAACGATTTGTAATGACTCAAACCTCACCATTTTACACCTTTTGGCCTGGCCTCCCTGTAGTTCCTCTGATTGAGATGCCCTTGCCTCCTTCTCTGAAACTTTGTCTGGGTTACCAGACAGCAAGTGGTCCCCAGAGCCCTTGCACGTCCTCCTGTTTCAGCCTTTGCACACAGTCGCCATGGGTTATTCCCATGTCTGTATCCCCTAGAAGACTGAGAGCCTCTCGGATGCAGAAGCCTCTTCCTTTATTGGCTCCAGCATAGTGCCTGGCTCTTCACAGCCATTTAGGATTTGAGAAAATAAGAAATAAAAAATAATGTACCAAGGGATAAATTTTTCTTAATTTGAGGCCTGGATTTCAGAACTAGTCCAGGGAGACAGGAACTGACTTTCTTTACTACACCTCTCAATGGGTCATTTTTGTTTGGAAAGGAGGATTAAGAAGAGTAAAGTGAGATCGATGAATTATTCTGCATTCAAAAAAGCAAGAGTTGTTTAGTATGGGATAAAAAACAAGGAAGGAAAAGAAAAGTGGTTGGGCAAGAGAGAGAACGGCCAGCTGCATGGTGGGAAGCTGAGTAATGAATAAGAGACAAGAAGTAAAAATTAAGTGGGCATGCTGGACTTCTAGAATGGCTGTATGACAGACCCAGTATACTCTCAGTACCCAAACCACTTAACTGGTTAAAATTATTTTTTTAATCATATAAAGCCTCTGGAAGTGTCACAAGCATATGCAGCAAATGGAGGAACACACATTCAATAAAATCTACTGAATCTCAGTAAGAACAGAAAATCTGTGGCATTTGAACCATGATCAGCTTCCACCCCAAGCCCCACTCATTATGGGATCTCTGCATGAGGGAGGTGTAGCCAAGAAGATGGGGCTATCTCCACCCCCAGCTTGCAGTCCAATGCTGTGCTTTCCAGATCAGGCTGCTTCTATCTCTCAACACTCCAGTTCTTTATTGTAGATGCTCTCCTCCCAGTGGGAATGGTGGAGAGGACTCAGGTTTCCTTCACCCACCCAATTCCCACTTTGGGGCAGAAGCTGTATTCCAGGAATGGCAAGTCAGGAATATTGAGGACCCATCAACCCCACCCAAACAAGCTAATAGGGCAGAGGATCTATGCTTGAAGAAGGAAAACAAGAAGATCAAAGGCTATCAAAACCTCCCTCTGTCTCCCTCTTGTAGAGCAGGGAGTGTCATTCGGGTTCCGTCCAGAGAGAGGCAGACCAAGAAGGTAGGCCATAAGGACAAAGAACTCCACAAATCTGCCTGAGAAAACTACCTTTATTTGGAACAGAGTATAGAAAATTGCACACTTAAGCATTAGAAACAATGGCAAATTGGTGAAGATCAATTAAGAGGGGTTGGTAGTTCCATAATACCAGTAGCAACAAATGCAATGGAAAAGCAGAAGTTTCAAAAAGAAAGACAGGTACAGAAACAGCCAAGAAGAACTTTCCAGAGGTCACAGTCAACCCTGGAGGCTGGGAAGACTGACTGTACAAGCTGCAGACTGTGTGCAAGAGCAGGCATTTCACAGCCATTTAGTATTTGTGTAAATAAGCAGTAAATAATAATATATCAAGGGATAAATTTTTGTTAATTTGAGGCCTGGATTTCAGAACTAGTCCTGGGAGAGAGAAACTGACTTTGTTTACACACCTCTCAATGGGTCATTTTTGCACCAAACACTGGTGCAAGAGGCTTGGTAGGCCCATCTGACTACACACTGACTAGAAAATAAGCAATTCTGACCCAGGGGCTGTTCCTAGGAAGTCAGGCTTAAAAATAAAATCACACTCATCCCTACAGATCTGGAAGACTGCGTGCATGTTCAAAACTGCATCTTTTCAGGGGCGACTAAAAAAGAAACTTCCAAGCCACTAGTCCCTGGTGGAATGTGGAACAAAAGCATAAAATCCCCAAACTATAAAACCAGCCCCTATGCCATACATGTATCCAATGATAAAAGATGAAATGTGCACGGGCTAAGGAGCTAAAGCACAACCTTTTGATGAAAAGTGGCTTTTGCTGACTTGAGACCTACCCCTGCACAGCTGAACTAAATGACAAAAACAAGGGAAAAAAAATCTAAGCTGGGACATCAGAGCCTACACTGCCAGGGAAATAGAGTTCACAGAACTAGTTCAGCCAAGTCTCTAAACAAACAGATGAAACAAACAGAGAGCAAAAACAAGCCCCAGTCGGGGGAGAGGGGTAGAGTCAGTACACAGATTAGCTACAATACATTGTCTAAAATTGTCAAGATTTTAACAACAACAAAAAAATACAGAACATGCGGAGACATAGGAAAGATGACCCGTATTCAAGGGTTTAAAGAGGAAGCAAAAGAAATTGTCTTTGAGGTGATATAGATGTTAGACTCAGCAGGCAGGCTTCAAAGCAGCTATTATAAATATGTTCGTATAACTAAAGGAAAGCCGGTTTAAAGACTTAAAAGAAAATATAGTTTTAGCTCTTTGAGGAATTGCCACACTGATTTCCACAATGGTTGAACTAACTCACCCTCCCGCCAACAGTGATAAGCATTCCCTTTTCTTGGCAACCTCTCCAGCAGCTGTTATTTTTTTACTTTTTAGTAAATGGCCATTCTGAATGGTGTGAGGTGGTATCTCATTGTGGTTTTGATTTGCATTTCTCTAATAATCAATGATATTGATGGTTTTTTCATGTGATTCTTGGTCACATGTATGTCTTTTTTTGAAAAGTGTCTGTTCTCATCCTTTGCCCACATTTTTTTCCTTTTATTTTATTTTATTATTATTATACTTTAAGTTTTAGGGTACATGTGCACAATGTGCATGCAGGTTTGTTACATATGTATACATGTGCCATGTTGGTGTGCTGCACCCATTAACTCGTCATTTAGCATTAGGTATATCTCCTAATGCTATCCCTCCCCCCTCCCCCCACCCCACAACTGTCCCCGGTGTGTGATGTTCCCCTTCCTGTGTCCATGTGTTCTCATTGTTTAATTCCCACCTATGAGTGAGAACATAATGGGGTTATTTTTTCTTGTAAATTTGTTTAAGTTACTTATAGATGCTGGATATTAGACCTTCATCGAATGCATAGTTTGCAAATATTTTCTCCCATTCTGGAGATTATATGTTTAGTCCGTTGATAGTTTCTTTTGCTGTGCAGAAGCTCTTAAGATGAATTACATCCTGTCAGTTTTTGCTTTTGTTATGATTGCTTTTGGCACCTTTGTTATGAAATCTTTGCTCATTCCTATGTCCAGAATGGTATTGCCCAGATTGTCTTCTAGAGTTTTTATAGTTGTGGGTTTTACACATAAGTCTTTAATCCATCTTGAGTTAATTTTTGTATATGGTGTAAGGAATGTTTCAATCTTCTGCATATGTATAGCCAGTTATCCCAGCACAGTTTATTGAATAGGGAGTCCTTTCCCCATTGTTTGTTTTTGTCAGCTTTGTCGGCAATCAGAGAACACATGGACACAAAAAGGGAAACAACAGACACCTGGGCCTACCTGAGGGTGGAGTGTGGGAGGAGGGAGAAGAGCAGAAAAAAGTAAGTATTGGGTACTAGGCTTAGTACCTGGGTGATGAAATAATCTGTACAGCGAACCCCTATGACACAAGTTTGCCTGTATAGCAAACCTGCTGCTCATGTACCCCTGAACCTAAAATAGAAGTAAAAAAAAAAAAAAGCAAAAGAAAGTAGGATCATAAAGAGTCATCAAATAGAGAACATTAATAAAAAATTATATGAAGAATCACATGAAAATTCTGGAGTTGAAAAGTACAATACTGAAATGGAAAAAAAATCACTAAAGGAATGTGTATTAGTTTGCTAGAGATTTCATAACGAGATATCACAAACTGGCCGGCTTTAACAACAGAAATTTATTTTTGCATAGTGCTGGAGGCTAGAAGTCTTAGATCAAATTGTCCACAGTCTTGTTTCCTTCTAAAGGAGCAATTTGTTCCATGCCTGTCTCCTAGTTTCTTTTGGTTTGCTGGAAATCTTTGGTGATCCTTCACTTCTCCAGCATCACCTCAATCTCTTCCTTTATCTTTACATGGGATTCTTCTTGTGTGTGTCTCTGGCTCCAGATATCTATATTAGTCAGGGTTCCCTAGAGGGACAGAACTAACTGGATAAATATATATAAAGGGGAGTTTATTAAGTAGTATTAACTCACACAATCACAAGGTCCTACAATAGGCCATCTGCAAGCTGAGGAGCAAGGAGAGCCAGTCCAAGTCCCAAACCTAAAGAACTTGGAGTCCAATGTTTGAGGGCAGGAAGCATCCAGCACAGGAGAAAGATGTGGGCTGGGAGGCTAAGCCAGTCTAGCCTTTTCACATTTTTCTGCCTGCTTTATGTTCTGGCCATGCCAGCAGCTGATTAGATGGTGCCCAGCCAGATTAAAGGTGGGTCTGCCTTTCCCAGCCCACTGACTCAAATGTTAATCTCCTTTGGCAACACCCTCACAGGCACATCCAGGAACAATGCTTTGCATCCTTCAATCCAATCAAGTTGACACTCAGTATGACCATCACAGTTCCCTTTTTATAGAGGCACCAGTTTTTTTAGATTAAGGGCCCACTTTACTCTACTATGACTTTATATTAACCAATTACACCTGCAACAACCCTATTTCCAAGTAAGGTCACATGCTGTTGTATTAGCGGTTAGGACTTCATTATATAAATCTGGAGGGCCACAGCTCAACCCATAACAGGTGTAAAAGTAGAGCTGCATCGACAGAAGAAAGAATCAGCAAACTTGAGGATAGATCAATGGAGATTACAAAATCTGAAGCAACAGATGAAGTGGAAGATAGATCAGTATAGAAGATAGATCATAAAGATAGAAGATAAACTTTGTATGATTCCATTCTCATGCTGCTATGAAGAAATAATCAAGACTGGGTAATTTATAAAGAAAAGAGGTTTAAGTAACTCACAGTTCCTCATGTCTGGGGAGTCCTCAGGAAACTTACTATTACGGTGGAAGGTACCTCTTCATTGGGCGGCAGAAGAGAGAATGACTGTCCAGCGAAGAGGGAAGCCCCATAAAAACCATCAGATCTCACGAGAACTCACTCACAATCATGAGAACAGCATGGGGGAAACCACCCCCAAGATTTAATTATCTCCACCTGGTCCCACCCTTGACATATGGGGATTGTTACAACTCAAAGTGAGATTTAGGTGGAGACACAGAGCCAAACCATATCAAACTTGAAGGTAGATCAACAGACATTATGAAATCTGAAGAACAAAAACAAAAATGAATTTTAAAAGATGAACAGAGCCTCAAGAAATGTGGGATATCATTAAGCACAACAACATGTGCATAATAGATGGAAAGACCAGAAGAGGAGCAAAAAAATATCTTCGAACTCATGGATGAAAACCAGCTGCAGTTGGAGAGCTGAGGTAGGGAGCAAGAAAAGAGATGGGAACTAGGAAAATAGGTAGGGTAAAGAAATGACAGAAAACTGTTTTATAACAGCACTCTCTGTTCAATTTTACTTTCTGTTATTTACTGTGTTTTGTAATCCTATCACCACATTAGCCAACTCTGCAATAAAAAGTCTACTACACACAATGGCCATATGTGATTATTGTTGGAGAAAATTCAGGAAAAGAACCACTGAGGCCGGGCGCGGCGGCTCACGCCTGTAATCCCAGCACTTTGAGAGGCCGAGGCGGGAGGATCACAAGGTCAAGAGATCGAGACCATCCTCGCTAACACGGTGAAACCCCGTCTCTACTAAAAAATACAAAAAAATTAGCCAGGCATGGTGGTGGGCTCCTGTAGTCCCAGCTACTCGGGACTACTACTAGGAGGATGGCGTGAACTCGGGAGGTGGAGCTTGCAGTGAGCCGAGATCGCACCACTGCACTCCAGACTGGGCGACAGAGTGAGACTCTGTCTCAAACATCAATCAATCAATAAATAAAAGAAACACTGAGATGGAGGAGAAAGCAATGGGCACAAGTAGTAAAATAAAAGAAAGATTGAAAGAACAAAACCAGAGTGGACTGTATCAGAAGGAGCCAGGAATCCTCTGACAAACTGTAGGAAATGTTGGGCTTCCCACTGCACTTAAGACAGGGACTGAACTGAATATCCAGGGACAAGGAAAAACCAGCCAGATTGTGATTTTTATAAAGTGGAGACAACTATTTTTCAGATGATACAGAATGAAGGCTTTATGGAAAAAGAAGAACTTTGTCTTAATTGCTTTTTCCTAAATTGCCACATGGCTTCAAACTAATGTTTAAACAGTGAGCTGCAGAGTATATGAATTCATGTTGCTTCTTCCTTATTTCTCAGATAAATATGTGTGTTCTTCTTTTAGGGACTGTTTAATTCCCATTGCATTTTTGCATACCTAGGAGAATAGGAGTAAGTCAAACTTACAACTGTGAACTCTGCTATGAGATCATTTCCTCATCTTTCAATATCAATCTTCTCACCAGGGGGAAAGAATTGCAAACGTCTTGGCTGCAGGCTCACTTCACACTACATAAAAACCTCAGCTATATCCAAGCAGCAAGCATTCCAAAAGGAACCTGCCATTCTCACCATCTTAAATCTCTTCAAAAATAGTGTACTTATTTTGTTCAAGATAAAGACTTTTTTGTAAAATGTAAAAACTATTTAATAAAGACTCTGTAAATCTTACTCTGAGGTAAACTGTGAATAGTCAATAGGTATGCGAATCCAAAGAGTGAGGTGCACCTGCAGAAGTCTTTCTTTCTTTGATGAGAATGTCATCATGGGGGCGGGGGGGTCTTATATTCTCAACTTCACAAACCACTGCAACTGCCCTCTTGTTCTCCGTCACACTGTAAGAACAGCCTTTCTTTTGAATAAGAAATGCTAACTATGATATCATACTTCTCCTTCAAACAGAAAATTATTTTTCACAGAACACACTGTCCCTGAGACCCAGCACAGCGAACGGGCAGTTGAGAAATGAGCAGTACAGGCTCCAGCCCCTGAGTGCACCTGCAGGTCAGAGCGTCACTGATAGAGCAGGTGTTTATCTCCAGGCTGAGTTCCAGAGTGTGCTGATAAAGACTAGTTAAGATGAATGCCAGGGATACTGAACTGAATCTTGGGCATTTAAAGGACTGAAAATATGAAAATAAGCACAGCAGCCAGGCACACTATACAACTTACTTGTTCTGTAACCTTGGCCCTTGACCAAATTAATTTTATCAAGCTTTCTCAGATGTAAAATGAAGATAATTTTTACCTCACAAGGTTGTTCTGGGACATAAGTGAGACACTGTGGATATTCCACCTAAGTTGATGAATGTTGGCTCTTTTTCCTACTGTCTGCTCCAGCTTGTAAAATAGATCCAAAATGAAGTCTTTACAGAAAGAGATGAAATATTATATGAATATTATATGAATCTTTACAGAAAGAGATGAAATATCTTACAGAAATATTTTTATAAATATCTCTTTTAAAAAATAATTTTTTTTGTTTTTGTTTGTTTTAGATTGGAGGGGCTGATCATTTGTTTGTTTGAGACAGGGTCTCCCTCTGTCACCCACCCAATCTGGAGTGCAGTGGCAGCACAATCATGGCTCACTATAACCTGGGACTCTTGGGCAGTGTTTTCCCACCTCAGACCACTGAATGGTTGGAACTACAGGTATGTACCACCAAGCCTGGTCAATATTTTTCATAATTATTTTTTTGTAGACACAAGGTTTCACTAGTTGCCCAGAGTGATCTCGAACTCCTGGGCTCAAGCAATCTGCCTGTCTTGGCCTCCCAAGGTGCTGGGATTACAGATGTGAAACATAAAGATATGGTTTGGCTGTGTCCCCATCCAAATCTCATCTTGAATTGCCATGTGTGGTGGGAGGGACTCAGTGGGAAGTAATTTAATGATGGGGGCAGGTCTTTCCTGTGCTGTTCTCCTGAAAGTGAATAAGTCTTACAAGATCTGAGGGTTTTAAAAACAGGAGTTTTCCTGTACAAGTTCTCTGTCTCTCTTTGCCTGCTGCCATCCATGTAAGACATGACTTGCTCCTCCTTGCCTTCTGCCATGATTGTGAGGCCTCCCCAGCCATATGGAACTTTAAATCCATTAAATCTCTTTCTTTTGTAAATTGCCCAGTCTTGGGTATGTCTTTATCAGCAGTGTGAAAACAGACTAATACACACCGCACCTGGCCTATTTTTGGTTTTTAATAAACACAGTGTGGAGAATTCATGACTATAATTTAGAACAGAAGGAGTTTTGAGCAGAAAACAATTTTCAATGCTCAGATAAAGAAGAGTGATGAGAATACTCATTTCACATACAGACATCACACTTAATATCACTTTCTGAGAAATTATTAATCATAAACATAAAGTCATTATGAGACAGAAAATACCACAGGGCCCTTGTATCCCCTTTTATAGATAGTGAGTAGGGAGCCTGCACATAGAGAAAAGAGCCATATCCTACCAATTCCATTAAGCCTGTTGTGTTTCCAGAAATATGCCAGCAGTTGGCAAATGCTCGTTGGTTGATAAACTGATGGACTGGTTCATTATAAAATGACAGACAGTATGTGAGATTGCTACATGGAAAAACATTTCTAACCCTGGCTAAACATTCCTACCCTGAGTAGTGAGTAGTTCTCCACCCTTTTGCAATATAGTGTCTGCTTCTCAGTTTTTGCGTCTACGTGGATGAACAGGAGGCAGGTGGCAGGAGTTACACTCATGTTTTGGTTCTAATTGGCACTTTTTAAATTTTCTGCAAAATAAAAGTCATTTTGTTAGCCAACCCTCAAGCAATTGACTAACTGATCCTTTTAGCAAGTTGGCAGAATTTTTCTAGGATGGTTACAGTTTAGAAATGCTGTTTTTAAGGAGCCCCATAGGGCTGATATTGAATGACTGAATAGCTTGGAGAAACTTAAACTAGAACCTCCTGGGATTTACTAGAGCTGCTGGAAAGTGTATTTCCCTGTGCTTTCTAATGAATCAACGTCCACTGTTTGCTATGTGAAGAGGCAGGGCATCATAAATGGTTAATAGCACATTCTGGGAAACAACAGATCTGGACTGAATTATGGCATCCAATCCCTGCTAACTAAGTGGCTTTGGGCAAGTTATTCAAACTCTCTGAGTCTTGTGATCCTCATCTATAAAATAGGCATGGACCACAATATTTATGAGGGTTAAATAAGTTAATACTGCAAAAGAGCTTTCTCAAACTTTAATGTTTAGGCAAATCAGTAGACATCTTGATCAAATGCACTCTGGTTGAATAGGTGTGGTGTGGAACCCAAGAGTCTGTGTTTCTGACAGACTCCCAGGCAATTGCAGTATTGCTGGCCCTCAGACCATCTTTTCGATAGTAAAGCTTTCAGGAAGTCACCTCAGTCCTGGCACATTGGAAATACTCAGTAAATACTAGATGATGATGATGATGATTATGACGATGATGATGATGATGGGTTGCTTAAATGCCTAGAATAAGAGAACTCTGCAAGCCAGCCTTCCCTTTAGCTACAGAATGTCTCAATAACTCTCTACCAACCCTCAAGACCAGTGTTTTTCAAGAGAAGTTTGCATATAGGAAAAATATGGTAACATTAACACCATAGACTGAATAATGGCCACTCAAAAATATCATGTTCTAATCCCTGGAACCTGTAAATGTTACTTTACCAGAAAAAAGAATCTTTGCAGATGTGTTCATGAAGTTTAGAATTTTGAGGTAAGATCATCCTGTACTATCTCAGTGGGCCCTAAATGCCATCACAGGTGTCTTTGTAAGAGAGAGAAAGAAACTAGACTCATATATGGAAGATAAAGTGATGAGAAGAGGCAGAGAAGAGTTAGATTACAACAAGCCAAGGAATGCCAGAAGCTTCCAGAAGCTGGAAAAGATCAGAAAGCATCCTCCCCTAGAACTTCCAGAGGGAGGACAGCTCTGCTGACACCTTGATTTTGGACTTCTGGCCTCCAGAACTCTGAGAGAATATGTTTCTATTGTTCTAAGCTACTAAGTTTGTGGAAATTTGTTACAGCATTTATAGGAAAGGAATACAATGGTTTAATTATTTAATAAAACACTTATATGTATACAAGCTAAATTACTAATATCTCAAAGTTGTGCACTTTACAGAGTAAATTATTTCTCTTTATTTAAATAAGGATTCTGACCTTCATGAAAAGCATAAAGATACTAATGTATATTAACAATGAGATTTTATTTTTAGGAAATTAGAAAAATCATATACAGTCATCCTTTGGTATCCATGGAGGATTGGTTCCAGGACATCCTTCAAATACCAAAATCTTGCAGATGCTCAAGTTTATTATATAAAATGGTGTAGTATTTGTATATAATCTATGCACATCCTGCTGTATGCATAATACTTGGCACACAGCAAAATTCAAGTTTTGCTTTGTGAAACTTTGTGGAATTTAATTTTCTGGCTATTTTTGATTCATAGTTGGTTGAATCCATGGATGTGGAACCCACCAATATGGAAGGCCAATGGTACTATGTTTCTGTGTAAAATGTGGAAGGTGTCAAAGAAAGTTATCCCCCTTCTAACAGGAGAAAAGGTCATATGAACTATGAATTATAACTTAGAGATCTGGAATTGAAGGGAACTTTGTTTTCTATGCTTCACTGGCCTACATTATTCTTTCACACTTCAAGAAACACCCTTGGAATTTTCAAACAAGCATCTTTGCAGTTGGAGTACTGGGGGAGTTTACCCAGAAAATGTCTAATGCCATCCTTGCCCTTGGGTGCTCAGGATTCACCTCTCTGCAAACCCTCACATCTGAGGGTACTTGGTTGCATCAGCAAGCATCCTACCTGCTGTCCCTGAAAGAAACTGGAAACAAAATGAGCACAGTTTGTCTTTTCAAAGGTAACCACATGTTAAAAGGAATTTTAATGAGAAAAACTTACAACCCAGAATTCTGTGCCCATCAATTATATCTTGCAAAAAGGAAGAGGTAATAAAGACTTTTCCAGACAACAAGTGCTGAAAAATGCCAGCAGAAATGCTCTTCGAGAATGTTCAAAGAAAGTCTTAAAGCAAAAGTCAGATGGTAGCAGATGCAAACTTAGATCTACACAATGTAATGAAGAGTGAAGAAAATGAAAATAGTAAGATAAATATAAAAAACATTTCCCTTATTTTTAATCAGTCTAAAATGTAATTTACTATCACAATAAGTAGTTTTACTGTATTATGGGGTTTATAATGCATGTAAGAGTGAAATGTATGACAAAAATAGCACAAAGGATGAGAGAGGGGAAATTGTAAGATTCTTATACATGAGGAGATACAATTTGAATGTAGACTGTGATAAGGAAAGATGTATATTGTAAACCTTTGTAAAAGAAAAACTGCACTGGACACTTATTAAAAATGGCAAGGAAGACTTTATTCAAGACTACTGAAATGCGGGGGGGGAAGATTGAACTTAACGCCATTGAAGGATTTTTAAATGCTGGTGTGAGTTAATGGCCTCTACTGGATGACAGTGGAAAAGAGGTAGTCAATGTGATTAGGGCACTTGTGTTTGCTAATTGTCACTTATCAAAGGGAGGCTCCCTACCCTCCCATAGATACTGGGAGATAGAGGCTCTATCTATCTTTCTTGATTACATTTCAAAGGGATGGCTCCCAGATTCTTGAGAAAGATTTATATTTTAAAAGGGCAGAGAAAGAATTTACCATTGCAACTTTTCTAGAGAAAATGCCCTTAAGAAAAGAGAATCAAGAGTCTATGGTCAGAAAAAAGACTAAGGTTCAGTCAATCTGAGGGGAACATTAGAGCTGTCTTGGTCACCTTAGGACATCCATCAAAAGTAAGTAAAAATAAGTGAGCTGTAATTACTAGGTAAATATTGGAGATAAAATGGAATCATAAACAACATCCAACTCAAAAGCAGGCAGAATAAAATGAACAGAGAAGAGATGGGACAAGTGGAAAACAACTAGTTAGACAGCATATTTAAATCAAACCTTATTTATAATTATGTGAAATATAAATGGTCATTAAAAAAACAGAGGTTGTCTGACAACATTAAAAAGCAAGACCTAACTAACTATATGAGAAACTCACTTTAAATATGAAGGCATGGGTAGTTTAAAACGCTAGAAAATAAAAGGGTACATAGATAGGATCAAAATAAATCTGTAGTGGCTATATTAATATCAAACCAAGAAACATCAGAAAAATAAATATTGCCAATGATAAATAGAAATAACATTACATAATAACAAAGAGGTCAAGTCACCATGAAGATGTAATAATTCTTAATTTGTGAATTATCTGGCAGCAGAGCCTCAAAATCCATGAAGAAATATGCAGCATCTTCTCAGCAGCATTTGTACCATCTGGGAGCTTGCTAGAGATGCAGAGTCTCAGGCCCTACCCCTGACCTTAAGGTTAAGGTCAGATGAATTAAGAATCTGCATTTATAACAAGATCTCCACATAATTAAACTGCATCAGAAAATCTAAGAATACTGATATACATTATGCCACATTTCTAATAAAGAACAAACACTCAGGTGGTATGTTTGCATAGCAGTTTAAGAGAATGTGGCAGTTTCATGGTTTCATAGAGTAACAGCATTCAGCATTCAGCAACAATAGTATATAATAGAGATTTGAAAATTGAGGAATACTTAAAAGAGGCTTTATATGAGAAGCATTGCAGTATAACATTCTAAAAAGTAGTTTTCACCACCTCAACTCTCTTTAGTTATAAATTGCTCGAAGGATTTTTAACCACAAATGTGTATTTTCCAGTTATTTTATTGGTGGGTGTTTTTGTTTTTAATGGTACCAACTAGTTCCAACATTATTCCTGCCTTATCCTTGGGGGATACATTCCAAGACTATCAGTGGATGCCTGAAACCATAGATAGTGTCAAACCCTATATATACTCTGTTTTTTCCTATACACACACACCTGGGATAAAGTTTAGTTTATAAATTACATACAACTGTGATAAAGTTTGGTTTATAAATACACACACACCTGTGATAAAGTATAATTTATAAATTAGGCACAGTAAGAGAGAATAATAACTAATAAGATGGAACAATTAAAACTATATACTGTAATGGAAGTTATGTGAATGTGGTCTCTCACTCTCTGAAAATATTTTATTATACTGTACTTACCTACTTTTGGACCTTGGTTGACTACAAGTAATTGAAACTTTGGAAAGCAAAACAGTGGATAAGAGAGGACTACTGTATTCAAAACAGTGGTTCTCAACCCTGGCCACTTTAACAGGATGCCCTGGCCCCTCCCCCTAGTTATTTTTATTTAGTTAGACTGGGCTATGGCCTTATTATCAACATTTTTACAAATCTCTCCAAGTGATTCTCAAGTACAGCCAAGGTTAAATGCCATTATTTTAATAAATGAAAGGTTTTTATAGTAAACAAAAGCAGTAACTTTGATTGTGACCCAGTATCTGTTTATTTTACATCTCCCTTTTGTCATCTCACATGGATGGTCACTAGTTAGTAAATGAAACACATGACAGGCTTTGTTAGTCTGAACAGGCACAAAGGAAAAAGCAGCATCATTTAATAACTTATGGTGTGAATATCAGCATCAGACATCAGCATTAAATGGCATATTATGCAAACTTAGTGTATTTATGCATATCATGCAGAGAGAAATTGGAGACGTTCTAGGGCTTTACTTTGGAATTGACTCACAAGCATGTTCCCATCAAAACAACAAGAACAAAAGAAACTCCAGGGAATCACTTTGCTTCTAAATCGAAAACAAGGAGAGAATGGCATTGATGGAGATGAAGCTGGGCTTAATACCCTTATGAGGAGGAGTAAAAGGACTGTACCTACCTGTCATAGTCTGTTCAGGCTGCCTTAGCAAAGTACCATACAGTGGGTAGCTTGAGCAATATACACTGATTTCTCACAGCAGTTCTGGAGCTGGGAAATCCAAGACCAAGGCACAGATGGATTCAGTGTCTGGTGAGGGTTCTTTTCCAGTTCATGGATGGTGCCTTCTCTCTGTGTCCTCACATGGCAGAAGAAGCAAGGGGTCTCTCTTGGGCCTCTATTATAAGCCCACTAATCCCATTTATTTAAGGCCCTGCCCATGACCTAACTATCTCCCAAAAGCCCCATCTCCAACTACCATCACACTGGGAATTTCATCATATGAATTTTGGGTGGACCCACATATTCAGACCATAGCACCACTGGTCCTTAAGCGTTCCTCCTAAAAACATGTTGTCACATCAGGTGGTGGCTGTTCACTGTCTCTCCTCTGTACCTGAATTGACCTGTAACAGGAGAAAGAAACTCACCTTGGGTGAGCCCTCCTTTGTCCTGGGTACTTGCAACTTGTTTGTCTTTATTGTTCATCCCAACAACCTCACAAGGAAGGTACCATATCGTGCACCCATTTTGCAGATAAGGAAACAATGCCTCAGAAATGCTAACCAACTTTCCAAATAAACCCAGCTAGTAAATGGTGCATACAGGGTTTGAACCAGTCTCAAGTTCCAAATGCCCCTTTTTCCCTGTCACCCTGCCACCTCCCTGGCATGATACTAATCAAGAAAGGATGTGACCAGGAAGCCAGCTGATGAGAAGTATCTCTGAGAGGAGGAAGTTTTCCAGGTGGGACACTCCAAAGCCTAGGGTTACTCACACTCCTATTCCCATGCGTTCCAGATGATACAAGCCACCACAAGGTGATCTGAGCTAGGCAAGGAGTTGGTAGGCATACTAGAACCCCTAATAGAGCAAGGCAGGAAGTAGGGGCTTGAGATGACAGTGGCGATGGCGGGGGTTGCATATTAGCATCTGAATCTAGAACTCTGAATCACTTTTTCCCACGGACATTTAATTACAGGGTAGCCTGTGTGTTTATGATTAGTGGCACGATTATTTATAAAGGTGCTCATGGTTAACAGAGCCTTTAGTGAGCTGGCTGGGGCCTAAATAATGTGACTAAATAGGGGTGACTGATTAGGCCAGGAGATTCCAGGTTTGGGGCATTCTTAAACTTTTTATTTGCGGCAAAATATTATTAATAATAGTTCTATTAGGCCAGGATTAATTTGAACCTGCAGCTTATGACATAGTCTCATGTATGAGATGCAGATCTTTTAACATGTGGTTAAATTTGAAAGACAATCTGTGGTGCTCTCTAGGTCAACCATTGCCCACATTGCAAAGATAAGCTTCAGTGAAAATGATGGCTGTGTTTTCTGAAGGGCAAAGGAAGAGTCTAGGCCAGCAAAGAATAGCAAGCAAAGATCTCTTTGAGCCCAGCTCTCTATCTAAATACAAGTAGTCCTCCAAGGGGCTCTCATCTTAAACAATTAGCAGTTTAATCTGGGAGGTGTCAAGATTATGGCTGAAGGTGGCAGCAAGGTAGAGGAAAGGGTCTTTTTACAAAGACACAATCTGAGGGTTTTACAACTAGGCAAAGGTCTGTCGCAGTCTGTATAAACTGAAAACAACCTTGGAATTTTTATGAGAGACTGCAGACCTCATTCTGAAGCTCACCACTAGCAGGGACTGCCTGCCACGGACTCTATCCCAGTAGAACCATGAAGACATCATTGCAGCATGATACAGACATACATCATAGGCAACTGTATAAGGCTCTGGTGTAATATTTCTTCTATGAGATGTATTTATATCAATTGTGAAGAGGCTGGCATGAAATTATATTGCTAAGGTCTATTTAATTTCTAGACAATGCTGCATTCTCTTTTATCATTCACCTAAAGAGATGTAAATTTTCCCAAAATAAGCTAGTTGATTTTGTTCATGCACAAGCATTGATTTTAGAAGATATTTTCTATTAACAATAATATACTTACATCTAAATGCAAACAGGCTAGCATCAGAGAACAAAAAAAATTAAATTTGCAAAAACTCTATATTTCTAACATTAACTTAGAAAGTTTCTCTCAGTATTCCACACTCAGCTCTAATTTATCAGTGAATTTTTCATCCTTGTAAGGTACCAATACGGGTCAAATAATGTGTTCTGCTCTTTTCTACTGAAGACTATTGATAGACTTTTAGCATGAGAAAAACAGATTAGGGAAACCAACAACAAGCAATACAAACCAAAATAAGCTAAAGCAAATATAGATATATTCATTCAATATAAGCCAAAATAAGCTAAAGCAAATATGGATATATTCTCCAGCCAATGCTCAATTTTCTGATTTCTAATACAACTAAAATATCTAGAAAAAATTGTTTCTTAGTAATATGGTTCAACTTATAACAATCATCTTTTTAAAAGCCCCTCATTTGTACCATTTATAAATCTTTGTTACCTGGGTTACCAGGTATCAGGGGATATCATATGTGAATTTCAATGTATTATGTCCCAGAAACACTAAAAACATTTTCACTATTGCTAGAATAGCAAAAAGTTTCATTGCTGCATGCAAATGACCACTTTTCAAATGATAAAACACTAAAATGTTTTATAAGCTCTTTTCCTAGAGGTCTCTGGGGATTTGCCTTAAGTATTTGCATAAATAAATTATAAATGGATCCATCACAGCTGACTGCATTGAGTGAGGTGAAACTCAAGAGTGAATTTTAAACTGTGCTCGGCAATAAAGAGGAGTGTTCAATATCAGCTGCAGCACAGGTTTTGATTCATAATCCTTCACAGGTCTCTCCATTCCGTGACTTTCCAGGTAGTCTCTTCGGTGTCCTTCATCACATTTAATCTTTCTCTCTTCTCAACTACTCAGAATGAACACTCTATGTGGTCTTATTAAAATCGACTCCTGCACAAAGTATTGGGGAAAACTTAATTGGCCTTCCAGGGTAGCGTGTTTGTGATTACGTTTGATATGAATTCTGTGCATATTAGCCTAAGTGAAGAAATAAATGAAGAAAGGTATTCCAGTGATCATAAAACATTACTAGAACAGGGGCAAAGCATCATGCTGCCCAATGTGTCTTGGCTCTGCCCACAAGATGCACAGCAAGGAGCAATAATGTATTGCCCAATGAAAAATACCATTTGGTATGCAAATTAAAGAGAGGACAAAGCTTCTGATCTTGGCCCTGCATCCACCCAACATAAACGCAGACTTGGAAACAATTAGCATGCCTATTTGCCAATAGAGCCTTGGAAAACTAAATGGAGTCCTAAATCAGACAGACACTAAGAAGGCAGAGAAAGAATACTCATTAGCCAGGTCCACACAGTGGTTTTATGGGTGTTCCTAAGAGAAAAGAGCTGATAGGACTTTCAGAAGACCTCAGATAAAATCCTTTAAGCCATTGACATTATAATATTAGATCATAATACTGTTGGCACTTTGCAAGAAAATTCTGAAATCCGGGGGATGAAGAAGCCATTTTTAAAAGGCTCATTTGAGGAGTTTTGAGTTTAATTCATTGTCTTGATCAAGGGTTATTGCTAATAAACAAATTCTAACAGTGTCTGAGGAAAAGAAACATGAGGCCATTTATCCGCCACTGCATCCCACCCTTGAACGAAGATTCTTCACTTCAAGTTCCTTCCCTCCCACCTGCTCTCTATATTTTCTTTTTTATGCAAATGAAAGGAGAGAGTAGAATTCTGTCTATAAATACTATTTACCTGGCTGCTCAGATTTATGGTTTTCCAGGCTGAAGACCAGAACCAGAAAAGCCCCTCAGGGTGCAGATCAGACAAGCAACACATTCTACTCTTGCATAGATAACATTAATTTTGTTTAAAATGCAGCACAGAATAAGTCCCATCATTTAAGACAACTAAGAACATGTTTGTAAATTCGCAGTTTCTTAGCCAAATCTCATATCTGATTCTAAAACTGACCTTGAATCCTTCTTATCCTCCTTCACGGGGGATATTTACGGAAACTTGATATGCACATGTTGGACGTAGCAGATGCCAGTCAATTGACCAGAGCACATAAACCTCAAGAATACCACTAGATTTCCTCCTCATGTTTTCAAAACCGACTGATTGGTTTATTGGTTTTCCAAAGGATTCAGACTATGGAAAGCCATATTGTGAATATAAGTGTACCACTTGTTTATCCTTAAGAAGCATTATTTTGATGTGCTGACAGGGGCTACTAATCAACAGTGATCAGTTGCGTAGTTTTTAAAAATCACTCCTAATACTTGCAAGAGAAAATTATTTAAAATGTAAAAGCAATTATGCATGTCATCAGGGCCATTTTAGGAAAAAAAAAATGTGTACTGCAGATTTTGGGGAGAGGATTGTCTTTCAGACAAAATTACTCATACATATGTTTTATTATTTATATCATTACTAAGGATCTTCATATTGAAAAAAATTCAGAAACTATATTATCAGTATGCACTCACATACCTAGGTTTTTTTTAATTTTTGGGGGGTACATAGTAGGTGTATATGTATTTATGGAGTACACGAGATATTTTGATACACGCATACAAGGTGTAATAATCACATCAGGATAAATGGGGTGTCCATCACCTCAAGCATTTATCCTTTGTGTTACAAACAATCCAATTATACTCTTCTAGTTATTTTAAATGTGCAATTAAATTATTATTAACTATAGTCATCCTGCTTTGCTATCAAATACTAGATCTTATTGATTCTATTTTTTGTACTCACTAACCATCCCCACTTCCCCTAGTTTTATATAACGCTTCATCTTTGAACAAAAATTTATCACTAATAATGACATTGATGCTGTATATTTTGTCTAAACTATAGAATCCTACAAGCTACTTAAGCATAAAATTTGTGGCTGTCTCATCAGTTCTCTTAATACTGAATTCTTTATAATGAGATTTTTTCCACTGCAAATGGCATTTAACAAAAAGTACTCCTCATTCCAATGACTTAGAAACACATGATTTCCATCCACCACTACTCCAAACTGGCAGCTATCATAATAAGGTGTGAAATTTCATTTTAAAAGCAGCCCTCCACATCACTCCACATCCCTCCACTCCAAGTCAGGTTTTCCTGTCACCCGTCCTGCAGATACTGTGCCCACTTTCTCCCTTTAGGGAGCAAGAGGCCAGTCCCCAGCGCTTGGGGGTCGGAGATGTTTTCCTTTACTCCTTTAAATCTAAATTTAGATGTCACCTTCTCAGAGCTGCTTTTCCTTATGGTCCAATCAAATTAAGTCTCTCCAGGCAAAGAGTAGAGACGTTGTTCGAGGACACTGGACCCTGGCTAGGCTTTTTCCACTGATGGTGACATGGCCTCACTAATGCTGAGGTGGTTCAATGTTTGCCAACATTCCGTTAAAGATGCTCAGAGAAGCCAAGGTATGCTTCTATGGAATGGTGAAATAAGCCCCATACATAAAAAGACAGTTCTTTATGAGACAAGACTTTCCTTTTAGACTCAATCAATTCTGGAAGGACCTTACCTGCACAGAGAGGGTCACCAGAAGCTGTGAGTTGCACAAGGGAACAAGGGAACCAGAAAACCACAGAAAAGCCAGGCCAGGATGTGCAGCAGCTGCTCTGGCTCAGGGGAGTACCTCCCTGCTATTGCATGCATGTCCTCAATAAAAATAAATGTCATCTAGGAAGAAGAGAAGTCTTTGAATGTTCGCACCACAAAGAAATGATAAATGCATGAGATGCTGGATATACACATTACTCTAATTGGATCATTACACAACATAAATATGTATCAAAACATCAAATTTTACTCCATAAATATGTACAATTACAATGTGTCAATTAAAAACATCAATTTAAATTTAAAAAATAATAAATGTCAAGAGAGATTATGAATATGTAAATTAGCTTCGTTTAATCACTCCACATTGTATACATATATCAAAACACCACATTTTACTCCATAAATGCAATATAATCAGTTAATCAATTAAAAATATCAATAAAACAGTAAAAATAAATGGTGACATTGTAACATGGCTTCTGCCTGATAGTGGTGACACAACTGATGTGCTGCAGTCTCCTCTGTTATTCTCATTCATGACGTCCAGTATTTTCCTTCATAGCACTTAATGCACAATCTTTATATTATCTTCTAGACACCTAATGTACATCATGTTATATAACCATAAATTTAGATTATATATAACTACTGATATGGTTTGGGTTCTGTGTCCCCACCCAAATCTCATCTTGAATTGTAATCCCCACGTGTCAAGGGAGAGACCTGGGGGTAGGGATTGAATCATGGAGACAGTTTCCCCCATGCTGTTCACAGGATAGTGAGTTCTCACGAGATATGATGGTTTAAAAGTGTGACAGCCCCCACCCCTTCCACCATGTAAGACGTGCCTTGCTTCCCCTTGGCCTTCCACCATGATTGTAAGTTTCCTGAGGCCTCCTCAGCCTTGTGAAACTGTGAGTCAATTAAACCTCTTTTCTTTATCAATTACCCAGTCTCACGTAGTTCATTATAATGTATAAATGAACTAATAAAGAAAATTGGTACCAGGAGTTTGGGTCACTGCTGTAAAGATACCTGAAAATGTGGAAGCAACTTTGAAACTGGGTAATGGGCAGAGGTTGGTACAGTTTGGAGAGCTCAGAAGAAGACAGGAAGAGGTGGGAAACTTTGGAACTTCCTAGAAATGTGTTGAATAGTTTTGACCAAAATGCTGATAGTGATGGGGCAATGAAGTCCAGGTTGAGATGCTCTCAGATGGAGATGAACTTATTGGGAACTGGAGCTAAGGTCACTCTTGCTATGATTTAGTAAACAGACTAACAGCATTTTGCCCCTGCCTTAGAGATCTGTGAAACTTTGAACTTGAAAGAGATGATTTAAGGTATCTGGCAGAAGAAATTTCTAAGCAGCAAAGCATTTAAGATGTGACCTGGGTGCTCTTAACAGCGTACGGCCATATGCATTCACAAAGAGATGGTTTGAAATGAAAACTTATGTTTAAAGAGGAAGCAGAGCATAAAAATTTGACCAATTGCAGCCTGACCAAGTGATAGAAGAAAAAAAATATATATTTTCTGGGGAGAAATTCAAGCTGCCTGCAGAAACTTGCATAAGTAAAGAGATGCCGAATATTAATAGCCAAGATAATGGGGAAAATGTCTCCAGGGCATTTCATAGATCTTCATGGCAGCCCCTCCCATCACAGGTCTGGAGGCCTAGGAGGGAAAAATTGTTTCATGGGCTGGGCCCAGGGCCCCACTGCTCTGTGCAGCCTTGGGACATGACACCCTGCATCCCAGCTGCTCCAGCTCTAGCCGTGGCTAAAAGTGGCCAAGGTACAGCTCAGGACACAGCTTCAGAGGGTACAAGCCCCAAGCCTTGGCAGGTTTCACATGGTGTTGGGCCTACAGGTATGCAGAAAACAAGACTTGAGGTTTCGGAACCTCCACTTAGATTTCAGAGGATGTATGGAAATGCCTGGATGTCCAGGCAGAAGTCTGCTGCAGTAGCAGAGTCCTCATGGAGAACCTCTACTAAGGCAGTGCAGAGGGGAAATGTAGAGTTAGAGCCTCCACACAGAGTCCCCACTGGAGCACTGCCTAGTGGAGCCATGAGAAATGCACCACCATCCTGTAGCCCCCAGAATGGTAGATCCACTGACAGCTTGCACTGTGCACCTGGAAAAGCTGCAAGCAATCAATGCCAGCCCGTGAAAGCAGCCACAGGGGCTGTACCCTATGGAGCTTCAGAGGTAGAACTGCCCAAGAACTTGGGAGGCCATTTCTTGCATCAATGTGCCCTGGATGTGAGACATGGAGTCAAAGGAGATTGTTTTGAGACTTTAAGGTTTAATGATTACCCTCTTGGGTTTTGGACTTGCATGGAGCCTGTAGCCCCTTTGTTTTGGCCAATTTTCCCATTTGGTGCTTTTGATTTTACAGGCTCACAGGTGGAAGGGACTTCTGTTGTCTCAGATGAGACTTTGGACTTGGACTTTTAGGTTAATGCTGGAATGAGTTAAGACTTTTGGGGACTGTTGGGAAGGTATGATTGTGTTTTAAAATATAAGGACATGAGAGTTGGGAAGGGCTGGGGTGGAACAATATGGTTTGGCTCTGTGTCCCCACCCAAATCTCATCTTGAATTGTAATCCCCACATGTCGAGGGAGGAACCTGGTGGGATGTTATTGGATCATGGGGGCAGTTTCCCCTGTGTGGTTCTCATGATAGTGAGTGAGTTCCCACAAGATCTGAAAGTTTAAAAGCGTGTGGCTGTTCCCTTCACGTTCTCTCTCCTGCTCCACCATTGTGAAGATATGCCTGGTTCCTCTTCATCTTCCACCATGATTATGTTTCCTGAGGCCTCCCCAGCCATACAGAACTGTGAGTCAATTTTAAAACTCTTCTGTTTATAAATTAACCAGTCTCAGGTAGTTCTTTATAGCAGTGTGAAAACGGACTAATACAACTACATGTGTACCTGAATAATTGCTATATTCTGCATCTATTCCTCTCAGGTGAATTCTATGAGATTAGGCACTGTGACTGGTTTTTTTTCTTTCACCATTGCATCATCAGTTCAGCAGAGAGTCTTCACAGGAGGTGCAAAATAAATATTTTTTAGTAAATCAACATTGGGACAGTTGAAAAAGACTGTTATATGACTCTGCAATGGTACCAAGCCCCTGGCTGTTTTTTCTCCATGTCTAAGACCATCAGAAAGCCTCTCCATTGCAGGAGAGATTCATTCAATCAGTCCTCCCTTGCCTACCTGACTGTGGAATGCCCAGCACCTTTTGGTGGGAGGAGCCCGGGTAGGGGTAGGTGGCTATGCAGAAAGGGGCCTCACTGACTCATCACTGCTTCAGGGGCCAGCCATGTTGAATTAGTTCCTAAAAGTTCTTAGTTGTTTTCATGGTCTTTTTCTACTTTGGGTCTCCAAGACTCATGCATGCATACTAACAGATGTGTATCAAAAAATCATATGAATGACACATTTTCAAATTATTTGATAAAAAATCCAGTCTTGAAAGCTTATTTCTAGATATTTAGTGCCAATTACCCCCTTTTCTGATAAACAACAATTATGAATGAGGCATTTAGTAAAAACATTTTATTAATTCCCATGATATTGACATTTTCATTACTTGCTTTTCAAAATGAAATGATTGTTTCACCACAATTCACACAAATCAACTGATATACTAATCCACACCAAAAGAAAGAACTCACAAGAAAACAGTATCATCTAAGATGGTGGGAGTCACAGGAGCCACTCAGTCCTAACGCTCATGATCATGAGCATGAAATAATGATCCTGGTCCACAGAATGAAGCCCAGTGAGAGGGACCCACACTTGTCTTCCGGTATCCACCTACCAAAAACCGTTTATCCAAAAAAATGCAGTTATACAGATCCAGAGCTAACCAAAAGTTTGTAAACCACAATTCTAATTTAGTACTGACTATATTTTCTAGTCAATACGTTAGATGAAGAATTATTAAAAACATCTAACCAGAATTTAAAGAAAAATATGTGAAAAGTTCCTTCGATAATGTTTCCTAATTAATAAAAGTCCATAGGAAGTCCCTACGCACCGTCTAATATTTCTACCCTTTTTTAATTTTTTCTCCTGATCATCACATTTTTTCAAGCCAAATATAATTCTTGCTATCACATCTGTTCTTATTTTTCTATCTTGCCATCTAATCTTTGTCCGCATGCAAATATATTTGCTGTTATAATCACAGTGTGCTCAATATTTTGTAAACTAAATCTTTCACTTAACAGTCTGGGTCTACCATTTCATATTACGGAATCTTCAAAATTGTTTTTTATGGTTGCCAAATATCTCTTAATTTCCTTAACCATAGCCTGACTATTGCATATTTATGATTTTTCCATTTTTTTCTGTTATTAAATGCAATTTTATATAGACTGTTTTCAGTCTTTTAAATTGTTTCCTTGATATAGAGAAAATAAAGATCCAAGTGTGTGAATATTTTTATGGCTCTTTCTGTATTTAATCATTTTACAAAAAGGTTGGGTTGATTTACGTTGCTCCAGCAATTTGTGAGTGGATCAGTTTTACTGAGAGCATGCTATGATTTACTTTTAGCTTTAATTTTTATTATAAGAATTATCAATTAGTATTTCATTATTAATTATAAGTAGGCTTAAACTTTGTTCTACATTTATTCTCTATGTTTACATAAATTTTCTATTTACATTCTTAATCCATTCTTCTATTCCCTTCTATTTTTTAAAAGATATTTTTAATTGGCTGCTTGAAACACTGAAAATAAGTCTCTTAACTTGACCTAAATACAAAAGGCAATAAAAGCAAAATCAGCACAAACTTGCCCTGTTACCTTCAAGAACTTGGCTGTTACCAGGCCACATTAACAGAAGAATAATTCCTCCCAGAGAAATACTGTCTGCTTACCCTAGTCAGTCTTCAAAGCGAAGTAAGAAGAAAATGCACTACTGTGGATTTGAGGGCCACACTTCATTAGGATGCTGTAAATTTACTTTTATGTCACTAAATAACATTTTCAACAAACTCAGACATTGGTCACTAATGATGAAACAAGTAAAATATAAGCATCCAATTAAGGAGTGGGGAAAACGTATGCAGCTCATTAATTGCATAAACGGCCTAACATACACTGTCCAGCAGTCATACAGAAATAAAGGTTACAATAATTTAGATCTTGCATTTTCCAAAGCATTGGGTGGGGACACTCCCCACATGTTACTTGACATCACACAGAAGGGCAACCCCACGGAGCACCCAGTGTTCAGGGGTCTGGGCTGTCCTGAGGTCCACAGCGGCAATGTAGTTCAAGTCCGTTCGAACTGGCTTCTTATAGATGGGACAGGAGTAAAACCGAGGATCTCGTAAAGCTACAAAAAAACATAAAAGAAAAGAACTTGGTGAATTTTCCACTTTAGAGCCCAAGGAGAATGCAGAGCCATGCTTCTGCATTCTGTAGGTCATTTCAAAAACAGATGGGTTTGGCTGAATGAGGGACATTCTTTCTGAGGTCAGGCAATCCCTAGATGTGAGGCAGATGCTCCCACATGGTGCCAGCAGATGTGGCAAGACACCCAGACAGCCTCTGGTGGCCTCTGCTGGCCCCTTGCCCTGAACCATGGACAGTAACTCATGCCCACATGCTTCCTCTCTCTCCTTTGCACCTGTCCACTCAACATCCCCTCCACCTGTTCTCCTTCACCTCCTCACCAAACCTTGAGCACACACACATCTCACTTCTACTCAGGCATCCAGCACCAGTGGGCATTACTTTATTATTTCAAAATCTTCAACCCTGCAGGCCATAGTCTACATCACATTTTAAATCCCAGGACAGAGGGTGCCTCCCCACCCCCCAGCTAAATCAGGTATTGTGAATTCTCCATATATGTAGAGAAATAAAATTGCTGGGACGCAGAGAGTAATGGCCCAATTCACCTCCCTGAGATTCAGTCTACCTTCTGGAGTAGAAGAATAGATGCAGTTTCCAAAATGACACTGCAATAAAAGGCAATCTATGTATGTCCATCCTTCAGAGATCCTTTCTAATACATCCATCTCCACCCATATGATCCCTTTCTCTCCAGCCTTGGAAACCCCATGCTCAGAGACAGGTCCAGGTCTGTGGGGACTGAAACTTATACAATTCATGAGGGCCCTCTTTAAGAAAAGGAGTAAAATTTATAAATAAAAAAGTAGGCTTTGGAAGGAGACTCTGCCTGTGAGCAGCCTGGGGGTTTAAGCCTCATTAGCTTCTTATGAAATCCACTCTGCCCACAGCAGTTTATCTGCACATCTCCTAACATGCATCTCAGGAAATAGTATATTATTTAATATTCTCTTCCAGATTATACATTTTTTGAGGACAAGAGTGTGTCTACACTCATCCCTGTACTCTTCTGGAAAGTCAATATTATAAAAAAATTTAAAAACCCTCACTTAACTATTCAGGTGAAATCACATTTAACTAAGAGGATGCTCTGCTTTTGTGAATTAATGTTACAAACATGGGCACTGAAACACATCAGAGTTATTGAATTTATTTCTCAAAACTGACATGCTCAAAAATTTACCTTTTCCAGAAAATTACAGAAGCAAGGCACTATCAGAAACTAAAGTCTCATTATTTGATCCAATAGAACTTGTAACCTGCTGCGCCCTGTGTTTTTACATATCCACTATAAATTCAATTAATTGTATTAGAAGAAGTGAAACATTTGAATACAATAATGTTATACATAAGTTTCAATATAAAATAAATAATCCTAAAGCAGCGATTCTTAACCAGGGACAATTCTACTTACGGAGGACATTTGCCAATATCTGAAGACATTTTTGGTTAACACAACTGTGGGCTTGCTGCTAACATCTTCATGAATAGAGGTCAGGGATGCTGCTAACATCCTATAATGCACAGGACAGCTCCCCCAAAACAAAGTTATCCAGACCAAATATGTCAACAGTACCAAGAGAATGAGAAACCTTCTTCTAAAACAACAAAGATATTTTATAGTATTTTAAAATTCTGTGTTTCCTTAATCTCATGAAATTAATCATTAGGAACAACCTAAAACAATGTGATACCTAATTTTTAAGTCTGAGTATAATTTTTCCAATTTCTATGCATATATCACTAGTGATAATAATTAGGCAAATATATATGAAAAATTCTGAACAAGTAAATGAATGACAATGAATCATGCAATACAGTTAACACTAACTATACTCACTGATATAGTTAAATCCTTTAATCCTAGGATCCTTAAACATGTAAAACATATAAAAGTCATTCTTCTTGCTGCAGATTTGATTAACCATTTTATAAACCTTGAAGTAAGCCTTTGGTGGCTTACATCTGAACCTCATGATAATTACAATAATTACAACTTGAGAAGTATTTGACTACTTGGATTTTAATCCCAACAGAAAAATGGAGGGAAAAAATAGCATTCTCTTCAATAAGCAGGTAAAAATAATTTTCTGAAATATTTATCCAATTCTATTTATTTTTAATTGCTTCAGAGCTGAAGGTGCTCATGCCAAGTCACAGCGTGCAGCAAATTTCTGCGGCAGGATTAGAAGCCACTGAAGATATAATTTCATAGTGAAAACGTTGACAGATGCTAAACAACTACATAAGCAGATGATTCGAAACCATCCCCCTGCTTAGACAAATAACTTTGAAGACAAAAATAAGCATGCTAGGTAGGTAGAACAAATCAACTAAGTATGTTTAAAGCCTTAGGGTTCCAGAAGGAGGAGGAGAGAGAAGAGGTTGTGCAAATTGGCAAGCCATACCCTTTAGGATCTTAAAGGTTTTAATAAAACACCTTGGGGGAATTTCATTTTCTGACTATTTAACTTCCCTATCTATCTTGCATTTTTCATCTACATGTGAGCATACATTCCATATATTCCTTCCAACATCCAAAATAATCGTTACATAGAGAGTCTCTATAGAATCGTTAAGTCATTCTTTTATTTAACCACCCTTTTGCTAATAACATTTAAATTACTAAACAGTTCACTCTTAACATACACTATTTCTTTCAATCCTTTAAAAAGCATGTGAGCTAAGCATGTTAATAAAAGTAACCATTGAAAAAAATATTTATTATATGCTTCCTATGTACATAACATTGTCAGTTTAATTCTCTCAATAATCCTATATGATGGGTACTAATATTTAATCATTTTACAGATTCAAAAACTGGAACAGAAAGAGGTGAGTTGTCCAAGATTAGAGAGGTATAGTGATAACTGAGAATGAAACCTAGTCAGAATGGATTCGTGGCCTCTCCGCTTCATCTCTGCAATACTTGGGAAGCACTATGCATGTATACCTCTGCCTTTGCAGAAAACATGAAAATGAAATGGACAGAACTAGAAACCTGAGTTCAATTTGTGGCATATTTGAGATGCCTCCAAAGCCACGTGACTAATGACTAGGATGTTAAAAGCCAGGAGAACAACCCGAGTATTCTGGCCCTCGGCTCACAGTCCTCTACCGGTGAACAGGGGCACAAGCACTTTTCAGCCTGTAGCATGATGGAGGGAGGTATGGGGAGGGAGAGCACCATCCGCAGAGGGCACTCCCTGTGCCCTCCCACTGCCTACAGTCTACCTTAGCAGGTACCTGAGAAAAATTAACTCAGGACTTCAATATTCAAGGGAGCTGTCCTCATTTTGAGTTTAGCTGTCCTCATTTTCAAGTTTCATCCCAGGCACTAAGAGGACATGTAAACACAGAATCTCAAGTAGAAGATTAACCATGGGAATTCCCAGAGGTTTGCATATACCTCACGACAAACAAATGTGATTGTGATACCAGCTTTCCCTGTCAGTAGCCAGGAATCAGGGCAAATTACCCAGTGTCTCCAAGCCTTAATTTCTCCATCTGCAAAATGAGGATGATAAATTTGACAGGGTTGTTGTAAAGATTAAATAAGTTAACACATGTAGGTGCCTGGTATAGTATAATGCCTGGAATGTAGAAGGTGCCTAAGATAGAGATGTTATTCGACACTTCTTTATCTCTCAGTCTCCACACACGCATACACAGGCACACATACATACCCACACATGCACACGCACATACACACACATGCATCTACTTACGCAAGGACCTTTTCACTAAAACAATTTCCCAGACTCATGTTTCCCATGACTTTAACAGACTTCCAGGTTGACAAGCTGACAGTGGATTAAATCCTGTGGGCTCAGGAGCCAGGAGGTGTCTACCCCTGGTCACCACATACGGCTATCCCCACCCCAGTCCCAAATCTGCACAGTCTCAGGTCAGAATGGGTCAGACGGTGTTCTTAGATACACTTTTTCCTTAGCAGGAAATAACCGTTGAGACCTCTCTTGCACCTGCTTAGCGACCAGAGGTACGTAGAAGGCTTGCCTCGTCCCTTGCAAATGTTCCAATCACGGTTTTCCATCACAGCAGCTACAGCTCTGAAGTTCATTGAGAATCATCAATCTGCTCATATAATAAATCTGTGAAGACACATATCTTTCTTCTATCTGTCCTTTTCAGCTTCCTTTGAGAATAGAGGATCTAGACAGTGTGTGTGTGGCTTTACCCTCTTGGTGAATTTAGTACTATTTGAATGACTTTCCCGTGATTTTCTAGCAAGAAACATGATTTCTTTTTCAAGTTTCAGGGTATATCACTCAATTTTTAGAATTAAAATAAATATCTAGATTTCTTCTTGTAGAAAACAAACCAGTCCTATATCTATATTTTAATGATTATTTAAATCGAAAAATTTCCTTCATATTAATGTAAAAACTGTTAACTATAAGAATTCCAATTTTTAAATGCTGCACTTTGGTCATTAATGATGCTACACACCCCTTTAAGTCAATTAGAGCCCCGCTCAATTATCAAAATTGAGTAAAAATTAAATATATCGCATGAAAGGGGTAACAGAATGTTAGTTTTCCATCACTAAAGAAACACCTCTTCAACAACAAAGCTATTTGGCAAACCAAGTTTCCACCAACTCTTACTGAAATCAAAAAAGGAATAAAGAACTAAAGTTTTCTTTTAATACTTTGAAATTAGCCCCTTTTTCCTTTGCTTATTTTATTTTCTCCCTTACCTGCTGCTAATGAGCATCACCACTGGCTAATACCCAGCAGGGTGGGTATAGTTCTTCTATAAAAATCTGTTCTTAAATCATAAAGAATTGCCAGTATTATAAAATTATTACTTTATTACTACCATGCTGAGATGTTCAATGTCAAATTGCCATGGATTTTTATAGTTTAGTCACAAGAAAAAACAGGAACATGTAACTCAACTGGAAAAAGGTTTTTATTTCATTTTATAAGGGAAACATTTTTACAATATGTTGACTAGATGCAATGATATGATAAAGCAATTTTTCTAAAATACTATTTTTGGCTAAAGGAACACTTGATTATTATTTCTATAAAATAATTACTGTCCCAAGATGTCACACTACCCTAAGAACCAGTAAATACAAAGCCATAGGCAGTATGCTTGCCTAAGCCCAGGTAGACACATTTATCTTTTTAGATTCAACTAATACATATTGAACTACACCATGTGCCAAGCAGTGTGCTGAGAACCTTCGTGTTCCTAATCTGATGCTCAACTCTCCCCTTCACAGGCTCTTCTTCCTTCATGCTTTAAACACTGGTCCCCTCCCAAGGTAATCCTTATTCCCTTCAACAAATCACAGCCTCTCTAGCTTGTTGTCCTCAAAGCAAAATCATTTCTCTAGCAAACTTTTGTAAAGACTAAATGAGACATGGTGTGAAATCCACCTTTAAACATTCTCCATAAATATCATTTCTCTCTTCCAACTCCCCCATTTCCACGTCTACCTGAAGAACCTCCTTCATGTGGAAACTTTGTTATCCACCTACACACTGCTAACATCCAGCTAACCTGGACTGGATCTGTCTTCTGAATCCTAGAACTAAACTCTTCATCAAACCCAGCACATCCATTACCACCTCATGACTTTCCACTCTTGCCTCTGCTCCAGGATGTTAGCATAGCCTCTTTCTATCACTTGGATCTCAGCTCAATATTTCTCACAGAACTCCTAAATTATCTTACACTCAAACCATGTGTATGGCTTGAATTTGTCCCCTAAAATTTCACATGTTGAAAAATTAATCACTGGTGCAACCATATTTGGAGGTAGAGTCTGATAAAAGGTGATTGGGTCAAAAGGGTGAATCCCTTATGAATGAATTAATGTCATCATCATGCCAGTGAGATAGTTATTGCAAGAGTGGGTTGCTATAAACCAAGTCCAGCTCCTGGTGCCCCTCTCTGTCTCACATGCTTACTTCTACCTTCTGTCTGTGACCATGAAATGACCCTCACCAGATGGTGGCATCATGCTCTTGGACTTCCCAGCCTCCAGAACCAGAAGCAAAATAAACTTCTATTGTCTATCACATGGCCAGTCTGTAGTATTTTGTTATAGCAACAGAAAATGGAGTAAGACACCATGCATGTGTTTTTTGCAGAGAAACAAGAAGTATCTGAAATCAGTATGTTCATTTCTAGTCAACTCTCATTATACACAGTAGTTATGTCCTATAAAGTCACCATGAATATTGAATTAAACGTCAAGCCATTTCTCCTAGGGGAAATACAGGGTTAGTTTCCTGCAAGCCTCTGGTCACAACATTTCCATCATGCAGTCAATACATAATCTTGCTTTATGTGTGTTTCTGTTTAAGGATATCTTTTTAATATATATGGTTGATTTATTACCATTGCACTGAAGGCCAACAGCACTATAACTAATGCCTGAAGTCACTTTGTCCAACACGTGTTTTCTCCATAAGGCACAGCCTTCTTGTGCTCAGAAACAGCAGACTTAAACACTACACTTGGGGGCCATTTTAAATAGGAAAAAGTACCCCCCCAAAAATTGAAAAACATAGTACTAAAGAGACAACAAACAGGACACTTAGTTGTAATATGAAAGCTGGAACAAGAAGACACAGCCTCACCTTGTTTGGCCCCAGCTAGAAATATGTATGTCTGGCAACTCCAATTGTTTGCTGCTTTGCACATATTTGTGAATGACCATGTGAATGACCATAAAAGTGCCATTAGTATTGATTTGGGGGCTACAGAGAAATTTCAGCAGGTAGGCAAATTCACAAATACAAATCTGTGAGTAACAAGGCCCAACTATATTTGTTTCTTTTATGGCTATCACCCCTGTTTGCGACTCAGCTCCACGAGAATGGGAAGCCTGTTTGGTCTTTTCTCAGTGCTGCAACCCCAGCACTAGGGCAGTGTTTGGCAGATGGTCAGTAAGTAGTTACTGAATGACCAAGCGAGCTAATGCTATTTCCCTCTTCCACGAAAAGTCTAACTCCCCATAACTCTCATTCTTGTCCTCCAAAGCACATCTCAAAAGCAATCACCCCTAAACTCCTAGACATCTTCATGTTTTCTTTCTGAGCACCTCTTTTGTAACATGTATCAATTTGTATTTTCATTATTTACTTACTATGGGTCTCCTTCACTAGACTGTGAGTCTCTGGGAGCTGGATCTGGTTCATAATGATCTTTGCATCCCTAGCACCTAAGGTTATGGCTGGTAACTATTAGACATCCAGCAAATGTTTGCTTAAAAAATAAATACTTGGGGCCGGGCATGGTGGCTCATGCCTATAATCCTAGCACTTTGGGAGGCCAAGGCGCGGGCAGATCATGAGGTCAGGAGTTCGAGACTAGCCTAATCAACATGGTGAAGCCCTGTCTCTAGTAAAAATACAAAAATTAGCTGGATGTGGTGGTGCACGCCTGTAATCCCAGCTACTCAGGAGGCTGAGGCAGGAGAATCGCTTGAACTCGGGAGTTGGAGGTTGCAGTGAGCTGAGATTGTGCCACTGCACTCCAGCCTGGGTGACAGAATGAGACTCTGTCTCATATAAATAAATAAATAAATAAATAAATAAATAAATAAATAAATAAATAACTTATAGTTCATAAATTATTTTATCCCTTTACTTGTTAGAATATTTTGTGCTTCTGTCATAAAATCAGTACTTCCTTGGGATCCACTATCATGGCTAGAGTTTATGGTTTATGTTTCTAAAACGAACAGGGAATTCCCTCGTGTGCTGAAATGTGGTTATTGCTGTAGAGATGTTAGCTGAGTGAAAGGTGACAAAAAAAGCCTCCAGAAAACATCAATCCAATAATGGAAAATAGTTTAGGCATTTTTAGACTTGTCAAGTACAGCTTTGATAATTTTGTTTAATTAGAATCACGTGTGTACTTCACAGAAGTGTTATCACATTCAAAGACTGAAGTAAGAACCCAGTATTTTACCATTAGCTACAGGATTAAGCCAAATGCCTCTGAATTCAATCTAGAATTCACTGCCTGGTTCAAACCTCCAAGTTGGTAGAACCACAGCCTTCAACTGAGCCCTGTGCAGTCTTATCTAGAAAGTCTCCTTACCACAGCCTACCCCACCACATTGTATATATTCTTCAAAGCTCAGTCCAGGCCCAAATGCTCCTGAGACTCAGGTCCTGCTCACTTCATCCCACTGTTATCTCACTCTCCTTTCCCATGCCTATTAATTATGCCAAACATTTCTTTCCTATCTCATCAGCTAATATTTCATGAGTATCCACACATGTTAATCTGCTTTATTAGATAAGCAAGTACTATCTAGAACTATTGCCTCCTCAATATACTCAAGAAAGTGCCTAGAGGTCAGTAAGTCCCCATTAAACATGGGTGTGAATGTAAAGCTAATTGATAAGAGAGTAAAATCTCTACTACATGATAACAAAAATGATGAAATCCTGTGTTGATAATGTCATCCAAACAAACAATGCGAGCCCTTACTGAAGGTACAAGACAACTTACTATTGTTTTCTGCATAAATCCTTATGACAGGCATCAACTCAAAGAGCACTTTTGGCTTTGATTCAATGAGTTTCATGTTCCTCTTGTCCCAGCCAGCACCTTCAAGATATAAGCCATAGACATAGACACCCTCTGTGGGAGGGGCAGAAATGTCGTCCTTCATCCATTTGGTGACTTCATTGCAAAGCACCATATTGTCCAGAGCCCAGCCTTTGTTGGCCCGAGTTATTTCCTATTCAGGGCAGCAGAAGATGAATGGAGCGGTTAGAGGTTTGTCTTAATAGAAAGAGCATAACAATAATGAAAGCTTGGCTCCGAATCATTCCAACTCAAAGGAAGTACAATAGTATTTAAAGAATTAGCAAGATTCCCTCATAAAAAAAAATCACATCCTAATTGAGCTATGTCTACTTTAAAAAGAAATACAAAATCAACTCAAATACAAAAATAAGAAATAAATATTTTGAAAGTCGAGCTAGCAGCCTGAGAACAACTGGCTGGGATTTATGTACATGACAATGTAACTGCTAGTATCAAAAAGAGACAGTCATTCTCTGTCTTATTATAGTCTTTAAAACTATAATGACAGAAAATCCTGTGGAGGAAAATTATAATAACACAACGGGTGCAAATCAGAGCTCTTACCTGTCGCATTGCAGTTAAAAATCCCTGGGGGTTAAAAAAACCTGTCATCCAAAAGCAGTGAGGTCGGCCATTGAAAACCCACAAGGTAAACTGGCTGTTTCTTTCTATAAGTTCAGTAAACCAGAAACCCAGTGTACTAGAAACCCAAGAAGCCTGCAATGAAGACATTAAAACAATTAATTGATGTAAGTTTAATACTGCAGTGTAAACCAGCTATGTTCACTGAAAAAAAAAAAAAGATGAAATATCAATTTCACTTTTATAATGAAAAAAGTCCGTAAGTCATGAATTTTCCCTGGATTCTGGCATAAGTGTTTCAAATTATTCTTTCTCCTTAATAATAGTAATGCTGCTAAGATATGACAGAATATACTAGTCGTCACATGAACATCCGATAAATTCACAGAGCTGTTCAAGATATCTAATGTCAATTGAATCACTTTCCATGTACCAATATATTCATCACTGATTCTGCTGTAAAGGAATCAAAACAATTTATTGGATTAAATTTAAAGGCTTTCCTCATTTTTCCTTAGGTTACAATTTCAATCTATAACACATAAAAAAGGATTTTTATTCACCTAAATATGCTCATGGCCTTATCAAGATAAATCAACACTTTAAAACAGATCCCATGGATAAGTTGTAGAAGACTTGCTACACTTAATTTTAACGGGGTAAACAACAGTTATTTTCCAGAATGTTTATCCCTTTAGAATACATTTTTATTTCCTCTCTTGAAGGAGCAAAAAATGGAAACCCGAGACTCTTTATCATCCACAAACTCTTTGCATTTATTGCTTCTGACTTTCTCCCTGAATTCACCTGTGGAGCTTCCATTATGACAACTGGCATGAATATGTCATTAATGTCATCAGCAGCAGCAGTGTAAGGTATCTTCAAATCATAGATTATAACATTTTACTGTAATTGCAATATTTTATGTATGAATAAATGTAGTAATCAACCTGGGTATAACACTTGAATTTCAAATACCTTAAGAATTAATTTGCCTATTTTTCAAGTTATTGAGATTCCAAAGTCTGATAATAAGCTGAGAAGAATAAAAACCTGAATAAAATGATCATAATTTAAGAATTAAATCACTCATTGTCTGCTATCTTTATAGGTCTGTTAACCAAAAGAGATGTGTGTTTATACTACATTCGGTCTGAGGGCAGAGGGAGCCGCTAACGAGAGAGTGCCCCTGACAGGGATTCCTGTTCCAGAGCCTCCCGGGTCCTACCGAGGTGGGTGATCTGGTTTGGAAGGGAAGGAACTCACAATGGCCAGTGATCTGTAAGAATCTCCCTCTGTCCTTGGCAATGAGAGGAGGCAATTCAGATAGAAAACTCTCTGGCGTGGACAATGGATTTATTAAAGATGAGAAGGAAATAAAGGGGTCTGGTCAAAGCTGATTCTGAGTCTCTAAGCTATGTGATGAGAGGGATGGAGGGTGGTGTCATCAAATAACATGGAGAAGACAAGAAGCAGCAGTCCTACTCACTATATGCTGCCTGCAGAACTCACCGCCTTGTAATCTGCTGAAGCCCGGGATGACATACCTGAGGCTCAGCACTAAACAAGTCCTACCACCTTCCCATTTAGCCAAGTAACCTACAGAGGCCAACCCTCTATCCTCCCACCCACCAACCTCATGTCTGTATGCTGCCCTCTCTGTGCAGCCCCCAACCTGACGCAATCCCCCTCTGTCCTTGGCAATAAGAAGGGGCAAGCCTCCCTCCCAAGCCTTTCCACTCTACCTTCAGCATCTTCAGTGCCATGATCAGAAAACTCTTCTAGATCCTCCAGCTCATTCTGGAACATTCTCTCCATCCCTTCCCTTAACTGAAGTCTGCCCCCCACCCCACACCCTCTACCCAGGACAGACTGCTTCCCTCACAGCCTTCTCCAAATGTAGACTACTGCTTTCCTCATACTCAACAACCCTCAGGGCCAGGAGAAGAGGAGGTGACCTTGTCATTTCTGACTGTTATTGTCAGATCATCACGCTACATCATTCTCTTCCTTTGAGTCTCATGCCATCTGGACATACTATCCTTACCCCTTCTTGTTTCTATCACCTGCTGGTCACTTCCTCTTATTCATGAAGGAATTTGGCTCCTGATTTACTCTTCTACTCAATCCCCCAAATAATCATGAGGATAATGACTATGATAGTGTTAGTGGTGTTGGTGGTGGTGGTGATGGTGGTGGTGATGCAGTTTTGCTATTAATAATCACAAGCACTTACATAGCACTGGCCACATGCCAGGCACTGTTCTAAGCACTTCACACACATCAACTCATTTAATCCTCACAATAATGCTAGGAATTATATAATGCTATTATTTCCCTTTTACAGATAAGGAAACTGAGGTACAACAAGGCAACTAGTGTTCCCCAAGTTAGATAGCCCATAAGAGACATGATTTGAACCTGGGTATTCTGGCCAAGTAAGTGCATACTCAAAACCCATAGACTACCTTTATTTACTTTCATTAATCATTCTAGATGACTTCAGCATCCATGTGAATGATGCATTTAACATCTTATTATCTTATCTCATGACCCTCTGCTCTCTAATGACCCTGATGTCCATTCCATTTCATTCCTCTGCTCCCATGCTCTCATGTTAAATTTTGTCATCCTCAAACACTAGCCTGTTGGGAGGTGCATTTTTTCCACTCCTATATTTCCTTCTATGGGGAGAGAGCTCCTTTCATATAACATTCCAAGATCCTTGACCCTCTCATTCTCCCCACTCCCAGGAGGTAAAGAAATTCATCTGGTTTCTGGCTGTTTCAGAGACACATTCTGCTCATCAGATGTCCCATGTGCCCCCTATACTTCTCAGCCTCACATGCAGTTAGGTTGGGTCCATGGCTCTAGTTCTGATCTACAGACTGTGAACGAAAGTGGCATGGGTCACTTCCTAATCCAGAAAGTCTAGACCTGGGATGCCTTGTCCATCTCCCTTCCCTCTGCTGTGATGACTTCAGAGGCCACATGCTCCAGGTGGTACACCTCCCAGATGACAAGGCCTCCACAATGAGGGTCCCAGAGTAACTGTCTGGACCCAAGGATGCACCCAGCTGGTAAGGGGCATAAGGAAGTAGGGTGCAGCTATAACAGCAGCTCCTGAAGTATGATCAGTGGCTTGGCACTAGGGCAGCAGCAGGTTGGAGAAGCCATAGCAGCGGTGGAAAGATAGAGATACAGTTAGGAAGCCCAGCCAGCCAGCCCCTTCTGCTTTTATTACTGGGGGTAGCAGGGGGAAAGGGACCACACACTCTCTTCTGCTCCCACACTCTCTCTTCTGCTCCCACACTCTCTTCTGCTCCCACACTCTCTTCTGCTCCCACACTCTCTTGTGCTCATGCACACTCTCGCTTCACAGGGAAGTCTCTGTAGAGGAAGCTGTCTAGTGTAGTGCTGCTGGTGGGTAAGTCTGTCTGATTCCAAATACTGTTTTTAAAACCCCAAAACTCACCTTCCAGCAGATGGAGGCCACATTGTTCAATATCAGCTTTATCAGTAAATGTTCTCTAATCTGCACCACTCCTTTTCTGCCATTTAATTGCTTTGGAATTCAGGCGGAGAAAAGAGCTAGTTATTTAGCCGCCTTAAGAAATCCAACATGCACCACCCCCTTTCCACATTCCATTCTTCAACCACAACCTCCACTTCTAGTTCACTTGTTCAAGGACAGTCCTTTGACCTAAGCATAGTATCCGGTTCTTTGGTTCCATGATTTTCACCTCATCCATAAATTTTGTCCCATCTCCATTATGCTAGGTGAAATAAGCCAGGCACAGAAAGGCAAACACTACATCATCTTACCTATATGTGGAGCCTGAAAGAGTTGAACTCATAGAAATAGAGAGCAGAATGGTGGTTACCAGAGACTAGAGGGTGGAGTGAGGAGGGAGGGAATAGGAAGTTGT
This sequence comes from Gorilla gorilla gorilla, assembly GCF_029281585.2. NCBI lineage: Eukaryota > Metazoa > Chordata > Mammalia > Primates > Hominidae > Gorilla > Gorilla gorilla. The sequence goes on along the minus strand of NC_073243.2, from coordinate 98,322,678 downwards.
TGATCAAAGGGTATAAAATTTCAGTTAGATAGGAGAAGTACGTTCAAAAGATCTATTTTACAACAAGGTGACTATAGTTTATAGCAATAGACAATTTTTTTTTTTTTGAGAGGGAGTCTCGCTCTGTCACCCAGGCTGGAGTGCAGTGGTGCGACCTTGGCTCACTGCAAGTTCCGCCTCCCAGGTTCACGCCATTCTCCTGCCACAGCCTCCTGAGTAGCTGGGACTACAGATGCATGCTGCCACACCCAGCTAATTTTTTGTATTTTTTTAGTAGAGACGGGGTTTCACTGTGCTAGCCAGGATGGTCTTGATCTCCTGACCTCGTGATCCGCCCGCCTTGGCCTCCCAAAGTGCTGGATTACAGGCATGAGCCACTGCGCCCGGCTGCAATGGACTGTATTCTTGAAAATTGCTGAGAGTGGCTTTTAGGTCTGAACCACAAGAAAATGTTAATTAAGTATGTGAGGTAATGCCTATGTTAATTAGCCCAGCTTAGCCATTCTACAGCATACACATCTTTCAAAACAACATGTAGCACACCATAAATATATATAATTTTTGTCAAGTAAAATAAATTTTAAAATAAGTCTTTAACAGTTTTTGTCCCATCTCCTCTCCTCTCGTCCTCACCTTCCATCATTATCATCTCCCCATTGAGAATGGCTTCCATGACCTAGCTACCTCTCCCACTATGGGTTGAATTGTGTCCCCTCAAAACCATACATTGAAGTCCAGACCCCCAGCACCTAACAACGTGATCTTATGTGGGAACAGGGTCTTTACAGAGGAAATCAAATGAAAAGAGGGCATAAGGGTGACCCTAATCCAGTATGTTGCTGTCCTTATAAAAAGGGGAAATTTGGACACAGAGACAGATGTGCATAGAGGGAAGATGATGTGAATGTACACAGGGCAAAGAAAATCATATCTTCATATCTTCACAAGACAAAGGGAGAGACTGGACTAGGACTGCCACAAGCCAAGGAGCTCCTGGGGCCACCAGAAAGTAGAATGAAGCAAAGAAGGATGCTCTTCTAGACACTCTGAAGGGAGCACGGCTGGCCAACAGTTCTATTTTGGACTTGCCACCTCCAGAATTGCAAGAAAACAAACTTCTGTTGCTTAAGCCACCCAGTCGGTGGTACTTTGTTATGGCAGTCAAAAAATCCTACCACACCTGCCACTGCACTCTCCAGGTGGGTGTCCAACACGGAAGCTCCTCAAGTATCTACCTTCCCAGGCCTACTCCTGGCAATTGAAGCCAGTTGGAGGCGATGCACACCAGTGAAAGCTGGTTTCATTCACATGCATAACTTGATATCTCAAAGGGGTGAATCCTGTTGCCTTTCCATGCCTGCATTTCTCTCTTGATTTCCCCCTCCTTCCAACCTTTAGGTGTAGCAGGGCAAGTGAATGAGGAAGTGGAGCAGAAGTGAAAATCTAGGGAGCAGGACATTGGGAGTGACCTGTCAGGTCAGCCCTGCTTGGGTTCATGCTGTGGGTGTGGAGTCCCCCAGACAATGGCAGGAGTCAGACGGAAAGGAAGCCATGGGGCAGATCTGGATTTTCCCAAGAAATAGGTTATAGAAGACAGCTACACCTCCCACTCTTTTCCTATGTATTTTTTCACCATAATTAATCTTAGCAACTTCACTTACATCTCCCCATAACATGGGTGTGCATACACATCACACACACACACACATGCACACACAAATACAGAACAAAGAGAAGAATACCATTTAGGCTCCATCCCTTCAAATGTCCTCTACTAAAATACACTTATTTTCCTACTTACAAAGACACTCAGGAACTCACTTTACTTTTCCAAGTGAAAAATTATTCCTTAAAACTGTATCTGTCTTTGGCACAATTACTAATAAGTAACCAGTGAGCATGCTGTTAAATTCTTATCCTTTTATTTTGATATATACATACTACATACAGTATTTACAGATATAGTGATACCACAGCAGGGCAGGGAAGTGCTGGGTAGAGAAGGGCAGGGTCCCTGGCGAAGGCTCCACCCTCAGGCTTGTGCCCAAAGACCGACCTAAGTGAGAACAGGCACTCGTTTTCGTGCCCAAATGTTGCATTTTCCAAGACCACTCTGGCCCACCATACCCCGCATCCTGTGCCCATATAAACCCAAGGGACCATAGCGGGCACACACACAAGTGGCTGGATGTTGAGAGGAGTAGAAGCGCAGAAGGGCACACTGACAGACACCAGCATATACTGGCAGGACCAACAGACACCGCTGACAGCGGGACGACGTGGAATTTGCTCAGGCATGGTCAGAGAAAAGTCCGGTCACTGGGTGGCCCAACTCCAGGGGAAGACCACCTTCCCACTCCATCCCCCTTCTGGCTCCCCATCCACCTTGCTGAGAGCAACTTCGACCACTCAATAAAACCTTGCACCCGACCTCTAAGCCCACATGTGAGGCAATTTTTCCAGTACACTAGAGCAAGAACCCAGGAAACAGAAAGCCCTCTGTCCTTGCGATAAAGAAGAGGGTCTAATTGAGCTGATTAACGCAAGCCATCTGCAGATGGCAAAACTGAAAGAGTACACTGTAACACATGCCCATTCGGGAGCTGTAAACACTAACCCTAGATACTGCCATGGGGTTGGAGCCCCAGAACAGTCCCCACAACCTGCCCCTCTGCATGCTCCCCCTAGGGATTTGAGCAGCAGGGCACAGAAAACACAGCCACACCCCTGTCACACGCCCTGTGAGGGGGATAAGGGAACTCCTCCCATTTCGACAGCATGTAGCAGAAACTTTTTTTTTTTTCTTTTGGTGTGACTTTTGATGTTAGGGTGAGGCATGTTTCCTTCTATGAAACCAACATCATGGACTTTGGAGTCCAGGAGCTTGGGTTTAAATTCTGATTCTTGGACTACTTAGATGTGTAATCTGAGAAAAGACTTAACCTGTCCCAAACTTAAGTTTCTCATCTGTAAAATAAGAGCAGTAAAATACAAAATTTAAGTAAAATAATGCATGTAAATGCCCTAGCAGAGAACCTGATTCGTGGGATTTGCTAAAAAAAAACTTCCTTCCCTACCTATGGTCTAAAAACACAGGGCTACAAGGGGCTTAGTCCCTATGCAAAAGAATCATGTTGAGTAAATTATCCTTTCATGCTTTCCACTTGCCAATTACAACTCTTCACAATAATAGGTGAACAGGCAGAATAACAGCAGGCTTATACATACTTTTTTCCACCAAGCAGGGATTCTAGCATCAAACATGCAATCCAACGCATCTCGCAGATTTTCGCTCATGATGATGGTGCCATCAATAGCAAGTTTCAGCTCAGTGAGGGTGCTGCGGACAAGGCTGAGTACCCTTTGCATTCTGTCTATTTCCTGCCTGAGGAAAATGTTCATAGGCTGGAATGGCCCCATCTTCTGCAGCCTCTCTTTTACCTGCCATGGAGACATTCAAAGCACATGTTAACAATTAGCTACTAAGGATTTTATAGACCTGGTGTCCTGGGGCCTCTGAACAGGCCCAAATTCTTACTATTCCATAAATAATAAACTTCTATTTTATTGCATGGCAAAAAGAAAAAAAAAAGAAAAGAAAACAGAAAAAAGTATCTGTTAGATGACCAGCCCGAATTTTCATGCCATGTGGGAAGGAACAGGCAGCAATGAATTCACAGAAGAATGTAAAATGCATGACCACAACCATGCAGTCTTCCAAATAGCAAATGCACTTATTGGGAAACTCCCTTTCTGCCAATCCGAGCTCTTTCAAACCCACATGTGGACACACACAAGCAAACATGTACACACACACAACCATTCTGCTGGCTATTTCAAAAAACTAGAATTCTCTTTTAAGAGCTTTCTGTTTTTTCCATCAAAGCATCCATCCATCCCCCCATCCATTCATTATCATCCTACAAGTATTTATTGAGAGTCTTCTATGTATCAGATATTGTGCTAGGCTGAGTTGCTATAACCTAAGGTAGCACTGACAAATTCAGCAAAAGGATGGAGACTCTTCTAACTCCTGCCACTTACCATGTTTATTTATGTAGTTATCATTCTATTTTTAGACATTTTTTATCACTTCCTAACTATTTCAACCCATTAGACATGAATGATGCCTTTCCTAATCCTATAATGAAGAGTGCTTATGAAAGCTGATAACAGTATTGATTTTTCTCCAAGCAAGTGATCAGAGGTTATTCCAGGGACATTATCCCCTTGACTAAAGGTCCTTAAGTTCAGTCTGTAGTATTAGCAGCCAAAATTGCCTGCTTAGTAGAAAACAGTGGGGTACAAAAGACACAAAATGCTACAGGATTCCTCTTTAAAATGAGGTACAAAAGGGAAAAATACAAAGAAATAGGGTGGCTCGTGTTAGAGGCACCAAATGATTGTCCAGGTCATCTCTTAAAACTATATGGAAAATCAGCTACCTCTTAGTCTTGGTTTAATCAAAGATTTTTTTTTTTATTTTTTATTTTGTAATTAAAAAAAATTTTGTGAGTGCATATGTAATTGAATTGTTTGTAACTCAAAGGATAATTGAAGATTTAAAAAAATACTATCAGGGTAACTCTTTCCACAATACTCATTAAGATGTTAAAAAAGAAAACAGCTGGGGGACAGAGGCAAGACTAGATTGCAGCTTTGACTCGGATGGACAGAGCAGTGTTCAGAGGCTTGCATTGTGAACATTAGCTCTGGATCAACTCCAAGAACAAAGCAGCAATCCCAAGAGGACCCACAGACTCTGTGAAGGAGGTGGTCTGCTCCTGCAGGACTCAGGAGACACTCCAAATACTGTGAGTGCCCCAACTGCAGAAGTGGGAAAGGGAGAGCCTCCTCTCCTGAACACACACCCTCACTAAAGAAACTGAAGTAGCCACAGCAAGACAAGCCCAAGGAAAGGCTGAGATCAGACACACCTAGCCTTGCCCCCACTTGGTGGTCCTTCCCTACCCACCCTGGTAGCGGAAGACAAAGGGCATATAATCTTGGGAGTTCTAAGGCCCTGCCTATTGCCAGTTTCTCTTCATACTACCACAGCTGATGCTCTCTGGAAAGCACCACCTCCTGACAGGAGGTCAACCAGCACAAAAACAGAGCATTAAACCACCAAAGCTAAGAATGCTCACGGAGTCCATTGCACCCCACCGCCAACTCCACCAGAACAAATGCTGCTATCTGCAGCTGCGAGACCCACAGACAAGGTTCACATCACAAGACTCTGTGCAGACAACCCCCAGTACCAGCCCAGAGCCAGGTAGACTTGCTGGGTGGCTAGACCCAGAAGAGAGACAACAATCACCGCAGCTCGGCTCACAGGAAGCCACATCCATAGGAAAAGGGGGAGACTACTACATCAAGGGAACACCCTGTGGGATAAAAGAATCTGAACAACAGCCTTCAGCCTAAGACCTTCTCTCTGACAGAGCCTACTCAAATGAGAAGGAACCAGAAAACCAACTCTGGTAATATGACAAAAATTGACATTCTAATGTCACACCTCAAGGAACTAGAGAAACAAGAAGAAACCAAACTCAAACCCAGCAGAAGAAAGGAAATAACCAAGATCAGAGCAGAACTAAATGAAATTGAAACAAAACAAAGCAATACAAAAGGCAAATGAAACAAAAAGCTGGTTCTTTGAAAAGATAAATAAAATAGATAGACCATTAGCAAGATTCACCAAGAAAAGAAGAGAGAAAATCCAAATAACCTCACTGAGAAACAAAACAGGCGATATTACAACTGACACCACTGAAATACAAAAGGTCATTCAAGGCTATTATGAACACCTTTACACACATAAACCAGAACACCTAGAAGAGATGGGTAAATTCCTGGAAAAATACAGCCCTCCTAGCTTTTATCAAGAAGAATTAGATAACCCTGAAGAGACCAATAACAGGCAGTGAGATTGAAATGGTAATTTAAAAATTACCAACATAAAAAAATCCAAGACCAGAAGGATTCACAGCAGAATTCTGCTAGACATTCAAAGAAGAATTGGTACCAATCCTTTTGACACTATTCTACAAGATAGAGAAAGAAGAAACCCTCCTTAATTCATTCTATGAAGCCAGCATCACCCTAATACCAAAATCAGGAAAGGACATACCCAAAAATGAAAACTACAGACTGATATCCTTGATGGACATAGATGCTAAAATCCTTAACAAAATATTAGCTAACTGAATCCAACAACATATCAAAAAGATAACCCAGCATGATCAAGTGGCTTTCATACCAGGGATGCAGGGATGGTTTAACATACGCAAGTCAATAAATGTGATACACCACATAAACAGAATTAAAAACAAAAATCACATGATCATCCCAATAGATGCAGAAAAAGCATTCGACAAAATCCAGCATCGCTCTATGATTAAAAGTCTCAACAAAATCGGCATACAAGGGATATACCTCAATGTAATAAAAGCCATCTATGACAAACCCACAACCAACATAATATTGAATGGGGAAAAGTTGAAAGCATTCCCTCTGAGAACCAGAACAAGACAAGGATGCCCACTCTCACCACTCCTCTTCAACACAGCACTGGAAGTCCTGGCCAGAGCAATCAGTCAAGAGAAATAAATAAAGAGCATCCAAATCAGTAAAGAGGAAGTCAAACTGTCACTGCTTGCTGACGATATGATCGTTTACCTTGAAAACCCTAAAGACTCCTCCAGAAAGCTCTTGGAACTGATACAAGAAATCAGCAAAGTTTCTAGATACAAGATTAATGTACACAAATCACAAATCAGTAGCTCTTCTATACCAACAGTGACCAAGTGGAGAATCAAATCAAGAACGCAACCCCTTTTACAATAGCTGCAAAAAAATAAAATACTTAGGAATATATGTAACCAAGAAGTCAAAAGACCTCTACAAGGAAAACTACAAAACAATGCTGAAAGAAATCACAGACAACACAAACAAATGGAAATACATTTCATGCTCATGGATGGGTAGAATCAATATTGTGAAAATGACCACGCTGCCAAAAGCAATCTACAAATTCAATGCAATCCCAATCAAAATACCACCATCATTCTTCAAAGAATGAGAAACAACAATTCTCAAATTCATATGTAACCAAAAAAGAGCCTGCCTAGCCAAAGCAAGACTAACTACAAAGAACAAATCAGGAGGCATCATACAACATGGTACTGGTATAAAAATAGGCACATAGACCAACTGAATAGAACAGAGAACCCAGAAATAAACCCAAATACTTACAGCCAACTGATCTTCAACAAAGCAAACAAAAACCTAAAGTGGGGAAAGGACACCCTTTTCAAAAAATGGTGATGGGATAATTGGCTAGCCACATGTATAAGAATAAAACTGGACCCTCATCTCTCACCTTATACAAAAATCAACTCAAGATGGATTAAGAACTTAAATGTAAGACCTGAAACTACAAAAATTCTAGACAATAACATTGGAAAACCCCTTCTAGACATCAGCTTAGGCAAGGATTTCATGACCAAGAACTCAAAAGCAAATGCAATAACAACAAAGATATATAGTTGGGACCTAATTAAACTAAAGAGCTTTTGCATGGCAAAAGGAACAGTCAGCAGAGTGAACAAACAACCCACAGAGTGGGAGAAAAATCTTCACAATCTATACATCTGACAAAGAACTAATATCCAGAATCACAACGAACTCAAACAAATCAGTAAGAAAAAAACAAACAATCCCATCCAAAAGTGGGCTAAGCATATGAATAGGCAATTCTCAAAAGAAGATATACAAGTAGCCAACAAGCATATGAAAAAAATGCTCAACATCACTAATGATCAGGGAAATGCAAATCAAAAACCACAATGCGACAACACCTTACTCCTGCAAGAATGGCCATAATCGAAAAATCAAAAAACAGTAGATGTTGGCATGGATGCAGTGATCAAGGAACACTTCCACACTGCTGGTGGGAATGTAAACTAGAACAGCCACTATGGAAAACAGTGTGAAGATTCCTTTAAAAAGTAGAACTACCATTTGATCCAGCAATCCCACTACTGGGTATCTACCCAGAAGAAAAGAAGTCATTCTACAAAAAAGATACTTGCACATGCATGTTTACAGCAGCACAATTCACAACTGCAAAATCGTGGAACTAACCCATCAATTAACGAATGTATAAAGAAACTGTGGTGTGTGTGTGTGTGTGTGTATATATATATATATAGACATATATATACTGACATATATATATACCGACATATATATACCGACATATATATAGACATATATATATACATACCGACATATATATGCACATACTGACATATATACATACATACTCACATATATATACCGACATATATATACCGACATATATATATACCGACATATATATACTGACATATATATATACCGACATGTATATGTATATACCAACATATATATACCAACATATATATGACATATATATACCGACATATATATACCGACATATATATATACACCGACATATATATATACACCGACATATATATATATACACCGACATTATATATATATATACATATATATATATATATATATATATGATGGAATACTACTCAGCCATAAAAAGGAATGAATTAACAGCATTTGGAGCGATCTGGATGAGATTGAAGACTATTATCCTAAGTGAAGTAACTCAGGAATGGAAAGCCAATCATATATTCTCACTGATATGTGGGAGCTAAGCTATGAGGATGCAAAGGCATAAGAATGATACAATGGACTTTGGGGACTTGGGGGGAAGAGTGTGAGAGGGGCGAGGAATAAAAGATTACAAATATGGTGCATTGCATACTGCTTAGGTGATGGGTGCACCAATATCTCACAAATCACCACTAAAGAACTTACTCATGTAACCAAATACCACCTGTACCCCAATAACTCATGGAAAAAAAAGTTTTGAAAATTAATTCAATTTAAAAAGATGTCAAAAAATTAACTTTCATCATCATAAATTTGCTTCAAAACTACTTACATACTAAAAATATCAATTTTCAAAACTAATGAGATGAAGAAGCTGCAGAGGTAATGATATAAATGTAGACTCTCCGAAATAAAGAAGGTCTGAATTTTAAGGTGTGCATTAAACTACATAAAATGTATTTTTAAATAATCAAGTGTTTTAATAATACTTCGCTTTATTTTGAACAAATGGCAATGTAAAGTACCTCAGGGAAGGTTCAGAAAAGCAGTCCTAATCCATCAGTACCCACTTGTAAATCAATCATAAGTATTAACATTCTCAACAGGTTTCCTTATGGTTTATATATTGAAAAGATTACATTACATTCATGGATGCAAAAAACTTCTTTTTCTGGTTCTTTAAGAAGCTGGTTTTTAAAAGAATGTTTTTTAATTTCGGGAAAATTATTTTTTGCCCTCCTTTCTTCTTCCTCACTCTCCCAACCGAAGATATGCAACCCCAGCTGACATTTTGTCAGGATTTCATCAACTCACTTCAAAGGGGACATAGTCTGGGGGCAGCTTCTCCAGCATATCATCAGCCAGCCGGGCCACCACCGACTCCCGGGTCTCATCCCCTCCATCAGAGCTGTCCTTGGGTTGGATGCCTAGGATGGTGTCCAGCACGTCCTTGGCCAGCTTGCTCTGGTAGGTGATGTCAGCATTGGGGTGCAGGCCAAACACCTCAGGGCTGTCATAGGCAGGCAAACTCTGAACAACAAACACCCCAGATAAGCACAGACTGCCAACATAAGCACCGTCTAAATTACACTATTTTAGGAAACAAAAATGCTTCTATGAGGATATGCATTTACTTAAGTCTTATTGGTGTCAAGCTACAAACTCAATAATTTCTCCAGAAAAGAATCAAAAGTTTCCTTTAAAAAAAACAATTAACATTGAGAAACAGACAGTAGGCTCATGGCTCTTTACAGTCTGCACCTCAAACAAAATTTAATCAAGAGAGACTGTCTTGTTATACAATATGTGAGATAGGGAGCTGTGGATTGGTGTTTTGCTTTCTGACAGTCTAATAGACTTCAAACCAGTTGTCCAAATCAACGTTGTGTAACTAATGGTTGTTATGATTAGAAGATACCAGGAAATGACAGCTTTAGTAATCGTGGTCCAAATAAAGGCAGCACGTGGGAGTCGTACCCTCCCAGGGAAAAAGACAGAGACTAGGAAAAGAGAGAAACTGAGAAAGCAACAGAGTCAGAGAGAAAAACAGAGACAGAGATGGTGTGGGACACAGGCAGAAGCAGGAGAAGCAGGCAAAAAGATCCCCCAACCATTTGAAGAAAAGGAAAATTTACGGACAATTTGACACATATTTCTACGTATGAATCTTATCCTTAACTTAATTATTTAATATGAGTCATACTCATATTTCCCTCCCTTCTTCTCCCTCATTTTATTCCCTCTTGCATAATATCTTCTTATGAGCTACCTCAAATGCACTGTGAGATGGGGTGTATATAAAAATATATGTACAGGCACCCCTAAATTTATACCTTCATGGCCACTTTTCTTATTCAGTGCTGATGATTTAAAGATACATGCAGTACAGTAAGACAAATATATTTGCTGATTTGAATTAATAAAAGTGCAGAGGTGGTAATATATGATAAACTCATTACATTTATATATCAAAACAACATGTAAATATACTGATAAATTTAGCCCTCTGGGGCTGTTATGTTTTAGTTTGTTTACTCTGAGATAAATCTTAGATAGAGACCAAAGAGACTGCTAAATAATGATAGAATGAATTTTAGGTATAGAGAAAGGAGACGCAGTCACCTTGAAAATCAGAATTTTTTCCCCACCTATTCCCAAACTGCCTGTAGAAATCTACCTATTCCTTCTTATGTCAGTGCTTCTCAACAAGGGACAGTTTTGCCCCCCAGAGGACATTTGGCAATTTCAGGAGACATTTTTGGTTCTTACAATTGGGTATGGGGTTGTTATTGGCATCCCGTGGATAGAGGCCAGGGATGCTGCTAAACAGCCTGCAAAACAGCCAGGGATGCTGCTAAACAGCACAGGCCAGCCCCCTACAACACAGAAAGATCCAACCCTGAATGTCAATAGTGCCAAGGTTGAGAAACCCTGTCTTAGAGGAAGTTCTTACACAAAGCAGCTTCCTGGACATATCCATAGGCTGTCCATTAGGCCAGCGTTAAGGAACAGATGTCATGGGATTTGCCAAATGGATTGGAAAACAGAACAAATTGGGTCTAGAAGCTGCCTCTGCTCTACTGCTGTGGCAGCTGAAGCTTCACAGACAGAGAACTCCAGGTGATTTGCGTAGGCCTCCTAGTTCTAAATCTGCCTAATCTATCATCTTCCTCAAAGAAAACTCCTCCCTGGGGCATTAAAAAAGAGGTGGGATAGAAACACGATTCACACAAAACACACACTCAGAACAAACATAAACATTTTAATCATCCGTTGAGTATACAAATACGAAGAAAGCCTTCACAGCAAAAGCATTAGTATATATCACCATTAAAATGTATTGTAAAAGCAATATAGACAGTGCAATTAATACCCAAAGCTCAAATGGCTACAGATATTTGCTCTATGCATAAAATTCTAAAGTTGACAAACCTGGATATACTGAAGATAGTTATCCACTGTGCTGCATTTTGGAATATTGTATCCTTGGTAAAAACTGAAATCTGGTCCAAACATATTTTCACTGAACCAAACCTTAGCAAATGTGTTCAACAATCTCTTATCATAGTCGTCAGTGACTCTACCTCCATATTGAATCTCTCCTATCATGTAGCGGATGGTGGTCCAGGAGACACCCTGGGAAAATTTATAGAATAATTATGTAGAACTGACTACCGTTGCATTATTATTTCCCGGCCAAGTCACACCCATGTATTCACTTTCAACATCATTCAGTCAGTCATTCTTCATCAGTACTGCAAAGAGAAAGTGCAGAAAGAAAAGTAAAAAGGTAAAGAAGAGTAGTTACTGAGAGCTCAGGTCCATGATTTGAAATAGACTTCCTTGATGCATTCGTATGTTTTCATACTTCAATATAAATAGAAAATAGTGTTTGCTTTTTGAGGGTATTGAGGCAGTTCTTTAGAAAGCACACACTTCCAACTGATCTGGACTCCCATTTTCATTTTCCAGGATTTTGAAGAACAAGCTTCCCCACCCACACCCCCTGAGAACAGGCCCCTTGAGGCTGTCTTCTTTGAGGCTGTCTTCTTTGGAATGTCAACTCACTTTTGAGAAATAAAATAATAATCAAAATTTGATCAATTTTTCCTGAAATCAAGAGGCAAGTGTGACCCAAATTGCTATGACTTAAAGATGACTTTGCAAGCACAGCAAATTCTCTTATATAATTTACGCCAAAGCTAGGAGGTCCCGTGAGCTTGATGGCCCAAGCCCACAGCCACCAGAGGCATGAGGCAGCATGCGCAGCAGTACCTTTTTGACATCCATGTCATCCAAGTGGTTTTGGATGAACTGCACAGTGGCATTAAAGTCCGCTTGGTTAAATTCGTAGGGGATATTCCACCCCAGGGCACCGAACTTGCGCCTCTCCTGGACAGTGGAGTGCAGGAAAGCCACTGCGTACAGCATGGGCTTCCACTGGGACCCAGAGCTCACGTCCAGCAGGTCTTGGCTCACACCTGTTGTGGTCAGTTGGGTGAAAAATGTATCATCTCTCAAATGTCTTTATTTTCTACTACTTTTATAAGTAATCATTTTTGTAAATCCCTGATATTAAAATTCACTTACTTTGGATTGTTTTTATGACACTCATGTGACAATAATAATTTAACTTTTGGGTGTCCAGAGGCCATTTCTCTCTGAAAAATCTTCAAAGAGACTTTGGGGAGGGGAGGAGCTTGCTAACATGGGTCAACTTCCTGCCAATCTAACAAGATCATGTGGGGGTAAAATCAAGCTGGAAGGGTAACGACAGTTAAATAAATTCTGCCACTATTACTATAACTACTACTCTATTATTATTACTGTTGTTTTGAGCATATACTTGGGGCATATACTTTTAACTAATTTTATATTAATTAAGATAGTATATATAGAAGCCCTTTGCACCTGAGTACATGCTCCAAATAATAATGATTGATACATATGCATATACTATATTGTATATATAATTAGATTTATTTATTTATTTTTTACTGCCATTATCCTTCCACCTCTCTTTTATCCCCACATTATCTTATAGAGTGGCAGGAATTTGGGCCTTGTTAGCAACTCCCCAAAAGTCTCTTTGCAGGTTTTCCAGATTGAAATACAATAATTATATTTATTATGATTATTAAATACATGATTTTAGTTACAATTTATTTCAATTCTCCTGGAGAGATTCTCTTGTCCCTATTTTATATATGAGAAAATTGAAACTCAGATTGAATGACTCACACCCAAGAGAACAAAGTAATTGTCAACAGCAAGGGCCAGAATCAGGATTTCTGACTGAAAGTTCCATGTTCTTTTCATGACCGCAAGCCCCATACATAAAGCTATGAAGCAGAGGAAGCAATGGCCAAGAGAGCGACCTCAGCCCCAGCCATGATGGGGGCATTTGGGCCTGAGTTTGCTGCCACTGGATTTTTAACTTAGCTACCTTCTGACACATGGCCCTAATGAAAGGCAGGCAGGCATGACTTTAATTCACACTCTCCTCTTGGAAAAGACTACTGTACTACTTTAAGTATGGAGCATAAAGACCATAAATGACAAAATTGTTCATTTTTGATATTAATTATGTCTAGCTGGAGAACAGCATGGGCTTAAATAGGGCAGTACTGGGAAAATAGGAAACTAACAGGTGGGAATCATGAGCTCTGATTCTTTCACACTGCCGGGACATATTCACAAAAGAGGACCATCACCTCCCCATCAGGTTAAACAGTAGTACTATTTGCTATAACTGTATCCTAGCTAATCCTTTTATAATTTTTTTAGGAAAACAATTTAAGTAAGGAAACTCCTGTAGACTCGGAAGTATTTCTGGACTCACCACCATATGTTCTTTTCAGTCCTGCCCGGAGGCCTTGTGGAGGATCGTTGGCAAATTTAATGGACATCTGAAGGAGTGTAATGGGAAACTGCTTATGAACCTCGGTGGTCATCCAGAGGCGGAACGCATCATGTACAAGCTCAGTTTCTATGATTATGTCCATCAGCTCATCCATGAAATCAAGTCCCAGATGGCAGTTCTGCAGAAGTGCCCATCCTCCCTGTCAATAGCAGTAAACGGAAATTAGGTGGTTTTGTATTTCACCCAAATTCTAAATTATTACATTCTTTAGAAATTAAGTAATTAAAATTTAATAGAAAAACACTAACCATTTTAAATTAATCCAGGTCAAATCTAAGAAAACAAATATGTTTAATTGCGATAAGCTATTTTATTTTTAGTCCATGCATTTGTTCCAGTATACACTAGTATGCAATTGTACCAATACTATATGGTCGCAATCATTAATATAATCAAAATTAAACATAAAAGGACTTCCAAGTAAAGATGGCTGATTGAAAACATCCATTTAACTCAGATCCCTCCCCAAATTCCATTAAAACTACAATGAAGAAAATTTTTAAAGGCATGAACTCTTAAGGACAATGACAGAGAGAGTGAAGGCATTATCATTAACATGTAAAAGAGGTTCAGGAAAGTTGAATCCTAAGCTAGCATTTAGGGAAAGCTGAGATGCAACCTGATTTATACCACATAACTTCCCAAATTCTGCCTGCTTAATGAAAAATGAGAAGTTGATTTTCTACAGAAGGCAAAACAGGGTCTAGATTGGAGGATACCAGCACATTGAGGGAATAGGTACCACACTGAAACCAGGTGAAAGAATGATTGCCTGCTGAATTTTGAGACCTGCTACTTCCTGCCTCCCACTAGTTCTCAGAATCCTGGCAACTGAGCATACACCCTTTAGCATGTGGAAGAACCTTCCCTGGGAATCTGACCACACTAAGAAGAGAAAGAGCCTTAGAAAATAATAAGCCATATCTTTTGCCTGAATTATACCATAAGCATAGGAAGGTCTTTGTGTAATGCAACTCAGGCAAAATTGGGGGTCATGTAACAATAATTTCCTCAATATCTAATCTATAAAATATTTTTGCTAAAATCATCTACAAGATCCAGATCATAATCTTGAGGTGTTTTTCTATAACCCATCTTAGATCACTGACTAGAGCTGCATGAGTTGTCTTTCAAAAAGAAAAAACACCAAAAAAAAAAAACAAGCACTAGATCTAAAGTCTTAGCAGAGTTACACGTAAAACTGATAATTTAGAGATTTCACATTTTCCTTATATTTTCTTCAGAAATTTACAGTACTGCTGAATAAGTTATCTAAACATTACCGTTTGAAAATTTCAATTGACACCGTCCACAATTCAAAACAAAAAGGAAATTCAATATAAAACACAGCAACTACAAAAAGACTTCAGTTCCTCTCTTTTACCCAGCATAGAAGTGAACCCTGACCTGAGTTTCCTTCTTCTGTATCTTGCTTTGTTTTGGTTTTTGAGAAAGTGTCTTGTTCTGTCACCCAGGCTGGACTGCAGTGACTGCAGCCTCTACCTTCCCAGATCAAGTGATCCTCCCACTTCGGACTCCAAAGTAGATGGGCCCACAGGCACAGGCCACCACGTCCAGTTAATTTTTTTTTGTAAAGATGGGGTCTATGTTGCCCAAGCTGGTCTTGAACTCCTGAGCTCAAGCAATCCTTAGCCTTGGCCTCCCAAAGTGCTGAGATTACAGTTGTGAGGCATCGCCTAGGTGATCTAAACTTCTTAGGTGAGAACTCTGATATTCCATCTTCACCCACAGAATCCCATTTCTTTGGGATTCCATTCTCTGCATTAAATGTTTTGTTTTCATCTTACTGAGTAGACCATCCACTTTGCTATCCTTGGGTAGTTGATTTATTTGCCACATTGCCTCAAAAGTTTTAATGTTAGCTCAAATTAAAAAAAAATGCTGTTTAGTAAACAGCAGGCAGCATGTAAATTTAAACTCCTAATGATTTATATTTTTCTTCTGCATTGCTATTCTATAACCTGTAATATGAACAGCATGGCACAAAAGTAGACATTCAGCCTTACGTTTGCCATGGTCTGCTGCAAGAGCTTCCGAGCATGGACCTCCTGGCCCTGGCCCATGGACACATAACGGGTTTCTATTTTTAATCTCTTCCCCAAGGCAATGATGGAATCTGTGGGGTCTGAGCCCATAGACAGGAGACAGATGAGTGGCGTCCGTGGATCAGATTCCTCCCACGTCTTCTCCAAGTCTAAAATAACACCTTCGGCATATTTTTCTCCCATGGAGTCCACGATGTACTTGCGGGCCTGCCAAAAACAGTATACGAGTCAGTAAAAGTCATTCCAACTCTTTCATGTAGATAATGTAGTGTGGTTTCCAAAATTCATTTTTGTAATTATCTCAGTGATGTCCACAGTAACCCTGTCAGGCAAACAGGGTAGAGACTGTTTTTCATATTTGTTTGTTTATATCTCCATTCTATAGGTGGGAAAACTGTGTTGCTTACCCAGTACAAAATCAGAGTGTCAAAAGAACCAAAGTTGTATGACTCCTGGTTTGAAACCCATTTCAATATACTACTTGCTTCCTGCTAGACCAGAAAATAAAAATACTGGGAAACTATTGTTTAGGATGCTCTAAGGCAAATATATTTGCATTTAAATAATCAAGTAAGCAACACAATACCTGGAATGTAATGGGTACTGATTAAATAGATAATTATTGAGTGACTATTTTTATGAAATGTATTGGATATTTGTTGAATGAATGAATTAGTTTTTAAAGATTTAATCCATAATCTCTCTCCTCATCTTTGTCGTCATTCCTTCCCACATTTGGCTCATCCGTTTACTGTTAATTTTGTTTTGAATGAAATCCATACTCAAAATATCACAGATTTTGTCAACTTTATTACAACCATAGAAAAAAATTCTGGTAACAACAAAGTCCTTTTTCAAATGAGGTAAAAGAGTTATAATTTATTTTTCAACAAATGGTATTGTGAATATGATCCTTAATCTATATTCTCCGCCTTCTAAATAATTAAATTCCCTCAAAAACATTTTTCCTCCTATTCTGGTGGTCTTCTTCCACCTTAGATGGGTAAAACCCAAGTTTCTCTCCCCAGTAGCATTCCCCACAATAATCATTTTCACATAACTTAGGCGTGGGTGCAACATGACCTGTAACTCTCCCAAGGGCTAGGCAGGTGAGCCTCCCCACTCCAATTCCCAGAGAAACACAAAACAGCTTCAGATGGAGCTTCCCTTGAATCAGACAGATTTCAGATAGATCCGGACCAAAGGGGAGCCAGAGCTGGTTCAGTCATTATCCTTGACTTTAAAACATCAGAGTTTGATTTGCAGCCAGTAATCTGGGCTCATCCCTCATCTTCGATATCTTGCTATCCCCTATTCATCCTCAAAATGTACCCCAAGCATCTGAGCTTACAAATTGGTGCGATGTTTCCCACTTGTGTTTGCCCTCTTTTGTGGGTTACAATGAGAGAGAAGTGGCCACCACAGAGGAATCTCCTGGCTTACTATGTCCTCTCGTAGCTTGGTAAGACAGGTAAAATGGGTGCCACATGAGTCTAGACTGTTGAACGACTGGCTTGGTCCTACTTTCTGATTCCACCTGGTGTGTGGAGACTTCTCAAACAAGCTCATCATTCATATAGCCAGGTAAAGAGTGTCTGAAAATTGGTTGTCAGGGAACGTCCATCTTCCTCATGAGAGTGCAAAACACAAAAAGAGGAGCGTTCACATTCCCTAACTCACACCAGCTAATTCAGAAACAGCTGGACCATTTTACTGTGGATCTCTTCTCCTTCTTCTAAAGTCATAATCCTCCTCATAATGTCCATTCCCCCATACCAATGGCAGATTAAGAGGCATGCCAACTTTGTAGAATACACAGGATTTCTGCCTTGGCAACTATTTCTAGATGGCTTTGGGGAAAAACCTCTACCTGGTTTCCCAAAGGAACAAGAAATGGTGGTCAGGCCCTCTTTGACAGGACTAGGCCACTGGCAATGAAATGACCAAACAGCACCTTGGCCCCTCACTAACAGAGAGGCTCACCCCTTCCAACCTTCCTCTCTATTAGTTCAGTGCCTGGGAAGTTTTGAGGAGGCGAATTTCAGTCCAGTTGAATTTGAGGCACGGGATGCTATTTATTTTCATACCTCTCAATACTTTTTCTAGGTTGGACAGATCCAATATCTAAATCTCTAACTTGTATATAAAAGCCTACATATTTTTCTACAGCCTCTGGCAGGTGTTCAATAAGTTTGCCTGATATGTTCTTTGACTTCCCCAAATGTCTACTCCATGTATACATTCAGTCACAGTCACTGAAGCAGGGAGTCCTGTGATCAGGAAGGACTTCAAAGGCTGGACACTGAGGCATTCCACAGTTGCAGCTGTTTCTCAGCCACATGTTCCGCCATCACTGCAGCATCTCTATAGTGCAACTCTTCAAGACTCAAGTACTTTCTACCCCAAGGTAGCAAGGGGCTCAACATGGCCAGTTCTGCCATATAACTCAGCATTGACCCAGTTCAGGTATTACCATCCAAGCCATGAGCTAACATGTTAGAATACTACGGGGCCAGATGGTAAATATTTTAGACTTTGGTGGCCAAATCATCTCTATTGCAACTATTCAACTCCGCCATTGTTGCACAAAAGCAGTCGTAGGCACACAAATAAAAAGCATGGCTATGTTCCAATAAATTGTTAGAGACACTGAAATGTGAAAGTTATACAATCTTCACTTATCACAAAATATTAGTCTTCTGGTGATTTTTTTCAAGGCATTTAAAAATATAATTCTTAAGTCACCAGCTGAGCATAAACAGACAGTTGGCCAAATGTTGTTGGCAGGCCCTAGTTTGCCAACCTCTGGAATAGATAACAACAGGGAAGGCTGCTTCACTTATATCTGGAGAGAGGACCTTTGGTCATAATTCCAGTTCCTGGGCAGGGACATTCTTAAATAGGGTCACAGTCATGGTTCAAATTGGCTCCAAGCCTAAGGGTTGTAATGAGTCTGTGGGGCAAATGTGTAATATGCAAGGATGCTCAGCAATCCCAGGGAAGGCCCCACTGCGGTAGGCATGGATCTGAAACCAGACATGCAGGCATTAGAAAGAGTACATTTCTTCATCTTCTTTTCTTCAACTTCAGCCCAACACCCTGCATTATCTCACCAGCCAGCAGGACAATAATTCCAGGCATTACTCGGTCTCCCCATCTTCTCAAAGTTTTGGGAGCCCATCCCTTGCACCAGTGTGCCCTGGATGCAGGACACGGGGTCAAAGGAAATTATTTTGGAGATTCAAGATTTAAGGACTGCCCTGCTGTGTTTCAGACTTGCATAGGGCCTACTATTCCTTTCTTTTGGTCAATTTCTCCCTTCTGGAATGGTAATATTTACCCAATGCCTTACTACCATTGTATCTTGGGAGTAAATAATGTGTTTTGATTTTACAGGCTCACAGGTGGGAGGAGATGAGTCTCAGAGAGACTTAGGACTTTGGACTTGATGCTGTAACAAGTTAAGACTTTGGGGGACAGTTAGGAAGAGATGATTGTATTTTGGAATGTAAGAAGGACATGAGATTTGAGGGGCCATGGGAGGAATAATATAGTTTGAATGTTTGCCCCCTTCAAATCTCATGTTGAAATGTAATCCCCAGTGATGAAAGTGGGGCCTGGTGGGAGGTGTTTGGGTCATAGAGGTGAGTCCCTCATGAATGGCTTGGTGCTGTACTCATGATAGTGAGTGAGTTCTTCCCAGATCTGGTTGTTTAAAAGTATGCAGCATCTCCCCCATTCTCTTGCTCTGGCTCTCGTCATATGACACGCCAGCTCCTCCTTCACCTTCTGCCATGATTGAAAGTTTCCTGAAGCCTCACCAGAAGCTGAGCAGATGCCAGCCCCATGCTTCCTGTACAACCTGCAGAACCATGAGCCAATTAAACCTCTTTTCTTTATAAATTACCCAGTCTCAGGTATTTATTTATAGCAACGCACAAACTAACAAACCATGTTAGATAATTCACCTCATGCAACAGATATAAACCTTGGTCCATGACCCTCTCCTCTGTCCCAGGCAGTGCAACAGGTTTTAGGAACAGATCTGTGGACAAATGGCCCAGCCCTTATGAAGCTTGCCCCCCACCTCCATGCCAGGGTGAGACATACATTGAGCAAGTAATAGCAAAATAACTAGTTTGAAGGATTTCTGACTTGCAGGGTGACATGAAAGTATGAAACTGATTAATCTTGCAGGAATATGTCAGAGAAGGCTCCCTTGTGAAAGAAGCATTTAAGCTGTTGCTTGGATGATGAGTGGGATTTACTGAGGCAAAGAGGACAGCTAAGTGGGTCAGAGCATGTGCATTCTATGCAGAAGAAACATATGCAGAGACCCTGAAGGAGCAAAGAGCAAGTCACTGGCTAGGGACAGGAGGACACCCATAATAACTGATGTAAGAGTTAATTCAGGTGTGGCAAGCCAGGCTTCTGCACAGCCTGCCAGCCTTTAAAGAAAGCCAACACCCCACTGTGGAGTGCTGCATTTTCATACACTGCTCTTCACACAGCTCTGCAGAACTTGTTCATCCCAATATGTGGTCCCAATGCAACAGATTCAGCCTTTCAATGGGGGAGAAAATGAACAAATAACCTGCACACCTGTGCCAACCTCCCTTTGTTGAGTGTTTTTTTTTGAGATGGAGTCTCACCCTGGCACCTAGGCTGGGTGCAGTGGCACGATCTCAGTTCACTGCAAGCTCCACTTTCCAAGTTCAAGCGATTCTCCTGCCTCAGCCTCCCAAGTAGCTGGCATTACAGGTGCCACCACCATGCCTGGCTAATTTTTGCATTTTTAGCAGAAATGCAGTTTCACCATGTTGGCCAGACTGGTCTTGAACTCCTGACCTCGTGATTCACCTGCCTCAGCCTCCCAAAGTGCTGGGATTACAGGTGTGAGCCACCGCGCCTGACCTGTTGAGGATTTTTAAGACACAAATGTGTACCTCTCAGGAGACACACTCGGACAGTGCAGCATTTTTGCAATCAGGCATGCACAGATGTGGACAGTCACACTCAGCCAAAATGCAGAGAATAAGAAATGCATATAGCCTGATGCTGCCTATGGGGAATGCGATTGAATGTATCTACATTGTAGACCTACTAATATGCTTCCCAGAAAGTTGTCAGGTTGAAAATCACAAAAGGATTCTAAAAGGAGAATAAGAACTTGAGAGGAGAGAACATTTATCCAACGGGCCTTCTAAACCTTGTTTAGGACCTGGGCACTATAAGGGCCATGGGCAGATACTGCAGGACTTGAAAAGCCAATGAATGGCACCATATTTGCATTTCTTCTAGTGTGTGCAGAGTAGACTAGAGTATACAAGAAGAAGTGTAAGGAGAACAGGTATGAGGCCATGGCTGTGGTAAGTCCAGGGATCGGAGAAGCTAAAGGGATCGGATGAAGATAAAGTTACAAAAAAGAGTTACTTAAATTTCAGCATTGAAGCAAATATAGCTTTCTATGGAAAAAGATAAGAAAGAGACTACTCAAACATTTCTTTCCACACTGTGCTTAAATAAGGCAACCATTTCACAATTCAGTTGGGCAGGATAAAAGTAATGAAACTGAGAAGAAAAACTGAAAGGAAAGGTGATCTCAGTGCCCCGAACTGTGAAACTCATTTTTCTTTTCTCAATAAATCATTGAATCTGGTTGTTTTCATGATTCTACAGTACCTAAGTGGACTTGGAGGTAGTTACTCCATAAGTTTTTAACACTCTCTCTGGAGAATGAAGGAGAAAATATCTTACATTCTATTATAAACCCAAGGCTATTGCTACTCCACAGCTCATTTGGAAAAGCCCTTAAGGAGTCAACCTGGGCTGAATATCAGCGTTAAACTTTTCATCATAAAGGCAAGACACAAGTCCTTTTAGTGGGTAAAGTCCCATGATGCTAAGCCAGCAAATTAAAGGTCTTTAAACAGATGAATCATCTGGAGGCAGGATTCACATTTAAACCATATGTGAAATTCAGTTGTAAGACAACCTACTGACATCTAGAGCTGTGACATTTTTCTGGGGAAATGACTACGGTTTGAGCACACTGTCCTTCCCCCACTCTCTTCACCCTAATGCCTTTATGTTCTTCCTGCTTTCAGAAACACTGTTTTACTACCAGCAAAATGGAGCAGCCATATAATCTTTGATTGAATATAAAATGATATAAAAGAATAACGCATTACCTTTATGTTATACCTATATGCCAACCTTAGAATCATGGTTTTCTCATTTACTCCTATTGTAGCAGTTAGGTCAGAAAAAGTTACTAAATCACTTAGCCCAAACGTATGCCTCAAGACATCTATTTGTTTACTTTTCCATTTTTCACACATATTGCTAGAAAATCACACAGAGGCCTACAAGAAAATTCTCAGTGGAATTCACATTTAAAATATTTTTTTAATTTAAAAGAAAATTCTCTTTAAAAATATTCTCTCATTTTTCTCTTTAATATGGACTTTTTACCTGGGCAATGGTTCTGTCAGGACACCAGGATCTAATAAGGAGAAGACGTCTGAAGCAGTCAAGAGATTTATCATAGGCGTTTGGAAGAGGTTCCTCCTCCGGGTTTTCCTTATCAAACCAAATTTTCCACATTTTCTCATTTCTCGATATCTGAAAATACCATGGGATAAAAACTGTGTCATGCCACCCAACAATCTTTCAGTAACAGGTCATAGATATGTTTCATCAAACCTCTGACCTCTCCAGATATGTGTAAATTATATTCCTTGGCTATTTTTTTATTTTATATTATAGAAAGTTTGACAGTGTAAAATCTAATGTCATTTGCTCCAAAGTCAGTCTACACTAACATCAGCCTACAACTACATTTCAAAGTAGGGAGAGTCGTGGGATATTTAATTTCTTCTATGCCTTTGTGGTAACAAATTTGTAAAGAATACAACAAAATCAATGGAAACTCATTTTCATTATTTCAACGAAGACCGATTTGCTCCACAAAATCTTCTCATGTCAGGAACCAAATCTCATTCACTTATGTTTCCTCATTTCCCAGGACCACTCCTGACACAAAAGAAGACATTTAACACATGTTTATTATTGAATGAACAGCTTTTTGATCAATACTCATTAATCTAGAGTAATTGGAAATATGCCAGTTAATATCATCAAATGAATGATCAGACACCTGCTACCCTTAGGCAACTGTGAAAGAGTAAAAGGACACAGTACATTATCCTCTGCAGCTTAAAACACCAAAGAGAGGCAGGAATTACATGGTAAGCAGATCAGAAACACTGAACAAACAAATAATGTCTACAGATAAATATCATCTTATGTTCTCTGGTATATTCCTTTTCATCAAGGGTTCCAATGTCTTTCTTGGGATATAATCAAAGGCAAATCATTCCAGGTTCATATTTAGAAAGTACCATGTAAGAATAAAAATAGTAACTTCTTTCGATCATGAAAGACTACTTAATATGAGGGGTTTCGTGCATAAGATATCATCTCCAGAAGGTAGCAACTTCAATATCAATGGTCTAGGCAAGGCTACTGGGGGTAATCCTTCTGGGGAATAACCCGAAAGAATGGTTTGTACCCCTAAGTACATGGTAGTAATAATAAACACCACCAGTGATAAGCCAAAACATAAAAGGATAGCAGAACATAAGCAAATGGTCAACTTAAACTGAGGAAGTCAAGAACCAACTTTAAGACATTTCCTCATCAAAAAAAGCCTTCAACTTATAGCTGGATAAAGCCACCCTGCTGCCAAACTCATTTCTCTATGGTCACCTGATTTTCAATAACCTGTTTCTTGGCTTGTCCCAATTCAATTCTCTACACCCAACTTCCATGATTCCAGCACATGCAAAGTTCATCGGGAGCTGGCTGATTCTAGAAAGATGATAACTTCTAAAGATAAGAGGCCAAGTGTTTGCAGGAGATTCATACCCAGGTGCCTAACTAAGTCAAATAATGGGAAGGGCAGGAGAGGAAGAAGAAGAAGAGGGAGAGAAACAAGAGGCAAGAAAGGAAATTTAGCATTTAGAGGCAGGCTGTTCATATGTCTTTTCATTTAACCTCTAGAAAGAAGGAAAAGGCTTTTTAAGTCTATCTAATTATTTAATCTAACTGGATCTATCAGTTTTTCTACCTGTGGACATCCGATTGGTGATACTAACATATGGCCCAGGATGGCACTGGTTAAAGTTCCTGGGCACATTTCTACCTGCAAGATCAGTTAACGATGAGCGGAGAATGCCTTATCAGAGTGTAAGTGTGCTTTGAGGAAGGTCAGGCACATGTAATACCATTTTAAGAGTGAAAATATTAAGAACTATCTCTCTTCCACAAATATTGTATCTAGTGATAAATCAGAAAGCTGCTCAACATGACATTAGCTTAAGTTGATTCAAAGCACAGTTACCTGGTCAAGGACATCTGAAAACTGTCTGAGTTTGCTAAGTTCCACCAAATTCAGCCATGTTATGTCCAGGATCCATTTTGATGGTTTTGGAGGACAAGCTTTAAGGTCTAATGAGGCACCTCCTTTAAAATTAAATATTAAATTATCAGATTTCCCTTCCTTCACTGTAAAACAATCTATTTAGTAAAATTTGTATTATTTTAATTTCAGTTATTTTACTACTTTCACTTTTTTAAGCACAGAAATATAAATCATAGTGAGAAACATGCAATAAATCAATAGATAATTTTAGAAAAAACTCATTTAATCATCAGTAATATAACTTTGGAACCAGGCAGATGCTGGATTCTGTCCTAGTTTCCCCTGGACAAGGTCTGAGACAAGCCATTTCATTTGTCTAGGTCTCTAATTCCAAATTAGTAAAATAAGAATAATTAAACCTATGTCATGATGTATGCGTGTAAAGCACACAAAACAGGATACAGGACATGGCAGAGGGTCACTAAATGAGCATCAATTGTCAATATTAAGAATTGCCCAATATTAGCACAAGCTAATATTCAATACATACTTTATCTAGAAATGTTAGTAGTACTAGATGTGTTTGAAGGATTCTCTTCTATAAATCAGTATATTACTTACATCTACCTTGAACACACCCCAAGGGTTCCATGCTATATCACTTATGCCTGTGGTTATACCCTAAGCTAACCACACAAACATTTCCATTTGGTACTGACCCTTATCTTTTTACTGATGATTTACCAAAGCTCATGTAACCCACGTAACTCTGACAGCAATGTAACAAAAATGACACCTTAAAAATGTTTTTGTTGTCCACTTCAGAACAACTGAATGTGTGAGCAATCGTATTTTAAGAAAGAGTTAAGAATAAAGGATAAAGTTAAGAATTAAGGATAAAATATACTATTTAATAAATAACATCCATTAAAGAATATCAAGGAAAATATGCTCTATGCATTATTCTTTCTTTCTTTCTTTTTTTTGAGATGGAGTCTCGTTCTGTAGCCCAGGCTGGAGTGCAGTGGTACAATCTCGGTTCACTGCAAGCTCCGCCTCCCAGGTTCATGCCATTCTCCTGCCTCAGCCTCCCGAGTAGCTGGGACTACAGGCACCCACTACCACGGCCGTCTAATTTTTCATATTTTTAGTGAAGATGAGGTTTCACCGTGTTAGCCAGGATGGTATCGATCTCCTGACCTCGTGGTCTGCCCACCTTGGCCTCCCAAAGTGCTGTTATTTATTTTTTTTTTTTTGAGATGGAGTTTCACTCTTGTTGCCCAGGCTAGAGTGCAATGGTGTGATCTCAACTCACAACCTCTGCCTCCCAGGTTCAAGCAATTCTCCTGCCTCAGCCTCCTGAGTAGCGGGGATTACAGGCATGCATGACCACGCCTGGCTAATTTTGTATTTTTAGTAGAGGCGGGGTTTCTCCATGTTTGTCAGGCTGGTCTCGAACTCCCGACCCCAGGTGATTTGCCCGCCTCAGCCTCCCTCCCAAAGCACTGGGATGAAAGGCATGAGCCACCGCGCCCGGCCTACGCATTATTCATAAAATGATAAAATCAATCCATTTGGCCACTTTAAAAATCTTTGTTTGAACAGAGTAGGTTATAAACAAATGATAATACTCAAGATATTTATTGAGCTAATCTCTATTTTATCCAGGCACCATGTACACTACTAAATTGTTATTTTTTGCCAAATCCATCAAAATGTATTTACAATGAGGTAAGTATGGCCTTGAAGCCAATTTGAAGAAAATATTAGCTCGTAAAATGAAAACAGATCGTTTTAACACCAGTGAGCAAAGACCTAAAGACAATGCATTGTGTTGAATAAAATGTTGCACCTTAACAACTGTCCATTTTCCAACAAATTGAAAAGACTAAGACATCCACCAGAGGGTTAGGGAAAGGCTATTCACAGAAAGGAAAGAGTGTTCCTCGCGGGCCAGAGTATTATTCATTGTTTAGTAGCCGGTAACTATGTCATGACTAACCTGCCGGCTCCCAAAGTACACAATTAGGCACAAATAGTGATTGTAACTTGGGGGAGAGGACATATTCCTGAATAATGTGGTAACAAATTAAATGGACCCTTGATGAATAAATAGCTGAAAGGAATAATTCGAAATAAACTGTCCAGATAATTGAGAACTGTGCTGTTCCCTTCTTTCCTCAAACTCTTGCTTTGGAAAAAAAAAAAAAAAAAAGTAAGTTGAGGTTTTTACCGTAATACTTTGTGAAAATGATACATGCTTATAATGAAAGTTTTATACAAGCTGTGCCACACAATCATAAATTGTCACAGCTAAGGCAGACTTAGAGAATAATCTAGGCTGAGCCTTTCCCATCTTAGAAATGACTGAAAGACCACCATCCAAATACTGTTGAGGCCTAGAGCAGTGGCCCACATCTGTCATCCCAGGACTTTGGGAGGAAAAGGCAAGAGAACAGCTTAACCCAGAAGTTTGAGACCAGCTGGGGCAACATAATGAGACTTCATCTCTACAAAAAATTTAAAAGTTAGCTGGATGTATTGGCATGAGCTTGTAGTCCTAGCTACTCAGGAGGATCACCTAAGCCCAGCAGTTTGAGGTTACAGTGAGTTGTGATTGCACCACT
The DNA here is from genome assembly GCF_029281585.2 of Gorilla gorilla gorilla. Taxonomy (NCBI): domain Eukaryota; kingdom Metazoa; phylum Chordata; class Mammalia; order Primates; family Hominidae; genus Gorilla; species Gorilla gorilla. Next base: position 98,295,459 of record NC_073243.2, on the reverse strand, counting down.
GCACTCTAGCTTGGGGGACAGAGCAAGACCCTGTCTTCAAAAAAAAAAAAATGGAAATCTGTTGTGGCTATTGGGCTTAAAAGCTGCTACAACAGAATATCACATTCTAGGAGGCACTCTGCTTATCAACAACTGAAATTTATTTATCACAGTTCTGGAGGATGGGAATTCCAAGTTCAAGGCACCAGTGATTTGGTGTCTGGTGAGAGCTCACTTCTGGTTCATAGAAGACCATATTCTCACTGCAATTCTCACATAGTGCAGGAGTTGGGGTCTCTCTTGAGCCCCTTTTTTTTGTGAGAGGGAGTCTTGCTCTGTCACCCAGGCTGGAGTGCAGTGGCGCAATCTCGGCTCACTGCAACCTCCGCCTCCCAGGTTCAAATGATTCTCCTGCCTCAGTCTCCCAAGTAGCTGGGACTACAGGTGTGAGCCACCACTCCTGGCTAATTTTTTTTGTATTTTAGTAGAGACGGTGTTTCACCACGTTGGCCAGGCTGGTCTTGAACTCCTGACCACCTCAGCCTTCCAAAGTGCTGGGATTACAGGTTTGAGCCACCGCACCTGGGTGGGCCTCTCTTATAAGGGCATCAATCGCTTATCATGACGCTGCCCCTATGACCTAATCACCTCCCAAAAATCCCTCCATCTCATGCCATAACCTTGGGGTTTAGGTTTCATCATATGAATTTTAGTCGGATACAAACATTTGCACCATAACACTATCTAAATAACATTTTAAATTATGTTAAATGATTTTAAAGTCCTTACAGAGAGAGTTTATATCACCAGGTAGCTCTCATCAACCTAACCATTGAAGGGCAGATTTGCAACATAATCCTGCTCCAAAGTTTGCTCTGAAACTGTTTCATAAAGCAGTGTTACAAACAGCTGTTGAAAGCCAAAGACCCATGACAACCAGTCCAACCCATACAAGCATCAGACTAATCAAAATAACTAAAGTGATGAAGATAATATAATGATGCCCATCATTTGCTAAGCATATCCTATGTATCAGGATTTACATAAACTGTAAATTCTCAATAATCCTACTATGTAGATTTTACTATCCTTGTATTATAGACAAGGAAACTGGAGTTTGAAAAGGGTAAATGACCTTCTCAAGATCAAGAAAGTGACAAAGCCAACACATATTTTAATCTCAACTTCCTAACTCTAAATCTTATGTTTGCTATCATGAAAACAAACTGTGATATGCTTCACAGCATTTCAACAAGAGCTGGACACTCTCTTCAAAGTTATTTCTATGTGGAAATACATTTCATGCCTGAGTTGAGAACGACAGGAACAACAATCCATTGAAAAGCTCTAGAAATGGGGGACTAGAGTCACTGAGGCCAGAAATTAGTAACATATTAAGGGTTCACCAGAGAAGGCAGCTCTTACATCTACACATCTTTCTCTCCAGAGACTCATCTGTCACTTATTCTGATTTAGGAAATTTGGAAAATAAGGTTCAAATATAGCTAAAGAGTAAGTGTTTAATGTTTAGACACAATTAAAGAGAGAGAGATTGTCTACAATTTAACCATTTCTAAGTTCAAATCTAAACAGATGAGTCTTTGTTGCTACTATAAGATTATATATACACACATATATATGCATATGTATATGCACATGAAAATGCATTTGTATATGTATGACTATGGACCTATAACCCCCACCAGGGCACAGCATGTGTATACCTACATTCCTTCCCTACTGTTCCCCTAGGGGTCATCTTCAAGCTCTCCTACAAACCTACTCTCCATGTTAAGCATGAAAATCTCCTGCTAGATAAAATCATGTCTTATCTCTAAAGACTTGGTTTAGAAAGGCATACTAGATGAATCTATTTAGACCCTGGCATCATTTTCATAGTGTTATGGGATGAATATTGTGTCTCCCCAAAACTCTTATGTTGAAACCCTATATCTCAATTCTGACGGTCCTGGGAGGTGAGGCCACTGAGATATAATTATGATTAGATGAGGTCATGAAGGTGGAGCCCTTAGGAATGAGATTAGTGCCCTTATAATAGTCACTAGAGAGCTTGCTTCCTCTTCTCTGCTCCCCAGCATGTGAAGATGCAATGAGAAGACAGTTGTCTACAACCCAGAAGAGGCTCCTCACTAGAACCCACTGTGCTGCACCCTGATCTGGGACTTCCAACTTCTAGAACTGTGAAAAATAAATGTCTGTTGTTTATTAGCCACCCAGTCTATAGTAATTTCTTATAGCATTGAGAACTAAGATACACAGTTACTTCAAATATTTTTTTCAAGACATTCAAGAATGTGATAGTGAATTTATGTTTTCCAGCCTTCCACTGGGCTGTTTCGTTTGAACGGCTGTGAGCAATGCTTCAGTAGATGCAGAATAAATCATCCACAGGATGAGCTGCACAGGGTCCTCATACGCTTCACTCATCACCCAGTCACTTTGTTTTATCTACATCACACCAGCCTCACTCCACCAGAGGCCCTGACCTGATGCCATCCCTTCTGCTTCAGCCCTCTTCCTCTAAATGTTCCCATGGCCAGCACCTCCTGCTCTTTCAGGTCTTTGCCCACCTACCGATCTCTTAGGAATGCCACCCCATTAAATATCCCATTGAATACCTCACTTAAAGCTTGAAGCTTCTCCCACTTCACAATGCCCTGTAACTTCCCATCCCTCTCATCCTGCTCTGTTTTCCACAGGACTTACCATTTTCCCACTCACTATAAAATTCATTTATTATTTTTTTTCTGTACCCTCCCTAAATCTATATATGCTTTTCAAGGGTTTTTGTTCACTGACATGCCCCAAATACCTATTCCATGCCCAGGTATACAGTAGGTCCTCAATAGATAGTTATCACTCAAGAAAAGAACAAATAAAATATCTCATCTAAATGCAGTCTTACATAATGCAAGGAAATTGTTATAACCAAAAAATATACTGCAAAGGGCTTTCACAATAACTCCTCCATCTGCACGTGTGCGCTATAGTCTCTATTCTTATATTGACCTTTAATAAGAGTGAGAAACTCTTCATGCTTGACTCGGTTCCTCTGGATGTCAATCTTTAGGGTAAGCAACAAGGTGAACAGGAATTTGTGCTCCTCGTACAGCCCTCGGGCAGCATACTTATAAACCTCGTAGGTCATGTGCTCGATGATATTAGCAATCCTCTTGCTTGTAATCGGGCTCTTGACAGACCTGGTGAAGAGAACATTTAAATCAGGCTTATCCCACTGCCCTTTTCAATTGCCTGTAAAAACAATTGTTTTTAATGGAAAATAAGTAACTTTGGAGGAAGAATTCTTATTTTTACACATCAAGAGAAAGCCTCCTAAATCTAAAATAACAAGAATTCTCTCAACATGAAATAACATAACAGAATCCCGAATGTTGTCTACATCAATTCTACCTGCAGGGCATCATCACTCACAACGATATCTTGGGAATTTTCTTGTTTAACAGAAACATACGAAGCCAAAGGAATCAAATCAATGGATAAATAGTTGGTAGAGTTTTCTCTAGGCATAAAATGGCAAATCAGAATGATTTGTTAACACATTGGTAATTACACTGATCTGAGATTTAAAAAAGAAAAAGACTCTTACTAACAAAGGAGAAGGAAGTTATAAATGTAATGTCATCATTTTAGTGCACAGATATAGAATTCAGCTTGGCTTCCCGCGTACAGACGTACCTGGCTAAGGAAAGGTCAAATAAGCCCAGAAACTGGCGAAGCGAAGTCTGATACATCTCATTAACCAAGCGCATCTCAGTAATGAGGAAGTAGAGGATGCTGCCCCGTGTAGCCACTGGAAGACAAAGAGCAAGGTTGCATGTGCTACGAGAGAGGAAAATAAATGATCCATGCAAAGAGATCAGCCTAAACTCTAAATGAAAACAACAACTTTTATTTTAGGCAGTGGTTGCCTACCAGATACGGGATACAAAGCGATACTCATTTATTAATATATTTATTTATTATTTACAACATTTTGTAAGTAATCAACTATTTGTATTTATTAAATGGTACTTCTCATTTTAGAATCTCTAGACCCCTCGTAAAAATATTTTACTATTTTTACTGCAGGTAGAAAAGACAACCAAACAAATTTCAAAGGTTGTGGTTTAACACCCAGCAAGCGAGGTAGCCATTAGGAACCTCATCCTTAAGTTCCAGGGAGAAGCCATGCCTAACCTGGGCTTCAAGTCTGCAAAACAAGCCATTGCAAAGATGATGCTTCTGCCTCTCTAACAATAAACGACACTTTAATTATTATTATTATTATTTTTGATACGGAGTTTTGCTCTTGTCCCCCAGGCTGGAGTACGGTGGCGTGATCTCGGCTCACTGCAACCTCCGCCTCCGGGGTTTAAGAGATTCTCCTGCCTCAGCCTCCTGAGTAGCTGGGATTACAGGCGCCCACCACCATCCCTGGGTAATTTTTTTTTTCTCTTGTATTTTTAGTAGAAACAGAGTTTCACCATGTTATCCAGGCTGGTCTCATCATGTTGACCAGGCTTGTCTCAAACTCCTGACCTCAGATGATCTGCCCACCTCAGCCTCCCAAAGTGCTGGGATTATAGGCATTAGCAACCATGCCCGGCCGATTATTTGTTAAGAGGAGTAATAAAATACTAAAAGATAGCCGATCCAACTGAATTATTTAGCAGGTTTCTCTTGTACAAGACCAATTTGCAAATTGGTGGCTGAGGATAAAAATCTCCCAAGAGACCACAGAACTACCTTCCTAACACAAAAACTATAAACAAAATACCAACATAGTGTTACCAAACGATAAATAACTGGTGCACTAATTCCTCAGATTTCACTAATCTGTAGTCATCAGATTTTTTTAAATTCTCCTTCTTTACTTTCTAACATCAAAATAAGTTCAAGAGAACCTTAAAGGATTTACCAACTAACATGAATGACAAGTACCCAGAAAATTTATACCATTATAAAAAATTTTTGACATCCATTTTACGGAATATTTCCCAACAGAAATTCCACAAAACACCTCCACTTTGCATAATCATTTGTATAACTCCCTCACATCCTTCCATTTCTCTAATTCTCATTCCTCTCTCATTTCATTTTCCTGTGACATTTGTCTTTCATTACCAAACTCACCAGGTCTGTATTCCTCCCGGGCTGAGTTAATTTGAACTTCTGTCTCAGCAGAAATTTCTAGCTTCTGTGTCACCTCCTCGGCTGTCCTTTTTGTGTTACTCAGCACGACAATGAGACTTTCATCTTCTACCAGGGACCCCTGGGTACTTGTCAGGCGGTAAAGCAAGTTATCTTCTAGTTCCTTCATCCTTCTTTTGTTTGCAGTTACATCTTCCATCAGATGAGTTCTTTCTTTCTCCAATTCCTATTAATTTGCATAAATATATTTTCTACCTCAATTAACAACTCTTGTTGAGTATTCCTTAAGACGTTAACCTACATGGCTGCTTTGAAGCTCCCGTACTGTATTTATCATAATCAACTGCAGGAAATATGGACATCAAAAAAGAAGGGCCGGGCGCAGTGGCTCACACCTGTAATCCCAGCACTTTGGGAGGCAGAGGCGGGTGGATCATTTGAAGTCGAAAGTTCGAGACCAGCCTGGTCAACATGGTAAAACCCCGTCTCTACTAAAATACAAAAAAAAATCACTGGGTGTGGTGGCGCATACCTGTAGTCCCAGCACTTTAGGAGGCGGAGGCAGGTGGATCATTTGAGGTCAGGAGTTTGAGACCAGCCTGGCCAACATAGTGAAAACCTGTCTCTACTAAAATACAAAAAAATTAGCTGGGCATGGTGGCTCATGCCTGTAGTCCCAGCTGCTTGGGAAGCTGAAGCAGGAGAATCCCTTGAGCCAGGGAGGCAGAGGTTGCAGTGACCTGAGATCATGCAACTGCACTCCAGCCTGGACGACAGAGTGAGACTCTTAACATAAAATAAAATAAAAAATAAATGTTAAAAAAAAAGGAGGAGGAGAAGTAACAGAGGAAGGAAGAATAGGTGCCAAGCAACATGAAACCTGCAAAAAATACTACCAGCATCCCTTTAATCACCCATTTATTTTCTCAAGTCACATCAGTTTCAAGTGATTGCTGTGATTATATTTAATATTATACATATAATCTTCTTTTGAAGGGGAAATATATTTGAAGACAAAGATATATACCTCTGATTAAATAGGTTTACTTCTGTCTACTTTCTTAAGAGAGTTCCATTATTGTTTAAATGTGGTTATTTCAAACTTGCTAATTGAAAAAGTATCCAAGTCTGTGAAAAACTACTCTCCGAAATCTTAGGCAAGCAACTGAGCTGCAACTGTGAGCACGTTTAAATTGAAAAGTCTTCTTGGCCTGCTGTTCTCTCCAAGAGCAGAAAAGTTTTGCATCTTTTCTGAGGGAGCTCTGGAGACAGCTGGGAGAGTGAAGCCTTGGAAGACTATTATCCTTATTGGCCTTTTCTTCCTCTTGGCAGCTTGGAGAGGGAGAGATAGAGGAAGAGAAGGACAGAAAAGATGGAGCTGGTGGCAAGGGTGGGAGAAGGAGAAATACGTGTGACACCAAGCAAGCCACAGGAAGAGGAAGCCCAAAGGCAGGGAGACAAAACAGAAATATGCTTCTGGCACCAAGTCAAATTGTACATGGATATCAACTTGCTATATGAGAGACTCTATCTGTGACGCTAAAGAAAAGAATCAAAAATGGAAAGAACAATAAAATGATACGTACAAATTTAAAATGAAACTTATGTATTAGAGAGTTTATTTGAAGAGCTTCCTGGATATGGAGTCCATTGACAATTTGCCTATGTTTAACTGCATTTATAATGTACAATTCATTATAAGTAAAATACGGGGAAACCAGGGTTAAGTGCAGGTGACAAACAGCAAAATCACAGGAGCTTTACCTGTGATTTTGACAGTGTGTTTGACAGTTCTGACTGGACTCACGGCAGCTACCTGAACGTATGGTACCAAGCTCACATCTCTAGACCAGCTTCAGAAATCTACATTCTCAATTGGGTACTCTGGATATGACTCAGTAGGTGATATGGTTTGGCTCTGTGCCCCCACTCAAATCTCACCTTCAATTGTAATCCCCACAATCCCCAAGTGTCAAGGGTGGCACCAGGTAAAGGTAACGGTGTCACGAGGGCAGTTTCCCCCATGCTGTTCTCGTAACAGTGAGTGAATTCTCACAAGATCTGATGGTTTTATCAGCATCTGGCACTTCCCCTGCTTGTACTCACTCTGTCTTGCCACCCTGTGAAGAAGGTGCCTGCTTCTCCTTTGTCTTCTGCCATGATTGTAGGTTTCCTGAGGCCTCCCCAGCCATGCAGAACTGTGAGTCAATTAAACCTCTTTCCTTCATAAATTACCCAGTCTCGGGTATTTCTTCATAGCAGTGAGAGAATGGACTAATACAGTAGGTTTTATAGATTCTACTCCCTATTGAGAGAGCCAGAAATCTAAAGTGATGCAGTGATGAATCATATGAAACCATATAAAACATAATGGACTACTCACTGATTACATGATTAATTACACAATTTACCTTTGTTATGATCCGGCATGCACACAGACATGGAGGGAAAGGAGAGGCCAGACCCAGCCCAAACCGTCACCGTTAACCATTATGCAAGTTCTTCCCTTTAGTGGCTCTTACAATTATTCATTTTTAGTACTTAGTTTATGCTTACGAGAAACTTATCCCCATACTACTCCATGAATTACATTTTGTTTTAAACAGTATCGCTATGCTGATAACTCCCAAGTTTATATCTCAGCTTCAGATCACACCTCCTTTCAACTCTCCACTTGGACATCTAAGAGACGTCTCCTACTTAGCACCATCAGCAAAACTAAACGTTTGATCCTCCCTTCAAACATGCTCAACCTCACCCTTCCATAGCCCAGCAAATGGCAACACTATTCTTCTAGATGCTCTGGCCAAAACCTTTGAACCCTGCTTGGTCACTTTCTTCTCCTCACATTCAACAACAAATTCATTGGCAAGTTCTATCATCTCCACTTCAAAATGAGATTCAGAATCTAATCATTTCTCACTCCCTCCACTATCACTACCCTGGTTTAAACTATCACCGTCACCCCCCTCTAAATTAGAAGGTCTAAACAGGTCTCCCTACCCCCAGCCTTACCCCCTGGTCTACTCCCAGCCCAGCAGTCAGAATGATGCTACTAAAACATACTTCCTCTCTCAAAACCCTCCAGTGGCCAATCTTTCCACTCAGAGTGAAAGGTAAAGACCTTACCAAGGCCTATAAGGCTCTACCAAGCTGCCCCCTCCTTCATTACTGCTGGGACCTCATTTCCTACTTTTCTCCCCTTTTTCACTTTGCTCTAGCCATGTTTGCTATTTCCTACATCAGCGGTTTTCAAATTTCAGTGCATTAGGATCACCTGGAAGGCTTGTGCTGTAGGCCTGGAACAGCATCTGGGAATTTGCACTTCTAATCCCATGTGATGTGATGCTGCTATTCCAGGAAACATGCTTTGAGACTCACTGTCTTAAACACACAAGGAACTCTCTTGCCTCAGGGCCTCTGCATTAGCTGCTGCTCTGTCAGGTCTGTTCTTCTTCCAAATAACTCACTCTCTTCCCTTATTCAAGTCTTCCTCAAATGTCACATTCTCAGTGAGCCCCACTGTGACCACCCTCTTTAAAATGCTAGCCCACCAGCTGACTCCCCAGCTCTCCCGCTCAGCAATGTCTGTACTTTTTATGGCATTTACCACCTTCTAACATAATACATAAATTATTTATATGTTATGATCCAGGGATAGTTTGGTCTGTTAGTCTATTTTGTTCATTGATAAATTCCTAAATTAGTGAAACAAAGTCTGGTACATAGTAGGCACTCAATTAACACTGCAGATTGAATGATTAAATGTTGCATCTGTTTTCAAATTGATGAACTGAAACACACAGTGAACTGGAAAATCTAGTCTTTGTGCCAGAAATGCAGATGTGGAAATGCTCAATCTCTGAAAACCATGACATTAAAAATAAAGGAAGTGTTAACAAAACTGCATGAAGGCAAACAGCAAAGACCCCTGGCCTCTGCTTTATGTTTCAGCCAGTTAATCACCATTGATTGAATGGTTATAGTTGGTAAGACCCCACCAGACTCACAACTCATGCTCTGAGCACAGTGAATCAGGTCTGGGGACATTCGAGGAAAGGAAGAATTCCCTCTTTAAGCAAAAAAAAAGTTCAGGATTTGTGTCAATTCTTAATTCTTTAAGATGTAGCAACTCAAGCAAAACTTGCTCTTATCATCTTTGTTTCCATCTGTTATCTGGTTACAGATGAAAGCTCCCTTAGTGGTTATTTCAATTCATTGATTCACTAGATGAGAATTTCAAATTTCGGAAAATGTAGAAATTAGTACAAACAAGTGACATTTAATGGCTGTTATAAAATTCATTTCCATAAGCAGTTATAATAAAAGCCCTCACATTATGGTTGTACTAGGAAATAAAAGTGATAATGAAAATTCAAACAATTTGTATTGCCATATTTATAAATTTCACACACTATCACTATCATTTCTGAGTTCCAGAGGGTGAGCATTTAAAGGTCTTCACCTGAAGACAGGTAAGGGAAGAAAAGTAAAGCAGTAGAAAGAGTGATGGTTTTGACATCACGAAGACGTATGTTTGAATTACAGCTCTCAAAACCCTTCAGCTACTTGACATTTGCCATGTTTTAAAACTCTGTAAGCCTCAGTATTTTCATCCACAAAATGTATGTAAAAACTGCTCATAGGATTATGGTGAAGATATCACCAGTAATGCAGCTAAAGTAGTGGCTGGATTATGATAACTGCTCAAAATGTCTCTTCCCTTCCATCTTCTCCCTTGATTCATTTCTGGCCAAATTTTCAGAAGCATGATAATGCTTATTGTAAAAATAAGTAGTTTGAAAAATCAAGTTGAAATGTGGCACAAAGTAAATGATAAATGATATGTTGAATTTCACATATTATCATAAAAGTGCATAATAAAGTAGCTGAAAAGGGATAAGAAAGGAGAACTTAGAATGATAAGGACAAATACTTTTGTTTCAACTGGGAATGAGAGCATGGACTATCAAACTCAAAAGCAGAAACAGGTCTTATCAATTCTTGCTGCACAAAAACTTTTACCTTTCTGCCCATTTTTTCAATCACATAACCACTGCCCTACTTGAGAATTTACTTGTCCTTCATGGACTACTCTAACAAAACTGGTCTTCCTGCTGACCCTTTTCCACTCACAGTCACTCAGGAGATCTCCCTTACCTATTTTGAAAGGTCCAAAAATTCTCAATATAGTTGGCAAAACCTGTCACAATCTACTTTTCTAATCTTATTTCTACTTGAGAACTATGAATTGGGGTTAAAATCATGCCTCCATGTTGCTTATGAAACAAATATTAATAAAATAAACATAGTAACGATATATACAATGAGTGGCAAACCATTCAGTAGTATAATTGAAAATACTATTGGGAATCCCAAAAGCAATCTGTATATTAAATAGAAACAAGTGGCCAAATACTTGGGCTCTAGAAAGTTATTGGCAAAAGAAAGTTTATCTGAGAAAAAAAATAGAACGATTGTTGCTTGGTTTTTGTTCAAGGTTAAAAGATTGAAAACCTACTTACGGATATGGTTATAGGCATATTTTCATTTATATGGCTGATTTAAACATTTGTATTAAACAATTACTTTCATTCCACCAATTCATAAGAAGAAGGTAAGACTCTTTCAGATTAATATGATGAGGCAAAATTAATCAAAATAATTTTATCTATAAGTCTCTTTCCCACCAAAGGGATTATCTCTTAGCAGGCAGATAGATATATTGATAGATAGGTAGGTAGATAGATAGATAGATGATAGGTAAAAGTAAAGATTTGGGCTAAGTGTTCTATATAAATTCTAAGGCTACAATGTAAAATTCTTATATAAACTGTGATATATTCCAAAGGGAATTTTAAAAGTAAGAAATAGATCAAAGATCTAAAAGTAAGACCTGAAACTATAAAACTACTAGAAGAAAACATAAAGGAAATGCTTCAGGACACTGGTCTGGGAAAAGATTCTATGAATAACACCTCAAAAGCACAGGCAACAAAAGCCAAAATAAACAAATGGGGTTATACCAAAAAGCTTCTGCACAGCAAAGGAAACAATCAACAGAGTGAAAAGATAACTTATGAAATGGAAGCAGTTACAAACTATTTATCTAAGAGGGGATTAATATCCAGAACATACAAGGAACTCAAACATCTCAACAGAAAAAAAAAAATCAATTAAAAAATGGGCAAATTATCTGAACAGACATGTCTCAAAAGACATAAAAATGGCCAAGAAATACATGAAAAAATTCTCAACATCATTAATGGTCGGGGAAATGCAAATCAAAACCAAAATGACATATCATCTCACCCCAGCTGGGTTGGCGATTATCAAAAAGTCAAAAAATAACAAATGCTGATGAAGATGCAGAGAAAAGGGAACTGTTAAACACTGTGTGTGGGAATGTAAACTAGTACAACCACTATGGAGAACAGTATGGAAGTTCCTCAAAAAAGTACACACACGGATACACACATTGAAACAAACAGAACTACCACATGATCCATCAATCCCACTACTGGTCATTTATTCAAAGGAAAGGAAATCAGTGTATCGAAGACATGTCTGCATCCCCATGTTTACTGCAGCACTATGCACGATTGACAAGATATGGAATCAACCTAGGTGCCCGACAACAGATGAATGGATGAAGAAAATGTGGTATACATACACAATGGGACACTATTCAGCAATAAAAAAGAATAAAATCCTGTCATTCACAGCACCATGGATGGAACTGGAGGTCATTATGCTAAGTGAAATAAGCTAGGAACAGAAAGTAAAACACTACATATTCTCACTCACATATGTAAGCTAAAAAAAAAAATGTTGATCTCATAGAAGTGAAAAGTAGAACAGAGGATACTAGAGGCTGGGAAGGGTGGGGGAAAGGGTGAGAGAGGGAGATATTTGTTAAGATACAAAATTACAGCTAGATAGGACAAATAAGTTATAGTGTTTTATAGCATTATAGGATGACTGTACTTAATGATTATAATATATTATATAATTTCAAATAGTTCGAAGGAGAATATTGAATGTTCCCAACATACAGAAATGATCAATGTTTGAGATGATGGATATGCTAATTACCCCAATCTGATCACTATACCTTATATTATGGAAATATCACTACGTACCCCATAAACATGTACAATTACTATATGTCAATTAAAAATAAAATAAAAATTTACACGTACACGGTGGTTTGGTAAAATTTCGTGAACATAGCATTTGTTAATTAAATGATTTTTTACTCTAAGTAGCTTAACAAAGAAGCAAATGAAAACTAAACTTATTTGTGTACTTAAACTGCATTTATAACCAAAGTTTTGAAATCAGTAAAAGACAAATGGCAGCCAGAGTTCTCATTCTTAAAGGTATCACACAGCCTCCATTACCAAATATTATTTCTCTTTTGTACTTTACACTAGTAATCAAAATAGAAAGATCAAACAAGAGAACTCAGAAAGAGATTTCTTTTTCCCCCACCACCAGTGAGCTGGTGATAGCGACGTCTGTTTAATGTCCTTCTTAAATTACTTCCCATGTCAGTTTCACCAAGTTCAGGTACTTGCACCTCAAAAGGAAATCACACACCTATTTGTTCATCCAGAATTCTGAACAATGATGATCCCTGAGGCCTTGTATTGTGTGACCAGCAGGAGCTATTGATCAACATTGGCATTTTTCTCCCAATGGAACATAGATTTTTTTTAAGTTTCTATTTTATTCTCTATGATCAAAGTGAGAGTGAGTCTAAGAGATTTGGTTTCTATAAAGGAAGGTTGTTGTAGGCTTACTGGTTTCCTGCATGTTCAAAATGGTCTAGATACATCACCTTCTGGTAATAACAGCAGAATGTCCAAATCTACTCACAGGTGCATCAGATAAACAATTGGATATAGGCTTGATGTGAATTTGAACAGCACGTGCATTTAAAATGACTGTTTTGAAGCACACAGAAAATATAACTCTGTTAAAATTCATGCTTCCTTGCATTCATACATTCTAAGGTTTCCACGTGTTTCTGAAGCAAACAAACCTGAAGGTCTAGCAGATATACAACTGAGCATTCATGAGACCCGATTATGTGTGATAATAAGGTCCCTCATTGCCTCTGTATCCCTAGGACACAGAACAGCTGATGAATTTTTGGAGTCAAAGATTTGTCTTTCCCTTGCATGATCAATTACTGTTCAGAGCCTCCTTTCACAAGAAGAATCAACAAACCTATGAAGTCATGACTCATCCCCACTGAAGAGATTCAGCCTTTGTTTCAGCCCCACATTCCTCAGATGGTTTCCAACATCAACTTCCTATTCTGTTTGGGATATCCTATCCCTTCCTGTCTGTAATCTTCCTAGCATCAACAGCTCTCCTTAAATCAATAAAATTTCAAATTGATATTTTATATTTATAATCACTCAAGAAGTGAGATTATAGTCAAAGACACTGTATTGTCACTGAAGTCAAAGGAGTAATTTGGACTTTATTTTTTATGATTTCACTTATTTTTTACTTATTTTCCATTACTTTAAAAAAGATTGAATCTTAATACAACTAACATAATTACTTCGACTTATAAGACAACATAAAAATAGTTTTCATATAACATCAATATTACTGAAAAAACTTAAAGTTTAAAATACCTTATTTCTTTTTATTCTTAGAACACTTTTACTAAGGAAATGAGTCAAACTTCTCTGTTAAAAAGCCACTGAGAGCAATTCTTTCTGTGTGTAATGATGTTTGCAGTTTGGAGAAGCTCTTACTAGGAGAATGCTGTGGAGAGAGAGGATGGGTTGAGACAGCTTCCTGGGAGGAGACCTGTGCTCAGTCTCTAATCATGTTCACCTAGAATCCAGAAGCTTCAGGTTGCTGCTTCTATTAACAGGTGAACTCAAATCTATTTGTTAGGTTACTAAATTTGTGGAATTACAGAAGGCCCTGAGTTTATTATACCTAAGGGTGATATCTGAATGCATGAAAGAGGGAGGACAGGCCAACACATGGTTTGCAACTGTGCACTACAGATCCCTGGGCACCTGGCCTGTTAGTAAGAGGAGTCAGAATTTCCACAGGCCTATGAAGTATCATATCTTGGGTGAATAACTAATATGTATCACTATATTTATGGGGTATTGACTCTTAAACCCTCTTATTTTAAAATTAAGATTTACAACAGGTAGGATATGAAATATGGGAGGCAATTAGTATTAACAGCAAATATTTGATTCAGGTTGAGTTTCTCCCAAGTGAGAGAAAAGATTGGCAGGCAATACGCTCATGACTCTGTTAAGCAAACAGGCTTGATCCATTTTCTTTTACCCTCAGCTCATTTTTTTTTCTATAAAATATCAATAATTGTCCTTTGAATAAATTTCTAGCAGAAACAACTTGAGAAAGTTTAAAACTATGTACTATCCTTGTTTTTTTTAATATATATTTTTATTATACTTTAAGTTCTAGGGTACATGTGCACAACGTGCAGGTTTGTTACATATGTATACATGTGCCATGTTGGTGTGCTGCACCCATTAACTCGTCATTTACATTAGGTATATCTCCTAATGCTATCCCTCCCCTCTCCCCCCACCCCACAACAGGCCCCGGTGTGTGTGTGAAGTTCCCCTTCCTGTGTCCAAGTGTTCTCATTGTTCAATTCCCACCTACGAGTGAGAACATGCGGTGTTTGGTTTTTTGTCCTTGCGATAGTTTGCTGAGAATGATGGTTTCCATCTTCATCCATGTCCCTACAAAGGACATGAACTCATCCTTTTTTGTGGCTGCATAGTATTCCATGGTGTATATGTGCCATGTTTTCTTAATCCAGTCTATCATTGTTGGACATTTGGTTTGGTTCCAAGTCTTTGCTATTGTGAATAGTGCCGCAATAAACATATGTGTGCATGTGTCTTTACAGCAGCATGATTTATAATCCTTTGGGTATATACCCAGTAATGGGATGGCTGGGTCAAATGGTATTTCTAGTTCTAGATCCCTGAGGAATCGTCACACTGTCTTCCACAATGGTTGAACTAGTTTACAGTCCCACCAACAGTGTAAAAGTATTCCTATTTCTCCACATCCTCTCCAGCATGTTGTTTCCTGACTTTTTAATGATGGCCCATTCTAACTGGTGTGAGATGGTATCTCATTGTGGTTTTGATTTGCATTTCTCTGATGGTCAGTGATGATGAGCATTTTTTCATGTGTCTGTTGGCTGCATAAGTGTCTTCTTTTGAGAAGTGTCTGTTCATATCCTTCACCCACTTGTTGATGGGGTTGTTTTTTTCTTGTAAATTTGTTTGAGTTCTTTGTAGATTCTGGATATTAGCCCTTTGTCAGATGAGTAGATTGCAAAAATTTTCTCCCATTCTGTAGGTTGCCTGTTCACTCTGATGGTAGTTTCTTTTGCTGTGCAGAAGCTCTTTAGTTTAATTAGATCCCATTTGTCAATTTTGGCTTTTGTTGCCATTGCTTTTGGTGTTTTAGTCATGAAGTCCTTGCCCATGCCTATGACCTGAATGGTATTGCCTAGGTTTTCTTCTAGGGTTTTTATAGTTTTAGGTCTAACATTTAAGTCTTTAATCCATCTTGAATTAATTTTTGTATAAGGTGTAAGGAAGGGATCCAGTTTCAGCTTTCTATGTATGGCTAGCCAGTTTTCCCAGCACCATTTGTTAAATAGGGAATCCTTTCCCCATTGCTTGTTTTTCTCAGGTTTGTCAAAGATCAGATAGCTGTAGATGTGTGGTATTATTTCTGAGGGTTCTGTTCTGTTCCATTGGTCTGTATCTCTGTTTTGGTACCAGTACCATGCTGTTTTGGTTACTATAACCTTGTAGTATGTTTGAAATCAGGTAGCGTGATGCCTCCAGCTTTGTTCTTTTGGCTTAGGATTGTCTTGGCAATGTGGGCTCTTTTTTGATTCCATATGAACTTTAAAGTAGTTTTTTCCAATTCTGTGAAGAAAGTCATTGGTAGCTTGATGGGGATGGCACTGAATCTATAAACTACCTTGGGCAGTATGGCCATTTTCACGATATTGATTCTTCCTATCCATGAGCATGGAATGTTCTTCCATTTGTTTGTATCTCTTTTATTTCATTGAGCAGTGGTTTGTAGTTCTCCTTGAAGAGGTCCTTCATATCCCTTGTAAGTTGGATTCCCAGGTATTCTATTCTCTTTGAAGCAATTGTGAATGGGAGTTCACTCATGATTTGGCTCTCTGTTTGCCTGTTATTGGTGTATAAGAAATGCTTGTGATTTTTGCGCATTGCTTTTGTATCCTGAGACTTTGCTGAAGTTGCTTATCAGCTTAAGGAGATTTTGGGCTGAGACGATGGGGTTTTCTAGATATACAATCATGTCATCTGCAAACAGGGACAATTTGACTTCCTCTTTTCCTAATTGAATACCCTTTATTTCTTTCTCCTGCTTGATTGCCCTGGCCAGAACTGATATATCTGTGTTCACAAGGCACACATAAGACTCTTTTCAATTGAGTAACTAGACTGTAGGAAATGACCCAAAAGCAGCAGGAATCAACTCAGACCCATTTGCACCACCCAGACTGAGAAGGTCCAGCAGTGTTAGCAGATTCAGGAATATGCTGGGAAGTGAAGAAGCTGCAAAAGTAAAAGCCCCTTAGAACAAGCATACTGCTGAAAATCCATCAAAATTAAGCCCAGCAGCTCACTTCTTCTATCACAAGACCTCATTTTGGGAACAAAATAAATAAAGGTTAGGCGTTATAATGCTGTTCACATTATAAAAGAAAACGAGTGTCTGTTATTATGAAAGAAAAAAAATGAGTGTCACATTATTCTGGCTGATCATTTTGTAATAATTATTTACTGTGAGCCCAGAACAGATTCTGATAATGAGATAATATTAAAGGAGTAATTTTCTCAAGACACTCAATTTTCCTAAGAAGTAAGGAAAAGCCTGGTCCTGCATCCATACTGGCTTTTCAGGGCCGCTCCAAGTGTTTTCAAATGAGCTTAACAAGCTCCTTATTTCATCTTAAACCTCTGCTACAGGAATTAAGGCCCAGTGATGGGCTTACTTTTGTTTTTGTTGTTGCTGTTGCTGTTGTTGTGTTTTGCTGCAATCCAAGTCTGTCAGATCAAATTATTTGTTCCAAGGAGACTGTATTCATTCAGTTGAATATAAGAAAACCAAAGACAAGAATACTATTCAAACTGCCATCAGGGCCCCTTATCTCCATGAAGCCAAGGCTACAGGTGGAAGGAGAGTCTCAAATACCAGTGACAGAGGTGGCCCAAAAGACCCTCAGGAACTTCCACTTGCTCCAGGTCACATGCTATTGCTCAAGAATCCCAGTCCTGCCTGAAGTAATTACATGACAATGCTAAATTTCCTCCACCACCTCTATTGAGATTTAACTCGGGACTCAAAAACTAAGCAAGTACATATTTTGAAGGCTGTCATTACCACAACAGCAACCCAGTGGCAGGAACCAGAATCAGTATCTGCCATTCTGAGATCACTCAACCATGCGAATTTATGAAGCTGGATTAAATGCTCCTAACGCAGCTTCCAACTTTATGACTCTGTGATTCATGTGCTATAAATTAACAATAATGTTCAGGAAAAGGGAAGGGAGAGAGAAGGGGAGGAAGTGGAGGAGAAAGAGATAGACATGTGGTAGGGCTCAGACGGGCAAGCACCATACAACACACAGCAAAGGTACAGATAAGGGGAGGGACAGACCCCAAAGACTTTGCTGACTGTATTAACATAAATAATCTTCAGGTCAGCGTAGAAGGTGCCATAAAGTTAACTAAATTCCTCATTATTATTGAACCCAGGAGCAAATCAATAGCAATGTTAAGAGTTCGTGCAGTTTCACCATAACATTCCCATTAAAATCTTCCACGTTTCTTTGCTGAAGCCTCACATACTCCCTAAAGAAAATGCTCACTCGAAAGAAGGAAGTTTACAAATGTGTGCCCATTTTTTGTTGAGCATTAAGTTATTCCATAAAACAGAAGTAAAGAAGGCAGACATGGAGTTATGTTTCATTAGCATAATTAAGTCAGTAGCCTTCAAAAGTTACAGAGTGAAACTCAGGTGGCACAAACTTCTGTCTTCTCACATCAGATCCCATCAGGATATACTACAGGGCTCTCTTAGATCACAAATGAGAACTGACAATGTTGTTTGTTATGAGTACAAAGTTCTAATTTTGTATTCTAAAAGCATAATAATGAATCAAATGAAAGAAAAACCTAGATGTGTACTAGAAAATTAAAAGTCAACAGATGAGTTGAATTCATAATAGAACACACTTTTCAGAACAATCAAGTAATTTAAGAACAGAGTAATGATGCTGAAAATGAGACTGATTCCTCGTAGTTTCATCATCAGTCTGTATAAAGGCAATCGATGACATACGTAATTTATGAGACATTTGTGAAACATATGAGTAGATGATTGGTTAATAATTTCCTTTAGGAAAAAAAGAAAACACTTGGAGATTAATGGAAAAAAACACAGGGAATAAAAGGAGAGAAACTCAGTCCTATTACAACTGTTATTATCTTATTTTTGTCAATGAACTATGACATTAAAGCAATGCAGAATGGGAGGGAGCCACACTTTCACTCACCTGCTTCTCTGTGAGAATGACCCTCCCCAGTAACTGATCTTCTAGACCTTTCATGGTGACAGTGAAGTCAATGATGGAGGTACGGGCACTTATCTCAGGGGTGTAGGCTGGGTTAGGCAATTTGGTGGTAATGTAGAGTCTAAAGCCATCCAACACATCTACTTCCTTGTCACCAACTTTCACCTTTTTTATAAAAAGAAATTTAAAAGTAATAAAATAGAGATATACCTTACTGTGTCTTTTTTGTATCAGATCAAGTATTGTTTTAAATAATTACATAATTGGAGATCACTTGTATACTAAAAAAGAAATGGTCATGAGGCGTCTGCACAGCTTCAGACAACTAGGATGAAAGAAAGGAAGCAAAGAAGGATGGGAGGAAGAAACATATATATACACACATATATATAATGGACTGAATATAGAATTTAACACCAAAATTGTTGTGATCACATTGCAGGAGTGAGATGGATCCTTACCCAAAATTCAGTTCACAGGTTGAGACTGATGATGCTACACATGCACCAAAAGAGTATAAAAAGGTTTATTACTCACATGATAAGATTTTGGGAGAGATCAGAGCAGGTTCCCAAACAGGTCCCAAAAACTGGCTTGAGACAGCAGGGAGGGGCAGCTGCTCTAGGGCTTTGTGGTGTTTAGGGGGTAGAGCTGGGGCGAGGGTTCCCATACATAGGTGTGGACAGGGGATTGCATGGTTTGAATTTTCAACCTGTGCCAAAGCAGGGGGCGCCCAGGTTTTATCAGCTTGCCCAGATGTGGGTGGGGCAGAAGGGGAGAGGGGCATGGAGAGGCTTCAAAGCTGTCAGCATCAAATGCAGTCAGACCCTTTTCACATTACAAAAGTGAAGTCAATATTCCTAAAAGGCTTGCTCTTGGATATTTTAATCCAAAGTCAAGAAGTGTAGAAGAGAAAAACAAACCTTTCCCAAGGACTCAAATTTAAGTTGTTGCCTACTGAGAGAATTCTATCTGTGTCACATTGACCTGGCCTCATGGTAATTGTTCTGCACATTGTCATCCATAGGTTTAACCTACCTTAAAGGTAGACCCAGTTTTAATGAAGTTTCTTTCCAAAACATTATCTAGTGCTGGATCTAGTTCCTCTCCAACATCTTCAATAAGCAAAGGCCTTCCAAGAGAAAGGCTGTCTTCCAGGTGGTTTCTGAAGTACTTGTGATTTAAAGACGTGATCTAGGAACAGGATCACAAGGTTGCTATTGACAGACATTACCATGAAGCAATGCACAGGGATAACTGCTTTCAAATGAAGCCTAAAGCATTCTACTGCAAGAGACAAATACAAATTGAGCATCCAAAATGTTCCCAAATACAAAACTTGTTGAGAGCCCACATGACGCCCACAGTGGAAAATTCCACACCTGACCCCTATGCTTTCTGATGGTTGAATGTACACAAACTTTGTTTCATGCATAAAATTGTTTAAAATATTGTATAAAATTACCTTCAAATAGATGAATAAGGTGTATATGAAACATAAATGAATTTCGTGTTCTGACTTGGGTCCCATCCTCAAGTTATCTCATTATGTACATGCAAATATTCCAAAATCTAAAATCTGAAACACTTCAGATCCCAAGTATTTAGGATAAGGGGCATTCAACTTTCATATAGATTTTTAGAGATCCTTGGCTTTGAAACCCACACTTGGTGAAATTGTAAAGAAGTTTAACTGTTTCCATTGTTGTTTAGCAAACCATCATTTTGTTTTATTGGGAAGCATGTAAAGGCTCTGTGTGGGAACAATGTTTTTTCTTCACCACTACCACTTTTGTGACAAATAATAATGTAATAATTAGGAAGTATTCATGCAAAGTGCTGCACACTTTGTGTGATACAGCTCTGCCGTTCTCTACTTATCAAAGACAGCCCTGGACCCTGACAGAATAGTCTGAAACCATTGAAAGATGGCATTGGTAGAGATCAACACAAATGCAAATAATGAAAATTTTAGAAAATATTTTTATATTAGATTTAAGCTTGCATCTGCTACTGCTCTACCTAGGATTACAACAACATCTCTAGTGTTTTCAAATATTTCTTTACTCTTGGATTTTTGTTTATCTGAGGCAAAAAAACTTAACCGGTAGCATAAACATACTAAAACACAAATTACCTGGAGTTCATTTCGGCTTTCTTTATTTTTAATCCAGATCTTGCCTTGAGTCTGTGGATCAATTAACAAAGGGTAACGAGATGCCTTTGTGACAATAATTCCATTTTGAATGGACAAGTCATCATTTGGCAGACCTTGGAGGTTCCATTCACTAATAGTAGGAGCATCAATCAACATCTCACTGAGATTTAGGTTCTTTCCAAATGGAATTTTCCGGGCTTTCATTTCCTTCCGCCAGTCATTTAACAGAAGATCACGAAACTCTTGGTTAAATGGACCAGAATAAGATAGAAAAGCTGTAGCCAACAGTACATCCCCTAAAATAGAAAACAAACACCACTGAAATACTTTACGTTCATCCTTGTGATTGTACAGCATATTAAAAATGAAAAAAATTAAAAAGACAATAATTCTTTTAAACTAAATTCCACAAATCAAACTGGAAGCACAAGTGGCTGTGCTGGTGAATAAGCAGTAGTCTGGTTTATTAGTCAATAAGGTCCAAGTGGCCTACCAAGTGATACCTACTAGCAGTCAAGCACTGGATTATCTTTACTCTCATTAGAAGTGAAAAGATGACCTCTAAGTTTAAGAGAATCAAACCTCATAAGACAGAGCCTTCATTAAACGTGACCTTCATCAATATACCCATGCACTCACAGAATTCTAAAGTGACCTGATAATAAAAGTCATAAAGGTAGTTAACACATCTAATAAGGACAGCATAGATGCCAGAGCAATGTCTCTTTCTCTGAAATGGCTGGAGACACACACACACACACACACACACACACACACACACAGGAATTTTTTTTTTAAATTTTATTATTATACTTTAAGTTTTAGGGTACATGCGCACAATGTGCGGGTTTGTTACATATGTATACATGTGCCATGTTGGACACACAAAGGAATTTGATTAAAGTATAAGCTTTCGAATTCCCTATCACAGTCAACACACAATCTCATTAATAAAGAAATTTACATACCTACAAGTCTTTTAGTTTGTGCAGCAAACTCTTGGCTTTGCTCTGTCCACCTTTCTTTTTCACCTGCCAAGCCACTGATGAGCGTGGAAGCTGTCTGCATCTTGTGTCTGCATCGCTCTGCGTCTTCAAGCAAGGTCTAACAAAGGTCATAATCACAAGAAAGCTTTTACTGAAATAAATATAGCCACTGGCTCAAAAATATAATTGTAGAACATGCCATATTATCTGCCTTCCTGAGACATGTGAGCCATTACTTCACAAGAAGCATGAGATTCTATTTCCATGTGTCTGTCAGCCCAGTCCTCTCTCCTTTGCCCTGTCTTCTCTCTTATCCCCTGCCCATGGAACTTGGCTGAATAGAGTTTCGCTCTTGTTACCCAGGCTGCAGTGCAATGGTATGACCTTAGCTCACTGCAACCTCTGCCTCCCGGGTTCAAGTGATTCTCTTGCCTCAGCCTCCCAAGTAGCTGGGATTACAAGCATACGCCACCACACCCTGCTAATTTTGTATTTTTAGTAGAGATGGGGTTTCTCCATGTTGGTCAGGCTGGTCTCAAGCTCCCAACCTCAGGTGATCCGCCCATCTAAGCCTCCCAAAGTGCTGGGATTACAGATATGAGCCACCGCACCTGACCAGTGCTTAGTTCTTAAAAACAAATGGTTCCGGTGGCTTACACCTGTAATCTCAGTACTTTGGGAGGCTGCGAGGCGGGCGGATCACTTGAGGTCAGGAGTTCAAGACCAGCCTGACCAACATGGTGAAACCCCATCTCTACTAAAAATACAAAAATTAGCCGGGCGTGGTGGCAGGCGCCTGTAATCCCAGCTACTTGGGAGGCTAAGGCAGGAGAATCACTTGAACTTGGGAGGTGGAGATTGCAGTGAGCCAAGATCGTGCCGCTCAAATCCGCTCAAAAAAACACAAAAAGCAAAAAACAAATGGCTCTGTTTCTTAGTGTTTAAGCAACAATTGCTTATTCTACTAGTAAAAATCTAAACTTATGAAATAAAATGGGTATGTACAAAGGTTTAGCTACCTGACAAGTCACTGGGTGTTCAAATATATATACACATGCTAAATGTCTAACAATAGAGGATTATTTAAATAAATTATAGTGTATCCATGAATAAGAATACTCTGAAGCCATAAAAAAAATCCTATAAAAATTTTTATGACCAAGAAAGCATATTTTTAACAATATATTGTTAAAAATTCGATTTATAAAATGGCATTCCTAAATTATCAGTTATGTTGAGTTCAAAATGCATCTGAAAGGCATATATTATGATATGAATAATAACAGGATATGACTAATGTTCATCTCCAGGGTTACCTGTATTTTGTATAGAGACATGAATTGCTTTTGTAATAATAACACATTACAGTGTTTTTCAAAAGCAAGATATTTATTCCACTTCGTCCTAATCTATTTCCTTCCTCTGGAGTTAAGGCAAAAAAACTAACAGTCCATCGGAGAGAAACATCCCCCAACTACGGCTACTCACATCTGTTTGTTTCCCTCAAGAGGGAAGGTGCCAGCTGGGAAGGACAATCCTACATTGTTTATTAGAAAAAAAAACCTTTTTATTTGTAACATACTTTTAATATTGATTTGCTTTCCCTAAATTCTGCAATCCCAATTCCATCAGCCAAATCAGAAAATGACCAGTCCTCTCCCTTTCTGGCTTTTGTTTTCTGGAAGCCCAGGCTTCTTTGGGGGATTACAATTTGGGAGAAGAGAAAGGAGTAAATGTTGAGAATGCAAGAGAAAGAAAGCCGTAAGTTCCGTGAGTTCCCCCCAGCCTGTTGAGGGGAGCACACGGGACTTACTGGGTTCCCTGAGTAGTACCCCCCTCCTCAGGCCCACTCTCTCATAGGTCCCAGAGAGGTGACTGGCTCTCCAGCAGGCCTAGGCAAGCTGAACCCTAGGCAAAGGCACTGGATTCTGCATGGGGCACAGCCAGGACACTCTCCTTCAATGGGCCTGGGCCATGGTGAACTGCAGATTGGAACCCTTCTGCTTTCTGGGAGGCCCACAAACCCCTGGACTTTCATGGAGTCCTATGGAGCGAGAAGAGCAACAAAAATGACTGAAGATCAAGTTCAGAAGTTGGTTGTAGGTATGCCCAGATTTTTTCTTTTTTAATACGGAATTTGACATTTGTTGAAATTCAAGTTTTAGAGTTAGAGCCATGATGTTACAGTTCTTCTGTGGTCCCGTGATTATTTACCTAACAAATAGCAGATGCTCAAAAACAATAAAGCTTGCTGAATGAGTTAAGGTAAAAATGTTAAAATGTACACATAATAAAATGAGAAAGTAAAGTATTTTCACTGTGTTCAGTAGAGCTTCCTGATACAAATGAGCATCCGAAATGGTAGAAATTAACACTCCTTCTAAAGTAGATTCTTTCAGACTGCCATAATGTTTTCTATATATAAGTGAATTTTATGAGGCATAAGTATATAAACCCTCATAAGTGCTACTTCTTTTTTATAATTTCATTTTCATTTTCAGTTCAGGGGTATGTGTACAGGTTTGTTATATAAGTAAACTTGTGTCATGGGGGTTTGTTGTGAAGATTTTTTCATCACCCAGGTATTAAGCCTAGTACTTGTTAGTTATTTTTCCTGATCCTCTCCCTCTTCCCATCCTCCACCCTCCAATAGGCCCCAGTGTGTGTTGTTTCCGTCTATGTGTCCATGTGTTCTCATCATTTAGCTCCCACTTATAAGTGAAAACATGTGGCATTTGGTTTTTCAGTTCCTGTGTTAGTTTGCTAAGGATAATGGCCTCCAGTTCCATCTAGGTTCCTGAAAGCACACAATCTCATTCTTTTTTATAGCTGCGTAGTATTCCATAGTGTACATGTACCACATTTTCTTTATCCAGTCTACCACTGTTGAACATTTAAGTTGATTCCATGTCTTTGCTATTGTGAACAGGGCAGCAATGAACATATTCACACAGGTGGCTTTATAACAGAACAATTTATATTTCTTTGGGTATATATCGAGTAATGGGATTGCTGGGTCAATGGTATTTCTGTTTTTATGTCTTTGAGGAATTGCCACACTATCTACCAGAATGGTTGAACTAACTTACACTCTGACCAACAGTGTATAAGCATTCTTTTTCTCCGCAATCTCACCAGCATCTGTTGTTTTCTGACTTTTTAATAATAGCCATTCTGACTGGTGTGAGATGGTAACTGATTGTGGTTTTGATGTGCATTTCTCTAGCAATCAGTGATACTGAGCTTGTTTTCATATGATTGTTGGCCGCATGTATGTCTTTTTTTGAAAAGTGTCTGTTGTAAAGAAAGCAAAAACTGACAAATGGGATCTAATTAAAATAAAAAGCATCTGCACACTAAAAGAAACTATCCACAGAGTGAAGAGACAACCTCTAGAATGGGAGAAAATTATTGCAAAATATGCATCTGAAAAAATCTTGATGTCCAGGATCTATAAGGAACTTAAAGAAATTCACAATTAAAAAAAAATCTCATTAAAAAGTGGGCAAAGGACATGAACAGACATTTTTCAAAAGTGCTACTTCTTTAAAGCTTCCAAAAGCATTTACTTTGCTTGTGGAAGACTTATCTTTAAGACATTATATCATACATTCTGCAGATATTGAAACTGAAATGTTTATCTAAACTCTTTTATTGGGACCCCTACAAAACTAACAAGGCAGGAATTTCAATTCGGCCAAGTAAAGGCTGAGAAGGGGTAGAGGTGAATTTCATAAAATTATCAAGGTAAAACAGAGTGAATCTAGCTATTATTTACCAAATATTGGATTTATCAGAGGCAGATACAGATTTTATTAAGCCAAAAGCTTATATACTCTAGGGAGACCACTTTGTAAAAAAAAAAAAATCAGTATGTATTTAAAGTAAAAAAAAAAAAAAGTGACAAGATCCTGGTTACTTAGAAACTCAGGTACTTTTCCTCTGTGATCTCTTTAGGCATTTGACTTGAATGATCTAAAATGAGAACAAAGATAGGTAAGGCACTAGGGTGCCTTGGCTCACACCTGTAATCCCAACCTTTGGGAGGCCGAGGCAGGTGTATCACTTGAGCTCAGGAGTTCGAGACCAGCCTGGGCAATATGGTGAAAACTTGTCTCTACAAAAAATTAGCCAGGCATGGTGGTGCATGTCTGTAGTCCCAGCTACTTGGGAGGCTGAGGTGGAATGATCACTAAATCCCAGGAATTCAAGGCTGCAGTGAGCCATGATCATGCCATTGCATTCCAGCCTGGACGACAGAGCAATACCTTATCTAAATAAATAAATAAACCCACCCTGCCTACCTTGCAAGTTACTTCAAAGATTAAATGAGATAAAAATGGGAGGACATGATTTGAAAAACATAACAAAAATGCTAGTACACCAGATGCTGTCATCACTACCATCATCACTAACAAAGAAACTCAGAATGGCTATGTTCCAGCACTGACAGCCATCTTGACTGACCATCCTGTTGTCTCACCAAAGACCCTTGGTGTCCATTATGTGCTATGTATGTATTATGTATAGATTCAGTGAAACCCCACAAGAACCCAAACTCTTGGAGAGAGAAGCCGTGTAGATGTGTGACAGTCCCTGCCATGACAAAGGGCAGTTACCTGCTTTTCAGTCATGGCCTGTTCATACTCAGCCTGCACCACGTCAAGTTCCGCCTGCTTGTCATCCAACTCGGCCTGGGCTTTCTGCAGATCCTGCATGGCCAGGAGATGGCGATTCTCTTGCACCACCAAGTTGGCCTGCACAGGACACACACAGAGTAAAGAGATGGGCAGCCAACCTCAAAACATCCCGCATTTCAGGGTCTGAGAACTCAGCTACGCCACATGTTTATACCTTTGTTTTGTTCCCGCTCCAGAATCCTTTCAAATCACATTAAGTCCTGAACAAATCTTAATGTGAACTTGACATAAATGTGTATAAGCAGAAAGTTACACTTCATTACAAAGGAGGTCAGCAAATATTTTCTTTAAAGTGCCAGATAGTAAATATTTTGGGCCAAGACGCAAAATCAAAATTATTGTTCATGTACTTATTTTAAAACTATTTAAACATGTAAAACCTACTCTTATTTCACAAGCCATCCAAATATAGGTAGTGGGCTAGATTTGGCCCACAGGCCATAGTCTACCTAGATCAGAACACTGTAATATTAAATGTATATAGGTAAATTATAAAACATGCTAATATTGAGAGTTGTAGAAAAAAACAATATTTAGAACTATCTGCCTAGCAGGACTCATCACTACTGAGGAGTAATAAAGGATGTAAAATGATTATTTACTGAATATAAATATCTAGGTTTTGTGTATCATGGTGGTCTTGACATTGTTCCTGTCACTTTCATACATTTCTTGCCCTCTGGAAAGCATATTTGATACCTTGAGCTGTGACTAATTAAAAATGTTTATTTTAAAGAAGCTATTAAGACAGAATCAAAAGACTTAACCAAAAGCAATATTAGCAAAAGATGAGATGTAAAAAAGTAGTTCATGCCTAAGAAATTTAGATCCTTTAAAATCATTTTTGAAACCAAATTTTTCCCTTTTAAATTTACAAAGTGTTAATATTGACTTTCATGGGATGACTAGAAGGCATATTCTTTCTGAAGTATTTGAGAAAAGATTATTTTTAAAACACTTTTGAAATAAATTATTTTCCTATCTCAAAACTTCAGGCTTCCAAATTTTGGCAGAATAAATCTTTAGGGAAAAACTCAAGAGTTCCATAATTGACTAGATCCAGTGACGGGCAAAAGCATCGCTTGTAAGTTACAATTTAAAAAGAATCTGACTGGCAGAACATTTTTTCCTCAGCTCTGCTGTAAGCTGCAACTGCTCCCATGGCTCAAAACATGGAAGGAAAAAGTAAGGTCACCGTGTCAAGCAACTTACAACTTAAAGTCACCTGCTAATGACAAACTTTGCAAACCCAAAGATTTTGAACATTTTCTAGTACTTTACTCACCAATAAATAAATAAATAAAATTTATATTAAATGAAGCTGTCAACAATTGCTAATCAAAATCCTTCAAACCCAATTAATTGCTCAACTTAGGACTTGTAGAACTCTGTGCAGGCTGCTTAAACTCTGTGAGCTTCAGTTTCTTCATTAAAATATTGAAAAACTAACTCCTAGGACTTTTTATGAGGATTAAATAAGATAACATATGTAAAATCCCAAGTCTAGTCCCCGGCACATAACATGAGTTCAATAAACAGTAGATGTTGTTACTGTTATTATCTATGTTCAATATTTAAGTTCTGCTTTTTTATAACATTCTCTTTATATGTACTGATACTGATTTCCATAAAGTTTTCAAGGAGAATCTCATTATAAGGAACTTGAATAGAATCTAAATTGCTATTGCCGTTAATTCATACTTGTTTGAATTTATTCACTACTAGAAGTCACTTAGCCCAACTACAAGGATTGCAAGATGAAAGATAAGAGCTCCTCAGTGTGTCCATTACTAATTAGTGTCTAAGAGATTCCACCTGGAATTTAGGGAACGCCGTTGACCTCTCCTCACTTAAGAAGCAGGGGTTTGCAAGTGAAGCCCCTCCAGGAAGAAGGGAAGTTAAAGGCTTAGGTCTGAATTTCTTAATATATTCAACAGAACCACCTGGTGACAATATGCACTCACTGCCTCTTCTACTCCTCCCTACACAGTGAATGTGGGTCTGTGTAACAGCATGTATTTTTCGGACTGACATAAGAGGAACCTGACAAGCTGAGTGGTCCAAGATGCTAGATACTTGTAAGAATATAAGAGAACAGACTTCTCAGAAAAAGAAGCACAGGTTGTAGGAGTAAATAAAAAGGTTCCCACTACCGATAGTGTTCCCTTCACTTCCTACTGCAGGACCCAGATTGTCTTGAGACAAGCTGAAAGCTGAAATGTGGATGGCATTGAACACAGGGGAAGAGATCTCATTGTTCTTATGCAAGCCTTGTTCAGAATGTCCATGTTTAACAATTTCAGCTATGTACTTAAAATGACAACAATAACAGAAAAAAACTATGCATCATGAACTTAACTGTAGTTCTCTTTAAGACACTATGTGGCCGGCACGGTGGCTCACGCCTGTAATCCCAGCACTTTGGGAGGCCGAGGTGGGCAGATCACGAGGTCAGGAGATCAAGACCATCCTGGCTAACATGGTGAAACCCCATCTCTACTAAAAATACAAAAAACTAGCCAGGCATGGTGGTGGGCGCCTGTAGTCCCAGCTACTCGGGAGGCTGAGGCAGGAGAATGGCATGAACCTGGGACGCGGAGCTTGCAGTGAGCTGAGATCAAGCCACTGCACTCCAGCCTGGGTGACAGAGAAAGACTCCGTCTCAAAAAAAAAAAAAAAGACACTATGCATGGTTACCCACTGGAAAAGTATGCAAAGAATGACCTGTACTTTTCACTTGATATAATGGTTCTAATTCAGTCAATATCAGATTGTCCATTTTTGAGCTATGCTGAAGTCTTCAATAGTCACAATATCCATGGTGTCAGACAGCATGACATCAATTATTTGCTCTGAAATTCTCGGACACAAATGACTCTTTGTCCCTTTAGGTTGTCCTGGGACCTCAAGAGCCTCAATTGCTGAATATACGGTCCTGGTATCACAACAAGTAGAAACAAAATAGAACTTGCAACTCTATGCCTGTCTTCCTGATACTCTTGATTACTTGTATGATGATTGTTAAGTTTCTTGGGTAGTTAACAAGTGTAAGTAGAATGTAGTTGATGATTAAGAGAGATGAGACTCATACAAAAGCAAAATAATCAACCAAGCCATGAGATATGATTTTGAGACGTCAGCATTTCATTTTCAAAAAACACACTCTCCATTGCCTCTCCATTTGCTGAAGACTGACCTTTTAATGGTAGAGGAATATGCAAAAATGAAGCTTAAGGATTCAATTACACAAAGGAAATAAAAAGCATGTCTAAAAAGTCACATTAAATAACAGATATTCAGATATTCAGTTTCTTTTCCTGAGAGACAAAACAAAAATGGAAAAGGGAGGAATACATCATGTCTTAAGCCAAGCTAAGACCAGCTTTCAGCATGTTCTGTCTTGACCCTACCTCACTCATAGGATTCTCTGGATAAAGATCTGAAATATCAGCAGAGGATTCTATGCTACAGTTTGCAGCGTTTTTTGTTTGTTTGTTTTTGTTTTTTTCAAGTTAACATTGTGGAGGAAAAATATCGAGCAGCCCACGATGGACCTGTAGGGAGCATCCTTGTAGAGAGTCTGTCCCTGCTTAGAGGCTCATATGGTTCTGATTAGAACAGGATTACAAAGAAGAAAGAAACATCCCATGCTTGGCCTTTCTATGCTCACTCTCCCCATGGACCTGAGTATCCTAACACCAGAAGCCACAGGCACATGTGCTCCTGTAAAGATAAGACGGGTCGACCTGGAGACTCCGCCCAGCCACCTTCACCCAGCTCTGCCTAGCAGGCTTACCTTCAGAGGCAGTACTTCTTTGTTTATAGAAAAGAAGGAAGCCATAGCTTTCGTCCAGGAACAAAGACCAGCTACATTTCCACATACGCGTTTAGCAGTTTCGATGTTATAGTCAGGCATTTCAAAGTAAGGACTCAAAAACTCTATCACCTCTTCATTGATTGTGTCTTTTGGGAATTGCTATGGAAGAAAAGAGTAAAATAAAGTCAAAACACTTCTTTCCATAAAGTCATACTTGCATCATGCTCTCAGTGCCACTGAAACTACTGAACGACCACAAATGAATGAAGGGCATTATATTTTGTCACTATTTTAAGATATGAGGCAAAAGTCCTAAAAGTAAAAGTACAGTAAGAAATGATAGCAAAGAAGTCTGTTAGAGTACACTTTGTCTTCTGTAGAAAAGATACCAACCTTAAATAAATATAATGAAATCCAGGGAAAGAGTAAATTATTTAGGTGATGAACACTAATATGGTTATTAGAATTTCCAAAGCAATAAAGATTTTTTGTCATTAATCCTAAATGGATGAATTACAAACCCATAAAATCCACAATGAAAACCAAACACACCCAGGTGTATTCAGTCTGAGGACATACATATTTAGCATTTATCAGCAACTAAACTCTTAATACATTCAGACAGAAGTTTTATTAAACTCACCTAAAATGTGAAGATAATAACTTGGACATTAGGCTTTGAGGGTGATGAATTAATTTTTAATCATAAAACTATCAAGAATATGAGAGAATTATTATCTTCTGGTGGGATAAAAATTTAAAATAGTAGCAGAAATGAATTAAGAATGCCTTTCTGCATCACAAAAAGAAGACTGACCAAACAATGAAATTGGATCTTTTAAAAGTGGTGTTTGATCATTTAAAAGAGGATGATTAAATGTTTTCCAAGCGGAAATTTAGCAACTAAATAATTTAGTGACACAAACCTTCGCAGAACACATAATGTATAGTAGAACACACTCTCATTCAGACCTCGTTTAATGTAACTCATTTTTATGAGACTTGAAAAATTGTAACCCAAAAAAAAGCCAGATGAATGTCTGGGAGCAACAGAAGGTCAGTGGTGACAATGACAAATAGCAAAGGAGAGTCCAAGAGCAGGGGCTTTGCCACCAGGTAAATGTCAGGAACGTGGAATCGCTTGTCAGGATTCCATCCAAAGTCCAAGTCTATTGGCACAGTCTCATATTATAATTATCTGGGACAAGTCTGTTTGGCCCACTAGTTTCATAAGCTACTTATCGTTATAGCTGCTGTGTGCACCTCACCACAGGCCCCAGACATAGCAGTCACTTGAGCAATGCTGAATTGAAAACCAAAAGAAAGATGGTGCTGAATTCACAACTTGGGAAATAGAGGTGGACTGGGTATTCCCAATTAGTTGTTTTGAGATTTGAACATGAAAGAAAAGACAATAAAGCTTCCAGAAGAAAACTAGAAATCTGCCTAGGATGTGGGCAAAGATCTCCTAAACAGAACATAGAAAGCACTATTAGGGAAAATATTAAGAAATTGGACTACATTAAACCTAAGAATTTCTGTTTATCAAAAGACACCATTAATCGAGGGAACAACTAATGCCAGAAAGCAGCAGAAGATATTTGCAAACATATAAATGACAAATTAGTCATATTTTATATATAAGGAAATTCTACAAAATAATAAAAAAAATTAACTGGACAAGCAACTCCAACAGGCACTTAACAAAAGAATTCCCCAGAGGCTCATAAGCCTATGAAAAGGTTGGGAAATGCAAATTAAGCCAACAATAGTAAGACACCACTACAAACTCATCAGAGTAGCTAAAAGTAGAAAATGGTGAAGATGTTGAGCAACTTATACACTGCTGGTAGGTATATATATAGATCCATCAGTTTTGAAACTCTTCAGCACTGCCTACCAAAGCTGATTAAATGTGTATAACCAAAGTCCCAGAAATTCCACTCCTGAGTATGAAACCAACAGGAATGCATACCTAGAGCCACCAAATGACCAATATTCACAGCAGCTTGATTTATAATAGCCATAAATTAATACTAAGCCCAAAATTCATCAAAAGTACAAGGGACAAACAAAATGAAGCATATTATAGTGTTTCACACTGGTGCTGGTTCAAACAGGCTTGTAAAAAATGATTGTTAAATTTCCAGGAATTCTGCAAACTTGTTAGACTCCGCCATTATTAAAAATTAAAATATATAAGCTTACAATTAAATAAATGATATCTCAAACAAAGATTATAGTCAAAGCTCATAACTTGCTAATTCTTAGACTAAATTTGACTACCATCTGTGTTTTTGAGGTCATTTACAACTATTGTATCTACATGGTGGAAACACTATACAATGGCTGCTACCATGCACCTCTTCTCAACTCTAGATTCAGCAACATCATTCTGGCAGCTTAAAACAGCCATCATGGGAGTGCTTACACTATGACAAGACTTCAAATCAGAGCTTTTTTTTTCTTTTTTTTTTTCCTTTCTCCCTTAAGAATCAGTTGTTAAACATTTCTCACACACACTACAGCACATTTATATACTGGCAAACTATATAACAATGAAAAAAGAAAGACTGTCATTTGCAACAATAAGAATGAATTTCACAGACATGTTGAATGAAAGAGGTCAAAACAAAAGCGTTCATACAATATTATTTCACATATGCAAATTTCAAAACAGGCAAAGCTAATTATCTGGATAAAGGTAAGGATATAATTACCTTAAGGAAAGTTATTGACTTGGTTGGGGCACAAGAGAGATTTCTGGGGTCTGAAAATATATATTTTTCTTCCAGTGTTCACAAATAGGTATATACATATGTAAATATGCATCAAGTTATACATTTAAAATTTGTGCATTTATTCATGTTAAGTTCTATCTCATAAAATTAAAAAAGCTGTGAATTAATACTAAAAAATTACTACTGAGAAATGCAAAATACAAATATTTGTATTCATGTGAATATAATATAAATACATACTTATTGTCTTCTTAAAATGATTTTTTTAACTTTTATTGAAGTATACATAATACTGATGATGCTTTAATACAACTAAAATCTGTCAGGAAAAACTCTAATGCTTATAATGTTTTATATTTGAGACAGAAAGTTTTACTCTGAAAAAATCATTTATGTAGAGTGAGTTCTTTTTTTAGAAACTTATTCTACCAAAAGGACTCATACACCAGTGAAGAATGAGTTCCCTCTTAGCCCATCACCACTGAACTACCAACCTGTAAGTTCTGTAAAAAGTTCCCTGCAGTCATCAGTTTTAAGGATTCCTGCCAGGAAGGCATGGTACAGCTTTTTTCCAGGTCAATTTTCACAGCACTGACTTTCCTTTGAAACAGCAGCAGTACGCAATCCATGATCCGCATGATGAGGTGAGGGGGGCGGCCCAACGTGCGGACAGTGGCGATGTCCGAAGGCCTGATGGTCTGGGGGATGAAAGGAACGATCACCCAACCTCAGATAGGAAAGCACAGACAAGCAAACCTTGCATGTCCAAATGCTGCTATTTCAACAGAGGACAGAAAACTGTTTTAAGTTAGATGCAGGCCACGGGGTCTAGATGCATATTTAATCCCAAAGAAACACCATGTCCCAACAAGTTCACATTTCTACTATTCGAACTAGCAGTGACAGGAAAGAAATGTTGGCGAGCAGATAAGGAGCTGTGACTTCTCTAAAAGTGCACAGATGGCTTTGTGCCAGAAAAAAGAAAGGCATAATCTGAAAGAAAAAGAATAGTCAGCACATAAGTAGATTTCGAGGTTCAAAACCAGGAAAAGTACAGTATTTGCGGTGCTTTTTTACTCATTAGCTATGTAGGTCAAGAATCAGCCTCTCTCTCCTAAACAATTCAGGCTCGTCACTGTGGACTGACACCAGAGGGTAGCCACAGGGTGGACAGATTGAATAATTAGAGGTTTCTTAGCTGGGAACTGACCTTTAAATGACAGGACTTGAGCAATATGAATTTTACTAAGCTCTCTCTTAGAAAAGTTCCATTCCATTTCTAGTATGTATACACTTAAAGAGTAAATGATTTAATAGTCACATACACCTGTTTTGGTTGATAATAACTGCTCAATCACCTAAAACTCACTATCGAATAAGTATTGAAAAAGTGTTAAATGTAAGAATTGGAAACAATCCTATCTCTAAGAGAAATAGTATATATTCCTTCCTTCCAGATCTTCAAAACATCCATCTGGTTTGTATTTGCATCCTTTCTATCAAAAGACAGTAACCAATGACCTTCTCATAAAAGTGAATGATTTTTTCTCCAAGGACTGAGGACAAAGAAAAAACACTAAACTTGGTAAATTAGGAATGTAATTACATACCTTGAAAAGGTTTGTATATATATAGTTTTGCTTTTGTTTTTTTATTTTGAGACCTGAGTCTCACTCTGTCACCCAGGCTGGAGTGCAGTGGCGTAATCTCAGCTCACTGCAACCTCCCCCTCCCAGGTTCAAGTGATTCTCGTGCCTCAGCCTCCTGAATAGCTGGGACTACAGGCATACACCACCATGCCTGGCTAATTTTTGTATTTTTAGTAGAGACAGAGTTTCACCATGTTGGCCAGGCTGGTCTCTAACTCCTGACATCAGGTGATCTGCCCACCTCGGCCTCCCAAAGTACTGGGATTACAGGCGTGAGCCACCATGCCCAGCCTGTTTTAATATATTAATACTAGCAGTTATGAAAGCCAGACAGCTGGAAGTTAGGGTGAATGTGTAGTAGAGAACTGAAAATGGCAAACAGACCTTTATTTGAGGTGCACAGTTATAAAAGAAAAGAGAAAAATAGAACAGCAGCCGGTGAGGAAAGTAGGGTAGGGTCAAATTAAAGTTATATAAAATGTAAGGGCTAGGCATGCTTACTTTACTTTAGCTTTAAAAATAATTTTCAAACAGCATGGTGCTCAGCTGTGTTAGATGCCCAGGTAAAAGAGGCTGGAGAGGGGAACAAAAACTCAACCTGTTTCACCTAAGCATTAAAGTCCTCTCTTTTCTGCAGGCCAAGAAATATGACTCTTATATAATCTCCTATATGCTGTGGCAATAGAACAGTTATCTAACATCTGGAGGTATTTTTTATTTTTGCTCTGAGCTGGTTAAAGTCACATTAATATCAAGATAGGAAGAGACACATTCTTTGCACAAGATTTGTTGTCTTATTTGTTGTATAGATTTATGTAACCTGATGTCAAAATGTTAAGAGTTTGTACATACCTGGAACTTTCTTAGTAAAAGTGAGTCTTCAAACCGGACCAGCCTTTAAGGTGTGGCCTAGTTCACTAAACTCATTTCATTTTCTCAAAATCCAACCTCCTTTGTAATTTTGCCATTGGTGTATTGCCACATAGTTTGATATGGTTTAGCTCTGTGTCCCCACCCAAATCTCATCTCAAACTGTAATCTCCACATGTCAAGGGAGGGACCTGGTGGGAGGTGATTGGATCATGGGGACAGTTTCCCCCATGCTGTTCTCATGATGGTGAGTGAGTTCTCAGGAGATCTGATGGTTTCAAAGTGGCAGTTTCCCCTGATCTCTCTCCTGCCATCTTGTGAAGAAGGTGTCTGCTTCCGTTCACCTTCTGCCATGATCGTAAGTTTCCTGAGGCCTTCCCAGCCATGCGGAACTGTGAGTCAATTAAACGTCTTTTGTTTATAAATTACCCAGTCTCAGGTAACATCTTTATACAGTGTGAACACAGACTAATACACAATTGTACTGTTTAATTGTGTTGGAAGCCTGCTCAAACTCTCTCATTAATGTGCTACATCAGATCAGCAGTTCTTTATTTGGGTAATTCATAGACAGAAAACGTCATATCTTACACATCACCTACTCCATTGGCTTCAATGAATGAGTGAGAGAATGTTGCCTTAGAAAGTTGATGTAACTTTTCCAACATTACATAGCTTATTGACAACAGAGTTGAAATGAGGACCCAGGACTCTTGGCCACCAGTATATGGCATTGCCCAACATTGATGAGTGAAGAGTGTGAGATGTTAAGCAGAATAGGCAAAACCTATAAAGAGCTAATAAAGTCTCAAGCAGAAAATATTACTTGAAATCACTCAAGTGGATAGAGCTTTCATCTGAACCAGTAAAGCATTTCCTTGCTGTTATTAATCTTTTTAGCATTATTCTGCCTCTTAAGCCCTAAAGTTGACATCTGTTATATCACGTAGATGCACCTGCAATGCAGCTTCTGCCTCTTCTAAAGCTGGTTTTGCTGCTTCCAGTTTTTCTTCAGCAATGGCTTTGTCTTTAGAGATGCTGTCCACAATGGCCTGGGCCCTGTCCTTCACCTTCTGTACCTCAGCCTTGACCTTTTCAGCAGCCTGTGCTTTCATTGTCACTTCTTTTAAGACCTAATTCAATATAAAGCAAGCAATACTTCACCAAACAGTATTAAACATCCAGCTGAAAATGCACATTTTTGCCTTGATTTGTTGATTTTGTTCACTTACCCATTTTTTTTTTTTTTTTTTTTTTTTTTTTTTGAGACGGAGTCTCGCTCTGTCGCCCAGGCTGGAGTGCAGTAGCGCAATCTCGGCTCACTGCAAGCTCCGCCTCCTGCACTTACCCAGTTTTTTATACATAAAATTAAGAGTATTTTATTCCAGTGGAAGTTAATGTATACTTCACTAGTTATAGCCAGTGAATATGCATAGATCATTAACACTTGTGAACTGAGAATTCAAAAGGAATGTGGCACATGTGTAAATGCCCACCCACCATGTCGGCTTTATCGTTGGCCACTTGTAGCTCCTTTTCTTTTGCTTCCAGTTCTTTACTCAAGGCTGCAACAGACTCTGAAGCTTCTTTGAGCTTTTCCAATCCAGTATTCATTCTGGGATTGAAAATCCAAGCAAGCAATGTTAAAATGTGTAGGACTTGGATGCAATTCTCAAGTACTCGTCCAATAGTGAGTGGTAATGGTTATATCTGAAGATTGCATGTATGCAAGTAGCAAACCCAAGAGGGCTTAGCAAAAAGGATACAGGTCCAGTCTTGACTCTAGACTGATAACATGTATGTTCTTTACAGACCACGTGCAAGAACAGCGAACCTGCTAGAACACACGTCATGAAATTAGGAACAACAGTAAGGCTAGAATCTGTATCACGCAGGAAACATACTTAATGACATTAGGCTAAATGACAATAGACTTCAAATGCTTAAAGCTCAGTCATGCAGGAAGGAAAATAATGCCTGTTTTTCAAAAGAGACAAATGAAGTTAAAAGAAGAATGATGTGGGCTTAAGAAACCAATTTAAAGCCATCAGAACAGCTGTAGGAAGGAACTAGCTGCCTGCCTGAACCTGAAATAACGTGACCATAGAGATGGGAACCCTCAGAGTCATTTCGTGTAATTGCCCACCCAGGGATTCCTTACTCTGGCT
Source organism: Gorilla gorilla gorilla (assembly GCF_029281585.2). Lineage (NCBI taxonomy): Eukaryota > Metazoa > Chordata > Mammalia > Primates > Hominidae > Gorilla > Gorilla gorilla. Next base: position 98,257,559 of record NC_073243.2, on the reverse strand, counting down.
GATTCTAGCCACGCTCAGGAAGATGATCTGATCAGAAAAGCATAGGGCAGAGCAGTGACATTTGGAAGAAACTTCAGGGAAGCAGGGATACTCCTTAGGCAGTGAACATGTGCATCAACCTGGCTTTTCCCTCTCAGTCACTCAGAAGGGATGGGAAGAGAAGGGCAAGAAGAGGGAAGAGGGGATGTCTGCATTCGCAACTCCCGTCCAGGTCTATTATTTCTATCCTGATGTCACTCAATATTATAGAACGCAGTAGGCCACATAAAAACCTGGTAATAATTTATCCTACTGGGCAAGGAACAGTCAATAGGCTCTAGAGGAGGGTTTCCCAACCTCAGCACCATGGACATTCGGGGCTGGATAATTCTTTGTTGTGGAGGAAAAGAACTTCAGGAAGTTTAGCAGCATCCCTAAGCCTCTACCCACTACATGCCAGCAGTACCCCTTCCCTGCCCTGCCACCACAGTTATGATACACAAAAATGTCTCCGGTCATTGCAAAATATCCACCAGGGCAAATCTGTCCCTGGTTGAGAGCCACGGCTTTAATATAGCTTTGTATAAGAACATCACACTTACCTGTTGGCCAGGGTCTGCACCTCCACATGCTTTTCTCCATATATGAACTTATAGCCCTGAATAAAGGAGAGGTATGATTTGGGCGTCACGTGGGTAGAACGTCGGAATCTCTGAAAATAATCAACACACTTCTCGGCCACCCCATCCTGGAAGGAGCCCATGCATTGGACCACCTCCTTCTTGATTTCCAAACTGCAGTCAATAACATAGGAAGTGAGGAAGTGTTCAGACACTAGAGAGAATAAAGATGACAGTGTGTGAAATACGTATGTAAGTTACCCTTTTCAAAGTTAACTGTTTATTTCTAAAATTTAGACATTTCTTAGGAATGCAAACCATTTTTGTAGCCCCAGCTAGGTAGATCTGTGTCAGCATTTTTGGGCCCAGGCCTATAACATCAACAATTTTATTTTCTGTTGTATATATAAAACTACAAAAACACTTTAAGCCTATCATCACTCTTTGCTGCCTGGTGCTTGTGCAGAGACATCTCTTCTACACAGCTGCAGGTTCTGGTCAGCAGCCAACCTGTTTTATGGTTTACATCAGGACAAATGGTACAAATAACTCAGAAATCAGTGCCCACCTGGTACTCATATTTAACAATGCCATTTATTTTGTCACTCAGAACCTATCACACCCTTAGTCCCCCCTGGCTCTGACTGCATTTGGCATGTGGAAACGCTCATCACTAAATTTTTTTATGCTGGAGTCATCTTGTTCTTAAATGTGGCAGCTGGTCATTTGTGGTCGGTTCTTATTTACAGTATTCTTTTAGAATGTTTGGGTAAAAAATCTCCTGTTGGAGACCTTTACCTTCCCCACAGTGCCAAATGGGGGACCAATTCTAAGACAGCCTTCCCTGCTATGGGAATAGGCTCATCAATCACCATGTACACTGAATGCCTGTTGCGGAGCCACCACTGCGACGGGTGCCATGGAATGAAAGAGGAATGTGAAACTTGGTCTCAACCCCAAGGAATTTACAAGCATCACACAAAATACGGTTAAAATAATCACAACCATTTCTATGTATCTCAGAAGAAACAACCTATGTATATAAGTATTGTAAAGAGAAATATGGTCAATAAAATGGGAGAGAAATGAATCAAGTAAGCAAGGCTTAAAAAGGCAAAGACATAAAAATAGTACTTATCACCATCAGTACCCAATCACTAAATTAAGTTCTTAAGGCTGTTATTGTGGGGCTGTATTTACATTTATGTAAATAATAGAGACAATTCATCAGCTTCGTTACAAAGACAGTTTACCATATACCGAAAGGCAATAATTAAGTCACATTTTCTCATATAAGTTAGCCAACCAGTACAAAGAACGGTTTAAACTCTAAGAAGTTCAAGTCTAGGTACTGGAACCATAGAACAATTCATACTTATGATACATTTTGTGTAGGTGTTAACCACAATGGCTGCGATGTCTACCATGTGCCAGGCATGATGCTAAACGCTTTACTTGGCATTATGGGATATTCTCGGGGAAGTGCCCGCTTTCTGAAATCTTCCTTGTATTTATCATGTAATGATTTTCTTCCTTCTTATCTGAACAGACAGTATCAATAATGGTGACCTTATTCTTTACGTAGCAAATTGTCCTTTTGTCTCTCCAAAAAGTCAAAGAGAATAAAATCAGGATGGATTCTAAGTATATTTTTCCACAGACCCAGGATCTCTGGTGCAGGAAAGTTTACAGAAAGAAGCAGAACACTCCCTCTTAGAGTGACCCGTGCCTGCTGAGATTCAGTCAAGAGGCCAGAAAACCCTTCTGTCATCTTCAATATCCCATCACCAAGGCAGTAATGCCAGTATTGGGGCTACCTCCAGGGATTTTACAACATAAAGCATATTTTTCTTTAAATGATTCATCAACAGATTCAGTCCATTTAAATTCATACATATAAAAAACTCACTTTTTTTCCAAAGGTATTTAGAAGTTATTAAAATTACTACAAAATCCAGTATCAGCCCTAGGGGCTTCTTTAAATTAGAAAAACACATAATAATGTAATACTTTTATTTTATTGGAAATATTTCTTATGATCTAAATGAAATGCTAACACAAACGAATGATATATTTATTTCTAGATGCAGCTGGAGGTAATAATTTAATTCAGAATCAATATCCTTAAGGCAACTAAAATAACAGCTTTTCTAGAAACCTTGTTGCTAATTTTCTAAAAAGAATAAATAACACTGAAATCCCTAAGTGTCTAAGTACTTCTAATACTCACAGATGGTATTCTTTCAGGATAACATTAGGCAGGTTAGTACTGGGTGTGGAGACATTGATTTTCCCAACAATATTTTCTATTTATTGAAGAAAGAAACCATGTCTTATTTCTTTTAGTTCTTTTATCCATTACTATGACTAGCATAGTATTAAACATTTATGTAGTATGCAGGCTGTAAATAGACTAAATTGGAGCTATAACCACAAAAATTACTGGTTATCAAAAGGTTTAAAAAGATTTAAATGTGCAGGTAAATTATGTAAAGCATAAGTGTTATAGATATAGGAGGTTCAAGAAAATGGGAAAATTTCAAATATTCCAAAGAGAACAAAGGAGGATTGAAGGATGTGATGTATCTTGATTAAGCCTTGGAGACTGAATAAATAAAAAAGATGGAGTAGAATATTCTTGGTAGAGGGACTAGTGTAAAAGGATAAGGATGATTAAAGCATGTTCAGAGGGAAAAGAGGTATATCCAAAGTTGAACTAGAGAAAGACTGCAAGTGATCAAGGCCATATTATGGAAAGATGATGAATTTCTACACAGTCTGATCCATTCATTCAACGTCATAAGTATCAAACACCAGTAGCTGCTGAAATTGTGAACAAAGGACGTGTAGTTCTTGACCTCATGGGAGTTTTTAATCTAGTAAGACATTAATTTAGTTTTTAGTCTAGTAAGCATTCATCAAATAAATAACACAATGAGGTACATAAATTACACACTGTGGTTAATCCCAAGAAGAAAAAGCACAGAGTGCTATGGAATGGATAACAGAGGACTTGGCTTAGGGGGGAAACGGAGGGAAGCAAAGGAAGATTTTCCTGAAGAGATGACATTTAGCTGAGCCAGCATTATCCAGACAAAGGAGGAGTGGGTGGGGAGAAATGGGAGGAGGAAAGCATTGCATGGAACACAACCGGGGAAAAAAAAAAAAAAAAAAGAGCATATTCAAGGATCCAGGAAAACAGAGCAGGAAAGAAAAGGGACCTCAGGAGAGCCTGGGGAGGTAGGTAGGGTCAGCTCTTCCCAGCACAAAGGCCTGCTAAAGGTTGTGTTTTTTCCTAAGAACAATAGGAAGACATGGAGGTTTTAAGCAGAAATAAATGCAACTGTATTTGTGTTTTTACCGTTATTCTGTCTGCAATGTGAGATGGATGGGGGACAGGTGAAAGAGTTGAAGAGATCATTAGAAAGCTATTTGGGTTTTCCAGGTGAGCAGCAATGATAGCTTGGCCTAGGATGTCAGTGAAAGGGAGATGACTTGGTGATGGATAAGACTTGACAGCTGGAGAAAAGGGGAGGTGCTGATGACAAAGGGGTCTCAGGTTGCCTAGTTTGATGAGTGATAACGGCCCTTCCTGAAAGGGGGAGACATTTTGAGTTTCAGACATTTTCAGCTTAAGAAACTTGTGAAGCATCCATAAGAATGGACCAGGCAGGCAGTTGAGTACACAGATTTCAAGCCAGGAGACAGACTAGACTGGAGAAAAAATTGATGGCACGTATTATAAAGGAGGCTGTGGATGAGCTTTCCTGGGGAGAGACTCTGGAGTACAGAATTCAGTCTGTCTTGCATCTGTTGACAAGTCTGTCTTGTCTTGAATCTGTCCAATAACATCATGAAGCTCAATATGTACGTTCTGAATAAATGAACAAATAGATTCATGCATGAAGGCTGGGATATTTGCTAGCAACTGAGGATAAAGAAAGGAAAGTTTCTCTGCCCTCCATGTAATCTTGGTTTGTGTTGGTGTGATAAGATTTAAAAGAATGGGACAATGAGAAATTAACAAAGGAGGGATCAATAAGACCTCTGTCTACAAAAGAAGAGATGACTGAAATAGGAACTTAACAAAAAGAGCTTCATATGTAAATCATCTTAATTTGGCATATTACAGTATCTGTCACCTGAAATTGTTATTTCTATTGTTAATACCTTACAGAGCATTTTATGAAGTACTTGCATACTGATAACTGTATTTCATAATAAACTTTAACATAGCTCTGAAATACTCTTGATCTGTGCTCTGCATGTATATCCTACTTGAGTTTTAAAATCTTTTTTTTAAGGTCTTTTGTTCTTTTTATTAATTTCCTTCCTTTCATCAGTGACTTTTTGTATTAAGATCTACACTCTTTTTTGTTTTTTTTTTTTCAAATCTAACCTCCAGTTATATTTACATTTTTATGGGACTTTAAATTTTAAATCACTGGCCTTTTCTCAAACTTTACAAAAGACAGAACTGTGCTGTACATTTATATCACAAACATGTTAAAATATTCTGTGTTTAAAAGCCACAGATTGGAAAACCACTACTGTCAATAGTGAAGTGCTGAGAATAAAACTTCCCCAGTAGGTAAGAATTTGTTTTAAGAATAGGTAATTGATAGATAATCAATAAATAGATGATGGATAGATGGATGGATGGATAGATAATAGACAGATAAAGATAGATGGATAGATAATGGATGGATGGATAGAAAATTAATAGATATTTAGATAGATAATAGAGAGAGAAATACAGATAGATAGATGATAGATAGATAGATAGATAGATAGACAGACAGACAGACAGACAACCTAGGTTTCAGTCTCAGTACTGATCCCACTAACTTTTTCCACCTATGGCAACCCTCAACTTCACGCTCCTCAGTTTCTCCTTCTCTAAAGAGCAAGAGATGGGTTAATCAGTCATTCTCAGATGGGGTACCACAGAGCTGTAGAGGCAATGGTGAGGGCAGTAGAAGTGGGGAGTAAGAGGATGAGACTCCAGAATGCTTCCTCCCGCAACCCCCATCTACTTTTCACTGTTTTATCTACTAGGACTACTTGTAAGGTATTACTGGGAAATAAGGCTCTTCTGCATAAAACATTTTTAAAAATTTGAAAACTACTGTCCTGAATCAGGGTTCTCCTGATGTTCTGATGTAATAGGGATGAGACCTGGGTATCTGTTTCTTTTAAAATATCAACAGACAATTTCTCACCAAAAGCTTTCAAAAAAAAAAAAAAAAGCTAAATGTATGCTCTCTAACCTCTCCTCTACTACTTTTATGTTCCAATTTCATTTGCAAAGTAAGAAAGCACTAATTGTCCATGGCATGGAAGATCAGAAAGAAACAGAAGCAGCAAAGGGTCCAGTCAGAGACCATGCTTGTTAACATCTTTTGTCAAGGACAGAAACCAGCAGAGAATTGCTGGATAATGTTTTCCTCTTTGATTCTCAGCATTACAGCCTTGAGAAGGAAATGTCCAAGAGATACTTGGCTTTAACTACTCTTGGGCTGACAAACCTACTTAAAAAGAACACAAATGCTGTCCATGAGATTAAACCTCTGTGCCTTCCCGTGACATCCTGGAGCCTGCCTGGAGATCCAGCTGAGGCAGAGCCTTCAAGCATCCCTGAAAAAACTAGAATCCTTGAACACATGTTATGCCCTGGCATAAACATTTCCATACTAACCAGCAACTAAAGCATCTTTGGGCCATCGGCTGAACCAGTCAATTGTGCATCCTGAAATTAGGGCAGGGAACTTCAAAGCTCTGTTTCGAAATTTCTCCCCCACTGGCGAGAAGCAGAGCACAATATGAAGGTTCTGTCGGACCCGACTCATGAAGTAGTCGTGCAGGTTCTCATTGGTAGGAAGGCACCTGGGGAATTCTTTTTTCATGACTGATGCCAGGTCGCTATTAATTTCATCAATTTCATCTCGAGCAAATAGGTTAGAGACCTTAAAAAGAAGTACAGGCATGCAAATTCAGTACACACATAGGAAAATAGATCAAAATGTAGAGCTTAATACACCGAATGTCTTTTCTCCATTTGTGTTCTTGAACTCACCTACAGAAAATTAATTGAAAGTTTTCAAGATGAAATACACCACGTTTTAAAATAAATAAATGATTCTACTATTAACTGCAAAGTTGTAGCCCCGGAAGGGAGTAAATGGACATGCCAAAAATCTAATTAGCTTTCTTTCTAACTTCGCTCTTCTGTTTTTTTTCATTTGTTATTGGAACATTCACTGATGTTTTAAATGCTTAGCTCCAAATTTTGATGGAGAGTTTTATTCTTCAAAAACCCAATAGAAAAACCCATCCTTCATACTGATCACTTAATACCCATCCCCAATAGCACTTATTCACACCACTAATGGAAGAAAACATGTAGAGCTCTAAGCTGGAGGAAATCTGAAGGGATAAAACACATAAAGAATAAATGAGCTCCTACCTCACCTGATGATAAAACATTGTTCATATATTCCAAAAATGACTCATCTTTAATCTCATTGTCTGTGAAAATAAAAGTGATTCCTTTGCCTTGCTGGCCAGCCGTTCTATACAAAACCTTCAGATCTTCCATCAGATTTGATGTGTTGTAGGATCTAAAGAAATATTTTCATTTTGTCATTAGCTAAAATATTTTCATGAGAGGGAAAGAACCTTGTAACAACGCATTATGCCATTTAGCTAACAAAAAAATGCTGATTTTGTTCCATCGTATACGTATGTATTCTATATGAATGTTACTGGTTAATTTTTAAAAATCCACATTTCATAAAACATTATAATTAATTAATGTTTCTACATAAAAAACTATACTGAAAAGTCCACCTGGAACAAAAATAGAATTTTTATCACAACCAAATGTCATTACATTTCAAAATGTATCTTTCTGAAAACTTTTTGACAATGATAAGAGAAAAGTCAAATTCAATTATTGATATTTGATTGGCAATTGGTATTTGAGATGACAACTCATAAATTAAACTAAAATAAATAAATGCAAGCTTTGGTTATACAGGGTGAGTGAGATGCCCTGTTATAAACAGTGCCTGCCTCATCCCCCAACACCATTATCATCATTGCATATTTGTATAATACATAAATAAGCTTGTTTTCTGAGCAATCAGTACAGTGTACTAGACTACCTGGAAATGTTGTGAAATATCCCAGTCTGAAGGTTCTCTAATTACCCAAAGCAATCTTTAGGTGGAAGTGAACCTACAATCAGGAAATATTAGAGAGTTCCCACTGTGGAGTGCTACATTATGCCAAAAGTATAAATAAAATTATCCCAATTCTGGAGACTCAGACTTACTAAATTATTATTTGTACTTTAGTCATGAAATAAACTCAGAATTCAGGGTGCAAGAGAAAAGAGCCATCTGATTTTTTAAAAACTAGTGAATATTTAACTCTACCTTTTTCTAACTTCTGTAACCTACACCCTAGAATTGGAAATATCACAACTATGCATCAATACTTCTAGAAGACACCTAAAGAAGTGAGATCCAAGAGATCAGAAAACAAATACTTCTAGAAGACACCTAGAGAAGTGAGATCCGAGAGATCAGAAAACAAATACTTCTAGAAGACACCTAGAGAAGTGAGATCCGAGAGATCAGAAAACAACTAGAAGATGCAGCCTCAAGAGAGAAAGAAGGAAAGAAGGAAGGAAGGAAGGAAGGGAGGAGGGAGGGAGGGAGGGAGGGGAGAGAAAGTGAGAGAGAAGAAAGAAAGAAAGAAAGAAAGAAAGAAAGAAAGAAAGAAAGAAAGAAAGAAAGAAAGAAAGAAAGAAAGAAAGAGAAAGAAAGAAAGAAAAGAGGAAAACATCTCACCCAGCTTCTTGTGATATGGGGGAAATTTTCAATCCAATCTCTTGGATCTCAAGGGCCCATTGCCTCAAATAATATGGCCTAAGACACCAACAAATAGTTGTGCTTCCCAAATGAGAGGCTCTTGCGTCTCAGCCTTAGCCACATGGCTATACAAAGCCTTTAGAAGTTTGATAACATCTTGAAAGCTATGAAAAGGAAAGAAAGACCCTGGCCCTTCGTCTCATCAGTAATGGATCATTCCCAGTGTGACATGCAGAGGAACTAGTCTACCACAGTGAGAGTGGTGGTTGGGTATACTGGATGTGGCACTGTGGTGCAGTAAAAGTCACACAAGACTAGAAACCAGAAATCCTACAATCAATTCCCAGATAGATCAGAGATGTTGGGCAAGCCATAGCCTCTCTGAGCTTCAGCTGCAAGATGGGCTACTGCTATCTGTCCTACTAACTCACAAGGTTTTTTTGAAGATCAAATTAGCTCATGCATATAAAAGTGCTTTGAAAACTACAAGGTTTTATACAAATGTTAGGAACAAAAATTTGAGTCCAATCCCTTTCCTGTGCAGGTTGCCTTTTATGTAGCTTGATTTCTAACCAAAAACTAGAAGAATCATATGCAAGGTAACTAGAATTATTTCTCTCTGTCCCAGTACTTGAATAAAACAGTAATCTTTGGATTTATTCTCCAAGAAGAACCCTATAGGTCAGACAAAACACAAAGTGTAACAACAGCTTAAATATTTGAATCTCCAAACCCAATGCTTAGTAACTTTCAGCCTTCATCCTAGCAGGTATCTATGGGCCTCCCTCAATGAGACAGGTCAGCAGCATGTTCCGCTTATCAGTGCCTGACTTCTTGCTCCTACATCTAGAAATTAACGTCAAATGATTTTCAGCCCAGCCTAACTTCCCAAACTGGCCTCCTGGTTCTAACCTTATCTTGGTTAATCCTGAAATTCTGTTTCACCTCTCCGAATCACCTCTGCTTATCTCTTCATGTTCACTTTTCATGTGCTAATTATGTTTTCTCCCTGCACTACACCCACATCTGTGGTCAACTCCTCTGGGGTTCCTTGTCTTGATAAGAAGCAGCACCATCTAGATAGTTTCCCAAGCCAGAAACCAGGATGCACCAAGCCCTGAAGCTCCAACTTCTTGATGATCTTTTCCATTTCCACTCTCTATTCTCCATTCTCACTGCTGCCATTCATGACAGCATCATGGCTTGCCCAGACCCCTGAGACAGCCTTATAACTATTCCATTTTAGTTCCTTCTATTTTCTGTACATAAAATGTACCTGACATGTCCTCCCTGGGGGCAACTCATCAATGGTTTCCTATTGCTCTGGGATGAAGTCTGACTTTTTATCATCACTTTAAAGGCCTCCATTTCTCTTCCATTCCCACTTGTCACCCTACACTGTACACTCTGCAGTATTTAACTTCTTCCAGGACTGACTTCACCTGTGCTGATTCTTCTGCCTTGAACACACTTAACTGCTCTTCTGCTCTCAGTCTTCCTCATATTGAGGTTTCAGTTTAATCACCTTCTCCAGGAAGTCTTTTCTAATCATCCCCTAGACTAGGTTAGGAGCTCCTCCCTCAAGCTTCAATAGGATTTGGTCTGCATGTATTTCCTTATCATAGATGGTGCCTATGAATCACACCTTATTGGGTGAGTTGGGTTGCTTAGTTGTCTGTCCCTTTGAGTTGCTACAAAATCCCTGATGATATGGCTAGATTCACCTTGCTCACCTAGCCACAGCTTGACACATAGGTAGTGTTCAATAACTATTTTGAAATGTTGGAATGAGTAAACCAATATAAAATCTTCATCTATTTTTCCATTGTATTAACATTCTTGAAATCTGAATTAACACTCAATAGGGACAATTGTCTTCTGAAATTCACCAAAAGAAGTGCATGTAATACACTATCATATATAACATAAAAGTAGGGAGGTGGCTACTAAGTGAGAGTTTGAAATATTTCAAAAGCAAATTATGACTGTGAAATGTTTATGATCTATGACAAAGGTTGACAGGGGAAGATGATAAGTCAACATTCAAGAAGGAAAATGACCGTGACTCTTTATATGTAAGAGAAACGCATTTGAACTTCAGGTGGCCTCTGAGCACCTTTTATCAAAATCCATGTTAGGTTTGTTAAAGTAAATGCTTGTCACCTCGTCAGAGTGATCTGGAAGGAAACGTAGCCAGCAATGAATGAAGCCAACCTCGTCAGGCTCTGCTTTCCTGATCCGCCCACCCCGACCAGGAGGGCATTTCCCCGAGGAGTACGAATGACACGAGAGATCTGTAATACGGAACAGAAAAAGTATGTATCTTTCAACATGTAAATGTTCTATTTTTCCTATTTATTCAATATATGAATAAGGCCTAATTATTATTTTGGAAGATATAGGTGTCTCAAGATCAGACTGGAGATACACTGGTTGCAGGAATGAGGGCATTTCTGAAATAGAACAGTGTTGGGCTGCATCAGACGGGGTGGGAACCGTGGGGTGTGCCTTTAGGAAGGAGGAGGACACCAGGGCAGAAAAGTCAACACACAGCCCAGACTGTGCTTGCTCTGGCTTTTAAAGGAGATATCTATCTAAAGGGGACTTTGAGGATTCCTGTTAGTTGGTCTGACCTAATAGTGTATGATAGGAAGGAGAACAGAAATGTCAGAACAATGTCTACCCTTGGCATACAGGGCATCGTGGTTGATGAGAATATCCTCCACATTTGAAAAGTGTTCAAATTTAAATTGAAGGGAAGAAAAACCCCCAAAATGAGGTGATATGGTTTGGCTGTGTCTCAACTCAAATCTGATCTTGAATTGTACTCCCACAATTCCCACATGTTGTGCTGGGGACCTGGTGGGAGATAATTGAATCAAGGGGGCGGCTTCCCCGACAGTGTTCCTGTGGTAGTGACTAAGTCTCGTGAGATCTGATTGTTTTATCAGGGGTTTTCGCTTTTGCATCTTCCTCATTTTTTGTCTTGCCGCTGCCATGTAAGAAGTGCCTTTCGCCTCCCACCATGATTCTGAGGCCTCTCCAGCCACGTGGAACTATAAGTCCAATTAAACCTTTTTCTTCCCAGTCTTGGGTATGTCTTTATCAGCAGCATGAAAAGAACTAATACATGTGGTATAGATGTTGGAATTTTAAAAAGAAAGAAAATGAGCATAAACACCCTCCTATTACTTGGCAAAGACAGTGATACCTAAGGTATCTACCAATAAGTGATTATAGATGGGTCAGGGGGGCCACTTCACGCTGTTCAATAGCCCAAGACTATTCCACAGCCCCCTTGTGGCAGAAGTCCATGTTTATTTGGCTTTATTGGTGTTGAATGGACTAGTTACACCATCAGTCTTCCAAACCTACCTAGGAGAGATGGGAATAGAATTCCCCTTGATGTTCTTCATACCTTATGCGAGAACTGTTTCTCTTTCCCTCCTAACTGCATTTTGAGCCTAGGGGTATCACTGCAATGTCCATCTTTCTTAGAAGAATGATAGAGGCTGGGCAGGGACTGGAAGGGGTCACTTCTCCACAGCCAGGGAAGCTTCCTGTAGTCACTGGGGCTCTGCATTCTGCCAAGGTTTTGTTAAACATCCTTTCTCAGAATTCCCTCACTAGCTGCAGTGCGTTCTATTCCTGTTGAAAATATGCCTGGTTTTGAATTACTTTCCCCAGTTTAGTGTGAACCTTGGGAAAAGGAGAACATATTTTCCATCTCTATGTGGACCTGAGAACCTGCAGGACTGGTAGGTGCATATGCCCTGTTTTTCCAGCCTCCTGCTTGTCCCCTCTATGTGGTTCTCGCCAAAGTCATTGTGGGTGGAGGTGGTCACACATGCCTCTTCAGATCTTCCCCTGACACAGCTTCAAGAGGCACAGACGGTGGGTAAGGAGCTACTGGAGCCACACTAGAACATTCTGTGTCTTTCCTTGGTTGCCACTTTTCAACCATCATCATTTCCTTTGATGTGGGTGGATATATCAAGATGTTGTTAATTAGGTATTAAGGAATCTTCATCCCAAAACCTTTACTTGGAACTGGGCCAAGGTCTTCCATTAAAACACATGGTAAACCCTCAAAACATATCTGACAAAGGAACAGATACATGAACAGAGAAGGCTTGCAAAGCAGACTCAAAACCTCATAATCTAGTTAAATCCAGTGAGACCCTCAAATAGGGCTATTTTGTCCTGTTATATACAGATTGTGAGGTGGAGATATGCGTTTTTAATTTCATCAGCAAGTACTCAAAAATGAATAATGTCCACCCTGCCCCTCAGGAGCTCATGCTGGAACAGGGGACAGAGGCTGGGGTCATGAGCCATGGTGAGCACTGGCACAGAGACAGGAGTGATGGGAATCAGAGAAAAGAATGCCGGGGAAACATCCCCGCCTGGGTGAGGTATGTCTTAGGTGCAGTGCTGGACTTTGACTTGGATGACTAGAAGTACATCACACAAAGAAGGTGGTGTGCCAGGCATGAGCTGAGCTACCTTTTAAGAAGGAGTGAGACACACAGTATCTCAGAATTAGCAAAAGGCCTGAAGTGCCCCCTGGGGTGAGAACTTCAGTATGAGGTATGGAAATATCAGGATATAAGGCAGCAAAGGATTGTTTAGGGCTAATTTGGGTGACTTGATTAAATTCCAGACAATGTATCCAGATTCTCTGTGTGGTTCTCAGCAGTGGTCCATCCTGTCAAGACTGAGGTCACTAAGACGCGAACCCACCCTCCTAGAGCCTAGTCTTCTGATAGGGAGACAAACACACAGATAAACTTTCCACAAGGTAGTATATGGGTGGGGAATACACATGGGGGAGGCGCTCCAGGATCATGATTTGTTTACCCATAAGCAGCCCGTTGTTCTGGATCACACACCAGGCAGAGCATGACTCGGGAGGCTGGCTGGTAAGCAGGAACTAGATCATGCAAAACCATATACACCATGGTTTGAACTTTCACCAAAGAGACAAAAGAGGTATCACACAGATACACTGTACTGAAAGAAAATTGAGTTTCTAACCAAGAAAGGAACTAAGAAATAGGCTTGGTCTCATATCATATCCTGTTTTGCTGCAGTTTTTGTCTGCAATTCTTACTCTTGGCTTCTATCGTGCCTTGTAACTAGGCCACGTATTTCAAGGCTCACAGCAGCATGACACAGAGCGTGGATGCGCTGTGCACAGAAAATGAGAGAAGACAGGGCCAGCCGGGAAGTGGAGAGGAATGCAACATTTTAGCTCAAAAACTCTAGTCACGGATTCTTCAGCCAATTCCACAGCAGACAGACAAGAGGCAGAGAGTGAGAGAAAACACCAGCAAGGCCCCAGCACCGAGGCATTCACACCTCCAACATCACACCCAAAGTGTTTCAAGAAAGCCTCCTCACTCATCATCTGGGCTGCGAATCATGGAGAAAACGGCAGTTCTAGTGAACTTGCTCAAGCACGACACTTAACATAAATAACTGCATCTTCAACTTGAGCTATGAAATCCCAGGTCAATCAGATTCTGTCTCCAGCAGGCAGGCTATTTGTCATGAAATTGCCTTTGGTAATACTCATTTGGAAAATATATTTTCCTTTCCTTTTTCTTCCTTTTAATTATTAAAAATGACAGAATGTTTATTCTTCCTGAAACAACTCTTAATCAACTATAAATTAAGAGCGAATTTCAAAATGTTATTTATAGTTGGCTTTGGAAGAATATTTGAGCTCATAATTCGGTACAGATGTCTCAGATTCTGAGAATCCACAGAGTTGCCAAGCCAAGTGCCCTCGTGCTGGGGAGACCCAACTCCTGAGCAGCCTCTCTGTCTTCTTCCCTCTCTCTGACTTACTCCTGCCTTGCAGAAATGCTTTTCTTTCTTGCAGGGAAAAGGAGCAGGTAATCCCTATTTTCAGAGGAATGGTTGACTAGATAACCTCTAAAACCCCCTCCGTTTGTAGATTCAGTAATTTTTAGAGGTGACAATTTGTAATTGTGCAGTGGTTCCTCATGGTGGAACCTAAATCATGGAAGACAATGTTGAATCATTTTCTTTCTAACTAAAAGGATGTAGTCCGGAAAAGTAGTTGATATCAACAAAGTGAGAATATCAACAATGGATTTTTAAATGGCATTTTCTTGCACTGTAGATAAATTAAGTCACATAAGTTTTCAAACAAAATAATATATTCTACTTCCAACCTTTGAGGATCAACTGTTCTAAAAATGGATACGGTAATGACTCATATCAGCAGTCCCTAACCTTTTTGGCACCAAGGACCAGTATTGTGGAAGACAATTTTTCCATGGATGGGACGGGGCTGAGTGATGGTTTTGGAATGATTCAAGCGCATTACATTTATTGTGTACTTGATTTCTATTATTATTACACTGTAATATACTATGAAATAATTATATAGCTCGCCATAATGTAGAATCAGTGGGTGCCCTGAGCTTGTTTTCCTACAACTAGATGGTCCCATCTGAGGGTCATGGGAGACAGTGACAGATCATCAGGCATTCTATTCTCATAAGGAGCGTGCAACTAGATCCTTCACATGAGCATTCACAACAGGGTTCGTGCTCCTATGAAAATCTAATGCCACTGGAGGCAGAACTTGGCTTTGCTTGTTCACCTGCTGCTCACCTCCTGCTGTGCAGCCCTGTTCCTAACAGGCCACAGACACGTACTGGTCTGCGGCCCTGGGGTTGGGAATCCCTTCTCATATGACAAACTAGAATAGAAATTATACTTTCCTGGTGGATTTCATTCTAACAGAATTTTCATCTCAAAGTCAACTGTTTATACACTATTTTTAAATTATTGTTTCTAATTGTGGTAAAATACACATAATCTAAAATTTACCACTGTAACCATTAAGTATATTGTTCAATATCATTAAGTACATTTACATTGTTGTGCAACTATCAGCACCACTGATCTCCACAATGCTTTTCATCTTGCAAAACTGAAACTCTGTACCCATTTAACACTAACTCCCCAATCGTCTCTCCACCCAACCCTGGAATTCTCCATCCTACTTTTTGTCTCTGATTTTGGCTACACTGGGGATTTATATGAGTAGAATTATACAGTATTTACCCTTCTGAGTCTGGCTTACTCCACATAACATAATGTCCTCAAGGCTTATGTACTATTTTTTATAGGATATTCTTTGCATGATACAAAAAGATGTAGACTTTGCCTGTGCTCTGAACTCAGATGTCAACCATATTCATCCTCCGTGGTGAAAGCACTGAGCTGGAAGCCATATAGAAACACTGAATAAAATTATCACATCACACATTTAAAGTACACAGGCTCTTATTTCAAGTCTATAAGGTGCGACATGTTGCATTCAGCTTAGAAATTAAATTGGAATATAGCATGGAGTCTAATTTTAAACTGAAGATTCTCCTAGGAAATGAAAATAAAAGAGGGAGAGGACCATGGTGTGAAGCCAAATGTCTGTCACCTCCACAAGGCACTACTCAGAGTGGCTACTGTACCTTGACTAAGTGAACCATGGCATCTGCAAAGAACACCATGTCCATGCCGGCGCCGCGGATGCTCTCATTATAGAGCTGCAGGAACATATTCAGACGCTCTTTTAGGTGACTAAAAGATTCAATTGGCTCATAAATTTTAGGTGTTTCAGCATCAGCCTCTTCAGATGTTTCACCTTTGGTGAGAAATAAGAATCAGTTAAGTTTCTTCAAATACCTGCATTTTACTTCAATCTAAATTAATACACTCAAAGCTCTACAACCTAACACTGAATAACATTCATTTTAAGCTAAATGCCATAGTGTGTATTTTGCAAAAACGGAAGACAACAATAGAAGCGTTAGGATTTTTGTGATCATATGCAGTCTTTGTTGTTTCCTATCCAGCAAGAGTCAATTTCAAATAATGTTATCGTCATTGAACTGAATTTGAACCCACAACTGATTGTTGGCATTTCAAAGGTCCTCCCAGATATATTAGCTTAATGGTCAAGTGCTGAATGTCAGAATCAGCAAGGGAGGTCAAGAATTACAAAACTGTTTGATAAGAATAAAAAGAAAAAGGTTATTGCATTTACTCAGGAAATTTTTATAATTCATGAATCTCAGGTCAGTGGTAAAAATAGAAGTGAATTAGAATATGGGGTGGAGGGTTGAAAGAAATAGAAAAATAATTTCCAAAATGAATAAGCATATTCGATTATTTCACTAGGGCAAGATGTATTAAAATCAATATACTTTTTTAAAAAATTAGAAACATATAATATACCAGCTTAACACTTTTCCAGTGTTAACTACAAAGCAGAGGCCAAGGTGGGCAGATCACTTGAGGTCAGGAGTTCAAGACCAGCCTGACCAACATGGTGAAACCCCATCTCTACTAAAATTACAGAAATTAGCTAGGCCTGGTGGTGTGTGCCTGTAGTCCCAGCTACTCCGGAGGCTGAGGCAGGAGAATCGCCAGGAGGCTGAGGTTGCCATAAGCCAAGCCTGCATCCAGCCTGGGAAACAGAGCGAGACTCTGTTTCAAAAAAAAAAAAAAAGGATAATGCCCAAGAAAAAGCTAAATTGGGCACCTATAAATTCACAATCAATTAACATTAGTAACAGGGAAAAAAGGGACACATTAGTTGAATATACCAATAACGACTTAGAATTTCACTGGGTACGAGAAGAATGAGTGGGTCTTTCTAACCTTATAGTACATAATTATTTTCAATTGACTGTGTCCTAACATAATAGTATGTTAATCTTTTTATAACAAATGAGATTGGTTTAACACAATCATTAAGATTGACCTATCTGCAAAGCTCTCACTAATCAAATTCCAGTAGTCACAATTCTCATAAATGCCCAAATCAAGCTTTGAGAAATAGTGTTTCAATGACACAAAAGGTTATGCATTTGTCTCTAGACCCTCCCCCGGCCCCCAAAATGCAGCAGCTGTGCTTTAGTCCTTGAAAATCATAATCTGATTATTTATCCTTCTGAATTACAGGGAATAAATTACATGCATTTTAATTACCTTGTAAGATGCCCTTACTCTTACAGGATTTTTGTATGTGTTTGACCTGATTAAAATAAAATGTGTCAGCTTCTTTCTGTAGAAGGATCATTCCAATTGCATCTCCAGAAATAAACATTATTTTGCAGTTGTCACTCAGAAACTTTTGATAGTTCACATTTACGGTTATCAAATCTAGAGAAGCACTGCCTAGTCATTTCCAATCATTTTCAAGATATACATAGCATGTTTTTAAACATGCTTTTAAAAATCTGCAAATTAACTTAAAATCCATCCTCAGTATCAGAAGAGGTTAAATATACCTAATGCTAGATGACGAGTTAGTGGGTGCAGCGCACCAGCATGGCACATGTATACATATGTAGCTAACCTGCACAATGTGCACATGTACCCTAAAACTTAAAGTGTAATAAACATAAATAAATAAATAAATAAATAAAATAAAATAAAATTAAAAAAATATTTTTAACTAAGCCTAGTTACTTCTGAGGGGAAAAAAAGTGGAGCACTGCCTCTTTTCACAAGAAAAGTCATATATCTCAATTTCCCCTGGAACCATAATCACAAAAGCTTGCCCCACATCAGCCATCTCATTCCAATTACATTTAATGACCCTCTCATACAATTGGAAGTTTTCCTTTTTATTTTCAACATTCAGGATAACCTGAACAATAATAAGTATCATTATATTTGCTGCCTTTCATTTAGCAGTGACTACAGGCCATAGACTGCCCAAGCCATTCTACAGATAACATTTCATGGACTCCCCACGGTGCATGTGATGCACACAGTAATACTTTCATTTTTATGATTGAGGTTCAAGAGAGTGCCGAGATGCCCAGCTAACTAATGTGTGGTGGATTCCTTCCTCAAACTCACCTCTGTCTGCCAGACTGCAAGTCCTGTGCACTCTCTCCTACCGAATCCTGCCCCCCAACTCTACTTTAATATCCAAGCGTGATATGCATAAACTAGTTCATCTTTAAACTCCATGATAATGCATTAATTCACTCATCCTAGTTTTATTGAGCATCTACTGTGTCTCAGGCTTGTATCAATAAAGTTTACTAGAAAGAAACTCAACATCCATAAACTGAATCTTCTGTCTTCAGATTTCCCTTTAGGGAACACCTTTTGGGGAATTCCAAATTCCACTTCAATAGTTTACCTGCAGCTTCAGGTGCATCTCTCAAGAAATCCACAAAATATGTGTCAATTCCACAATCCACCAAGAGTTTTTTCTCTTCACCAAACTCCTCCTCTACCAAACTTACTAAAGCCTTATCAAACCAGGTCACATCACTGGACACTGTGAAACGGTCAGCTATAACACGTTTACACTCATGCTTCCACAGCTTTAACAGATCCTGTTGAAAGTATAATTAAAATGTGTTAGTAATTCCTGTTATGCCGTAATTGGGAATTCAGGTTGACAGTACTGTAGAGTATTATCCTTCCTGATTTAAGATTCAACATTTTAAAAAGTTAGGGTTCAAATATGCTCAACTTCACTTCAAATTGGCCTCATTCAAGTATATTAAATAGAAAGTAGTCTATTTATTTGCAGTCTCTGAAGTAAGAAGAAAAAATCCTCCAACAATAATATTGAAAATTGCTCTGACCAACCAACAAACTAATATTCTATGTAAAAGTCTTCAGTTTGTAATAAATTAGTCTTTTTAATAAGACATCTACATTCATGTGGCCAGAGTACAACATAAGATATAGAATATGAACAACTCTCATGTATACAACTGAAAAATTACAAAGGTGTATTCACTTAACACAAAGTGAATAAAATTTGTGGCAAAAACTGGATTATCTGAACAAAGAAGCAGGCACCTAATCCAGATAATCCAAGGTCCAAGGTTAACTGAAAGTTGAGGAAATCAATTGCTCAATACTCCTGTTTATATAGCAAGAATAACAAATGTATGTAAGCAAGAATAACAAATGTATGTGTAAGCTCATTATTTGATATGAAAGACTGGTGGAAATTTCTTAGCTTCATAACATTTTTCAGGTTACAGATTTTTAAGCCATTGCATTACTAATGATAGAATGCTATCTGGTTGCCTGCCTGAATATAAAAGGAGTTCAATGAAGTATATTCAATGATTCAGTTAAGACAAAAGTTTATGATAACATCAATTGCTGGAATTGTTTGTGCTGATTTAAAATAAGCATCAAAAATGGCTATTTCAATAGTAATCTTTGAAAACTGACTTCAACAATTCCATTAACTTGTAAATAACTTTGAGGGAAAAAAATCAAGTTAAAATATTCACACTGCTAAACTGACTCTCACTTCTCTGCAGGAAGGAAAGTGAGTTTTCCCCAAAATATCATTAACAGACACTTCTCAAAAGAAGACATACATGTGGCCAAGAAACATATGAAAAGAAGCTCAACATCACTCATTATTAGAGAAATGCAAATCAAAACTGCAATGAGATACAATATCACATCAGTCAGAAAGGCTATTATTAAAAAGTCAAAAATAACAGATGCTGGCAAGGTTGCAGAGAAAAGAGAACACATATATGCTATTGGTGGGAGTGTAAATTAGTTCAAGCATTGTGGAATGCACTATGGTGATTCCTCAAAGAGCTAAAAGCAGAACTACCATTTGACCCAGAAATCCCATTACAGGGTATATATACCCAGAGGAATATAAATCATTCTACTATGCACATGCACGTGAATGTTCATTGCAGCACTATTCACAATAGCAAAGACATAGAATCAACCTAAATGCTCATCAATGGCAGACTGGATAAAGAAAATGTGTGACCTATACACCATGGAATAATACTATGCAGCCATAAAAAAGAATGAGATCATGTCTTTCATGGGAACGTGGATGGAGCTGGAGGCCATTATCCTTAGCAAACTAATGCAGGAATAGAAAACCAAATACTGCATGATATGTCCTCACCCAAATCTCATCTGGAATTGTAATCCCCATAATCCCCACATGTCAAGGGAGAGACCACAAAGAGGTAATTGAATCGTAGGGGCTGTTTCCCCCATGGTGTTCTCCTGATAGTGAGTGAGTTCTCACAAGATCTTACGGTTTTATAAGAGGCTCTTCCCCTTTTGCTCCACACTTCTCCATCTTGCCATCTTGTGAAGAAGGTGCCTTGCTTCCTCTTCGTTTTCCACCATGATTGTTAAGTTTCTAGAGGCCTCCCCAGACATGCTGAACTGTGAGTCAATAAAACCTCTTTTCTTAATAAATTACCCAGTCTCCAGCAGTTTTTATACCAGTATGAAAACGGACTAATACACCACATGTTCTCACTTATAAGTGGGAGCTAAATGATGAGAACTCATGAACACAAAGACAGAAATGGCAGACACTGGGGTCTACCTGAGGGTGGAAGGTGAGAGGAGGGAGAGGAGCAGAAAAGATAACTATTGGGTACTGGGATTAATACCTGGGTGATGAAATAATCTGTACAATAAGCCCCCATGACACATGTTTACCTACGGAACAAACCTTCACGTGTACCCCCAAGCCTAAAATAAAAGTTAAAAATAAATCAACAAATATTTTTTTTTAAAAAAAAAGAATCAGCAAGTTTGGTTACCTATATTGCAAGCATCTGGACAGAGGTGAGTTTTTTTAGTAATCAACACTTGTGCTTAATGAACAGTTTTGTTGATAATTTAACTGTCTCTGTGTGTTTATATGGAGAAGTCCCCTAAAACCCATTTGCTTAATTACTTCTTTAGCTCTAGAAAGGCTTAAACAGAGGCCAACCCTGTCTTAGCCTGGGCACATAGGCTACGCTTTGGAACAAAAGCATACTGGATTTTCACATAGCATTCTTAGTTTGAGGGAAATTCTTATAACACTGGGAAATGTCATATTCAAGTGTGTGTACAAATGATCATTTTTCTATTAAATGAACTTTGTAAGCTGCTGCCTCTCCTCAACTTTACCAATGTACGTAATTCTTTTAGTGCATCCAGTTACATGGAAAAGAAAAATCATAGATGATTATCAACAAAATGGGTTTTTTAATTTTGAATATTTATTATAAAGATAATTACTTTTTAAGTTAAAGTGTCAAGCTTAAAATATGAAGACTATTATATAGTAAAATCCATAGCGATTGTTTCCATTATTTAGTATAAGAAACATATCTTCTTCTCATACTAGAACTGGGAAAATAAATCAATTGTTTCTTTTATTCTTTTCATTAAAAAATAATTGTGTATATGATGTTCTTAAAACACAAACCTAATTTAATCGGAATTTATCATTGACTGACATTTTCTGACATAATTTACTTATTTCATTATGTTAGTTTAAAAGCAGTAAAGAATACCCATGCTGAAACATTCCAAAATATGTTCACAGTTAAAGTAAAAAATAAATCAATAACAATATTTAGAATATATCATTAATAGCATTGTTATTTATTTTTCTTTCTCCAGTGTCACTTACATTTGGTTCCTTGATGACCTCTGAAGTAGTGTTCAGCATTCCCTGCCAGACCCGAGAAAGATCTCGTAGGTTAAACACATAATGGAATTTCGCAGGGGTAGGAAGCATTTTAATCTTGGTCATCTGCCATAGTCGGCGTGTCAGAGGCACCAATTTTGTCACAGAATCTCTCACTTCTTCTGAGAAACCCCTCTGAGTACAGTAGTGGCCTACCCCAATCACACCTGAAAAGGGGGAAATTACAGCATTTTGATTAGCCATTCAAAGAAATTAAATGAAAATGAAAAGCATTATAGCATAGGGTTTGCAAAAATGTCATTATACATTTTAACAGATAATCACATATAAAAGAAAAGTATGTTAATGTTCTCTTGCTTTTTCAAATACAGTGTAACAAAAAATAGATACAAGTTTAAGAAAATAAGTTCAAAACACTGAAAAACTGATTAAGAAATACTGCCGAAGACTCTGGTTGCACCACTTCAATATTATTAAATGGGTAACAATGATAAATGCATGAAGTTACCTTATAATAAGATAAGAAAAAAGTTTTTATAAGTCCTCTAAGGTTTCTAGTTTCTGTCATTGCCTTTCCACGCATTATAAAATACTTTCATTTACTTTTTATGTAAAATTTTCCAGGCAATAAGGAATAATTAAAAATGATAACAGTCATTTTTTCTGGTCCATGTTTCTTTTCCCAAGCTTAGATAATTCCAGTGTCAGTTGGTTTCCAGACCTTGCTCACTGCTGTGACTGAAGAGAGATTACTGCCATACTTCACTAGCCTGGGGCACCCAGATGACATTTTCGTTTGCCAGAAATTAATTAGGGTAATCCTGATGAGCTTTTTCTCAATAGCAGCTTCAGAAATTGTAAACTAAATACTTAACATAAATGTGTTCAAACCTTTACACTCTTTTCTGCACAAATAAGTCACAAGTGCATAATCATTACTCGGGTAGGCATATGTGCTTACTTATTTGGCTAGTGATTGTTCAGCTAAATTATCTATGAAATACTACATATTTAATCAATAACTTATTAGAATCCAGTAAATTACTCTGAATTTCAGACCGTGTCTAATCTGCGCTCTGGGTGCCATTATTTCTTTGGCCAAAATCATTCTATGGGTTGGTTAAAGTATAAGCTACATAAACTTTTGACATGGAACATAGCAATCCAGACCTCAAAACTATGTGCCCATGAGGAAACAATCTCATGTATGGGGAAACAATTTCATTTCCATGTTCATTTAATGTTAAACCTCCTTGCTTAAGAAGTTAGAAACAGTTAAAGAAAACCATAAATGGAAAAGCTCTACCAAGTCATCCAAATCAGGAAACACCTAGAATCAATCCCTATAGGAAATGAAATACACTGCTTGAGAGTGATGGAGGCTGTAGACCAAGGAGCCACCCAGTGCTCTTTCTGTGTGGGTCTTGGGTGAAGATTTTCAGAAAGGAACCCAAGCAGGTGTTCTTCTTCACCCTCCCACCCCACATCCTCTTGATCTTTACCAAAGATCTTGTCCACAGAAGCTTCAGAGGGCAACGTGCAATTAAATATAGAGAACTGCCTCTTGAGTCTTTGGGGTATGTCATTGCGTCCACCACCAGGATGGATCATGGCTGCCAAAAACTGGATGTCCACGATGCTGGTGAACTCCCCAGGCTTCTCTAGATTATAGAATCCATTTTGTTCCATCAGCTGTCGCACTATCTCATTCGTAACCTACGAAAGACAACTTTCAGAATTAAAGCATCATTCCTTTCCATCCCCGGAGCCTAACTCCTTGAGTGTTTCCAAAGAAAGAACTTTACTGGAATTCAGAAATTATATCTTGAAAAAGTAAAAACTTAAAAAAAAATTTTAAAAACTCTTCTAAGAATAAATCAATACCAAATTAAAGAAATAAAATGCACAATAGAATGATGATACCTGATCTCCCCACTCATTGATTATTGGCATATTCACATCATCAATAAAAACAGTCATCTTCTTTCCCGCAGGAGGGCCATACGTTGTACCCATTCGTTTATCCACATAGCTCTCTATCGTCCTCTGTGAAAAAAAAAATCAACGGAAACATCTGTGAAAATAT
The DNA here is from genome assembly GCF_029281585.2 of Gorilla gorilla gorilla. Lineage (NCBI taxonomy): Eukaryota > Metazoa > Chordata > Mammalia > Primates > Hominidae > Gorilla > Gorilla gorilla. The sequence continues at coordinate 98,233,490 of NC_073243.2, read as the reverse complement.
CCCCTAAAACATGGTCAATTATTTTAAAAAACAACAAAAACTGGTAACCTTTGAACTGATATGAATTATTTCTAAAAAGCCAAATTTCCCCCTTAATTCTAACAAATTCTAAAGTACCTAAATTATCTTGTATAACATTCACAAAATTTGAAAATCCAGTTTAATTTAGAAGGAAATGAAATTCTAACCAATGTGAATTTGAATGGGATGAGACTCGTCTGTCCATTTCTAAAAATTTACTTTTGTCTTCTTCTGTTGGTGACACTATGTTCCCCATTATTCAAAGTCTTGCTAATAGTTTCCCTATAACCAGCAACAAAGTTAAACGAGGCTACTGTGTGAGAAGCTTCTGAGGTCTACATTCCGAGCTGCACAGCCCATCATGGTCTGAAGGCTGAAACTGGCTGCTGTCACCTGGCACAGCTCATACCCACTCTTTTGGGCAGATGCAGTTACATGGATTCAATTCTCATTCCCTGACACAGAGTGAACAAAGCCCACTTATGTCTTCTCTCTCATTTTTACATTCTGAACTTAGGCAGTGCAAGAGAAGACCACGCTGCACTCTGTAAAAAACCTTCCTTGAGGCCGGGCACGGTGGCTGATGCCTGTAATCCCAGCACTTTGGGAGGCAGAGGTGGGCAGATCACGAGGTCAGGAGATCGAGACCATCCTGGCTAACAGGGTGAAACCCTGTCTCTACTAAAAATACAAAAAAAATTAGCCGGGCGTGATGGCAGATGCCTGTACTCCCAGCTACTCAGGAGGCTGAGGCAGGACAATGGTGTGAACCCGGGAGGCAGAGCTTGCAGTGAGCCAAGATAACGCCACTGCACTCCAGCCTGGGCGACAGAGTGAGACTCCGTCTCAAAATAAATAAATAAATAAATAAACCTTCATTGCAGTACACAAAAAGATATTAAAACTGAAAGAACTGGGACACATTTAAAGCAGTGTGTAGAGGGAAATTTATAGCACTAAATGCCCACAAGAGAAAGCAGGAAAGATCCAAAATTGACACCCTAACATCATAACTAAAAGAACTAGAGAAGCAAGAGCAAACAAATTCAAAAGCTAGCAGAAGGCAAGAAATAACTAAGATCAGAGCAGAACTGAAAGAGACAGAGACACAAAAAACCCTTCAGAAATCAATGAATCTAGGAGCTGGTTTTTTGAAAAGATCAACAAAATTGATAGATGGCTAGCAAGATTAATAAAGAAGAAAAGAGAGAAAAATCAAATAGATGCAATAAAAAATGATAAAGGGGATATCACCACCGATCCCACAGAAATAAAAACTACCATCAGAGAATACTATAAACACCTCTACACAAATAAACTAGAAAATCTAGAAGAAATGGATAAATTCCTGGACACATACACCCTCCCAAGACTAAACCAGGAAGAAGCTGAATCTCTGAATAGACCAATAACAGGCTCTGCAATTGAGGCAATAATTAATAGCCTACCAACCAAAAAAAGTCCAGGACCAGACGGATTCACAGCCAAATTCTACCAGAGGTATGAAGAGGAGCTGTTACCATTCTTTCTGAAACTATTCCAATCAATAGAAAAAGAGGGAATCCTCCCTAAGTCATTTTATGAGGCCAGCGTCATCCTGATACCAAAGCCTGGCAGAGACACAACAAAAAAAGAGAGTTTTAGACCAATATCCCTGATGAACATTGATGCGAAAATCCTCAATAAAATACTGGCAAACTGAATCCAGCAGCACATCAAAAAACTTGTCCACCATGATCAAGTTGGCTTCATCCCTGGGATGCAAGGCTGGTTCAACATATGCAATCAATAAATGTAATCCAGCATATAAACAGAACCAACAACAAAAACCACGATTATCTCAATAGATGCAGAAAAGGCCTTGGACAAAATTCAACAGCCCTTCATGCTAAAAACTCTCAATAAATTAGGTATTGATGGGACGTATCTCAAAATAATAAGAGCTACGTATGACAAACCCACAGCCAATATCATACTGAATGGGCAAAAACTGGAAGCATTCCCTTTGAAAACTGGCACAAGACAGGGATGCCCTCTCTCACCACTCCTATTCAACATAGTGTTGGAAGTTCTGGCCAGGGCAATCAGGAAAGAGAAAGAAATAAAGGGTATTCGATTAGGAAATGAGGAAGTCAAATTGTTCCTGTTTGCTGATGACATGGTTGTATATTTAGAAAACACCATTATCTCAGCCCAAAATCTCCTTAAGCTGATAAGCAACTTCAGCAAAGTCTCAGGATACAAAAGCAATGTGCAAAAATCACAAGCATTCCTATACACCATTAACAGACAAACAGAGAGCCAAATCATGAGTGAACTCCCATTCACAATGGCTACAAAGAGAATAAAATACCTAGGAATCCAACTTACAAGGGATGTGATGGACCTCTTCAGGGAGAACTACAAACCACTGCGCCACGAAATAAAAGAGGACACAAAAAAATGGAAGAATATTCCATGCTCATGGATAGAAGGAATCAATAGCATGAAAATGGCCATACTGCCCAAAGTAATTTATAGATTCAATGCCATCCCCATCAAGCTACCAATGACTTTCTTCACAGAATTGGAAAAAACTACTTTAAATTTCATATGGAACCAAAAAAGGGCCCACATTGCCAAGAAAATCCTAAGCCAAAAGAACAAAGCTGGAGGCATCACACTACCTGACTTCAAACTATACTACAAGGCTACAGTAACCAAAACAGCATGGTACTGGTACCAAAACAGAGAGATAGACCAATGGAACAGAACAGAGGCCTCAGAAATAACACCACACATCTACAACCATCTGATCTTTGACAAACCTGACAAAAACAAGAAATGAGGAAAGGATTCCCTATTTAATAAATGGTGCTGGGAAAACTGGCTAGCCACACATAGAAAGCTGAAACTGGATCCCTTCCTTACACCTTATACAAAAATTAATTCAAGATGGATTAAAGACTTAAATGTTAGACCCGAAACTATAAAAACCCTAGAGGAAAACTTAGGCAATACCATTCAGGATACAGGCATGGGCAAGGACTTCATGACTAAAACACTAAAAGCAATGGCAACAAAAGCCAAAATAGACAAATGGGATCTAATTAAACTAACAAGCTTCTGCACAGCAAAAGAAACTACCATCAGAGTGAACAGGCAACCTACAGAATGGGAGAAAATTTTTGCAATCTACCCATCTGAAAAAGGGCTAATATCCAGAATCTACAGAGAACTCAAACAAATTTACAAGAAAAAAAAAAACGAACAACCGCATCAATAGTGGGCAAAGGATATGGATAGACACTTCTCAAAAGAAGACATCTATGCAGCCAACAGATACATGAAAAAATGCTCATCATCACTGGTCATCAGAGAAATGCAAATCAAAACCACAATGAGATACCATCTCATGCCAATCAGAATGGCCATCATTAAAAAGTCAGGAAACAACAGATGCTGGAAAGGATGTGGAGAAATAGGAACGTTTTTACATTGTTGGTGGGAGTGTAAATTAGTTCAACCATTGTGGAAGACAGTGTGGTGATTCCTCAAGGACCTAGAACTAGAATTACCATTTGACCCAGCAATCCCATTACTGGGCATATACCAAAAGGATTATAAATCATGCTACTATAAAGACACATGCACACGTATGTTTACTGCAGCACTATTCACAATAGCAAAGACTTGGAACCAACCCAAATGTCCATCAATGATAGACTGGATTAAGAAAATGTGGCACATATACACCATGGAATACTACGCAGCCATAAAAAAGGATGAGTTAATGTTCTTTGCAGGGACATGGATGAAGCTGGAAACCACCATTCTCAGCAAACTATCACAAGGACAGAAAACCAAACACTGCATGTTCTCACTCATAGGTGGGAATTGAACAATGAGATCACTTGCACACAGGGCGAGGAACATCACACACTGGGGCCTGTCTGGGGGTCGGGGGCTGGGGGAGGGATAGCATTAGGAGAAATACCTAATGTAAATGATGAGTTGATGGGTGCAGCAAACCAACATAGCACATGTATACCTATGTATCAAACCTGCACGTTGTGCACATGTATCCTAGAAAAACTTAAAGTATAATAAAATAAATAAATAAATAACTGAAAGAAGGGACACTGGAAGGGGTAGGAAGAGGATCTGAGGAGAGGACTCCAGGCTCTTGACTGGTGTTCTCATGTCCATGGTAGTGCAATGTGGCTTGGGAATCAATTGTCTTTCAAAATGTATGCATGAGTAACCAGAGTCTAGCACTGCAAAGCAAACAGAAAGGGCTTTGAAGTTCTCAAACTCCAGAAGCTTCAAAACTCAAAAGCTCATTTCATTTCTATAACTGTAGGAATCTACTAATGCATGATTTTAAATCATGTTAAAGATGTTGTATAAATACAGAAGAAAGTGGAGGTATGTTAAGATAAAATAAATTCTCCTTCTCTTATCCAAAAGATGTTTTATTTCATGACAAAGAACAAACCAGTTAAAAGTGAATTTTATGAACAAGATATAACCACAAAATGAGACAAAATATAAGACAAAAAAAGCAAAACTCTATACAACTGTCCTTGAGAATCTTCACAGTAATCGCACAGTGTACATTTTCATCATGATTTTATTTATTTTATTTATTTATTTATTTATTTGAGACAGTGTCTTGCTCTGTTACCCAGGCTGGAGTGCAATGTTGGCTAACTGCAGCCTCTGCCTCCCGGGTTCAAGCGATTCTCCTGCCTCAGCCTCCCAGTAGTTGGGATTACAGGTGCACACCACCACACCCAGCTAATTTTTGTATTTTTAGTAGAGATGGGATTTCACCATGTTGGCCAAGCTAGTCTCAAACTCCTGACCTCAGGTGATCCACCTGCCTCAGCCTCCTGGTGTGCTGGGATTACCGGCATGAGCCACTGTGCCTGGCCTCATCATTTTAATGAATAGCAAGCAATGTGAAAATTTTTCACTATTTTTAAATAGAATGAGATATAAATATATTACAACTCATTCAATTACAAAACAAATCTCCCATGACATTGTACAATAGCAAAAAGAATTTCATACCCCCCCACATAAATGCAAAATTGTTTGCATTTGCTAAATTTGCTCTTCTTTTCAATGAATTTAAATGCACCTCCTTATGGCCAACTAGGACTTCCAGACATTCCCATGTCTATTAATGAGAACACTTTTTGGCACATGAAGATTTTATGTATTGGGAAGCTTTATCAAGAGCTAAATGTACTAGGTGGGATAGTCAGAGTAATACAGAGTAATAGCCACACACCTATATTTTCTTCCCCTCCACTGTAACCCTAATTTTTTTGAAATGATAGGAAATCATCCCTATCACCACTAAGCTATACATGTCATAAAAGAGTTAAATTGACAAAAGCACAACAAAATAGGGAGAAAAATTAAGCAACCTGAGAACCTAGAAGTTGAGATTTCTTTCCATTTTTAGAATTGTTGCAGATTCAATAGTTACCTGAGTGTTGAAGTTTGGTAAGACCTCCTGAAGGCCTGAAACACAACGCAGGTTGGTTATGCCTTCTCTGAAATGCTTGGAACCAGAAGTGTTTTGTATATTGAATGTTTTCAGATTTGGGAATATTTGCATATACATAATGAGATATCTTGCGGATGGAACCCAAATCTAAACATAAAAGCCATTTGTGTTTCCTATATACACTTTATATATATAGCCAGGAAGTAGTTTTATATGCTATGTATGTATGTATTTATTTATTAAAATGTGTATTTATATGTTTACTTACATTTTATTTTAAAATATTTAAAATTAAATATTTCATATTTATACAATTTTGTGCATGAAACAACATTCGTATACATTGAACAATATATGTTGGACATGCTTGCATGGGGGAATCTGGTAGTGTGCTGAAAAGATATGAAAGCTGGAGGGTGCTGGGAGGGTCTTTCTTCCCTTGGGGACGCTGAATAAACTGTGTGTTGTGCACCTGAGTTTTGACTACAACCTGTCACTTGAGGTGAGGTGAGAAATTTTTTGAGCTTGCCAATGCTCAAAAAGTTTTGGATTTTGGAGCAACTTGAATTTCAGATTTTCAGATTAGGCATGTTCCTCCTGTATTGCATGCTCTAATCCTTTGGATAGCTATCCATTTGGGGCTGTTCGAAAAAACTGTATGCTTGGACATCTGATCTGTCCAAGCTGGAGGTTCCATAACATCACAAAAATAAGCATATTCAAACATAAACTCCACTTCCTTACTCAGCACAAAGTCTGCACCCCTTTGGGGTGTTCAACTCAGAAAGTGGCACCAACTACCTATTGCCCCATCCAAACATTTCCACATCTAACAACACTGAGTTTTTCTATTATAATTTCAACACCCTTTCTAAAGTATCTCTTCCTACCTAAACAACAGTAGGCCCCCATGTCATTATGTCTTTCTTTCTCACAGGGATTAATGTCATGACCCCTTAAATTGCCTTCCCTGACTGCAGTCAATCCTGGAAACTTCCTTATGACTCATACACAATGGCTATATTGCATGATTTGTAATTTTACCTAGAATTTTTTTGTCTCCCCCAAAGAAATCCGTCTAAAGAATCATGGATCATCTGTGTAGTATTCTGCCACCCACATTCCTCCCAATCTCTTTGATTGGTGTTCCCACCTCATCCACTGTTTTGCGGTTATGAACTGCGGTCCAGTTAATAAAACCAAGTAGATATGTTCGCTTATTAGATTATTGCCTGTCTCCTCCACTAGAAGGTAAGGAGGGAAGGCACCTTGTCTTCCTTACTTTACTCATTATTTCATCCTCGGTGTCTGGTACTATGTGTTTGTTGTTAAATATTTTTTACATAAATAAATACAAGAAACCTGGAGTCATCTTTGACTTTTCTCACTGTCTCCTATGCCTCTCTTCCAACAACCTTGATATGGTTTGGCTCTGTGTCCCTACCCAAATCTCATGTGGAATTGTCATCCCCAATGTTGGAGGTGAGGCCTGGTGGGAGGTGACTGGATCATGGAGGTGGTTTCTAATGGTTTAGCACTATCCCCCCAGTGCTGTCTCATGAGTAAGTTCTCATGAGATCTGGTTGCTTAAAGGTGTGTAGCACCTCCACCTTTGCTCTCTCACTCCTGCTCCGGCCACGTGAGAAGTGTCTACTTCCCCTTCCAACATAACTGAAAGTTTCCTGAGGCCTCCCCAGCCACGTTTCCTGTATAGTCTGTGGAATCGTGAGACAATTAAACCTCTTTTCTTTATAAATTACCCAGTCTCAGGTCATTCTTTATAGTAGTGCAAGAACAGACTAACATAAACCTCTACTCAACCAATCACAAGTTCTGGCAGTTCCACTTCCTAACCAAGGTTGAATGCATCCTTGTTCTGTTTCCTTTCTCATTTTACCATCTTGGTCCAGCCCCACCTCCCTCCTGAGAAATGACTGCGACTGTCTCCTCTCAGGTCTCTCTGAGTGCAGCCATGTCTCTTGCATCTTGTTCTCCACTCTACAGCCAGAACGAGCTTTCTAAAGGGCAATGCAATCCTCCTCAGGACTCCAGGGGGTTCCTCATCAGTGACTTACAGGGAACTCTATGGTACCCACTACTTACTCCTCCAGTCTCACTTCCAGACAGTCCTTCTCACTGTCTTTGTTCTGAACCCTCAGGGTCTTAGTTCATTTACATACAGTTTAAAAAAAAAAAACACATAGACTGTGAAGTGATGTTCACCTTATAGGCTGGCTTACAGTATTCCTTATGGGATCCTTATTTATATATTTCTAGAGTAGCCATTTCTAAGCCAAAAAAAATCTCTCAGGATTATCATTAGCCAAATTCACATTGTGAAATATTGATTTAGATGAGTGATCTTCTAAAAATGTCACTTCTGTCAATCCAGTTACTGATTTTTTAAAAAAAAAAATTAAGTCTCTAGCAAGGACTTGCGCTAAGGACATATACTGTTCTTTGAGAACAGACAATCACTTTACTCTGAAATTGGGGAATCGTAGTCAGCATGACAGCATCTTATGCAATTTATAAAACCTAAACAAGATTCCAATCTCATTGTCTGTCTACACACATAGGATATCATTAACCCAAGCTGTGACAGCAGCATTTTAAGACATGAAAACCAGATGGTCAGAAAACCAGGTAGGCTGAGGAATGGAGCTCCCTTCTGGCTCTTTTCTGAGCTAGAAGCCCTAAACCTAGGGACAATTCAATTACTGAATTAATTTCTTAATAGACAACTCAGCTTTTATAATTCCTAGAAATTAATATAAATAATAAACTCCCCCAAGGAATGATCAACTCTTTCATTATGCTGATTTCTGTAATCCCCTATGGAAACTAATCGGCTCCTCCTCCGGACTCCACAGCACAGCATTGAGATTCTGCCATAAGTAGCACTTATCTTGTCGACTACACTTGGTTATGCACATGTCTGTTTCCCCCACAAGACAAAGGGAGGAAAGCAACATTGGAAGGGGTATTGGAAGGAATATGCGCAGCTGAGGCGACGGTGCATTGCCTAGTTCTTAGGTACAACATTCACGCAATCATCTTTGTGAATGAGACACAGTGCAAAATCTGCACAACCTGCAAGGTCTTACATAACAGCTCTGACTAGGCTGAAAGTCAGGAAAAACGAACTAAACTACTGCTTCTCACATTTATCAACTCTATGATTTCAGGTAAGCCACTTAATATTTCTGGGTATAATACAACCCAGAAATGAGAGTCTGTATAGATACGTAAATCATATGTATGTACATAAATATGCATATGAATATGCATATATGCATTATGCATTAATGATATAATATATATGAAAGCAATTCATGAGCTTGCTACAGAGTATTATGCATTAATGATATATAATCTATATGAAAGCAATTCATGAGCTTAATGTAGCATAAAATGTAAAGCTATTTTATTATTTCTATGTGTAGCTCCATACGCTAGCACCTAAATCATTTTTCATGCATGTTACATACAATTAAACAGAAATATAAAATATACTTAATTTTAGGTTTTCATATGTGTGCTATTAGCTAAAACATAAAAATGGAGAGTTATGCTCTTTATTAAGAAATCTACTGCCTAATAACATCTTCCCATTTTATTGTAATTCACTAAACCAAACAAAAATAATCTTACATTAGGAAAGTTTAAAATGCTCAATAGTACATTGTAAAAAGTAAAATATGTCAAAAATCACATGAAAATACAATAATGCATAACTGGAAGCTGAAAATAAAAAAGTGCACTAAGTGATAAACCAGCCCTTTAGATATTAATATAGATAAAGAAAGGCCATTGGAAGGAAGCATGTGGGTGCACAGCACAGCAGAGCACATGGACCCTGGTTTCCAGCTGTTTCCAGCTTAGGTTCTGCCACCAACTAAGTGAATTCAGACAATGCTTGAATCTCCTTCCACCCAAGTACATCAGTCTTAACCGTAAAACCTGACATTTTAAGAGAGCTTTATGATACAAATATACTTTCACATATTATCTCTTAGGAAACTAGTCTTCAAACTGTGCTCTGAGGAGCCAAAAGGATTTTCTGCAAACACAGGGATCCCTTGCAGGAAGAAAAGATGAGGCTGGAATGGGCTGCAGGACCCCAGCTCCAATTCCACCAAAGCAAATCCATGGTTACTTATTTTATAGATTAATCTACTGCACAAGATGTCACTTGGAAAAGTGGTTCTGGGTCCAAAAAAAAACTGTGGAATTTCCTTCCAGGTCTAGGAGTCTTATTTTTTAAAAAATAAAACCTATTGCTATGCAACCATTTGTAAGATGGTAGCTATATTCAAAAACCTTTATAATTATTTTTAGAAATCTTTTCAGAAATTATCTTAAGTAATTTTTGCTTTCTTCTTTTCACCTTTTTGTATTGCTTAAATTTCTACTTCTATGTATGAATTACTTTCAAAAATAAAAAAAATTAATATTAGTTCGGGGGGAAAAATGAGGAATCTTTCTTAAAAAACTGACTAAATTCCCTTAGCCAAAAAACGGAGTGACTGTATAATTTTTGTCCAAACTATTGATAGTGGCAAAGGATGCTATTAATTATTAATCTGAGACAATGAAAGTAACCTGGATTGTCCGAGGCAAAAAGTGACAGTCCCCTCTACTGATGAAAGATGTGAAAGTTACATCATGATGAAAACAACCTGTGAAGTAACAGACATGCGCCCTTCATTGGACAGTGTGCCATCTTGGTAACAGCTGAGAAATGGACAGTATCTATTTTCTCACCTACAATTTCAGTTTGGTTGGGATCCAGATACGTGGGAGATGCAGAGACAAATGCTCTGCTCCATCAGCCCTGTTTAGCATGAATGACTGAAAATTACAGTGAGAAAGTTAATTACAACAGTTTGGCTAATTGAAAGCTTTCTAAAACTAATGAGTCTTGCTTAATAGAAATCCCTGATGCTCCACAGTCAAAACAGTCTCTGGCACGAAACAGAGTGGATGATCCTGTGATGCTTCTGAACAGAAAAAAGAAATAGTGATGTGTTCACTCCAGCTTAACACTGAAGAACAGTGGGAAATCTGGCTAAAGCCATGTGTATCAGATAATGGGAGCCTAAAGAATACTTCATTCTTCTTCTATTTATTATATTTGAATATGGTACCACTTCTAGAAATTTATTATATGGTTTATGAATTTGTATCTCAAACAACAGGTTTTCTAGATAACATATGGCTTTTTCCAGGAAATGAGTAAATATTTCATGTTAAAGAGACAGAAACCACAGATCTTTAATACCTGGCAGAGATAAATGTCACAGAGTTGGTAACAAAAACGCAGTGACAAGGCCTCACTGTATAATAAAAGATTGGACTGGCCTTTGTTCCTGGCTCCTGGGATGGAGTCTTTAAACCCTGGAAATTTCCTGAGTGATAGAAAGGACTCACATGGGCCCCTCATACCACTCATGCCAACAACTCATCACCAGCCATGTGATGAGAAGGTTGAAGTTTTAAGACACATGATATCAGTTGACCTGGGAGGGGAGCTGATGGAGATTTGAGTTCAGTCTTAAAGATCTTGGCTGGGCACAGTGACTCACGCCTGTAATCCCAGCACTTTGAGAGGCCCAGGCGGGCAGATCACGAGGTCAAGAGACCAAGACCATCCTGGCCATCATGGTGAAACCCCATCTCTATTAAAGATACAAAAATTAGCGGGGTGTGGTAGCCCATGCCTATAGTCCCAGCTACTCAGAAGGCTGGGGCAGGAGAATTGCTTGAACCCAGGAGGTGGAGGTTGCAGTGAGCCAAGATCACACCACTGCACTCCAGCCTGGTGACAGAGCGAGGCTCCGTTTCAAAAAAAATAAAAAGATCTGAGTCTTGTCCTATGGCCAATGATGTAATGAAGTATGCCTACGTAATAAAACCCCAATAAAAACCCAGGACACCAAGGCTCAGGTGAGTGTCCAGGTTGGTGATATACATGATACGCCTGGAAGGTAGCACATCCTGAGGACAGGGAAGGTTTGCATTTGAGACCCTCCCAAACCTTGCCCTCTTTATCTTTTCTTTTGACTGACCCTTATTTGTATCTTTGCAAGAAAGCTGTAATGATAAGCATAGCATTTCTCCGAGTTCTGTAAGTCATTCTAGTGAATTATGGAAACTGAGAGGGCTGAGGGAATGGCCTAATTTGTAGCCACTTGGTCAGAGGTATGGGTCTCTTGAGAACCCATGAGCTTGTGGCTGGTGTCTGAGTGAGGGCAGTCTTGTGGGGACTCGGCCCTTCACTTCTGAAGTCTGCATTAGCTCTGCCATAGTTACAATCAGAACTACACTGTAGGCCTAAAGAGTTCATACAGTCTCATGAAGTGTGGATCATTAGAAAATCACCCCACATAATGAAAAAATATCACACTCTGATCTGATTTTTTTAAAACCTTTATCCTCAAATAATGTTATAATTATAACCTTTAAAGAGAATGTCCTCCTAAGGTAAAACTAACAAAAGCTCTTTAATTGTAAAGCGGTATTAAAGGAACACATATAATGTCAGCATCTTGCCAGCCTAGGGTAATTTAATGTGTCCTTTCCCAAACACGAAAATGCCACTGCTAAGTCACTGCAATTTGGGGTTGACCATCCATCCAGATCTGCCCACCCAGACACTATATGAATGGTATTTATTTGATAGAAAGATAGCCCATACTGGAAATCCTGTCTCCTCCAGAAGAGTATAATGAAGCTGACCGTCTTATTTAGAAGTTTAATCAATGACCTTAGTGCATTGGCACTCCGCTGTCACCAATTAAATTAAGTGATAAAAAGTCGTGATTTAACCATGCCTTCAACAAGTTTCATTGCTCTGATATTTTCATTCCAACAGCTAAAGAACAACAAAGTTCATTAAAAGCAAAGTTCTTTGGATTTGTGTTCCCCTAAAAATTTCCCTTCCATTTGCAATTTATGACATGTATCTTCTGGTGATATATTAATGTTCTAATAAAAATATGAGAGATAATTTGCAAATCACTGAAGCATGTACTGACATTTGGGATTTCCTCCTCAGTTTCAATAAGGTCTTGTACAATTTAGGACCAGAAGAAAAAGAACTATTTAAGCCACTGCAAATCTAGGTCATTCCTGGTGGTTTCATTGGGAAAAAAAAAATAAACAATGCAAACTTGAGGGGTTTTTTCTCTCACACTTCTGTGATACATAGAGCAAAATATTTCATATCTAAGGGTCTAAGATTTTATACCTTGTTGCAATTGAGCATGGGAGCTAGGGTGGAATGTTAAGTCGGGGAACAACAAGATTAAAGTGGCATTTTAGGAAATAAGGATTGGAAGGTATAAAAGCTAGACTGAAAGAGAACTCAACTTGAACCAATCATAGCTGGGGATTCTTCCATGCCAATAACCTGGTATGCAATCATGCAGAAGTGGATTACCTAGAGGTAAACCAGGAGCATGAAGATAAAGAAATAGATGTGAAATGCATTTCTTTTGGTACTGTAACAGCCTTTGAGACCTGAGCAAGAGGGACGCATTAAAGATGATTACAAAGTGCCTAGCCTAAAAGAGTATTAGGAACACCTTCAGGCAAGCAGACTCTAGGGAAAGGAAGTAGGTTTAGGTGGGGAATAAATGATTTTCTTTCAGTTTTGGATTTTGCGTGTTCACAATATTTTCTACATAGATATTTTAAACCGCATTGAGGCCTATAGCACCTTATATAAGCTTTTAATGTTTCCATAATTTAAGATGTTATATTCTAACTAGGGAAACTATTGCAGTTGAATAATTGAAAGAATGGAAGACGTACGTGGGTGATTTATCATGGCTATGAAAATTCAGATGAGGTTCAGTTGAAGCAGAATAGTAGAGATTTGAGCCTCCAAAGTTTATCACAAACTTGGGCTTACTGAGCCATACCAAAGAGCCAGTACCTGGAACATCAGTGGGGTGGTTGCAGAAGAAAAATTCAGACTCTTGATCATGTGACATTCAGGATCATATTTTGACATAAATCCTTTAATTATTACTGTTTTGGCTGTTCCTTGTTCACCAATTAATAGCACTGCCTAAAATATAGGGAATTGAAAAAAAAATAAATGAAATAAATGAGTGTGATGGGCTGAATTTGTCCCCCCAAAATTCATATGCTGAATCTTCAACCCCTAGTACTTTAAAATGTGATTCTATTTGGAGATAAGGTCTTTAAAGAGGTGACTAAGGTAAAATAAAGCTGTTGGATGAGGCTTATTCCACTCTAACTGGTGTCCTTATAAGAAGAAGAAATTTGTGGCCAGGTGTGGTAGCTCACACCTGTAATCCCAGAACTTTGGGAGGCTGAGGTAGGCGGATCACCTGAGGTCAGGAGTTCGAGACCAGCCTGGCCAACATGGTGAAACCCCATCTGTACTAAAAATACAAAAATTAGCCAGGTGTGGTGGTGTGCACCTGTAATCCCAGCTACTCGGGAGGCTGAGGCAGGAGAATTGCTTGAACCCGAGAGGCAGACGTAGCAGTGAGCCCAGATTACACTATTGCACTCTAACCTGGGTGACAGAGACTCCATCTCAAAAAAAAAAAAGAAGAGGAAATTTGTACACACAAAGAAACGCCATGGGAAGACACAGTGAGAAGGCAGCCATCTACCAGCCAAGGAGAGGCGCCTCTGAAGAACCCCAGCCTGCCAACACCTTCATCCTGGACTTTCAGCCTCCAGAATAGAGAGAAAAGAAACTGCTGTTGTTCAGGCCACCTAGGCTGTGGTATTTGGTTACAGCAGCCCTAGCAAACTAGCTCAGCGATCAAAGCAGAAGGAATCCTTTGGGGAAAAGCAAGTCAAAATTTACTTTCTGTCAACTCATACATAAGAAATAATTACTTACTTATGAATTAGAACTATTCAACTCATACTTTAGTGGGGAATAATAAAGGAATAGTAGGTTAGGTAACATTTTCGTGTATTCTAAACTGCAACATAAAACATTTTATAATAAATGCAGGATGCTTCATGTTTGCTGGGCACGGTGGCTCACGCCTGTAATCCCAGGACTTTGGGAGGCCGAGGCGGGCGGATCACGAGGTCAGGAGATCGAGACCATGCTGGCTAACATGGTGAAACCCTGTCTGTACTAATAAATACAAAAAATTAGCCAGGCATGGTGGCGGGCACCTGTAGTCTCAGCTACTCAGGAGGCTGAGGCAGGAGAATGGCGTGAACCCGGGAGGCGGAGCCTGCAGTGAACGGAGATCGCGCCACTGCACTCCAGCCTGGGCAACAGAGTGAGACTCCGTCTCAATAAATAACTAAATAAATGCAGGATGCTTCATGTCTCCCCTTAAAATATGCTACAGTTAATAAAAATTAAAAGTCATACCTTGCCCTGTTTAGCAATGGTTTGAATTAGAAAGTCAGTCCTCACATTGTCAACATTTGGCACCAGAATAGAACCATACTCTGGGGTGGTATCAGACGGATACAGGTATTCCTGGGTACGCGTGTTCCAGTGCGTCCATGTACCTGAGGTGAACAGAGGACATTTCCATCTCCATATTAATAATTCAACTCCGAACTGTAATGAGCAGACATCCTTGAAATCTTATGAGGTCACCTTCCAAATTCTCCCCATAAAATGAAGATCATTAAAATTAGAGATTTAAGTACACAAGTCTGTGTTAGCTGAGTCAAAATGTCCCAAGGAACAATTTCAAGGTGGGAAACCTAGGAAATACTAGGAAGTATTTTGGAATTTTTAAAAAATATATATTAGTTTCCAATAGCGTGAAGTATGTATAAAAATACAGAACAGAGTGAGAGTAGTGTGTATCTAAAATCATTGGTCACTTTCGAATGTCTAATCTCACACACTTTTCATTAGGCAAAAGATCCTAGGCCGATGCATATGTATATTAAATATTTAATACATTATTATACACCCACATATATGTACTTTTCTGTATAAATGTACTTTATATATTTATACATACACCAATAACCTTAAAGTATATATACATACAGAGATAGAGATATACAGCTATAGATACACACGTATTTGGCAAAAATATACTTTAAACTTTGTGACTTTTATATAAATTGCTGATTATACTGAATGAGTGACAGAAATGGATCTGATTTGGTTTTTTAAATGTTTCTTAATTCATTGAAAGTTTAGTGCACAATATATTTAACAAGAGGAAAATGTGCATTTGAAATACAAAGTAGATTTTTTAAAAAGAAACCACTGTTCACTTTCTTCACACACGAACGTTTTCATATCTTACAGCCAATAATTATAAATCTCATTTAGAAAAAATATATATGGTGTAAATATTGGCCATGTAGGAAAGAACGGCCCCCATGGGTTCCGTCTGGACGGGCAGGTGTCCTCACCGTCGGGCGCCACGTAGTAGTCGAAGGCGGTGTCCCCGGGCCCCGCTGGCGGCGGCAGCTCCAGCGTCCCTGTGGGCCGAGAGCGCAGCCAGAGCTCCAGGCGGCGCCGTCCGTCCAGCTCCAGCGCCGCCCCCGCGCTCCACAGCAGCGCGAACACGAACAGCCGCCCCAGGTGAGCCCGGCTCACCTCCCCGCCTTGCTCCTGAGAAGGAAAGACACTTTTTTTTTAATAACTTGATTCTGAAACCCAAACGTTGCTCTAGGGTTTCAATGGAAACAGTAAACATAGAAACAAGACACTAGTTGCCCTCCAAGAACAAGGGAAAGGATGAATACAACTGGAGAACAAATGAAGAACTGATCTCTGAGAACAGCAAGCTGCCTTTAAACATAATAGGGTTGGCCGGGCACGGTGGCTCATGCCTGTACTCCCACCACTTTGGGAGGCCGAGGCGGGCGGATCATGAGGTCAGGAGATCGAGACCATCCTGGCTAACATGGTGAAACCCCGTCTCTACTAAAAATACAAAAAAAAAAAAAAATTAGCCGAGCGTGGTGGCGGGCGCCTGTAGTCCCAGCTACTCGGGAGGCAGAGGCAGGAGAATGGCGTGAACTTGGGAGGCGGAGCTTGCAGTGAGCCGAGATGGCGCTACTGCACTCCAGCCTGGGCGACACAGCGAGACTCCATGGCAAAAAACAAACAAACAAACAAAAAAACAGGGTTTATCGCAGCACTGTTCACCACAGTCAAGACCTGGAGACAACCTAAGTGTCCATCAACAGATGAATGGATAAAGAAAAGTGCTACATACACACAAGGGAGTACTATTCAGCCATAAAAAAGAATGAGAGCCTGTCATTTGAACAACATGAATGGAACTGGAGGTTATTATGTTAAGTGAAATAAGCCAGACGCAGAAAGACAAACTTGGTATATTATCATGCATTTGTGGGAGCTAAAAATTAAAACAATTGAAGTCATGGAGATAGAGTAGAAGGATGGTTACCAGAGGCTAGGAAGGGGAGTGGGGAAGGGGGAGGAAATGGGGATGATGAATGGGTGCAAAAATACACAGTGATTGCAGTCAGCAATAATTTGTTGTGCATTGTAGAGTAACTGAGGGAGTCCAATTGTAATGTTCATAACACAAAGAAATGAAGAATGAGGTGATAGATACCCCATTCACCTTGATGTGGTTATTACACATAGCATACCGGTATCAAAATATCTCATGTACCCCATAAATATGTATACCTACTATGTACCCACAAAAATTAAAAATTAAAACACACACACAGTAATAATTTTGGGATACCTGTTGCATGACTTTGTTAACCTGCAACTAAATTCCAAATCCATGGTTAGCTGTATTTTTTGTTAAAGGGATATGAAAAAATAAGTATATATGTGGGATCCATGTTTGAAATATTCCCCCTCCCCAACAGCTCTAACAAAATCTAATTTCAAATATAGTACTCTCTGTGCAGCATGGATGGCTACATTAATAAGAGAGAAAATATAGTACTCTCTGTGCAGCATGGCTAAGTTGATAAGAGAGAATTTCTCTAGAAAGTTGAGCAATTTACCTTCGGAGGAATCAGGCCTTGAAGCATGTTAATGCTCTGTGTGATGACAAAGGCCTCCAGCACCTCCATCTTGTATTCTAAGTTCTGGATACAGAAGCGATACAAGTCCGGGAAAGACTCGGTGTACAGCTGACGAAGAATTTCTGCTTCTTGAGGTGAGCGTTTCTTAAGAAAACCCTGTCAGTTCACAGACAAGTGTATTCATGAAACTTATTAGCACACTAGGAAAATGGTCATTTGGGGACAAAAATTTTAAAAGTATCTGTTAATAATGATAATATCTAATGGTTATACCACACACTATGTTCCAGGCTTTGTTACAAACTCTTCCACGTATTAATTCACTTAATCTTCAAAACAACCCTACAAGGTAAGATCTGCTCTTTTCCTCCTTTTACACATGAGGAAACAGAGGCCCAGGAAGTGTACGTAGCCTGCTCAGGAGCCCACTGCAAGCAGCTGGCAAGGGCAGAATTCAGACCCAGAAAGCCTGGGCCTACATGTTCAGCTACTACACTATCCATATGCTCACAGATGGAGAAATAGTCTTCAACTCTTGATTAAAATATGCTGGGAGAAAATGAGAAGGCACATATATGGAAATAACTCAGGGGAGAAAAGTAAAGAATAAAAGATGAACAAAGGAAATCCATACCCAGGTTTTTTTTTCTTTTTTTGAGACAGGATCTTACTCTGTCACTCAGGCTGGAATACAGTGGCATGATCTCAGTTCACTACAACCTCCACCTCCCAGGCTCAGGTGATCCTCTGGCCTCAGCCCCTCAAGCAGCTGGGACCACAAGTGCATGCCACTACACCCAGCTAATTTTTGTAATTTTTGTCAAGACAGGGTTTTGCCATATTGCCCAAGCTAGTCTCAAACTCCTCGCCTCAAGCAATCCGCCTGCCTTGGCCTCCCAAAGTGCTGGGATTACAGGCATGAGCCACTGTGCCTGGCCCCCAGATTTTTTTTAACAGAAAACAAAGATTTACTACAATTAGTTGTTTCTTTTTATTTCTTCTAATTTAATTAATAAACAGTGTCGAAAAATATCAAGGATATTCATGAAAATGGAGAATTTGGTCATTTGAGAAACCTAGTATTAAGAAACTGCATCTCATAAATACCACTTAACACACAGCATTTCCTTAAGATGAGGCAAGTTCTCTTAAGGTCAAGAGATCAGCTCATTCTTCACCTCAATATTCCAAGAAACAATTAGAGACTCTGAACAGAAGCAATAAAATGTTGATTCTGAATTATTCATTAGTTCATGAATTTACCATGATTCTACCTCGACAAAAACATAACACAGCACTTTTGAGTTGATGGAACCGAAAGACGACATTCACTAGGGCAGGTAACCAGGTTGGCTCCCTGAAGCTGACAGATTGTCAGCAACACAACTTTTCAATTACTCTGCCCTCTAATAACTCTCAGAGCTGGCCTTCCTGTTCTAAACATTTCCAATCTGATTCTTCTCATGAGTCTTGCTTTTCCTAACAATTTCCAAAAAAGAAAATGCATTATTTAAAACATATAGGATATTATGAGGTGGGTATAGCATTAAAGTAAAGGTCTTATTCAGTCTCAGTATGGACAGACTATAGCAAAAGCTTATTTTATAAATAGCAAACTCATGCATTAGCTAGTATTCCATTAGCTAGTTGTATAAAAGTATTTTTCAAAAACCTTTTTGAAATTGAAGTATTTTGGAAAAATCATATATATACATTTTCACTGGTAGTTTGCGGTACCTGTGGTTTCCAAGCCTGGCTATGTGAAAAAAAAATGTTGTGGCACTTAAAAGAAAAAAAAAAAAAAAATCCTGAGTTGCCTCCCAGAGATTCTAATTTGGTAAGATTGAAGTGTAACCCAATCATCTGTATTTTAAAGAATTGTCATTAGTGATTACTTTTGCAAAAACAGGGTTGCAACCCTCTGCTTTTATTTTCCTTAATGGATGGATAATCTAACTGTGAAATCTGAAACCTTTACAACTATTTTTAGTGACACATTCAACTCTATGTCAACATCATTTTGCTATATGATTCCCTCCTTCTTCCCATCTTCATACCAAATCTAAAGCCTTTTGCAACAGAGTTGAGTAAATTCTGGAAAGACATTACTAAAAAGTTAGGATATAACCATATAGAAATAAAAGTTTGCAAATGTAATGATATAATGTAAAATAAACATCTACTTTATTTAAATTAAGAATTTAAATGTTTTCAATCAAAATCATCTTCAAAAAACTTAGGTGATGAAAATAATCAATATAACCAACTATGTAAAACAAGATTTTTCATGTGGCTTATCTAATAAACATTCTGCCTTACATTATAATATTTATATAGCAAAATATCTAAGTATGCAAGGCATTTATTTATAATATAATTTTGATCAATATATTCTAGGATATATTGCTGGTAATAAAATAATATACCTGATTATGAATTGATGAGCTGTTATCTGAAATATTATTGCCAAGTTCAAATTTGGAACTAACGTTATAACTAATGAATCTCATAAAAATTCCTTATATGCAATTTTAATAAACTGACTCCAAGTTAATGTTCTAAGATGGTCCTCCTAAACTTTATGTGAATGTGTACCTTTCAAAAATATCATGAATCCCCAGATTGATCAAATTAAATTTTACTTATTCAGTCCTCAGACACAGTTTGGCAAGACTGTTGGTTCATACAGGCCTGGCAATTACTCTACAACCCAGAGGTTGGAAATCCCAGTTCAAAAGTGATTAGAAGAGTAATGAAGAAACATGTTAGGAGCAATCAGGGTTTGAATGTCCCAGTGCATTCAAGGTATCTTCCATAAACATTAGCATAAAAATGCAGTTACACTGCCATCTGCAGAAAAATTGGCACACACACTAAAAGAATGCTAAAGGATCTGTTTTCCTTTTTAATTATACAAAAGAAGGATTCAATTATACCTCAAGAATAGGACTCCAATCAAGGATAGAAGAGCTCATGAAAACCATTCCATTTCTTGAGACAGTGGCAGGAGAAGCATTGTCAATGTTATGAGGCTCGAAAATGATCTTGCAGTTTGGAGCCATGGGAATCCGATCACCGTTGGCAAGGGTTAGAGTTTTGTTATCATCCAAAACAGAATTCAGATTTTCAATCCAGATGGCATCTACTGGACCATCAAGAATTATCCAGATATGTTCCCCTAGAATACCCCACCAAAGGGAAAAAAAAATACATACACTCATGCAGTGCATGTACACATAAGTTTAAAATAGCTTGAAGAACTACTATATTCGATGTAATTTTCATTAATTTTTAAATACAGTTTTGCTCCAAATGATTACCTTGTTTTATTACAAAGGATCTTCAAAGATATTTATATAGTAGTCAAGGCCCATAATTAAATCAAAAAGTAGTTTGTTTATTGGACAAATATTCATTGAGCACCTTGCATATGTCACTGTTCTAGGGGCTGAGGATATTGTGGTAAATGAGACAATGTCCTGCTTTTGCAGAGCTTACATTCTAAGGAGTAGAGATGACAAGCAAACAAATAAAAGTTTAACATACAAAAAAACTAAGTAGAATGAGGGCATGGGGCATGTTTTAGATAAGGTGGTCGATAAGATATTCCAGGAAGAGAATGAAGTGATGTAAAGATCTAGAGGTAGAATATTCCAGACAGCAAGAACAGAAAGTGCTAAGCCCCTGAAGCAGATACAGGCTTAGTGTAATACAATGGACTGAATGTTTGTGTTCCCCTAAAATATCCTCATGAACGAGATTAGTGCCCTTATAAAGAGACCTCAGAGAACTCCCTTGCCCTTCTGCAACATGGGGTACAGCAAGAAATCAGCAGACTGCAACCATGAAGAAAGCCCTCCCCAGAACCCGACCATGCTGGCTCCCTGATCTCAGACCTCCAGCCTCTGGAACTATGAGAAGTGAATGTCTATTGTTTATAAGCCACCCAGTCTCTAGCATCCCAAACTAAGGTGATCACATTCCAGGAACAGTAAGAAGTTAAACCTGAAGGGCAAAAAGAGGAGGAAGGGGAGAGGTATATGAGGGCAGTGGGAAAGACAGAGCTATGGAACCCATTCTGGTTTGCACCTAAGTCTAAGGCATCCAGTAGAGATCCTCGTAGAGTTGCTGAGTTGGGAATTCAGGAGAGAGGTCAGGGCTGGAGAAAAAATGTGAAAGTCGCCAGTTTAGAGATGGGATTTAAAGCTGTGGGACTGGGTAAGTTTCTTCTAGATAAGTGTGGAGAGAGAAGAGGGCTGAAGACAGAGGCTCTGTAACCCTTAGGCTTCTGGCATGGTCTCCTGTGTTTGCTCCCCTTTCTTCCAGACTTCTCAAGGAAGCAGAAGTGGAAAAAGAGCTAGCAGGATGAGGAATCCCTGCAGCCCAGGGAAGGAAGGGTTTCAAGAAGGCAGGCGATCAACTGTGCCGAATGCTCCTGAGGGCAGTACCAGACTGAGAACTGGCAACTTGTATTTGATAAGCTGGAGGTCAGGGGTGTCCTTGATACAGCAATTTCAGAGGAACACTGGGCAAAAAACTTGACAGCAGTCACACGAGGAGATACTTGGAGGTAGAGAAAATGACAAACATCAGCAGATTGCTCAACAAGAATGTCATTGTAAATTTAGGTATTTGATTTAATAGTAGCATTCCTCTTAATTTCTCAACTACTACCTTCTCTTACTCACCAACACCATGACCTGTCTTGTGGTTCTAAATTTTCTTTGCTATGCAACAACCGTGGGATAGTCTATTTAAAAAAATGCTTTGAAAATCCTAATCAAGTTCATTCAACTAGCAATTCAAGTAAAATGGTGATCTAATCACCAGAGTCACTTTGAAAGAAAAAGCATATGTTGCCTTTTTTTAATGTGGAAAGAAGGGGAAAAAAAAAAAACTCTGAGCTCTTGTTCTTTTAAGTCACATTTGGTCACTGGGTCTGTGTTTACAATGGATTACTGGAACAAATCAGGAATAAAATTTGATTTCTTTCCAGTAGAACAAAAACAATTTCTAATATAAGCACTTTTTTAAATGAAGCATTTTCATTTCTCTTTCGACAATTTATATTAGTGTTATTAAATGCGAACGTCAATGGTACTACTTTAAACATTTTTCAGAAGGACACTGTTGCCCAAAGGGTAAACCCAGGAAGCCCAAATATCTCCTCCTTCTCCTGCTTCTTTCTCTCTGCAATTGTATTCACTCTGCCTTTGCCTGCTCACTCAGGAGTGAGGAAATCAAATGAGAAGAAAGCTGATGTCACCTCTTCCCACCGAGTTTATATTCTGAGAACATTGGGTTCAATTTACAAAGTCCATAAGTGAGGGACTATTCAGACTGAACCGCTAGCCCTTAATGAGTTTGTTTAAACAACTGAACACCAATGTCCATCTATACAGAATAATTTATTAGTTCAATGTAGACTTCATTTTTGCTATATACAATTTTCTCTCCCAAATAACCCATTTTCTCTGTGACTTTATAGAGAAATCAATTCTTTAAAAATAGGCTGTACTTAAATGAGAGCAACACTGGTAAAATATTCAGTGAAAATAGTTATGGTAAAATCACTTTATTCAATACTATCAATTTTCCTTAACAGCTTTTTCCATCTATTTTATTCTAAAATATCACAGGGATACAGACATATTTTTTTAGAAAATATTATTTCATAAAAGGGAGCATTTTAAATACTGTAATCAATAATTTCATTATTTCAACATTCACAAATATCATACTGATTTATGACTTCTTAGTCTTGGCTAAGATATTATACAGCAAATACAGTTGTTCTACTAATTCTGTATAGCCTCTAAGGATTTTATCTAGAAGTATATATCAAAAATAATCCTTGTAATTTATCTTCTACCTTTCTTTGCTCTTAATGTTTTCCTCCAAAGCGTAGAAAATATCCCATCAGTCCAGTCATTTGTGGCAACGTCCAGCCGACCAAACATCTGTGGGGCAGTAATCGCTTTGGGATTCATCCTCATTTCCCGATGTGGTTTTCCACAATCTATACCAAGTAAATCCAAATTTTAGACATCTCAGATGGGAAGTGAACCATCATTAAGCAACATTGCACTAATTTGTGGTGTACTGTCAGCAGGTGCTCAAAATATGAAAACTGCAGAACTACATTGAAAATATGTCTTACTGCATTCTAAGTTACCATAATTAGCTTCATTATACTTTATTGACTAAAGCACTTTTTTATCTTCTTTAGAGAAAATTGCATATTGTTTAGGGGTGAAAAAAGATACCATGCTGGAACTTATGAAGGTACTAATATAATCTGGAAGCTCTCTAAATTTCATGGCTCAAAACAAATCTTTGGTTTAAGCTACACTAGATTAAATCTTCTGCCTGAAATATCACCTAGAAGATGCCTCATTCACTGCATTATCAGCTTTGATTTGTGATATGTTTTCTTGCTCACCTTGAAAACGATAAGCTAAATGAATTTTGCATGAATCAAGGACTTTCTTTTGTGACCAAGAAATGTATTCAAGAAATGTATTCAAATCTTTCACACCCTAAGCCGACTCTTCAGTGGGCTGGGATTCTGTGCATAAGGGACTGTGGTTAATGAGCAGAAGAGTGAGGGACTGTGGTTAATGAGCAGAAGAGTGAACAATAAGGTTTAAAGTATAAAATTATAAAAATGGGCAGGGCGCGGTGGCTCACGCCTGTAATCCCAGCACTTTGGGGGGCCAAGGCGGGCAGATCATGAGGTCAGGAGTTCGAGATCAGCCTGGCCAACACGGTGAAACCCCGTCCCTACTGAAAATACAAAAATTAGCTGGGCATGGCGGAAGTGCCAAAGCACTTCCTTGGGTATATCATGTTCTCTCCAATCCCTCCTACTGACACAGACTCTTTTTTCTGCTAAAAACATTTTTTATCAATCTGGTACTCAACCCTCAAGCCTCGGATGAAGTAGCACCTGGTCTGTATGCCTTTCTATAATTCCTTAGAGGATTTTCTGATCACCTTGGCCTCTACTCACGGGACACTTGTCCAAACCTTCCTTATAGCAATTCCCTGTTGAGTTATAATTATCTCTGTCTATGTCTATGTCCTGCTTCTAATACAGAACCTGACAGATCTTCAAAGTATGCAATATTAAAGACATTTGATGAGATATATGCTAAATCAGGGGACAAATAATATGCATCAGCCCTCCACTTCGTCAGCAGAAGTTAAATTATCTTCTCAATCTTTTGGATTATTAACATTTTCAGTGAGAAACAATGGTTCTTTAAGTAAGATTAATGTTTCCTCTACTACTAAAACCAAAACCAAGTTCATAAACAGCAAATAGTCTAATGATTAATTCTTCTTTGCAAGGAACTTCTCCAGAATCAGTGATGCCATACAGATTACATAATTTAGATATACCATACATAATGTATCTATATTGTTTAATATTTAGTACTCATTTTGTTCGAGTCATTGTACCATGTGCATTTAAAGTTTATTGTTAACAGAAGGCGGCTTCGTCACTGCAACAAAAATATTATTGCGAAAAATTTGAGAGGAAGAACACAATCATTTAAGAAACATAAAAATCCCAAAACAGAATCTTAACAGCATACATGAAAAACCACGTGATAAGTCCTGCAGGTTGGAGTGGTCCGTTTTGGTAGAGGTAGGTGTTAGCTGAGAACACACTTTATCTCAGTCTGAGGACTGCCTGGTAGAGTCCTGATAGACAGAATTCACTTCCTCCAATAACTGAGGAAACAAAGACCAAACCCGACACCTGCAGGGTCCCACAGTAAATACTGGCAATCCTCAGCAACCACCAACAAT
Source organism: Gorilla gorilla gorilla (assembly GCF_029281585.2). Taxonomy (NCBI): domain Eukaryota; kingdom Metazoa; phylum Chordata; class Mammalia; order Primates; family Hominidae; genus Gorilla; species Gorilla gorilla. The sequence continues at coordinate 98,208,148 of NC_073243.2, read as the reverse complement.
GTACCAGTGTTGCATCAGTAGCAGTGCACTGAGGTTTCGGGAACTGCCTGAAAGCCCACCCAGGTACCTCTTTGCTGGATGGGCTTTCAGTCAGCTCCTAGAACCTCAATGCACTGCTATATATTTTGCATTCCAACCGCCAAGGTTCTGTGACATTTTGGAATGTCTACGGGATGCCAATATTTTTAGAAAGAGAGTCATCCATGTCTGATCAGAACCAGAGAATACAAGAATAATCATGAATGTGGTAATGTCCATTATCCTTAGATGACTTTAGATGTAAGGCTTGGGGACATCTGGAAATGAAATGCATTTATTTAACTTCACTAAAATAAATCTGATTCCAAATGGGAAGGTAATTTATGATTGGGATTGGGATGACTTCGGCATATAGAACATAAGAGTTGGGTTTGGAATTATTTTCTATTTATTAGGAGACAGTGTGTTGTATTTTGTTTTTACTGGGAAATGGCATGGTATGTTGGGAAAACTGGGCTTTTTTTAAGCGCGCCCTGACCTTAACTCTGAGTCCCACCACTTACCATCTTTGTGACTTTGGGCGTTTTTGAATTTGAGCCTTGATTTTTATACAAAATGGGGATAATAATAACCACCTCTCAAGATCATTGTGAAAATCAAATTACATAACATATGTAAAACATACAGTGCAGTGCATAAAGTCACCTAAAAATGTTTTTTTTTTCTCTCTGGTTCATTAATGTAATACGTTATCTCTAAAATGTTCCCAATAATTAATAAAGCAGTATTTCCTCCTATAAAAATATATTATTGTATCTGCCTGTGTATCCCTCTTGGGCATTCAAATGGGTCACCACTATTTAAATAGGCCACCCCAGGCATTGACCTTGGCTGTCCTGTACCTGTCATGGCTCTCATCAAGGTGTGGATGCAGGTGGTCTTCCCAGCCCCACTGGGCCCCAGAGTCATCATCCCATGTCGCACCCTCTGAGTTTCGAATAGCTGGATGACCTTCAGTTTCCAAGGAGGATGGTTGATTAAACCAGCTTCTTCAACCTGAAAACATAAGAGAATCCCCACATTGAAACACAACAATGACGGCCGGACACGGTGGCTCACGCCTGTAATCCCAACAATTTGGGAGGCCGAGGCGGGCAGATCACAAGATCAGGAGTTCAAGACCAGCCAGGCCAATATGGTGAAACCCCGTCTCTACCAAAAAAATACAAAAATTAGCCAGGCATAGTGGTGGGCACCTGTAGTCCCAGCTACTTGGGAGGCTGAGGCAGGAGAATTGCTTGAACCTGGGAGGCAGAGGTTGCAGTAAGCCGAGATCACACCACTGCACTCCAGCCTGGGCAACAGAGCAAGACTCCATCTCAAAAAAAAAAAAAAAGAAACACATCAATGACAATCTCGATTTACCATTGTGCCACAAAAACATACACAGACATAGGGAGGAAGGAGGAGGATTTACTGTTTAATGAGTACAGAGTTTCAATTTGGGATGATAAAAAAGGTTCTGAAGATGGATGGTGGTGATAACAGTTGCTCAACAATGTAAGTGTGCTTAATTCTTCTTAAAAATGATTAAAATGTAAATTTTATGTTGTATTTTTACCATAATAAAAAATATATTGCATGAAAAATACATATTTACATAGACAAAAGTCTGGCTGAATGTAATGAAGATGTTATCCCAAACTAATAAGAAATATCTGCATTTATCTTTGGGAACTGAAAACATTTATATAAATATTCTATTGAATGAACCTCTGAGGAGCAACTTAAAAATAAAGACTCAAACAGCAAAATGTATTTTAAATGTTTAATTTAAAAGGTGATACTTATAACTAGAAAAATGGATAGCATACTATGTTGATTGAAGTTCCATATAAATTTCAAGCTGTCTTTATATGTCCACTGCAGAGTTTCTATCTATCAATGCATGTATGGAAGTTACTCTGTGCCAAATATTATTCTAAGATCAATCTTTATAATAACATGATGGAAATCTTTATAATAACATGATGGAAGGGATGCTATTAACATCTTCCTTTTACAGATAAGGAAATTGAAGCAGAGTGACTAAGCAATTTGCCCAAGATGATCAGCTTGTGAAACTATGGAATGCAGATTTAAGACCAAGAAGTTCAAATCCATGGTCTATGCACTTAATCGTCATGCTATGCTTGAACTCACAGTACGTAATGATTTCAATTTTACTTAAATAATTTTTTATAATAATCATGTATCACTTTATGCTATGATTTGCTCTTCAGATTTTTATATGCTACAAATTACTAACGTAAGTCATCATATCAATTACTTAATGCTTAGCTTTTTTATATTTTTATATTTTTTTTTAGAGATAGAGTCTCATTTCTGTCACCCCATGTTGGAGTGCAGTGGCGTGATCACAGCTCACTGCAGCCTCAAAGTCCCAGGCTCAGGTGATCCTCCTGCCTCAGCTGCATGAGTAGTTGGGACTATAGACATGCACCACTGCACCAGGCTAATTTTTTAATTTATTTGTAGAGACGAGGTCTCACTATGTTGCTCAGGCTAGCCTCAAGTAATCCCCCAACATTGGCCTATCAAAGCACTGGGACTATTGGCATGAGTCACCACCCCGGCCCAATACTTAGCTTTTAGGTAGTGTTAAAATTAGCCAAAAGATGAAGAAACCACTTGCAGACAAATTATCACTCTTACCTCATCAGAAAATTCAGACATTTATATACTAAATTTTTAAAGCAAAATATAAACTAAGTACTGCTACATTTTGATTTCCTTTTTTTTTCTGTTTCATTTGTTTGTTTGTTTTTGAGACAGAGTGTCCCTCTGTCACTCAGGCTGGAGTGCAGTGGTGCAATCACTGCTCACTGCAGCCTCAGCCTCCCAGGCTCAAGTGACCCTCCCACCTCAGTATCCAGAGTAGATGGGACTATAGGCACATGCCACCATGCCCAACTAATTTTTTGGATTTTTGGTAGAGACAGGGTTTCACCATGTTGCCTAGGCTGGTCTCAAACTCCTGGGCTCAAGCGATCCACTCACCTTGGCCTCCCAGAGTGCAGGGATTACAGGCACGAGCCACCACACCTGGCCACATTTGATTTTTATTACAAATATTTTCAAGGAATTGAAGTGCAATTTATAAATATGAGCTAATCATCACTTCTATAAAACATTTTTTTCCAAACTCTTCTTCATAGAAAAAGAAATTGAGGCATAAGGTTTACATAATTAATTTTCATTCCTAGGAAGACTATAAAAAGTTAAAGCTGCACCAAGTACCATGGGAAGTCCAGAGACATCATGATATACATAGTGTGGTGGGTTCCCCCACCCTACCCACCGTATCCCACCCCCAGAGTCTGAGCAAGAAGCCACAAGTACTGAGGAAAGAGAAGCCACGAGATCACTGCAAATAACACGCACAGGCAGGCGACACAGCAAACACCAGGGCAGAAACAAGATAAGCCAAGCTCCAGAGAGGCAGCCAGATGAGCCCCATCCACCCCCTGCTGACCAATCACATTTCATTTCTGCATCTGCCATGGAATGGTTTCCACCAATAATAGGGCTACTCGCACATGACTAGCTGAACATGTGGCTGTGCAATGGTAGGAGACCCAGGGCAAGGGGAGTTTGACTCGTGGTGTGCATTGGCCTACCTTAAGACAGCAGTGTTAGCCTCACTGTTGTTATTTTTGCTGCTCAGAGTGCATAGGTTGGAGCCACAGCAGCCCCACTTTATTCCCATTAAATTCAGATGAGACAGACACCAGCCTTCGATGCCCTGTGAAGCATATTACCTGTCTACTAATTGCTGCTTCCAGTTCAGGGTAACCTGCCTTGTCCAGAAGAATATTTGGAAAGAGATCTTCAATCAAACTCAAAAACAAGGGTTCATCCTCATCAATCTAAAAAAGAAAATGGGAAATCAGACCAATTATTCTGGTATAAACATAGCAATATGCAGATAAACTGGAAATGCCCAACACAGTCCGGGTTATTGCAATGTAACCACTAACAAATAACGTATCACCTTTATTGAAGTTAAGAAACATTTTCCTCATCTTTCCCATAAATTAAAAAAAATAAAATAAAGAGGAAAAGAACAGGGAGAAAGGAAAGAAATGGAAGGAAGACAATACTGTCTATGTGACAATCTTTCCATAAAATAGTCAGTTTTGGGGGATACCACATAGTCTACAATTTTTAATTTAAACTTAAAAGAATTTTTAAATTAGAAATTAATAGCAGGTTTGTGAATTGGAATTTGGTGTATACTTTTAATTTAAAATAAAAATCTATCATTTTGTCACCCTTTACATAGATCCACGGATAGTGGGCATTGATTATCAGCCTCTATTGTGAAATAATAGTGTGAAACTATCACACACTTGTAGAATTTACACATTATTTCCTACCAGGCTCTACCAGACTCCGAAGGTGAGATTTGAGTTCTAAAACACAAAAATGACTCAAGGTATTTGGCATCTTAACATGTGTATTTTTTCAAATCCACTGCAATTCTATCGGAATAGGCACATTTTGGAGTGGATAGGAATCATTACCCAAAAAAATGTCTGAAAAAGTATAATTTAAAGTGATGCTCTCCAGCACTTTATCTGACAATTAGGCATTTTAAATGAACATTTTAAATAAATATTTTGAAGTCTCGTGTATGGGCAGTTAGTTTAACTGATATCCAAGTAGGTGGAACACTTCCATCTGTGAGTCTTACCAGTTTAGAAAGATTCATGTCCCGTAGTACACGCATGACAATCGTGGACTCCGTATCCATTGGATTGGCTCTTTTTGCTGCTCCCAAGGTCCGAAGAACGGACAGAATGTTACGCAGGCCAAAGTCATAATGAACCTAGAGAATGTGAGATACATTGGGCTTACTTTCAACATTAAAATACTTGCAGAAGCCATATGAATCTGACAGAAATTATATTCACAATAATGAATAAATGCTGATTTTCCTTCAGAAAATGCATACACACAATGGGGTAAAATATTTCTATATAGATATACTTTTTGAGCAAATAGGGAATATCCCAAAGAGTCCTCCCATGTGCCATCATTAGCTTAAGCCCTTAGATCAGAACTAGCTGCTACAGCTTGGCAGGGAAAAAGGAATAAATTTCTTCTTGGAATACAGACATCCCTTTGAGCTTATTCTTAATCAATCATACATAAGGAAATTTGCTCATATCTCTACAGTTAAAATTCAGAACCAGAATTAAACTGGGACTGCACTCATGACTGTCATATACATAGAGATATATGTGCCTTTTTCGTGATAAGTAAGAAGACAGGAGAATCGGGGAGAAAAAAAGCACCTGCGCTTCAGGATTACCTGAAGGAGGAAGGATAAGGACAAATTAGAAAGCTAAGCCCCCAGCTTTGTCATTCCCTTACTAAATATTTACAAAAGCTCAATTATGTCAAATTTCAGCATATATAAAGTGAATAATCAAAATTTAATTCTCCAATTATTGTGAAAAACAGTAAGGTGGTTCCTCAAAAAATTAAAAACGGAACGATATGATCCAGCACTCCCAATTCTGGGTATATAGCCAAAAGAATTGAAAGAATGTGCCAGGCACAATGGCTTACACCCATAATCCCAGCACTTTGGAAGACCAAGTGGGGCAGATCACTTAAGGCCAGGAGTTCGAGACCAGCCTGGCCAACATGATGAAACCCCATCTCTACCAAAAAATTACAAAAATTAACCAAGTGTGGTGGTGTGCACCTGTGATCCCAGCTACTCAGGAGGCTGAGGCATGAGAATCACTTAAACCCAGGAAGGAGAGGTTGCAGTGAGCCGAGATAGCACTTGCACTCCAGCCTGGGCAACAGAGCAAGACTCTGTCTCGCAAAAAATAAGTAAATAAATAAATAAATAATAAAAGCGTGGTCTCAAAGAGATAGCAGCATATCCATGTTCATAGCAGCACCATTCATGATAGCCAAGAAGTGGAAGCAACCCGAATGTCCATTGACAGACGAATGGATAAACAAAATGTGGTATATACATATAACAGAATATTATTTAGCCATAAAAAGAAAGGACATCCTGTCACATGCTAAAACATGAATGAACCTTGAGGACATTACGCTAAGTAAAATATGGCAGTCACAAAAAATCAAATATTATATGATTTCATTTATATGAACTATTGGCAATAGTCAAATTCATAGAAACAGAAAGTAGAATGATGGTTACCAGGAGCTAAGGGAAGAGAAAAAGAGAAGTTGTTGTTTAGTGGGCACAGAGTTTCAGTTTTTCAACATGAAAAAGTTACAGAGATCTATTTCACAACATTGTGAATATACTCAACATTATTGAATTGTACACTAAAAATGGTTAAGACAGTAAATTTAATTTTATATGCTTTTACCACAATAAAAAAATGTATAGGAAAAAACTACAGTTTTCTGCTAAGGTAATTGGGAGCAGTATGCCTCACTTAAGACTAGTCATTTGGAAGATGGAGCACATAAAAAATATTCAAATTGAGTTTCCACCTTCAGGGAATTTAAATTCTAATAAAGATAATAAATAGAAATGTGAATAAACTTGTATAAATGTAACAATGACTTAAAAGTGTTGGTGAGTAAAATTAATCATGGGAAACTTCCTATCAGAGTTGGATGCAGTTAAATCTGTGGGCATGAAGGGAAAGTCACAGAATATTCACCAAGACATCAGTATGAGTCCAACTATTTTGCACACATTGATGTATTACATTTCACAATGATCTTGTGAACATGGGTGGTAGGAGTGAGGGAAGTAGTGAAGTGGTAGTGAAGATAAGAGCAGGAGCCAGTGATGTGGGAAGTTTTCTCCATTCAAGAAACAGCATGGAAAAAATATTTATTTGAAAGATAAGTGATATGGTTTGGCTGTGTCCCCACCCAAATCTCATCCTGAATTGTAGTCCCCATAATCCCCATGTGTCGTGGGAGGGACCAGGTGGAGGTAATTGAATCATGGAGGTGGCTACCTCATGCTGTTCTCATAATAGTAAGTGAGTTCTCATAAGATCTGATGGTTTTATAAGGGGCTTTTCCCCCTCTTCACTCAGCACTTCTCCTTCCTGACACCACATGAAGAAGAATGTGTTGCTTCCCCTTCTGCCATAATTGTAAGCTTCCTGAGGCCTTCCCAGCCATGCTGAAGTGTGATTCAATTAAACCTCTTTCCTTTATAAATTACCCAGTCTCAGGTATGTCTTTATTAGCAACAGGAGAACAGACTAGTAAATTGGTGCCACATAGAGTGGGGTGCTACTATAAAGATACCTGAAAATGTGGAAGCAACTTTGGAACTGGGTAACAGGCAGAGGTTGGAACAGTTTGGATGGCTCAGAAGAAGACAGTAAAATGTGGGAAAGTTTGGAACTTCCTAGAGACTTAGAGGGCTCAGAAGACAAGAAGACATGAAAACGTTTGCAACTTCCTAGAGACTTGTTGAACGGCTTTGAGCAAAACACTGAGAGTTATACGGACAGTGATTTCCGGCTGAGGTGGTCTCAGATAAAGATGGGGAACTCGTTGGGAACTGGAGTGAAGGTCACTGTTGCTATACAAAGAGACTGGCAGCATTTTGCCCCTGTCCCAGACATCTGTGAAACTTTGAACTTGAGAGAAATAATTTAGGGTATCTGGTGGAAGAAATTTCTAAGTGGCAAAGCTTTCAAGAGGAAGCAGAGCATAAAAGTTTTGAAAATTTGTGCCCAATGATGCAATGGAAAGGAAAACCCCATTTTCTGAGGAGAAATTAAGCCAGCTGCATAAATTTGCATAAGTAATAAGGATGCGACTGTTAATCACCAAGACAATGGAGAAAATGTCTCCAGAGCATGTTAGAGACTTTCATGGCAGCCCCTCCCCATCACAGGCCCAGAGGCCTAAGAGGAAAAATGGTTTCCTGGGCCAGGTCCAGGGTCCCCCTACTGTGTGTAGGCATGGGACTTGGTGCCCTGCATCCCAGCCACTCCAGCTGAGGCTAAAAGGAGCCAGCATATAGCTCAGGCCATTGCTTCAAAGGGTGCAAGCCCCAAGTTCTGACAGTTTCCACATGGTGCTGGGCCTGCAGGTGTGCAGAAGACAAGAATTGAGGTTTGGGAACCTCCACCTAGATTTCAGAGGATGTATGGAAACACCAAGATGTCCAGGCAGAAGTTTCCTGCGTGGGTGGAGCCCTCATGGAGAACCTCTGCTAGAGCAGTGCAGAAAGGAAATGTGGGATTGGAGCCCCCACACAGAGTCCCCACTGAGACACTGCCTAATGGAGCTGTGAGAAAAGGACCACCATCCTTCAGATGCCAGAATGGTAGATCCACTGACAGCTTGTACTGTGCACCTAGAAAAGCCACAGACACTCAACATCAGGCCATGAAAGCAGCCAGGAGCGCGGCTGTACCCTGAAAAGCCACGGGGGTGGAGCTGCCCAAGGCTTTAGGAGCCCACCTCTTGCATCAGCAGGTCTGGATGTGAGACATGGAGTCAAAGCAGATCATTTTGGAAATTTAAGGTTTGATTACTGCCTTATTGAATTTTGGACTTGCATGGGGCCTGTAGCCTCTTTGTTTTGGCCAATTTCTCCCATTTGGAACAGGTGTATTTACCCAATGCCTGTACCCCCACTGTATCTAGGGAGTAACTAACTTGCTTTTGATTTTACAGGCTCATAGGTAGAGGGGACTTGCCTTGTCTCAGATGAGACTTTGGACTTAGACTTTTGAGTTAATGCTGGAATGAGTTAAGACTCTGGGGGACTGTTGGAAGGGTACGACTGTATTATGAATTGTGAGGACATGAGATCTTGAAGAGGCCAGGGGCAAAATGATATGATTCAGCTGTGTTCCCACCCAAATCTCATCCTGAACTGTAGTTCCATAATCCCCACATGTCACTGGAGGATCCCAGTGGAAGGTAATTTAATCATAGGGGCGGTTACCCTCATGTTGCTCTCATGATAGTGAGTTCTCATGAGATCTGACGGTTTTATAAGGGGCTTTTCCCCCTCTTCACTCAGCACTTCTCCTTCCTGCCACCATGTGAAAAGGATGTGTTTGCTTCCCCTTCCACCATGATTGTAAGTTTCCTGAGGCCTTCCCAGCCATGCTGAAGTGTGATTCAATTAAACCTCTTTCCTTTATAAATTACCCAGTCTCAGGTATGTCTTTATTAGCAGCATGAGAACAGACTAATACAATAAGAATGAGTGAGTAAGGGCTCCAATAAGCAGAAGAAACCAAGAATGTTGGAGACAAAATGTTAGGGTCAGACTAACCAGAAAGGCTCAATGGCCAGAGCCAGAAGAGTCTGTGTGTGTCTGAACACTCATAGGAAAAGAACTTTTTAGTAGGAATGTAATTAGGTTGAACCTGTGGGTATAAAAAGTAATAAAGATTCAAAGAAGTTTGAAATTAAAGCCTAAGTGATAAGATGGAACAAAGATTATATATGTTAGGAAGTGTTATTCATGTTATAGTCTCATGTTTATTGCACTGTGTCATTATTTAGCATATATTTCTAGTAATTTTTACTGATATGTACTAAAAAATTGTGGCATGATGCCCACCTCCTGGTGGTCATGTCCTTATATGATATCACCTTGACAGTAGGCAGGATCTGTGATTTGCTTCTTCTAACTAATAGAATACAGCAGAGACAACAGGTTGTATGTGATTATGTGTGTGTGATTATGTGGTCACATTAGATTAGACTGTAGCACTCATTTTGCTGAAACCACTTTCCTTGCTGACTTTGAGAAAGTAAGTGGTCATGTTGGGGAAACCCACATAGCAAGGAACTATGCACAGCCTATAGGAACTAAAGGTGGCCTCCAGAAAATAGCCAGCAAGAAATCGAAGCCCTCAGCCTTACACCCTCAACTAACAGAATTCTGCTAACAACCTGAGTGAGCTCAGAAGTAGATTGTCCCCATTTGAGCATCAGATGAAACCACAGCCCCAGCCAATACTTTGATTGTAGCCTTGTTAGACACAAACCACAGGACTCATTTCAGCTAACTTCTGACCCACAGACACCATGTAGTAATAAATGTACATTGTTACAAGACACAAAGTTTGTGGTATGATTGTTAGATGACTGTTATGCAGCAATAGATAACTAATGCAGAAGTATATGTTTAATTCCATGACTTTTAACTATGAAACCTCATGATGCCTGAACCTGCTACCCTAAACAATCGAGGAAACAAGCAAGAAGGCTGCAACATATAAACAAGACAGTTAGTAAACCTTGGTCAAATACTCAAGTGAGCTTAGAATGAAGAAGAATAAATCATTGGGAGGTTCCTACAAATCATGAAAATACATAACACATATGACAATGAATCTATAAGTGGTATAAACAGCCAATGTTAATATCCATAAGCCTTTGGCTCTTAAACCAGTGCAGATAATATTCACTTCATTTCTATGCTGTAAATATTAATTTATTTAAATGTACTTCTTAAAAAAACTATGCATATAAAATTATTTTTGTAGTAATACACCTTTCTACTCAGTGTCAATAAAATCCTTTGTCAACAAGCCCAGTCTAGAATTTCTCAAAATGAGAACATTCTGCTGAATAGAAAAATGAAACATGCCTAAGTGCATAAGACCTCCAGGATGACACACCTGCTTAGAAAGCTGCTCCTCACACAGTTTGTAGAGCGTGAAAAACTTCCTGGCCAAAACAACATTGTCAATGAAGCCACAACTAGCCAACTTCACCCTTATGATAATCTGACGGTCAGGCACCATCATGGCCACTGAGCGGAAATTAATCTTCAAGTTTTCAGGGAGTTCCTGCCGTCCGGCATAGCCAGGATTCTAAACAGAAAATAAAGCCCAAGGATGAACGATGCAATCAAGCACACATCAGCATCATATTAGAAGATTCATTATGTACACACAACAAATCTGGAATGACAACCAGGGAACTCATTTACATATCTCAATCTCGTTTTACCTGGACAGGCTAAGTCATGAGCTATTCATATGATCTTTGCTTAACACCAAAAGGTTTTCAAAAGGAGGTAAAGTTACAATCCCAATTTCCATTCAGGAAAACAGATGACATATGACCAGGGAGATGCATGAAAATTGTGATAAGAATGCTGAAATTCAGTAGCTTTTCTAGCAGCTCCTTACCATGGTTAAGAAAAGCCCAAATTCAGGGTTCAGAGTCACATTATCTCCATCAGTAAAGATAAAAGACTTTTTGTGCTCCTTTTTACATGTCAGAATAATGGAAATTTGCTGGGCTGCAACCGAGAGAACTGGTAGATCAATACGGTTAAATTCATCGAAACAACCCCAGGATCCAGACTGTGCCAGTCCTTAGAAAGGAAATTAAATGAAAAATCCAATTAGTATATAATTTTAGAAAACCAAGAAAAAGGATATTATGTAGCTGCTAAAACGAGCCAGATGTAAGTTCATTCAAAGGTAAAGTGCAACAAATAGATCTATGCATCAAGTGACCCAAAACAGCTCACAATCTGGCACTTCACCTGTAAACACCCAAGATAAAGGAATATCAAAAAAAGTCAGGAGGAAGTAACATTTGGTCCACACAACCTGGCAAGATTGAAGATTATCCAAAAAATTTTACAAAGTTGAAAATGATTCTAAAATGTGGCCAATTGTTGAAAACAAATTTTAGCAAAATATTCCACCTTGGCTGCAATTTCTCACCAGATTAAAAAATATAACCCATACCCTTAAAAATCCGTCCAAGTCCTCGGAAATCCATCTGATCTGAACAATTGAAAACCACGACGTATTTCCCGAGGCATCGTCCCATATCTTTAGTGGTTTCTGTTTTGCCTGTGCCTGCAGGTCCGGCAGGGGCTCCCCCCATGCTCATTCCCAGAGCTTGAGCCAGCGTGATGTAACATCTGCATGGGTAGAAACATCACTAGAACCAGCCCTCAGTCACCTGGAAATACTTCTGAGACATCACAGTGGCATGAAATGCACACAAGATTAAAAAACAAAAGGCCATTGTCCCTACCTAACATTTCGAATACAACATCCTAAAACACACTTATCCTTATCAATGTTAACATATGTTGAGGAAAAGGAGGGGGTAGTCTATGATCAACTAAGTTTAAAAACTCCTTAAAAGGTTAAACAGGTTTCTTTACTGCTGAATTTTTCAGGCTTTCTTATCATAATATGCAGAGAGAATCTCCAGGTATAAAAATAATACATTGCATTTCCAAAATGTATTTGGCAACATTTTCGCAGAAATCTACCCCCATCTAAAATGTATATATTCTGTGAAACAGATCGGGATCCTTTCAAATAGATTAATCCCCTTTTGAATCTAAGAGTTGGCCATTTGATGTAGTTGGGATTTAAAACACACACTGCTAAATAATCACACCTTGAATCCATTTCTGTGAGTATCTACTAACCTTGCACATGCTTTCAATTGCATCTTACTATATGAGATTAACAAATAAAAGATTTGGTGAGAGAATACAAGAATGCCTGCAAAGGAAAATTTTTCACCTGATAACTTGCAGATGAATTACTTGTTTGCCAGCACCACCTGGTGTTACCAAAGGAGACAAATTATAAAGTGGTGCCGTGTAGGGTTTTCTTATGGCCAAACTATAAAGCATTCATCTGGACTTGAAAAAGACTTCCAAGGAAATGAAGTGACTATCCAGCCTGAGCAGTGGAAATGAACACTGAGTGCACCAGCTGGGGGTGGTTCCAGGTTCTCAATGTTACTGGAAACGAGTGCTATAAAGGCAAGTAAATGACTCAGCCCTTAATGTATGCAGAGTCTGGATACAGAGGAAAAGATCTGGGCATGAAATCAGGAGAATGCCCGCTCTCACTTTGACTCTGCCTTTTAACCCAAGGTATTATTTCTCCTGTTGCATTTTTGCCATCCCTTCCAAAGCAGAGTCTGTAACAACAACAGACACCACAGTGTGCTCCACATGCATCATCTCGTTTCATCCCCAGAAAACCCTGGAAGGAAGCTACTGTTCCTTTCCCCCACTGTACAGAGATAAGGAAAAAGGCTCACAGAGATTGAGTGACTTTTCTCAGGACTGCGGCAGGACAGCTGAGACAAGCCAAGTCTTCTCACTTCCCAGCTCTGGGACAAGCCCACTCTATCCGGGAAAGAAAAATAACTAATGGGCACCAGGCTTGATACCTGGGCAATGAAATAATCTATACAACAAACCTCTGTGACACAAGTTTACCTATGTAACAAACCTGCACATGTACCCCTGAACTTAAAAATTAAAAACTGAAAAAAAAAGATTAAATAAAATACCAAACACAAAAAAGGGAATACATCTCCATCAACTCTGATCACTCGGCTGCTGTGTTATGCAGACCCTTGTTACAACTGAGATCACTGGGTTTATATTTAAACTGAACAAGTAGCAAGTTGCTTCAAACAGATCAATCCTATTTACATGAAAAGCAGGTGGGCATGCCTGGAGACTTCTCCCTGGCTCAGCTAGGTGGGGCTTCAGACCCACTGCTACACTGGTGCCCAAACTGCCTTTCGGTGACAAGCATGGATCTGTCACAGCGTCTCCCTGTGTGTCTAGAGAATTCTACATGTGAGTGTATCTCCCTTCTTGCCTCCCTTCCCTGCTTTCCTTTCTAGTCTATCTATTGGCTATTTTCAAAACCGTTTCCATTCATGAACAGGGTTTGAACTTTATGTGTTTTAGTTGCCTGTGGTCAACTCCATTTTAGTTTTCTAACCTTCAATTAAACTGCTATAAACTCTCTGTGGTCAGGAGCTAGGTTTGGTTCACACTTGTACCCTCAACTACTTGCCTAACCCCTGGCACCTTGTACTATATGAACATTGGTTGAACAAATGGCTTGCGCTGATCCAGCCATTCATTCTTATCTGGTCCCTCCTGTCCCAACAGCTACAGGAATTAGAGATGCAGAATGTGACCCTGATGCCAAATGAAAAGCGACCAACCCCATGACCCCAGGGCTCATTAGCACTCGAACTAACCAAATCTATCACCAGCACTCATCGTAACTATTCATAGCACTGTCAGTGCATTTTGTCACATGTAAACCAGAAATGGTTTCAACTCCTATTGGTTCTAAACTGCGGAAAAGTTTCCTAAGAAACAATGGTACGTGCATCAGCAGAGTACATTTCTTCCTTGAGAACTTGGTTTAGTTACAGACTCTTTGATTATAGGGCATGCTTAAGGAGAAACCAAAGACAAGGTTGCTAAAGAATGTGTTATCCGAAAAAAAAAAAAAGAATGTGTTATCATAGGCCAAGCACAGTGGCTCATGCCTGTAATCTCAGCACTTTGGGAGGCCGAGGCGGATGGATCACGAGGTCAGGAGTTCAAGACCAGCCTGGCCAACATGGCAAAATTCCATCTCTACTAAAAATACAAAAATTAGCTGGATGTGGCGGCACATGCCTGTAATCCAAGCTACTCAGGAGGCTGAGGCAGGAGAACCGCTTGAACCTGGGAGGCAGAGGTTGCAGTGAGCCGAGATCACGCCACTGCACTCCACCCTGGGCAACAGAGTGAGTGAGACTCCTTCCCCAAAAAAAAAAAAAAAAAGTGTTATCAGCAATTTTGACAAGTAACAGTGATAGCAAGAATAATAATAATAATAACAAACATTTGCTGTGTCACGCCCTGTGCTGCGTACTTACGTTGCCTCTAGTCCACACAATGATTCCCAAACAAGGGAATGAGGGAGGTTAGGCGTCTTGTCCAACACTACACAGCTGCTAGGGGCAGAGCTGAGCAGTCAGCACTCAGGCAAAACTCACAGAAGCTGTAGGAATGTCAGAGAAAGGTACAAGTCCTGTCTACATTTCTTATCAAGCAGATAAGATGCCTCCATCAGCCCTCAATTTCCTCTGCCTTCTGCTTAAGTGACAGCAGTAGTCAGGACAAGTCTAGTCTTCATTAAAAACACTACGAGTTTTGGAGAAAAGTGCTGTATGTTATCATATTATAATAGCTATTTTATCATCAGAAATGTCTGCAACTCTGTCCACATGGCATTGAGCTTCCCAGAATCCAGGGAGCTGCCACAGCTGTTAAATTCACAGGTCAGTCAGTGAAGGGCTGACAACATGTCAGTGCCTCCAGCATTTGACTTTTTAAAAGTACTAATTTCAATGAGGAGTTTTCTCTTGCAAAAGGGAAGTGAATCTTGCAGTGGAATCTCAGTTACTATCGAAAATTAATAACTCACTTCCCACATAATCAAGTTGGTTAAAGAAAAATAAACAAATGGGCATTTAGGGTAAACAGACAAACTTCAGAATCCCTTTACTTACACACTTAAAAATACTTATTTTGCTTTTAAAGTTCTCAGTTTTTTAATATAAAAAAATACAAGACAATGAACACAGTGGAAGAATCAAATAGCAGAAAAGACTGTAAACTATGATACCTATATGTGAAACTGAAAAAGGATTTTATTATCTAAGCATCCACAGTTTTCAGAGGGATAGAAAATAAACTGTTGATCATTTTTAAAAATAGAAAAGTTTTCCCTCCCACACATGCTACTTCATGTTCTTCTGTACCATGTAAATTTTTCACCATTAAGATGCAATTTTGGAAATAATCACTTCTTTCATTTATTCAAGAACTATTTATTTAGCATCTGTTATGTGACAGAACAATTCTAGCAAACAAATCACATGAAGCCCATGCGCCAAGGATAAGAGGGTTATGAGATTTGGAGATTGCGGGAGGTTGGGAGACCCTCTGAGGTGACTCTCTAGCAGGGGACTAAAGGAAGAAGGAAGCAAGCTATGCCACTATTGAAGGAAGAGGGTGCCAGGCCAAGTATATAACGAGGGCAAGGGCCCTGTGGCAGGGCTGTGCCACAGCTGTGCAAGGAGCAGGTGGCCTGAGCTGAATGAGGATAGAGAAACAGAGAAGCAGGAGAGGCCAGATTGTACCAGGCCTCACAGGCCCACGTGAGGATGTTGGCTTTTACTTTGCATGAGAAGGAACCATGGGAGAAGTTTTGGGGCAAAGGATCTGACTTACATTCTGGTGTCTGAACTGAGAACAGACTGTACGGGGACAACGACAGAGGCAGAGAAGCCAGTTAAAACATTGTCAGAAGGATGCAGGTCAGGATAAGAGTAGTAATGATTCCTGTAATCCCAGCACTTTGGGAGGCTGAGGAGGGCAGATCACCTGAGGTCAAGAGTTCAAGAACACCCTGGCCAACACGGTGAAACCCCGTATCTACTAAAAATACAAAAATTATCCAGGCATGGTGGCACGCACCTGTAGTCCCAGCTACTCAGGAGGCTGAGGCAGGAGAATCACTTGAACCTGGGAGGTTACGGTGAGCGGAGATCGCACCACTGTGACCCAGCCTGGGCGACAGAGTGAGACTTCTTCTCAAAAAAAAAATAATAATAATAATAGTAGTAATGATATAGAAATAACTGTAGGCAGATAGAGAGGGTAAAAGGAGTCCTCGGTAAGGTTTGTTTCTTTTAATGAAAGTAGCTCCCGAAACATTTCTTTTCTAGCAGAAAAGCGTCTTAAAGAGCCAGGCCGGCAAGCTTTGATATGCAAATGCTGGTGATTAGAAACTGGGTCCATCCAACAGGGCAATTCCCACCCTCTTCTCCTTGTCACCACGTGCGCCAAGCATCATGGCTGTCTCCAGATAACTCCATGTGTGCAGGACATCATTGCGATCTGCATTTACATATTAAAAGGCTGGGGTTGGAGGGCCAGTTTTTTCGAGGGCTACGTGAATGACACACCTGGTCAAACCAAAACCCTAAGCCCTATGCAAATCAGACACCGCCTCCTCCAGCCTCCTAATATAACCTACTGTTTTCCCCTGTTTACGTGGTTTTTCTCTCTCTGCTCAGAGCACCCCTCCCTCTGTCTCTGTACTGGGGAGCTTTTTCCTTCTTTCTTGCCTATTTAACTTTCCACCCCATGAAACGACTCCACGTGTGTCCGTAGCGTTTATCTAATCGGCACAAGGCAAAGGACCCTGCTGTTCCTCCAGTCATTGGAGCCATATCAGTAAGGCAAAGGGGTGAAAATGCTCACATTCTAGAAGGAACCTGAAAGCACTGCTGACCAAATTGAAGGTAGATTATTGGATAATGAGGTGAGAGAGAAGGAAGGGCTTCAGGGTTACTCCAGGGAGTGTTGGATTGCCCATTTGGAGGTGATGTATTCACAGGCTTCAGGGGTTCGGACATGGACATCTTTTGGGGGCCATTATACTTACTATCACACTTCCCTCCATCATTCTGATAAAATGGAATGGCCACTTGCTAAAATGAAGACAACAACAGGAGGGCACTTTTGTGAGGCTGATCAAACACGCTAAGGTTAAATATACTGTAAGCAACCAACAGACATGTCACATAGGCAAATAGGTATGTGTGTCTGGAGTTCGGGAGAGAAGCCCTGGTTTGAGGCAGAGTTTGGGGTTTTTGAAGCCATGTGGGATCACCTAAAGAATGAGTAGAGGTAGAGAAGAGCCTGGCAGTTCTATGTTTAAAGGTCAGAAAGATGAAGAGGAACGAGTAGAAACAGGTACAAAAGGACAACCAGACCACTGGGAGGAACCAGGTGAGTGTGGTGTCCTGGAAGCCATGTGATGAAAGTGTATCAAAAAGGAGAGAATGATCAGCTGCTCCCATGCAGCTGATTGCTCAAGAAAGATGAGATCCAGGAAAAAACACTGGATTTAGCAAGAGGTCTGGGTGACTTTCAGGAGAGCTGTTTTATCAGAGTGATGCGGAAAGTATGACAAAATAATGGTCCCCCCAAAATACGTTCTGATCTCTGCAACCTGCAACCTGTAAACATCTTACCTTCCACAGCTAATGGGACTTTGCAGATGTCATTAATGTTAAGGACCTTGAGAAGAGGGAATTATGTTGGATAATAAAGTGGACTCAACCTAATCTCATGAGTCCTTAAAAGCAGAAGAGATAGAAGAGTGGGTCAGAGACACGAGACAGAAGAAGGAGGGGAGATTGAAAACACGAAAGGCACCTGACCCACCACTGCTGGCTTTGAAGATGAGAGAAGGAGTCAGGATCAAGGAACGTGGTAGCCTTCAGAGGCTGGAACAGCCCTGAGCTGACCTAAGACAATGGGGACCTGGGTCCTTCAACCAGGAGGAAAGGAATTCTGCCAACAACTTGGAAGAGCGGGAAACAGAACTCAGTCTCTGGGAAGAAACACAGCCCTGCGGACACCTGATTATAATCCCGTGAGACCCACATCAGACTTCTGATGGACAGAACTACAAAAAGAACACATTTGTGTTGTTCAGGCTTCTAAATTTGTGGCAATTTGTTATGGCAGCAATACAAAGTTAGCAGAGAGCCTGAATGAAGTGAGTTGAAGAAAAACAAGGTGGAGAGAAACTGTGCTTTTGAGGGGTTTTGAAGGGAGCATGGAGTGGGAAGGAAACCAGGACAATCATGGTAGGGTTCGCTGGGTAGAAGCAATCTCAGCATGTTTGTGTGTTGATGAAAAGGATTCAGTAGAAAGTGAAAATGGATGTTGCTTCCAGAGAGGAAGTCCTGGGGTCAGTGGGGGTGTTGGCTTTGGACAGCGAACCTGGAGAGAAAGCAGCTGCATGAGAAAAGGCACCCAGGTTAACGCACATGGTGGTGGAGATGAATGCATCTATCTTCTCAAAAAAAAACATGAAATAAGGCCTTCGGTGGAGACAGAGGAAGACAAGGAAGTGCTGGAGACTTGAAAGGCAGAAGACATAAAATAACCACATAAGCATTTTATGAGATTTTATGAGAAATTCCTATTTGGGAACTCCACTTTTTTTTTTTTTTTTTTGAGACGGAGTTTTGCTCTGTCACCCAGGCTGGAGTGCAGTGGCATGATCTTGCCTCACTGCAACCTCTGCCTCGGGTTCAAGCGATTCTCCTGCCTCAGCCTCCCGAGTAGCCGGGACTATGGCCACGTGCCACCATGCCTGGCTAATTTTTTGTATTTTTAGTAGACACAAGGTTTCACCTTGTTAGCCAGGATGGTCCCCATCTCCTGACCTGGTGTTCCGCCCACCTCGGCCTCCCAAAGTGCTGGGATTACAAGCGTGAGCGAGCCACCATGCCCAGTCCATTTTTTTAATGAACATTATTTCTAATGGACAAATCATCATTGTATATTATTATGGGGCACAATGTAATGTTATGTTATATGAATACAATATGGGATGATTAACGCAAGCCATTTGACAATAATGAGCATTCAGTGCATCCCTGAAGCGAAAATATACAATGTAGTTGATATTACAAAGTTCAAATTAGACTAAGCAAATCACAGAATATTAGCCCTGCAAGCACCCTTAGAGACAACATAGCTCAGGGTCCCCAGCCCCCAGGCCACAGACCAGTACTGGAGCTGAATGAGGACAGAGTATTGGTCCATGGTCTGTTAGGAACCAGGCCACACAGCAGGAGGTGGGCGGCGGGCAAGTGAGAGAAGCTTCACCTGTATTTATAGCCACTCCCATGGCTCACATAACCGCCTGAGCTCTGCCTCCTGTCATATCAGCAGCAGTATTCTCATAGGAGCACAACCTTTATTATGAACTGCATGTGAACCCTATCGTGAGCTGTGCATGTGAGGGATCTGGGTTGCCCACTCCCTACAAGAATCTAATGCCTGATGATCTGTCACTGTCTCCCATCACCCCCAGATGGGACTGTCTAGTTGCAGAAAAACACACTCAGGGCTCTCACTGATTCTAAATTATAGTGAATCGTATAATTATCTCATTATCCATTACAATGTAATAATAGAAATAAAGTGCACAATAAATGGAATGAGCTTGAATCAACCCGAAACCATTACCCACCCCCTGGTCTGTAGAAAAATTGTCTTCCATGAGAGCAGTCCCTGGTGCCAGAAAGGCTGGGGACCACTGGCTTAGCTCATCTTACAAATGAGGAGACTGAATCTAGGGAGGTTGTAGTGGCAGGTGTCACTAACACAACTTGTAAATAGCAGGCCAAGGGAAGAGTTAACACTCTGGAGGCCTTTCCAGTGCCCTCTCCCAACTTTTACCTGCATTGATACTCAATTTCTTTCCTGCTTAAAAAAAAAAAAAAAGAAAATCTTAATTGTCTCCCAGTAAGAACAGATACTCAAGCAGCCCCGCAAGGCCCACTGTGATTTGCACCTGACAACACACAGCAATTAATTCCCTTTCTTGCCCATTCTGTGTCCACACAGTGTTTACACATTTAAACTCTGCCTCCATAAGACTGAAGGCAAAGGAAGTAAGGTCTGTGTCAGTCACAAACCTAAATCCCATGTGAAAAGAAAGCTGATAATAAAGCTAAAAATACTAAATTTCAAAGGTTTTAGTATAAAGAGCCTATAAACCCTAAGAGACTTTAAGCAAAAATCCCCTGAGCAACTCGAGAGAATAAAAATGGTGGGGGTTGGGGAGAAGGGTTCCATCACCTGTCTGTAAGTGGAGTTATTACAAGCCTGTCAGTGCAGCCTAAAAATTCATTCTGGTATATGAACGCCACATCTGTGATGTGAATCATCATCTTGTCAGAATCTTCGTTAAAGTAAAATCTGCACTGTTTCAGCCACTCAAAGTCCATGGGACTCTTGATATGCATATGACACTGAAATTCAAAAGGTATATGTTAGAGCTCTGATGAGAATCACTCATTAAATATACACGTTATTAGCATTCATGTAGATCATAAAGTGAAATAAATGAAACTCACAGACAACCGAACTATTTCAGAGGTGTCAACTATATCACCAGCCAAGCCATTCATTTATTGATCAGTAAAAAAGAAACTAGAAGATATAGGAATAAGAAAACTCAAGTGAAACCCCTAATTATGCCTCTCCAATTTAAGTGCTTTACATATTTTAATAATAAGATATTAATTTCTTAAATTTCACCCTGACATGCCTAATGCCATAGTCCTCACCATGAAATATAATCTATGAAAAGCATGCTTTGACACACAAAGACAGCAATAAACAATCTCATTAGGAAAAAGACATCTCTTAAGACTATAACAAAGTACGCTGTTGGGGTTTTTTAATCCAGTAATTATTTTTCCCAAGAATTACATTGGGCCAAAATTTCTAACATCTAAATGACAGGCCATTGCCTGGCAATGCTTTTGTCCAGATTTTTTAACCAAAATTTTAAGCCACTTTCATCATTTTCTTTGACAAATAAGAAATCTAAAATTAGCCTGAGCCCTTTATTCCTCGGAAAGGTAAGTAGTGTGCTTAACTATTAAGACAGGAGATTAGCACACAATAGCTTTGACGTGCTGCCTTTACTTCCATTATATCAGGACCAATCTTTCATAATCTTTTTTACATAATGGGATGAGACAAATCCAGAAAATTATTATGAAAATAAGAGCTTTTTGCCTCTAATTTATTTTATAGTAGACGACAAATTTCACTTCTTTTTATTTCCCATTTTCTATAGCTACACAACTCTCTTTTCCCACCTTGTTCTCTATTTAAAAGCAAAAATGTGTGACACCTGAATGTCAGAAGCTCTATTAGGAAAGGCCATTTGCAATCAATGACATAAAATGTAGCAAAACTTGTTAAGAATGTGATTTTTCAAAAGGCTTAAGGGAAGTCCTAAACAGCTCTACTAAGCAATATTACTAATAATTTTCATAGCAAGAAACTGGTGATCTTCAATTAATAGGTAAAAAGCGAAAAAGATGTATGAAGGCTTTTCAGATGCTACATGACAATTTTAACATTAAAAATCATCACGTTAAAACATTTTTGAATAAAGTCTAATTGCCTCAATAACATCTTAGCATAGATCATCAGAATATGACTTACGTTCAGTTAAGACTGAAAAGAAAGCTGATAACAAGCTCTGATTACAAACATGATTCTTTGCCAGAATTTAATTTTTTCATTGAATTCAATCAAACTAGTTCTACTGGGTAAATGCAGATAGTGTCTAGAATTTGTTTTTCTCTACATGCCACAGCATTTATAAAGAATTTACCAGGTCATCAAAGATATCCCTTTGGTGCACATGAATAGTAATCAGAGTCTCGTATTTCACTCGTTCCGTGGAACTCAGATCCCTCGTGGTGATGTCTATCAGTGTATTGAGTAGCTCCAGGAAAGCCTGATTAGTTTTCTGCATGATTTTTTTATCAAACTTGGCATTTCTAAGGGCTTCTTCTGAATCCCGTGTCCATATCATCTGAATTCCTAATAATCCAACCTTACGGAAATAAAAAAGGCTTCATGAATTTGTATGGCATAATTATGTATTTAAATAGAAATACAACGTGATCAACAGCTGTGATTGTTACACAAGTGTAAAGCCATGATTACATCAACTTTGATACCTTTTTTCATAACCTATGGAAATTCTATTTCTTATCATTTTAAGTCATTTATGTTGAAGTCACGTTTCTCCCTAGATTTTAAGTTGCTTGCAGGCAAAGAATGTCTGAAACTTGCTTTACCCAAACGAGCATAATGTTGAGACAGAGTAGTTGCTCACCAAGTTTTTATTAATCACAGTAACTAAGAAAACATTGTTTCCTGTATTTTAATGCTGAATCTATTTTTCTTTTTTTAGTAAAGTGTTCAATCAGTACATTTTCATGATTTTTGTACATTGTTACATCAAAAGATTGATTAGGGAAAAAACTGTTTTAAATTAAAGACAATACATCAAATATATCTATAACCCAAATACACATTTAAGTCTATAGATATATGACCATATAATCTGTAGTTAAAATCTGAAAGGTTAAGTATATTTAATGGGTCCTTATGAAAATCTTAATACTGGTCTAGAGCTAAATTATAGCCATTTTTGAAGCTTACAATAGGTAATGTCTGAGATTTAAAATGACTATTTTACAAAACGTACTTTCAAATTTCAATACACTGACCTGAGCAGGGAAGGATGAAAGAAATTCAGTTAGTTGGAAACCTGTTTCTTGAATATTTGCGGCTGCCTGGCGAATCACAAGATGCAATGAGGACTGAGATTCTTCCAAAAGAGAATTAAGCCAAACTTCCACATTGCCCTCTGCCATGACAGGTTTATCCAATTCAATCGTCTCACCCTCTTGAGAGGAAATTGACAGAATTCGATCATAGATCTATGTTAGAAACCAAAAAAAAAAAAAAAAGCTATAGTCATATAAAAAGTAAAAACTAATTATTGACTTGTCGTTCCCAAAGAAAGTAAAGCTACAGATTATAAAATACTGTAAAAGCCAAATATAAACTACTTCAAAACAATAAAAAAAAAGCCATGAAATCTAAAAGGCAATACAAAATCAATTCCAGGCCGGGCACAGTGGCTCACACCTGTAATCCCAGCACTTTGGGAGGCTGCTCTAGGTGGATCACCTGAGGTCTGGAGTTCAAGACCAGCCTGGGCAATATGGTGAAACCCTGTCTCTACTAAAAATACAAAGATTAGCTGGGCATGGTGGTGGGCGCCTGTAATCCCAGCTAACTGAGAGGCTGAGGCACGAGAATCACTTGAACCCAGGAGGCGGAGGTTGCAGTGAGCCGAGATCGTGCCATTGCACTCCAGGCTGGGCAACAAGAGTGAGACTCTGTCTCAAAAAAAGAAAGAAAGAAACAGAGCGAGCAAGCAGGAAGGAAGGAAGGAAGGAAGGAAGGAAGGAAGGAAGGAAGGAAGGAAGGAAGGAAGGAAAGAAAGAAAGAAAAAGAAAGAAAGAAAGAAAGAAAGAAAGAAAGAAAGAAAGAAAGAAAGAAAAAAAGAGAAAGAAAGAAAGAAATCAATTCCAAATAAACCATACTGTAAGGGGGGAAACTTATTTTTAAAAGAAATATTTAATACAAATATGATGATTTTTAAAATCTCTAAAGTTTCTCAAATGAAATGAGGCTTCTAAAACCTAAAGTGCTGTACTAAGTCCTCCTTAGCTGTAGACAGAAGTGATCTACCAAAAAGCTAATGAGGCTTCAGTTTCAGGGCCCCTCACTTACACAGACCCTTTCCAAGGTCCTGAATATGAGTTTGTATTTATAATTTTACAAGATTTAGCACCCACACAACCAAAATCTGCCCCTGATTGTAGAAACCTTATGGCAGGAGCAACAAAAAACAAAAGCAACGCGATCTTAAGAAACAACTGCTACGAACAAAGGCTAAAAGTCTGTGGGCATTTAATTCACAAAAGGGAGCTACACAGTAAATAAGATACCGAAAGACAAATTATCTTCCATACAACTTGAGACAGTGAGACGCTTTGCTCTTGGACCATGATGTCCTAATGCCATGGCAGAGGATTTAAGCGAAACATCAGGAAGAATTTTCTGATGAATTTAGTCCCTTCTTTCAACCCACACATCCGATAAAACAACAAGAAACATTGATTTTTGAACCATTAAAATCCATCCTGTTTTCCTTCCTCTCTGTCCCCTCTAACAAAGCCTTGTTACAGCTGTTCAGCCTTTTTTATCCTGATTTTGCAATGGCTTCTTACATTGATTTCCTTGCCCCCTTTCATTCCGCCTCCTACACTGTACCAGAGAATGTTTCTGAAACACAAATCAGGTCACTGCCCTGCTTAAACACCTCCCATGGCTTTTTATCATGTTCAGGATGAAGCTGAATTCCGTAATGTGATGCACCTGGCCTTTGGAATCCTGCCCATCCCCCTTCTCTCTTTGCTCATGGCTCCCTGTTGTGGGTTGAATTGTGTCTCTCAAAAAGATATACTGAAGTCCTAAGCCTGATACCTGTGAATGTGACATTATTTGGGAATAGCGTCTTTGCAGATGTAATCAATTTAAGATGCGGTCACCTCTAGCCTCCAGAACTTTGAGAGAATACATTTCTGTTGTTTTAAGCCACAGCAGCCCTAGGAAACTAATACACTCCCTCACACATCCACGCTGCTGACATCCTGGGCTTCCCACACTTCCGAGCGCCCACACCTCCCTTGCACATGCTCTTCTTCTGACCTGACCATACTTCCCTTCTTCACCTGCAAGGTTATATTCCACTTACCTTCAAAACATCAGTGCAAATTTATATTCTGCCGAAAGCCTTCCCCGACACCCCTATACAACCAGATTCCCTGATGGGCATTCTCACGTTCTTTGTGCTTAATGAAGCACAACAATAATAATTCAAGTCCAAAATTATCAGCAATTTAATTGCCCAATTTCTCTTGAGTGTTAAGTACATAAAACTGACTTCAGTGTTGATTATGATACACTCTTCCTGGGAACCCCAGGCCAGCATCATGTCTCTCAGACAGCAAGGAGCTTGACCTTAACAAGTGGCTTTTAATTGCTTCGAATGGAATAGCTCTAACACTCCCTAACTGGACTCTGAAGGCTACTTGTTTACTTCCCTGTCTCCTCCACCACAGCACAAGTTCATGGAAGGTTAGCGTATTCCCAGTGTTAAGCATGACATCTGGAACATAGCAGTTGCTCAATAAATGTAACACCGCATGCTAGGATGAAGAAATGGATGTTACTAGGGGTTTGTATGAAGCACCAGAGGGAAACTGAATATAATATCTAACAAGAAGAATCACTTTCCTAGGGAATTTGGGTGGAGGGATGGATTAGACAATAGATTTCGGCAGCTGTGCAAGTGTAGTCTCCGTCAAGTTAAATGACCTATCGTGAGTCTCATGCAGCTTCATGATTCTATACACATGGAAGTGTTAAAAAAACAAAAAAAAGTTTGAATAAAGTATGCCAAAACCAGATTAAAACAATTACATCATGAGGGCAACTCCGTTTAGTTAAGACACTATTTTATGAACAGCTGGTTTTTTATCTTGTTGGATTTCTGACTAGTTAACTTGGTGTGTAAAATCATGAATGCTACATAAATGCATTCTTAATCCTAAACTAGCATTTTTTAAATTTGAATCTACACTTTGGATAGTAAGAAATTATACAGTTCTGAAGGTAAATTGGGCCCCGAGATTTGTTTTTAGTCACTGGCCAAGAGCTAATGAACAGGGAAGCAACCCTTGTTATAAACCCGTTTTCGAACAGCTACTTAAAGACAGCTGGGGTTCGAAGGTACGGTGATTGTTGGCCTGCCATTAGAATTAGGCGAACCTTTTCGTGGAACTTGACAGATTTAATGTTGTCAAACACGTTCAGCAAATGGGCCTGTATAGTGTGGGAGTCCGACGCCTGCCCCAGAATCTCTAGAAGAGCAGGATCTGAGACGAAGAAAAACCGAGGAAAGCACAGTCGTTTTTTCTCCAAGTACCTACGAGGAGGGGAAAAACATAAACCTTTATAACCACACAAAGCTGGTCATTCAAGGAATAAATTAACCTGGATGGGAAAAGGGGAGAAGATTGTGTGACTTGTGACAATCTGATTTTCCTACGTGACTTCTCGCTGTTTTTAATTTTTCAATTTTTTAAGAATGTTTTCAAATAACATTCCACATTCTGATGGAGAAATAATTTTTTCCCAAAATTGGTGGCAGAATTCCCTCATTTTTCACAAGTATAATGTACACATTTTGCACAGTCTGGAAAATCTTGTATATACTAGGTAGAGAGTCAGATAAAAACACTATGTAGAGAGTCAGATAAAAACACACCCAGGCAGGTTTTGGTTTTGGGTTTGGGTTTCCAAGCCCAGCACTGTGCCATCTAAAAGCTCCCTACAATACTTGAAATTGTGACTTAAAAGAGAATCCAGTGAATTCGTCATCCAAGCAGAAGCAAAACCCAGCTGTGACAAGCTCCATGGAAAAGCTATGGCATTCGTCTCTGCCTCCAGGAGTTTCCAAAATCCACTGAATGTTCCCGATCGCTGACCTGCTTTCAGCCGAGCTTTCATTTCTCTATTTGCTTTCTGTTATGGTCATTCCTGATGTTATGGATATGTGTATTCTGTTGTTTTCTTAACTATAGCTCTCTATCTTCATTTTCTAGCATATTTTGTTATAATTATGATGCTTTTAATTGTACTTCTTTTTTAAACTTTACCAGCTTTTTTAATTTTTATTTTTTTAAATTTTTGCTCTTCCCTTATCATTCGTATTATTATTCATTTTAGCCTTTTTCGACCTTTTTTTTTTTTTTTTAGACAGAGTCTCAGTCTATCACCCAGGCTGGAGTGCAGTGGCATGACCTTGGCTCACTGCGACCTCCACTTCCCGGGTTCAAGTGTTTCTCCTGCTTCAGCCTCCGAAGTGGCTGGAACTACAGGCCTGTGCCACCACGCCCAGCTAATATTTTTTTTTTTTTTAGTAGAGATGGGATTTCACCATGTTAGCCAGGCTAGTCTCTAACTCGTGACCTCAAATGATCCATCTGCCTCAACCTCCCAAAGTGCTGAGATTACAGGCACGAGCCACCACACCTGGCCCCAACTTTTTATTTCAGGTTCAGGGGTACATGTGCAGGTTTGTTATACAGGTAAACTGCATGTTGGGAGGTTGGTGTACAGATTATTCCACACCCAGGTAATAAGCACAGTACCTGATAGGTAGTTTTCCAGTCCGCACCCTCCTGCCACCTCCACCCTCAAGTAGACCCCAGTGTTGTTGTTCACTTCTTAGTGAACATTGCATTATGTATTTCCTGTGTAAAATTATAAGGAAACATTTCTGTTTCATAACAGCAGAAATCACTTTCTAGGAAAAATCAAGTCTTTACTAGAGGATTACTTGGATCAGAAACCGGAGCCTGATGGCAACCTCCCAGGGCATGCGTGAGGAGTGCTGGACAGTTCACGATTCGTCAACTGCTGGACTCGTTTTGCTGAGTGGGGTGTCCAGGCTGAGGACAAATCTGAGCTACATTCCTCAAGACAAAGGAGGGCACTCACTGAGAAAAAGGCAAAGAAAAGAAGGAGATACAAAGAGAGGGTCATGCTAAGTAAGGAATTTGGGAAAGAAACGGACATGTCTACAGGGATGATCGTGGATAAGGCTGGGCGTGTGGGTTGAAATCATTCTATCCAGCTCTCACAGGATCCTCAGTAAAACAAGCTCTTGCAGCGATGGGATTTGTTCACTTTGGACATGAGACAGCCTGGAGAGTCTATTTTCTTCTATTCCCCCTCACTTTCTTAAAGTCTTACTTAAATGTTTGTAATGTTTACTTTTGTTTTAGCTAAAAAACTAAACTTTTCTCAGTTTAAAACTACTAATTCTGTTATTTCAAATATCCCAATCCTTATTTGAATAACTGTGATGTGTTTGTTATCCTCCTTACAGTAGCCCGGTCTGATTCTGGTGAGGAATTGGGTCATGTTTTCTGTCCCATTAGACCAGTATGGAAGGAAGCTGTGGTGTGTAACAGCCAAACTCCTGTGACGGTATAGAGAAGATACCTTATCTTCACGGACACAGTCTGATTACCGCAACTCCAATTACGATCTGATCTGTGTGAAGACCCTTCCTGTCCATGCTGATTCTCGACAGCTTGGGAGGGTGTTGTTTTTGTATAAATATGATTTCTCAAATGTCTATACAAGGCTTACATATATTGCTTATAACCTCTTCTCGGTAACAAAATCAAAAGACAGGGAAAGCTCAGTTAAAAAAAAAAAAGTGTGAACAATTTTAGAGTAGACATTTTCTCTGCAGGGTTATAAAATAATGCCAAAATGTTGGGTGACAGAATAGAATATGTTCATGGTAAAAAGAAAGAATAAAAAAAGAGAAAAATAGGCCAGGCACAGTGACTTGCACCTGTAAACACTTTGAGAGGCCGAGGTGGGTGGATGACCTGACGTCAGGAGTTTGAGACCAGCCTGGCCACCATGGTGAAACCTCGTCTCTACTAAAAAAAATGCCAAAAAAATAGCTGGGCATGGTGACATGCCCCTGTATTCCCAGCTACTCAAGAGGCTAAGGTGGAAGAATCACTTGAACCTGGGAGGCGGAGGCTGCAATGGGCCGAGATTGCACCACTGCACTCCAGCCTGGGCAAAAGAGTGAGACCTCATCTCAAAAAAAAAAGGAGAAAAAAAAAATAGAGGGGGGATTGTGCATGTGTGTGTGTGTGTGTGTCTGTCTGTCTGTGGTGGTGGGTGGAAGATGAGGAAGGGAGAGAAAAGTAATAAACTCAGCTGTAGGTAGTCCAGTAGACAGTTCCTCGGCAAGTGTTTTAGTGGTAACTGAACCTGCATGATGTCTTAGTGGTCCCTGCCCCTCAGTCCTTCCATGTTGAAGAACCCCCAGAGCAGGGAAACTTTCAGAAACCCTTTTCTCGTTCTCTCTGACCTGATCCTGGTGTTAGGCACAGAGCATTCCTGCTGGGTCTATATCCAAGAACTGTTCAGTGGTGCCTGAACTGCATTTGGTCATGCTAAATAATTATTAGGCTAAATGGAATGGCGCAGCATCAATCATTAGACAACAATCTTTTTGTCCTTCAACAGTTACTTGACTTGATCTAATAATTTTATAAAGGAGATCAACTCATTAATCCCTAAGACTCCATTTTTCTAAATCTTTATGTTAGAAGAATTACTTGCAAATGGTTTTGCTTTAAAGTAAACATTCAAAGGGTGCTTTACTGATGTTGGCGTTGGCTATGGCCATGGTGTTTAAAAAGCCTCCTTAGGTTTATGGTGATACTCTATGGCAGCAGTCCTCAACTTTTTGCCACCAGGGACCAATTTCATGGAAGACCATTTTTCAATTTTTCCATAGACCAGGGGTGGGAGTAGTTTCAGGATGATTCAAGCGCATTATATTTACTGTGTACTTCACTTATATTATTATTGTGCACTTATATTTCTATTATTATTACATAATGAAATAATTATACAACTCACCATAATGTAGAATCAGTGAGAGCCCTCAGCTTGTTTTCCTGCAACTAAATGGTCCCATCTGGAGATGATGGGAAACAGTGACCAATCATCAGGCATTAGATTCTCACAAGGAGTACGCAACCTAGATCCCTCGCATGTGCAGTTCAGAATAGGGTGTATGTGCAGTTCACAATAGGGTTTGCACTACTATGAGACCCTAATGTTGCTGCTGATCTCACAGGAGGCAGAGCTCAGGTGATATTGCGAGTGATGAGGAGCAGGTGTAAATACAGATGAACCTTCGCTCACTCACCTGCTACTCACCTTCTGCTGTGCAGCCCTGTTCCTAACAGGCCACGGACTGGTGCCGAGGTTTGGGGACCCCTGCTCTATAGCATAGGCCTTTGAAACACCCATCACCTAAATTAGAGTAAACTTGCAAATATTTGCTACAGAAAATCTTGGCCCTACCTCTAGCTTCAAGGTAGTGGGGTGGACAACCATGTACTCATGGTTTTGTTTAGACTCTTTTTTTATATATATACTTTAAGTTTTAGGGTACATGTGCACAACGTGCAGGTTAGTTACATATGTTTAGACTCTTCAACTTTCCTAAAAGCCCACAAACTTCCACATCTCCCCAGCTGTATGCTGAAGCCTCTGAATTTGTCCTCAACCAGCAGTGCAGACTCCCTGTCCTCTGCATTCTTGTCAGGGTTTACATCTCTCACGTTTTATGCTGCCCAATACCTTCCACCAACATGGATATGAAAGCGATATTCATGGAGGATTCACTGAAGTGTATGCAGTGATTCCATTCCCTTAGTTCCCTGAATGAAGCCATTCCATTAGAGAAGAGGCTCATGTTTGACTCATGCTGTGATAAGAAAGCAGATGGAGACTCCGCTCTGGGTTCCCTTTTAATAGGATACACAATAGAAATTCCTCCAAATTATCAATTTGAGGACAACAAAACGTAATGTCTCCCCGAGTAACTTTTATTCTATGAATCCTATGAACCTATCATATGCCACCCTTTACCTTGGAACCTAGGAAGCATCTTTGCTCTCTAAATCTAAGGTCCATTTGTAGTTTTTCTCTGCACCAATTTTACCCTCTGAGCTTATTAGCCCTTTTTTTCCTTTGACCTTAACTTTCTCGTGCATTGTTATTTTCCAGCAGCCGTCTCAAATTTTTTTTTGGTTAGCCAAGAATAAATAAGTAATCCATATTGCTTACAAGTACCCTCTTACAGGTCTTTTTTCCATTTTTAGCATAGTCACTTTTTTTGTTCAATTTTAATAAACTCCTCTCTTTATTTCATCGAGATCCTGCCAAAGCACCATGTGAAGCCCAGTATTTTAGCCATCAACTGTGTCTATGAGGGCAGCCTGGCTTAGATGACCTGAGTCCCGCAGTGCACAGGACAAGCTGGTTATTCACAGGACACTATTACAGGTCATGAGGCCATCAGGATGTATTCATGGGGAAAGATCAACTGTCTCCCAGAGTGGGCCAAGGAGACATCACTATTTAAGTTAAATGCTCAGGTGCTTGCGTTTAACTTCCTTGAGTGTCAATGTATACTTAGCATATTACTATGTAACATATTTCTACTTACATTATTTTATTGTGATTAACCAAAGGAAAAAAAAAACAAACAAAAAAACTTTATGACTCTTGGAATTCACAATGCCTCTGTACACATAAATGTGTGTGTAGATAGATATTAGACACTTTTTAATATAATCCTGACTGCATGTATATACTAAACACTGTTTCATATAATGAGTATAATAAAATATGTTGGCTCTATAAATGTTTATTCAAGAAGAATGTCAGAAAATAGGTGTATTAATTTTTTAAAGCAGGGACTGTATGAGGATGTTTATACAGTCTTATCCCAGTGATGGAAGCAACCTTAAGTCCTATAAGTTCAACATCAGGACAAATCTAGCAAGTCTTTGATGAGAATATAAGGCTTCAAAATATCCGTTTCATCTGTGCAACAGCTTTATACATAAATTCAGCCTTAGCAAAAGAAAACAAATTTGGCTAATGCTATCTAGTCTCCCTGTATCCTTTTGTCTCAAGGATACCGAGAGCTTTCAAAGAGCCAGTGAACTTACCCAGTAAGGGATTTCTGGCATATTTCCAACTGGTCCAGCAAGTGTGGTAACAGCTGCCCCAGGGTCTCATCTCCAACACAGCACTGGACTACACTGGGCACTTCATGTGCCCGAGTCATAATCTTCACCCAAGATTTATCTATGTTAGAAAAGCGCTTGGCTTCCTACGAGAACAAGGTAACAAAGCACACTTAGATTTGGACACATCTGTGATCTCAAAGACAGTATCTCACATTCCTCCAGCTGAGGCTAGAGTTTTAACCGGTCCAGATATCCAAGCAATATATGCCTAATGTCACACACATTTTATTGAAGTTCCTATTGGGCTTTCTGTGCCATATCATCCCCTGTATTAAGTAAGCATCCTTAGCTCAACCTTGGTACTCCCATTATGTTAAGTTACAACAAGAAATGAATACAAAAGTAATAATACAATTCAAGGAAATATGAAAAGAAAGGACACACATTTCTTTTCACGGGTTATCTCTAAATGAAGTACATTTCCTATTTTTATATTTTCTCTATTGAGCACTGGATTGTTTATGTAGAAAAAATATTTAAAAATAAAGATACAAAATTAATTCCAGTATAACTGGAATATTGTAAAAAATTTAATGGAAAATGCACAGATTATCTTGAGAGGGCAGGAATCATATAAATTTTCTTCCTTTTTTAAGACAGGGTCTCACTCTGTTGTCCAGGCAAGAGTGCAGGTGCTCGGTCACAGCTCACTGCAGCCTTGATTTCCTGGGCTCAAGTGATTCTCCTACCTCAGCCTCTCCAGTATCTGGGACTACAGGCATGTGCCACCATGCCTAGCTAAATTTTTTTTATTTTTTGTAGAAACTGGGTTTCATCATGTTGCCCAGGCTGGTCTTGAACTCCTGGGCTCAAGCAGTCTTCCCACCTCAACCTCCCAAAGTGCTGGGATTACAAGCATGAGCCACTGCACCCGGCCCCAGATTTTCATTTTCTTGTTTAAAGCTTTCTGTACGTTACCAATGAGTATATACTATCAAATATGAAAGGAAGAAACAACACCTAGCATCTTAAATATTGTACATGAAAATTTCTAAGTCCAATTTTAGATTCTTCTTCGTCCATTAAAAAGAAAAACATGGGAATCCTAGGCAAGATGGCCGAATAGGAATAGTTCCACCCTGCAGCTCCCAGCAAGATCAACACAGAAGGCAGATTATTTCTGCATTTTCAACTGAGGTACCTGGCTCATCTCATTGGGACTGGTCAGACAGTGGGTACAGCCCACGGAGGGCAAGCAGAAGCAGGGTGGGGCGTTGCCTCACCTGAGAAGTGAAAGGGTTTGGGGAACTCTCCCCCAAGCCAAGGGAAGCCATGAGGTACCATGCTGTGAGGGACATTGCTATCTGGCCCAGATACTACGCTTTCCCCATGGTCTTCGCAATCTGCAGACCAGGAGATTCCCTCAGGTGCCTACCCCACAAGGTCCCTGGGTTTCAACCACAAAATTGGATGAACGTTTGGGTAGACACTGAGCTAGCTGCAGTTTTTTTTTTTGTTTTTTTGTTTTTTTGATGGAGCTTCGCTCTTTTTGCCCAGGCTGGAGTGCAACGGTGTGATCTCAGCTCACTGCAACCTCCGCCTCCCAGGTTCAAGCGATTCTCCTGCCTCAGCCTCCTGAGAAGCTGGGATTACAGGCATGCACCACCATGCCTGGCTAATTTTGTATTTTTAGTAGAGACGGGGTTTCTCCATGTTGGTCAGGCTGGTCTCGAACTCTCGACCTCAGGTAATCTGCCCACCTCGGCCTCCCAAAGTGCTGGGATTACAGGTGTGAGCCACCACGCCCAGCCAGTTTATTTTTTTTTCGTACCCTAGTGGCACCTGGGATGCCACTGAGGCAGAACCATTCACTCCCCTGGAAAGGGGGCTGAAGCCAGGTAGCCAAGTGGTCTTGCTCAGTGGATCCCATCCCCACAGAACCCAGCAAGCTAAGATCCACTGGCTTGAAATTCTCACTGGCAGCACAGCAGTCTGAAGTCGACCTGGAATGCTCCAGCTTGGCGGGGGGAGGGGGGGTCCACCATTACTGAGGCTTGAGTAGGCGGTTTTTCCCTCACAGTGTTAACAAAGCCGCAAAGAAGTTCAGACTGGGCAGAGCCCACTGCAGCACCACAAAGCTGCTGTAGCCAGACTGCCTCTCTAGATTCCTCCTCTCTGTGCAGGGCATCTCTGAAAAAAAGGCAGCAGCCTCAGTCAAGGCTTATAGATAAAACTCTCATCTCCCTGGGACAGAGCGCCTGGGGGAAGGGGCAGCTGTGGGGTGCAGCTTCAGAAGACTTAAACATTCCTGCCTGCCAGCTCTGAAGAGAGCAGCAGATCTCCCAGCACAGGGCTCGAGCTCTGCTAAGGGACAGACTGCGTCCTCAAGTGGGTCCCTGACCCCGTGCTTCCTGACAGGGAGACACTTCCCAGCAGAGGCCAACAGACACCTCATACAGGAGAGCTTCAGCTGACATCTGGCAGGTGCCCCTCTCAGACAAAGCTTCCAGAGGAACGAGCAGGCAGCAATCTTTGCTGTTCTGCAGCCTCCGCTGGTGATACCCAGGCAAACAGGGTATGGACTGGAACCCCAGCAAACTCCAGAAGACCTGCAGAAGAGGGGCCTGTCTGTTACAGGAATACTAACAAACAGGAAGCAATAGCATTACCATCAACTAAAAGGACGACCACGCAAAAACTCCATCCGAAGGTCACCAATAGCAAAGACCAATGGTAGATAAATACACAAAGATGAGGAAAAACCAGCACAAAAAGACTG
The DNA here is from genome assembly GCF_029281585.2 of Gorilla gorilla gorilla. Taxonomy (NCBI): domain Eukaryota; kingdom Metazoa; phylum Chordata; class Mammalia; order Primates; family Hominidae; genus Gorilla; species Gorilla gorilla. The sequence goes on along the minus strand of NC_073243.2, from coordinate 98,173,398 downwards.
AAAATTCCAAAAACCAGAATGCCTCTTCTCCTCCAAAGGATAACAACTCCTCACCAGCAAGGGAACAAAACTGGACAGAGAATGAGTTTGACGAATTGACAGAAGTAGGCTTCAGAAGGTGGGTAATAACAAACTCCTCCAAGCTAAAGGAGCATGTTCTAACCCAATATAAGGAAGCTAAGAACCTTGATAAAAGGTTAGAGAAATTGCTAACTAGAATAACCAATGTAGAGAAGAACGTAAATGACCTGATGGAACTGAAAAACACAGCACAAGAATTTCGTGAAGCATACACAAGTATCAATACCCGAATTGATCAAGCAGAAGAAAGGATATCAGAGATTGAAGATCAATGTAATGAAATAAAGTGTGAAGACACGATTAGAGAAAAAATAATGAAAAGGAATGAACAAAGCCTCCAAGAAATATGAGACTATGTGAAAAGACCAAACCTACATTTGATTGATGTACCTAAAAGTGATGGGGAGAATGGATCCAAGTTAGAAAACACTCTTCAGGATATTATCCAGGAGAACTTCCCCAACCCAACAAGACAGGCCAACATTCAAATTCAGGAAATACAGAGAACACCATGAAGATTCTCCTCAAGAAGAGCAACCCCAAAACACATAATCATCAGATTCACCAAGGTTGAAATGAAGGAAAAAATATTAAAGGCAGCCAGAGCGAAATGTCGGGTTGCCCACAAAGGGAAGCCCATTAGACTAACAGTGGATCTCTCTGCAGAAACCCTACAAGCCATAAGAGAGTGGGGGCCAATATTCAACATTCTTAAAAGAATTTTCAACCCAGAATTTCATATCCAGCCAAACTAAGCTTCATAAATGAAGGAGAAATAAAATCCTTTAAAGACAAGCAAGTGATGATGGACTTTTTGTCAGCACCAGGCCTGCCTTACAAGAGCTCCTGAAGGAAGCACTAAATACAGAAAGGAAAAACCAGAACCAGCCACTGCAAAAACAAACCAAAATGTAAAGACCATTGATATTATGAAGAAACTGCATCAACTAATGGACAAAATAACCAGCTAGCATCATAATGACAGGATCAAATTCATACATAACAATATTAACCTTAAATGTAAATGGGGTAAATGCCCCAATTAAACGACACAGACTGGCAAATTTAATAGAGTCAAGATCCATCAGTGTGCTGTATTCAGGAGATCCATCTCACGTGCAAAGACACACATAGGCTCAAAATAAAGGGATAGAGAAATATTTACCAAGCAAATGGAAAGCAAAAAAAAGCAGGTGTTGCAATCCTACTCTCTGATAAGACAGACTTTAAACCAACAAAGATCAAAAAAGACAAAGAAGGGTATTACATAATGGTAAAGGGATCAATGCAATGAGAAGAGCTAACTATCCTAAATGTATATGCACCCGACACAGGAGCACCCAGGTTCAAAAAGCAAGTTCTTAGAGACCTACAAAGAGACTTAGAATCCCACACAATAATAGTGGGAGACTTTTTTTAACATGTTAAAGAAATGTTTAATTACAAAATTAAGCTTACACATAACCTAAAAATTTTCAAATGTACTGCATTTTATAGCATAAAAGTACAATCAGTAAAATGATTCACTAGTAATTTAATTACATTTAATTTAATTTTAAGTAAAATAAAAAATGCTTCTCTCTCACTATGATGCAGAATATTACTCTGAACACCTACCTCATGCATCACTCAATATGAAAAGTAACCTAACAAGAACCACTCCACTTAGATTTTCATCATAAATCTTACATTTTAATGCCCATACTCTTCAATAGTGGGAGACTTTAACACCCCACTCTCAATATTAGTCAGATCAATGTGACAGAAAATTAACAAGGATATTCAGGACTTGAACTCAGCTCTGGACCAAGCGGACCTAACAGACATCTACAGAACTCTCCACCCCAAATCAACAGAATATACATTCTTCTCAGCACCGCATCATACTTATTCTAATATCGACCACATAATTGGAAGTAAAACACTCCTCAGCAAATGCAAAAGAATGCAAATCATAAAAAACAGTCTCTCAGACCACAGTGCAATCAAATTAGAACTCAAGATTAAGAAACTCACTCAAAATCGCACAACTACATGGAAATTGAACAACCAGCTCCTGAATGACTACTGGGTGAATAATGAAATTAAGGCAGAAATAAATAAGTTCTTTGAAACCAATGAGAACAAAGACACAGTATACCAGAATTTCTGGGACACAGCTAAAGCACTGTTTAGAGGGAAATTTACAGCACTAACTGCCCACAGGAGAAAGTGGGAAAGATCTAAAATCAACACTCTAACACCACAATTAAAAGAACTAGAGAATCAAGAGCAAACAAATTCAAAAGCTAGCAGAAGACAAGAAATAACTAAGATCAGAGCAGAACCGAAGGAGATAGAGACATGAAAAACCCTTCAAAAAAATCAATGAATCCAGGAGCTGGTTTTTTGAAAAGATTAACAAAAGAGATAGACTGCTAGCCAGACTACTAAAGAAGAAAAGAGAGAAGAATCAAATAGATACAATAAAAAAATGATACAGGGGATATCGCCACTGATCCCACAGAAATACAAACTGCCATCAGAGAACACTATAAACACCTCTATACAAATAAACTAGAAAATCTAGAATAAATGGATAAATTTCTTCTAGAAATTCTATCAGAAGTTCAAAGAGCTGCTGGTACCATTCCTCTTAAAACTATTCCAAACAATAGAAAAAGAGGGACTCCTCCCTAACTCATTTTATGAGGCTAGCATCATCCTCATACCAAAACCTGGCAGAGACACAACAAAAAAAGAAAATTTAGGCCAATACCTCTTATGAACATCAATGCAAAAATCTTCAATAAAATACAAGCAAACCGAATCAAACAGCACATTAAAAAGGTTATCCACCACAATCAAGTCAGCTTCATCCCTGGGATGTAAGGCTGGTTCAACATATGCAAATAAACATAATACCTCACATAAACAGAACCAATGAAAAAACCACATGATTATCTCAATAGATGCAGAAAAGGCCTTTGATAAAATTGAACATCCTTTCATGCTAAAAACTCTCAATAAACTAAGTATTGATGGAACACATCTCAAAATAATAAGAGCGATTTATGACAAATCCACAGCCAATATCATACTGAATAGGCAAAAGCTGGAAGCATTCCTTTTGAAAACCGACACAAGACAAGGATGCCCTCTCTCACCACTCCTATCCAACATAGTATTGGTAGTTCTGGCCAGGGCAATCAGGCAAGAGAAAGAAATAAAGGGTATTCAAATAGGAAAAGAGGAAGTCAAATTATCTCTGTTTGCAGATGACATGATTGTATTTCTAGAAAACCCCATTGTCTCAGCCCCAAAACTCCTTAAGCTGATAAGCAACTTCAGCAAAGTCTCAGGATACAAAATCAATGTGCAAAAATCACAAGCATTCCTATACACCAATAATAGATAAACAGAGAGCCAAATCGTTAGTGAACTCCCATTCACAATTGCTACAAAGATAATAAAATACCTAGGAATCCAATTTACAAGGGATGTGAAGGACCTCTTCAAGGAGAAGTACAAACCACTGCTCAAGGAAATAACAGAGGACACAAACAAATGGAAGAACATTCCACGCTCATGGATAGGAAGAATCAATATCATAAAAATGGCTCTACTGTACAAAGTAATTTATAGATTCAATGCTATTCCCATCAAGCTACCATTGACTTTCTTCAAAGAATTAGAAAAAACTACTTTAAATTTCATATGGAAACAAAAAAGAGTCCATATAGCCAAGACAATCCTAAGCAAAAACAACAAAGCTGGAGGGATCACACTACCTGATTTCAAACTATACTTCAAGGCTACCATAACCAAAACAGCATGGTACTGGTACCAAAACAGATATATAGACCAAGGGAACAGAACAGAAGCTTCAGAAATAACACCACACATCTACAAACATCTGATATTCGACAAACCCGACAAAACAAGCAATAGGGAAAGGATTCCCTATTTATTAAATGATGTTGGGAAAACTGGCTAGCCATATGCAGAAAACTGAAACTGGACCCCTTCCTTACACCTTATACAAAAATTAACTCATGGTGGATTAAAGATCTAAACATAAGACGTAAAACCATAAAACCCTAGAAGATAACCTAGGCAATACCATTCAGGACGTAGGCATGGGCAAAGACTTAATGACTAAAACACCAAAAGCAATTGCAACAAAAGCCAAAACAGTGTGGTGATTCCTCAAGGAGCTAGAACTAGAAATGCCACTTGACCCAGCAATCCCAGTACTGTGTATATACCCAAAGGATTATAAATCAATCTACTATAAAGACACATGCACATGTATGTTTATTGCAACACTGTTCACAAAAGGAAAGACTTGGAACCAACCCAAATGCCCATCAATGTTATACTGGATAAAGAAAATGTAGCACATATACACCATGGAATACTATGCAGCCATAAAAAAGGAGGAGTCCATGTCCTTTGCAGGGACATGGATGAAGCCAGAAACCATCATTCTCAGCAAACTAGCACAGGAATGGAAAACCAAACACCGCATGTTCTCACTCATAAGTGGGAGTTGAACAGTGAGAACATATGGGCACAGGGAGGGGAACATCACACACTGGGGCCTGTCAGGGGGTGTGGGGCAAGGGGAGGGATAGCATTAGGAGAAATACCTAATGTAGATGACAGGTTGCTGGGTGCAGCAAACCACCACGGCACCTGTATTCCTACGTAACAAACCTGCACATTCTGCACATGTATCCCAGAACTTAAATATAATTTTTTTAAAAATCCAAACCTCCTACTTAAAACCTTTAAAAAAAGAAGATGAAAAACACGCACAAATACAAATCAAAAATAAAGTAAAATTTTAGTGAGTGAATACATTTCACTATTGCCTCCAAAATAAATGGTCTGCAGTCTGATTTTATCTGTCATCTGTAATTAAACTGAAAACTAACCAAAGAAGAAGTTCAGAAACCTATGTGATGAAAACATTTAAAATAATCATGCTTCTAAAACTCAAATATATTGTTAAAATGTTATAATCTTGCATACAACTTAAGGTAATTGAATAAGAATCCTTGAGAATTGGTTAAAATGTTCATTTAAAAATCTCAAAATATACTCCATATATACTCAGTAAGATGATTACGATTTGATGATAAATATATACTTGACATCTTGAAAAGAAGGTCTTTTTGTTTTGGAGATTTTTTCTGCACATTTCCACCCCTCAATTTTACTGTACAGATATAATTGGGTACATTGTATAGTATGCATTACTTTAAAATGTCTGTAGTAGAAGAACAAATTAGCCTACCATTGTCAAGATAACTGCACCATAATTCTACACTGTTCCAAATTCTACCTTGAAATTATCTAAAGAAGCATATCAATTATGCGACCACTTATTTTTTGTTTTTTTAACCCTCTATCTCCTATCAAACCTCCACAGTTTTGCAGCATTCTTACTCTGATTTTCACCCCTTTCCTTTCCACAATTCCTCACTCCCTTTGAAGAATAACAGCATTAACAGTGACAACAAAAAGATTGAAGGAAGGGGGTTCAATAGAAGTGGAATATTATTGCATTATTTAAGCGGGTAATCGTTCTGAGATCTTTCTCTGAAAAATCTGATGAAATCATAAAGATTACAAAACCTTGGGCAGCTGCTTGGCAATGTCTCCTCCCACAAAGACAGCTTCTAAATAAATCCACAGGTTTTGCACTGTCATCCAGCTCTCGATGATGTCTGTTGAGTTGGAAAGGTACTGCACCCATTTTTGAATCTGGGCTTTGAATGGCATATTGTACCTAAAATAAAAAATAGGTTTAGGATTTGGTTTTGTTTTTGTTGTGCTGTTGTTTCAAATTAAAAAGGTTTTTAAAAATCTTAATTTTTAACCTCTTTCTTTACAACCTTAATTATGTTGCTGGCTTTTAAAGTGATGCAACCAAGTGATTAATTCATCCCCACTTACTGTTCATTGTTAGTCTAGCTTTTTCCCTTTTGATCCAGAGCATAGAGAAGGGTGGGAGATTTATAATCTAAGGAGTAGATCAGGCATTAGACTTGATTCCACCAAGCTTCCAGGGTAATATAATTACCCTCAGTGCTGCTATGGCTACGAGAATAATATTTGCTCTACTGAGCTTCTGTGCCTATTTCATGGAGTCTCTGGTTTTTCATATAATATGGAGCCTTTATAGAACCATCAGTGGGGACCAGACAACTAATTCAATCTTCAAATATGATAACACCTGGACTCTCTCCTTAGCCTCCCCTTTTCTGAGTCTCTTTCTAACTTCCCACGCACCTGTGTCCAACCCACTCATGTTTGATGTACATGTGTGCAAGATTACTGCCTCTTCCATAGTTAATCTGTCTTCCCCTTTTCCTCTTTGAGACAGACTGCCTGTGGGTGGCCTCCCAGTGTCCTTTTTCCCTTCTGCTTTTCCATGTGGGCTCATAATTACCCAGCTAAGTTACTGAATTTCCCAGCTTCCCTTTGCAGTAATGTGCAGTCGGAAGACTAAGTTCCACATCAACAGTGCTTAATTTAGCGGAACACTGGAATGATCTCATAACTGAACACTGGAATCATCTCGCCAGCATTAAAAATTACTGATGCCTGCCTGGGTCCTGCGTACAGAGACTCTGATTCAATGGGTCTGGGAAGTGGCCCTGGCACTGGGATTTTTTTAAGTCCCTTCAGTGTATCTGGTATGTTGCAAAGATTGAGAACCGCTCTTCTACATGAAATGTGAGTAGTGGCATTGGATGTAATGGGTAGTATGGGGAATAAGGTCACACCTGGGAAAGACAGATGAGTGAGCCAGACCAAGCTTGGGTCCCTGATGATGTGGTGAAGCTCCCATTCCAACCTGAACCACCTACATTAGGAATTCTTTTATGCGTGAGCAATATAAACATCAGTGTTATATTAGCCATTTTGTATGTGGTGTTTCTGTTATTTACAGACAAACTTAATCCTAAATGATTATACAGCCTACCTTTATGTCTCTTCTTCTCTTTCTTATCCCTTCATGGTTCTCTCTAGCCCTACATAATATGGACTTGAAGTCGTATTATTGCATAAAAGTTTAATTTCCATATTTTTAATTGTTAACCAAATTGTTTTAATATTCCATGCATCTTTCTGAGTATTTGTATGCTCTTCACTAGAAATATAGGTCCTAGAAACAGAGATCTTTCCCTTATCTGTTGTTCTACCCACAGCGCCTAGAAGAGTACATCACACACATAGTAAAGGTTCAATAAATATATATTGAAAAAATACTCCTCCCAAGAACTCTATCTGTAGATTAGATGCCATTGAAAAGAAAAGTTTCCCCACCCCAACCAGATAATTTTTACTTAATTTATATGAGTGTCTTTTCTATCTCCCTAGGGTATATTATTGCCTGTCTATCCTTTATTCTGGTTTGGTATGAATAGCAACCAAGTTCATTAAAACTCACTAAATCCTGAGAAGTCCAAACTCAAGATTACTAATGGTCTAACTTTATATCCCAATATTACTTTAGTGTAACAAGTAAACTGAAATAAGAGAAATTTTTTTGAAATAGCATGAAGTACACAGTATTTCCAACATTAAAAGTATTGATATACATACATACGGAGAATTGAGTGATATTTTAAGGCTAGAATAGAACAACAAATTCATATCTCAATGGTATCCACATTCTGCACAATTACCATATATTTGAGAAGATTCTGGGGAACAAAAACATTATTTCAGAAAGAGCAAATGGAAGCAATGAAACAAGGAAATGTAAATTCATGACTGTATGGTTTGTATGTCCAAAATGTGAGGGGTGGCCACTATGCATTATATACATGTAATGAAAGTTCACATGTGGACAGGCGCAGTGGCTCATGCCTGTAATGCCAGCATTTTGGGAGGCCAAGGCGGGCAGATCACCTGAGACCAGGAGTTTGAGACCAGCCTGGCCAACATGGTGAAACCCTGTCTCTACTAAAAATACAAAAATTAGCCAGGCATGGTGGCTGTTGCCTGTAATCCCAGTACTCAGGAAGCTGCGGCAGAATCACTTGAGCCGGGGAGGCTGAGGTTTCAGTGAGCTGAGATCATGCCATTGCACTCCAGCCTGGGTGACAAAGCAAGACTCCATCTCAAAAAAAAAAAAAAAAAAGTTCAAATGTACCCCATAAATTTGTACAAATATAAAAAATAGAGTATGTAAACAACTAAGAGTTTCTAGTCCACAGATATTGGTAAAAAAAGGTTTTTCGAGTAAAATGATTATTCTGAAATTCAAAATAATGTTCCTCCTGGATTCTACAGCCTGTAGAGCTATCAGCTGTGCAGTCAGGCTTGTCAGCAGCAAAGCTGAAATGTTCCCAAGATCCGAGTGGCTAATTATACGTTGCATTATTTTGTCCAGTGGATGGTCTCAGACATACCCCACAAATAGAGGATAATGAGATAAAACCAGAGTTACACATGCTCTAACATGTGCCTGAGGCCAAAATGAAAACAAGAATAATTGAAATATAATCTCTTGATGATTTATATATAAGTGGGTACCTGAGTAAAAATATGTTTTGGATATAAAAATTAATTAATTACTCAATGTAATTAAAACAAGTATTTTCAACATTGAGTAGACTATATGAAGGCTATTATTGTAATGGATTTTTCATTAATTTGAAATGTTTGCTATTATGGTTCTCAAATCTAAGGGAAAAGATAGATGGTTTTCCCACCTGTTGCTCAGTAGGGATCCCAGCAACATCAAGCTGTCCTCCATGTTGGCAATGATTTCCGAGGTACTGTCTCCTCTCAAGAGGAGCTCTCCACGGGTTTTAAAGCTGCCGAAGGTGAATGTTTTATTGTCCCATTCATTAATCACTTGCTTCAGCTTTTGCTCAATGTCTCTCTCTTTCATCGCACTGATACAGATGTCCTATCAAAATGGCAAGCTCTCATGTTATTGCATGAAAGTCACACGTCCTTCCTTAATAGTCTACGTGCAATACCCCATCTTCACTATTTGCTTCATATATATATATAAATATATATATAAACTTTTATATTTCCAGACCTAAAATGCAATATAATAAACAGAATGTGTATACACAGATACTGATGCATCAAGAGAGATGGAGATAAAGATATGACTGAAAAACAGAACTTTAATTTATAAAATTTCCCAGCAAACTTGCCCAAAAGGAAAGATGACAGAAAATATATGCAAATCACTTTTAAATTTTGAAACTTTAATCACTGATTCAAAATTCAATGTATTTCTGATTTACCTCTAAAGTCAAGTGAATGCAGCATGTGAATGAACACAGGTAGCAGAAACCTGATTCTCCCATGGCTCTGTTCACTTTCCCAGTCTCCTTTATGGCCTCACCCTTCTCCTAGACCATTAGTCAAAGCCCTTCCTTTACCCTCATTTCTTCCCACCTATGTTCCCCCTCTGGGTGAGCTCATTTACACCCATGAATTCAATCACTTTCATGTCTCCAGGCAAGACCCACATCCATTTGCCTACTGAACTTCCCTGCTGAGATGTTTCAAGGAAACCCCAAACACAGTCTGTGAAATATCAGACTCATGTCCCTAATCAAGCCCATGATCTTTGCACCTTGTCACCCAATCTGATCACCTTCCCATGTTCCCCATCTCTGTGGTCAGCACCTTCATCCATTTAGGTCTCTCAGCAAGAAATCTAGAGTTCATCTTTAGCCCTCCCCTTCCTTCTCCTACCATGTTCCCTTCATCACCGAATTCTCCTCAAATATCCCTGATCCTTTCTCTCCTCTCCAGCTTTACTACTTCCCCTCTCATCTAACAAGCCGTCATTTCTTGCCTGAGCTACTCTTAGAAACTCTCAGTTGGTTTTTCCATCATTCTTCCCTTGTCCTCCTTCAATTATTTCTCCAAAGATCACTACCAGAGTGATCCTTACAAACGGTCAACCTAACCATGTCAGCCCCTGCTGAAAACACACCTCCCAGCTGGTGCCCATTGCTCGATAACATCATGTAGGCCCACTCCACCTCCCTGGCCTCTGCTGTCTCCTCTCTGCCCTGCCTCCACGCCTCAGCCACATGGGCCTTCTTCTTCTTCTGGTTCCTCAAACACACTTCAGATGCTCCATGCATAATGCACCATCTGCCTGGAATGGCCTTCTTTGCACTTTCCAAGCCCCTCACCCCAACCACACAACCACACTCCCTTCACCCAGCCAGTCCTATGCATGCATCCTAGTCCTCCCTAGCTTTATCACCCCCAGGTGAGCCAAACTCATCTATCATAGGCTTTCATAGAACAACATACATTTTATTCAATGGTATTTGCCACAGCTTATAACTATGCCTTTATTTGTAAAATTATTTAATAATCTGTAAATGCAGGACTGCATTGTTATATCCTGATGCAGAATCTGTCCCATCTTAGGCCAAATAAGCATTTGTTGAAGGAACTAGTGGCTGAATGCCAGGAGAAGAGTTTCAATTGTCTGAGTGTAGTTTACTGATCCAATATTCCATAATACAGAAATGTTATCAAATAAATCCCATGAGATCTTGCAATCTTCCATCACATCATACTCTACCTCTATTTCCTCTTTATATTTCAGAAGAGGTGCCTCCATGATATTTCTTAACTTAAAGCTTTCATTCCCCACATCCAGACTGTGCCCGGTGAGGGTGGTTATCCTTTCCCAGTGCCGCTCCATCATGGCTTTACTGGCCATGTATTCCAGCAGCGGGCAACACTCGCTGAAATCATCAATGATCTTCTTCAGGTCCAAAAAAGCCTGCCAGTCCTTCGAGGCCCGGGGAAGCTTTCGACATCTGTGAAGGGACACCAACATGAAAGGCCATTGAAATATGATGGTAGACATCACTGGACCAAGATGGTCTGCTAGTATTTCTATTAAAAACAGTCTCTTTGAATACTTATCCTATTTTAAAATCCCATGACTTGCAGGCTATCTGTTCATATAATATACAGATGACTTTTATATTACAGAAAATTGTCCTCTCCATTAGAAAAGATTTTTTCCAACCCTTCACAACTATTACCTAGTTAGAGGCATTATTTTAGAGCGTAGAGGTGATGTTCAAGCTAATTCAATTCTACAAACATGTACTGAGAACTTACTAAGCACAAAGCATAGCAAAGTGTATCAGGCTGTCAAGTGAAATATGCAACAAATAGCTCTTTTTTTTTTTGAGACGGAGTATAGCTCTGTGCAGTGGTGCAATCTCAGCTCACTGCAACCTCCACCTCCTGGGTTCAAGTGATTCTCCTGCCTCAGCCTCCCGAGTAGCTGGGATTACAGGTACGTGCCGCCACGCCCAGCTAATTTTTGTATTTTTAATAGAGATGGGGTTTCACCATGTTTGCCAGGATAGTCTCAATCTCCTGACCTCGTGATCTGCCCACCTCAGCCTCCCAAAGTGCTGGGATTACAGGCATGAGCAGTAGCTGCACCCAGCCAGCTCTCCATTTTCTTTAAATTCAAGAGCTACAACAATACAGAAAAATCATGGGCCCCTGCTTTTGTTCCAGATGATAATCTAACATTAACTTCAAATGTTTCATAAGTGTAATATAAATAAAAATCAGCTCCCATCAAGCTGCAGAAAAGCCCCTAACATGACTCATCCTGATAGACAGAATGTGCTTGTCTCATTATGTACACACAGGAGTAATTAATAAATAGCATTTGACAAGAGTGATGTCAATGGACAACAACAATGCAGCAAGATGTGCTTTTGAAATAGCTGGGGTGAAAAGAGAACTTGGCTGCCTATCAAAGAGGAAAGCATTTGAAGTTCAATTGCTGGGCATGCTAAACATTTAATTTCTTACCTGTTCTGGAACTCTAAGAGTTCATTGTTAATTTTTTCAATATTCACCTCTGACCAAAGAATATCATAATAGCTATTTACAGTTTCTATGACACTGTTGTACAGAGTATATATTTTCTGTAGAAGATTTAGTTGCTTCTTTATTTCAAGAAGCTGAGGATACTGTGTAGCTGGCAGGCCAAAAAGCTCCTCTCCTCCAGTATACGTGATGTATTTCCGATAGATATTATCAAATTGATTCTAATAAAAACACAAGTGAAAACTCATCAAAATGATTTATACATGATCAACATACAAATGAAAATATAAGATTGGCAAACAAGCAAGCCAGAGATGTATGATCTCTGGGCGCATGTAAATAGGAATACTAAGTTGGCATAATTAATTCATAGAAACTACTTCTAATTGTAATCCTACAAAATCGTATTTTTAATGCAAGTACATACCATATTCCACAATAGGGCTCTCTATCTTTCAAAGAAGAAAACATACGTGTGTTTAAAACACAACAAAGTTTCATTGTTTAGAAAGTCATAGAAACTAAAAAGATTACCTGAAACATGATAAGCCTGTCACTGGCTTCCTGGGGCTTCAAGCCACTAGCCATTGGACCATTCTGAACAAAAAGTAAAAAAAGAAAAATAGAATGAAGTGTTTGCATATAAATTTCATGAACTCAATCCATATTTAAATATTAAAGTTAGGTTTCATGCATGATAGGAAACTTCATTTTTATTTGTTAGAAAAAAAGTGCCTCACAAAGTGATTCATTTAGACATATGTTTCTAGTCTAAAAAAGCCAAATTAATGCCAGAACTTCCCTTAGTCAAGAAACTTTTAAGATTAAAAATATGTATTATTCATTTCTTAGGTAACACAGGCAAAGAGGAGTCAATGCCTGTTCTATAAGAAGCACATATAAAGTCTACTTTTCAGCTAAATGCTAATATCATATAACTCATAGATTTTTATCATTCTAATATCCACTTGTAAAGTGGCCTATAATCTTAACATTCCAATCAGATTTTCCAACATTATAAAATCTTAAAAATGTGGATTTCTGTGCTTCTTCATCCATGGCGTTGGTACATGGGTCCAATCTTCTAACTTGATGAATTTTGTGGTTTATTGTGCTACTAGTTAATAGGCACAAATTTTACCCTAAACTCTATATATTTCCCTTCTCCAGCACATTATAATTGCCTGGAGATGGGTCTCATTACACAATATATTTACATTAGAAGATTCAGTACTTAAACCTATATGGATAATTAAAATATGGACTCCATGGGGGCAAGGCTCGATCTGTCTTATCCACTACCGTATAGTCAGCACCAAGGACAGCGCCCGGCAATTGCTGAGCTCTATGTTATTTGTGTAACCAAGGAAGGCTGTGGAAAGGAGGACAATTATAACTACATGTGAATAGTACTTTTCTACACAAATTTAGAATGCTACCAAGCAACTTCAGTAACAGACCAAATTATACACTGTTAGCCCTTTTAGATTTATCGTTTTCTGTTGAAATTATTATGTATGAAATCTGATTTGGTTAGGCTTTCTGTCCCCACCCAAATCTCATCTTGAATTGTAATCCCCATAATCTCCATAATCCCCACGTCTCAAGGGAGAGACTAGGTGGAGGTAACTGAATCATGGGAGCGGTTTTCCCCCTGCTGTTCTCTCCGTAATGAGTTCTCATGAGATCTGATGGTTTTAAAAGGAGCTCTTCCCTCTTCGCTCGCTCGGCATTCTCCTTCCTGTTGCCTTGTGAAGAAGGTGCCTTGCTTCCCCTTTGCCTTCCACCATGATTGTAAGTTTCCTGAGGCCTCCTAAGCCATGCTGAACTGTGAGTCAATTAAACCTCTCACCTTTCTAAATTACCCAGTCTCGAGCAGTTCTTTACAGCAGTGTGAAAACAGACTAATAGAAACTCTAAGGGGAAAGAATTGTGAAAAAAATGTTTTTCTCTCATGAAAATAAAATTCCCATTCCCTGGGAATTCCTAGGAAGTTTCATAGAAATTTACCCATAATTTTTAGACAACTACATTTTGCATGCTGTATTCACTCATCGCCGAAAACGCACACAGAGAAAGCCAGAGACATACCAAATCATAGTCCAGATAAAACTGGTGACAATCTTGGAGGAATACCTCCACAGCACTAATAAGCTCTTTCTTGAAACTGGGCTGCAGTGAGACTAATTCATTCTGGACTTCGCCAGCACGTGCCAGCAGCTTCTCCCAAGCATAGTGCAGTGTATCAACTTTGTCTATCTCTTCCCTTGCTATCAGAAGTCCGTATCTGTTAAGCAGGGCATAAGATTCCTAAAAAAAAAAAAAGCAGGAAAAACTTAATTTTGGCCAGTCAGATGCATAAATCTACACACAGCCATTTATTAAATGATAAGAATGGAAAATGCCAGAATAATAGTGAAACTACCCTGAGAGTTCTAGTTATTCTACTTCAAACTGCAAGAGGTTAACTGAGCAACTGAGCTGTTCAGCTTTAGTTTCCTCATCTATAAAATGAGAAAATCTTCTGGCTACTTCACAGGATCTTTGAGACTATTGAAAAATGTCATTTTAAATGCATTTTGAAAACCATAAACCATTAGACAAATAAAAGATATTTTTACTTAGGCCCCCAAATTGTATTTGATCACTACAAAATTCTATCAAGTAAATAAAAAACAAAATAATTTAACTTCTAATATTAGAATAACAAAATCAATCAGGGTTTTAACTCTGTCTTATTTCACATGATCGATAAGAGGTTCCAATAGTAAGACACAAGGGAGGAATCTTGAATCAGAGCCTGGGCCAAGTCATTCCCTTCAGCACGTAAAATCCTGGATGGCTTTCTTCTCTAAAAGATTAAAATGAGGCTAAGGTTGGTTTTCATAAGGAAGAATTTTCTCTAAATATCTCTAGTCTCTTCTCCCACCATTACTCCTCCCCATAGAGGTGGAATGAGTGTCTGATTATTAATTTGGGGGAAAAAATTGTTGATTTGAGCAAGGATAGCCCAGTGCCTTTCTCTCTCTTCCCTCCCTCTCCGTGGAGGCATGCCTGTGGTCAGCACCTCAGTGCCATCAACTGGATCAGGGTAATACCAAGACCTACAGCTTTCCAACACTGCCTCTAATGGATGAGGAAGTATAATAATCCTGGGATTTAGTGTTCACTAGCTCATAATGTGTGTGTGTGTTTGGGGGTATGAAAGGGAGGGAAATAACTGGAGTAATACACTAAGTTATGTCTTCCGAATAACTTCCATCAGGCATAAAGGTGATGTTTTGATCTTGTCTACTTGATTCTACTTTTGTTCTTAATTCCTAGGTGGGAGAAAATAGGATTGTCGGTTACTGTACCTCCTCTTCATGCTTTAGGGTATCCCCTGATCCTGCACAAAGAAATGTCTCTTTGCCTTGATGTTTGAACCCAAGGAGAGCAGGTTGGACCATGTGATCTCCCTGGCCCAACACAGCAGAAGTGAAAATGTGTAGTAGTCTGTACCATTCTCATGGTAATGTGAAAATTTTCAAAATTCAAACAGGGATGCAGAAAATGGGAGAATAGAGTCTGATCTCGACCATCAGAGTATAAGCCCAGACATTCCAATTATAGTGTGATGAAAAGATGATGATTTTACAACTGGAGTTTTTTTTTAATGCTACAATTAAACTAGTCTCATTTAAAAATAACAAATACAGTGACCCACTTCTGATAAGACATTTTCATCTGGAGGTTAACACCACCCCCTGACCCCACGGTGCCTCCATGGCTGACAAGTGCTTTTCCTTAATGTCTCCACTGTTGGGTCTTTGTCAACAATCACAAGTGGCAAATAAGATTTAAAGACATGCACCAACAATTATGATTATGGAAAGTTATTAATGATATTAATAATTCACACTCTTATTCATTTCTAATGATAATATAAGTATTACAAGATGAATAAAAATGGAATTCAAAATTGCGCACACATACACAGACATTAAAAGGAGCTGGAAAGAAATATACGAACCTCTTGGTATGTACTTGATTGACAATATTATGGTAATTCTGAAGTTTTGTTTTATACAATCGTTTTGTGTTTTCTAATTTTTCTACAATGCTACTTTTTAACTAGGGAAAAAAGAGTTTGTTTGTTTTAAAAAAAGGCTGTTGCTAAGACTGATTTTGCTGGTGGCTTAACATGAGATTTCTAAGGAGACTTCTTAGAAAGAGATGATGTTTACTCAAGTGAATCTATTCAAGGGTGTCTGCTTGTAATGAAATCAACTGTCTTTTTTTGCCATTGCTTAAATTACACTATGTATGTTGATAATATTATAACTAATAAGTAAATAAAAGCAGACTTCACTGCAAAAAAAAGACATTTTCATCTGGAAAAGATAGTATGATATGGTATACAAATAAAAGTGATGTGCAACACTGATCAAATTACATAATTTCTTCGACCCTCAGTTTCCTTATGCGAGGAGGAGGAGCCATAGTAAGGATGAAATGAGTTACCGCATATATGGACACTGTTAGCGCCCCATCCAGGTCCCGATTACCAGCTGGTATTCCCATCCCCGACTACTGAGAGTGCTGGCTATAAGGACTGCAGCTGTCCCTTCCCTGGAAGATTTTTCTCAGCTGAATGTGAGCCTTCTCATGGGGAGGTTATAGCCCATTTCCTACTGACTTAGGAGTAGAAAGGGTAGTCTCCTTTGCATGAAGGAGGGCCCAACTCAATTGATGTTGTAGAGCGCCCATGGGATCAGGCTGAAGTTAGTCCATAGCTGATTGGCTTCCTTTCCTGATTCCCTCGCTCCCCTTCTTTGGTGAGCACTCATTAATAAATCATTTGCACAGAAATCTTTATCTCAGGCTCCGCTTTGAAGGACCTTAGGCGACATGTGAAGGTGAAAACTGGCCCATGGAAGGCATGCTATAGGGGTTCGGTATCATCAACAATATTGAAATTATTGTCTTGGTTTAGTAACCATTTAGTAACTTCACTCCAGACCCAGTCAATATTTCAGCTAATAGCATCCAACATGTAGAAATATTTCTATAATGAACAAATGATCGTTAGTTACCTCAATAGGTCCTACTTGAAAGTCAATGGAGATTTGCTCCTCCCTTATTTCTTTCAGTGCTGCCATTGCAATCCGAATATCATCTAGGTCCTTAATTGGACGATTTAGTTTCTTATTGAATTCTTCAATAAGCATAAAAATGTTTTCCATCTCACTCCGGTATTTTTTGTTACAGTGGCGTCCAATGACAACCATCCAGGACTTTGTCTCAGCAGTCAGGGCGAACTTCAAGTCAGCTGTAAAAACCCAAATGTCTACAGTTCAGTTTTAAAAACTCGAATCAGTACGAAAAGTCAAACTGTCGCTGTTCTCCAGTAGTAAATATTTTATAGCTTATTGCCCACTAACCCACAAAAAATTGAATTGGAAAAAATCATAATTTTTCCTACTCATTATATATTCATTCATTTTATAGAGTTTGTTTTTACAACAACTCAATACACATTTCAAAATGCTTTTTTTAAAAAGCACATATCAGAACCCTCTGGGATAAGCCTCAAAGGTTTGTTATTGTTATTTATTAAACAAAGGGTAAATTTTAATTCAAAATATAACAGACATCTCCTTTCTCTGACTTAGCCTTTTTTTCAAGGTTTAGCAGCAAAGTGTGCAAAATAGAATCAATAATTATGCAGAAGAAAAATTTTTAAAAATCTACAAATTGGTCTTAAAGCTTGAGGCCCATAAAGTCAATCTTTAAGACACATAGAACTCTCTGGAATACTAATCTAGGTAAAGAGACAGAACAATACTGGCTAATTTATATAACTATATGAAAGAAAATGAACCAACCTGTGTACAGAGCAATGGAACCCACACAGATATACTCAGGCTCAGCATTAATTTCCTGCTCTAGGTTTTGGAAATAGAGAATCTGGGACTCAAATTCAGAAAGCAAGGGGCTCTGTGTAATAAATGTCTTAATGGCTTCTTCTTTTCCCTTTTGCCAAATGTGATTGTAGCGTTTGAAGCAATCCATGGATGTAATAACTTCCTGAATGCAAATAACAGATTTATGTTAAGAAGGAAGAATCTGAAAGGCACGATGATATAAGTGAATATTTGCCAACTGCTGGTGGTTCCTATGGATTTATTAAAATGTTTAGTGAACTGTGTGATTATCTGGAAATGCCAAAGAACTGGGACTATATACAGTAGTGTGGACAGTAGCCCAGGGCTAGTAACAGTTTCACTGTTATCATCCCTAGCTAAACGGGAGAGGAGCAGTTTCTAGAAACTAGAAGACAGTTCTTGAAGATCCTGTGGACAGGGCCCTCTTGGTTGGAGCTGGGCCTTAGATCAAAAACCACAGCTCAAGGTCACACTACAGGGAAGGTGCTATGAAAAACATACTCTGAGGTCATTCTCCTCTTTCCACCCTCCCCACAGATCTCCTCCAAGATTCTTCATTGACTGAACCCACTGGAAGCCTCAATGGGAACCTACTGACATGTTGCCTAAGGTCAGATAGGTGGAGGGAATGGAGATTAGATCTTAGGGGCATGAAGGACAAACAGAACATAGCGAGCATCACTTCAATGAGAGATTGCCTGGAATCACATAAAATGTATAATTCATATAACTAGAATTGACATCTGAACAATACTACACCTAACCAACCAGGAACATAGTGCATGTTTCCATATCTTGTCATCTTTTTCAGAAATTCCTTAAGTTTTAGCATAATCTTCATAGAGACCCCAGATACTTCTTATTACACATGTTTCTAGGTATTTTTCAATGCTGTTGTCATTGTAAACAAGATATTTTCCACTATTATTATAACTGGCTATGAATGGCATATACATTTTTTAAAATTTATTTGTAAATCAACAGTCTAGTTTGCTAACCAAGTATGCATCTGTAAAGATGAAATGACTCTCAGGCAATTGGTAAATAGGGGACAGTGCTGACATAATGCAGAGGTCATGTTTTCAAATGCTATGTTTCCCAGCAAAACAAATGCTACTGCTTTGTACCAGCTAAAGCAGCAAGTCACAGAGGAGTACAGTCCTGTGTGCCACTCCCCCTCCATCACTTCTTCCTTTTGGATTGATTTGGCTACCACCTGTCTTAAGAATATCTTTGCATATTGTTCTCACTCATAAGTTAGTGCTAAAAAAAAAAGTGTTTGCATGGACATACAGAGCAGAATGATAGATAATAGAGACTCAGAAGAGTCAGATTTCTCATCAACTTCAGAAGGGAGGGCTATGAGAAATTCGCTAACAGATACAATGTACATTATTTGGGTGATGGATACCCTAAAATCCCTGACTTGGCCACTATGCAATCTATGCATACAGCACAATTGCACACGTATCCCATAAATTTGTACAAATAAAAATAGATAAATAAATAAATACCAATCAAAGCAGAAAGAACAACAAAGCCAATCAAAGCAGAAAGAACAACAAAGAAAGAATGTTCTTTGCAGAGTTTGGCCTGATTTTTGTAGAGTTTATCTTTGCTTCTATGCCTCCACAATCTCTTCCTTTTCCCAATTCTACCAAGCTTCTTTCATCTTTTATAGTAAAGTTCTGTAATTACCATAGTGATATTAAATATGTGAATATTTCACTATGATTGTTACTGTTACTATTTTACTATGATTATTATTGTTTTATTTATTACCCTGGTTACAAATTGCCTAGATTTTGTGTCTGCCTCAATCTTGTTTTTCTCATCATCCCTATTATTTAATATTAAATATGCAACTTCTCAAAACAGGACGATTTTCAGGAACATGTTTATTGTATTCTATGAAAAATTCATATAATTATCTTTCCATTGGTGACTAACTTAACTCTTGTTGGGCCACAATTTCTTTTTTAGATTAGCCTCTTGGATTTACTTGGCAGACAATTGTATCATCTACAAATAATTAAAATTTTGTCTTTTTTTATTTAATTACTATTTATTTCTTTATTTATTTTTGTAGAGACGAGATCTCACTGTGTTACCCAAGCTGGTCTCAAACTCCTGGCTTCAAGTGATCCTCTCATCTCGGCCTCCTAAAGTGCTGAGATTACAAACATGAGCCACGGTGCCTAGCCAAAAAATTTGTCTTTTCATTTCTAATTCCTTTGTGAATCAAGTTTTTCCACTGCCTTATATTATGATTTCAGAGTTACATCTGCATGAAAAACAAATTTAGCTGATAAAGAATAAACAATGCAATTATTTGAAATAACTGAGCATTACAGGATTCTAAATGGTCTGATTATTTTAAGTAAATTGCACCAATCTGCACCAAACCAAGAAGCAGTTCCACTCCAACTCCCCACATACAGCTAAAATGTCCCTCCGAGCCTCAGGTTTAATGGATGTTGATACTTCCCATCCACTAAAATGCAGAAAGCTAAACCTATCACTGCCTATCCCAACCACAAATGATTCGTTTGCATGAACTGAAGTGTTGACAGGCAGACCAAGAATGCATTGCAATAGCATGTAGACATATTCACATATGTATGATGGTTTGAAGAATTAATTACAGATTATTGAAGATTCCCAGAAATGGATAGAAGTTCCAGAATCCGGAGCTCTCTCACCACCCAAGCTTATAATATTAAGAATATACCCTAACTAAATATGTTAGAGGGTATTCTTTTAAAGTGTCTGTCTTTATTAAATTGGAACTTTTTCACATGAAGGTAACCCAGACCTTGAAAGGAAAATGACCTCAGTAGGAAAATTAGATGAACTACATATGTAGAGTTGTTCTGATTATGTAACCAAGGTTATTTTGATTGTTTGGTCCAGCTCAACGTTTCTATATTTTTTTTTCGAGACAAAGTCCCGCTCTGTCACCCAGGCTAGAGTGCAGTGGCACCATCTCAGCTCACTGCAACCTCTGCCTTCTAGATTCAGGCAAATCTTATGCCTCAGCCTCATGAGTAGCTGGGATTAAAGACATCTGCCACCATGCCTAGCTAATTTTTGTGTTTTTAGTGGAAACAGAGTTTCACCGTGTGGGCAGGCTGGTCTCAAACTCCCAGCCTCAAGTGATCCCCCACCTTGGCCTCTCAAAGTGCTGAGATTACAGACATGGGCCACTACATCCAGCCTCAGCTCATCTTTTTAAGCCAGGTTGTGTTAGAAGTTGATGACCAACCTATGGGTGTGCTAAAGGCAGGTTAGGTTTACATTCTAATCCAATCAAGTATAGCAACAGTAAAGGGGCAGGGATCATAGGATTTTCTGTGGTTGAGGCAGAATCATTCAGAAAGGTCTATGGCTGTGGAGGGCTGGCTATATCTAATACTATGACTAAGTGTACATATATTCTCCCAGAAACAATTTGGCTATCCTATAAATCTGGAATAAGTTCTTCAAGTTGTTATAAATGCCAACCTTTTCTACTATTTTAAGGAAAACTAATATCTGAGCATTTCCTTCATATAAAGTAAAAGCAAATGCAATAAAAGTGACACAGAGGCCGGGCACGGTGGCTCATGACTGTAATCCCAGCACTTTGGGAGGCCAAGGCAGGCAGATCACCTGAGGTCAGGAGTTTGAGACCAGCTTGACCAACATGGTAAAACCCTGTCTCTACTAAAAATACAAAATTAGCCCAGTGTGGTGGTGCATGCCTCTAATCCCAGCTACTCAGAAGGCTGAGACAGGAGAATCGCTTGAACCTGGGATGTGGAGGTTGCAGTGAGCCAAGATTGCACCATTGCACTCCAGCCTAGGCAGCAAGAGTGAAACTCCTTCAAAAAAAAAAAAAAAGACACAGAGATAAGTATTTTGTGGCCAGCACTGTATGTTAATTTTAACTATGATTTCTTCCTCTTAGATTTTCATAATAGTGGTTGATCATACTAGAGAAACTAGTGGATCTCATTGCTGATTTATTTTCTTTTATTTTCTAGGAATACTGAGACACTTGAAAACATTTCTGAATGTTTATTGTTATCATGGAATACTTTGCTTATCATTCAGTATAGAGCTTAACAATCTAAGTACTAGATAAATATTTATTGAGTTACCTGAATACTGTCTCTAGGGGAAAATTAAATACAGGACCTTCAATATATTAAGAAAGGTAAATTAAAAGTCCATAAATGCAAAAGATTTCCAGTTCCCTTGGGAACACATTAAAACTAAACTTAATAATATTTCCTCACATTGTTACAGCAATGGTAGCTTTTCAGAGTGCTTTCAAATGAACGTAACTCATTGTATCAAAACTGAGTAACAGAAAAAATGCACTTACTGAGCAACAACTATTCCTTAAACACTGGGAAACATTATTAACAAGTCAACAAGTCTTACTGGTCATGTGAATTAGAAGAGTTTTTTTAAAAAATAAAAGATGATTTCAGGGTTTTAAATCTTTTTGTCTGTAAAATAGATTTGCATGAACAAAATAGGGGAAGTTGAGAGGAGAGTATGTTGAAAGAAAAAATTGCCTTGAATGTACATTCATGTCCAGTTCAAGTTTGTATTGATAGTACTAATATCTTCTTTATTCTCAGTTTCATCTAATTTCTATGTGGCAATATAAATAAATTTTTATCTGATATTTTATAACATTTGCCTGACTACTCAGATATGAAAAAATGACTACAAACCTTATTCTATTTCAAATATGTTAGTATCACTGGTTCTTTGAAGGTGAATTATAACAACAGTCTGACTTGTAGTTTGGAACATATTAGATTTTTTTAAGTTAGATTCATTTGTATTAAAAGAAGATATTAAAAGCATTAAACAAAACACAATATGAGAGTAGGAATAATTTTCTTTCACCTTGCAATCTAGAATGAAAGATCTTCAGTTAGACAAACATTTGCTGAGCACACACAAGATGCTCCCTGAAAGCACAGTGTGTGAGACCCAGGCTACATACAGGACAACTTTGTGATGTTCACCTTCACAAAAGTGCATGTTGCAAAGCAAAAGGTCCGGCTGCCAGACCCTCTTGACATACCTTTTTGGTGGAGTTGATAATTGTGCTAAGCACAGAAACTAATTTTACAATCTCTTTGTTTTCAGAAACATTCTTATAATAGTTCTTGGTTTGCACGGGAATGGGTAAATTTACAGATGCTATCTCCAAGGTATCTAAAAAGAAAAAAAGAAGAGAAAACCTTACACTACTCACACAAGAATGTACTTTCAGGAGATGAGGATATTTCTGTGATAGTAAAGCAAGGACTTCTGAAAATCTTCTCCTTTATAAAAACAATGAAAATAATGGAAAGAGTTGTCAATGTCAACTTTTCAGGACTCTGTAAATTAATCAAAGCTTGCAATAATCCAAAAAGTGTTTATTCAAGAACAATGCTAAATCTTGGTAACAACAGCAAGTTTTGTGGTGTTTTGACTTGCTCTAGTCCCACTGCCGCTCTCTGGCTATAGGGTAGCCTTGAAAAACAGCAGCCTTACAACCATTATAACTGGAGGAAAAAAACCTACCAGTAGCCTAGCAGTCCCTGGAAGGGCCAGCCTGGGCTTGGAGCTCCTTAGGGAGCTCCATAGAATTCTCACTCTTTGAGCTGTCTGGGAGCTCCCTGGAAAAGTCCTGTTCAAATAGTTTATTTTTATTTGACCTGACTCAGAACTCTCTGAGAAAAAAAGCCCTATCCTCATGGCATTTGTCAAAAGACTATCAGCAACAATTGCTTAACTTCACAGCTACCTGAGGCAATGATATTAATTGGGGGCAAATAAGAGGTTGGCCAAAAAAGTTAAAAATCTGGGAAAGGAGAATGAAGTCAGCAACATGGCTGAATAAGAATATCCTGGCTCTCCCTCCACCCATGGACACACCCAATACACATCTATTCTCAGATCAGTTCCATCTGAGAGAAAGTCAGAGACCAGTGGAGAGACTCCTGCTTATGTTATAACCAAACACATATCCGCATCAAAGGGCAGGAAAAGTGGAGACACACTTGGACATGGATCCTGCCCCAGGCACTGAACCAGAGAACTGGGAACGGAATCTGCAACACACAGTTTCTCTCTGTGGAAATGAGGCTTTGGACCTCACATGTATCGCCATAACTCTTAAGGTTCCCCATGGTTTGGCTCTTAATTCACCAATTCTGAGAGTGGAGTGGATTAGACACACAAGAGTCTCTCTAGACCACAAGAAAAAAGTGATGGCTTTACACAGGCATGAAGCACTTACAGAGGCTTCATTCTGTGGAAGTTGTGCAGAGACGGGGCTTTAAAACCATGGCCCCTTGTTTCTCTCTCACATCAAGTGCCCCAACATTTACAGCTTCCACCCAAGGGACTACATTCTAAAACTCCTATCTCTGGGAGCAGACGGGACTGGCATTTGTGTGTCTCTCTAGACCACAGGAAGAAGCAGCCATTTAATATGAGCACACAAGCACTTCAACAGGCTTTATCCCCCAGGAGCAGTGCAGAGAAGGGCTTTAAAAACACAGTCTTCTGCTTCTGTCCAGCAGGGGTTAATGCTATGCACTGAGCGCCCTAACTTCTGCAGCCACCTCCCAAAGGACTCAATCCTAAACCTCTTAGCTACGTGAAGAAAGGGCATTAGGCATATGTGAATTTCCCCAGATCACAAAACAGAAAGGAAGTTTAAATGGACATGGAAACACTACCAGGGGCTACACCCCCTCAGAACAATGCAGAAAAGGATCAAGAATGTGCAGCTTCCATTTTCTTTCCGGGAAGGGGCTTCTGGCACCCCCCCTAGTGGCTACTTGATGGCCTGGCTTCTAAAAACTGTACATCAGAGAGCTAATGAGGCAAACAAACAGGAGCCCTCCAGCAGCTAGAGCCAGAGCCCAGCACTTCATGAGTGTTCCGTGTGGCTCCCCTAGTGATGAGCCTAGGCCTAGCCATTCTTTCTGGAAGGAGTTACGACACGCACCAAGTGCCATAACTTCTATAGCTCCTACCCAAAGGACTGTCTCTTTAATGATCTAGCTAGCTCTGGGAGTCAGTGGGTCTTTGCACTTTTGAGTAGCCAGAGACCATGGAAAACAAAGAGGTGGATGTACAATGGGCCAACTTCCATCAGTTATCTCGCCAGAATCAGAGGATGCAGCCTGAACGTGATTGCAGGCATTTGCCACAGATCCTCTCTCTGGCTTAATGCAGAGAACTGAAGATAAATGCCTGTGCTCAGCTTCACTGTGAAGACAGAAAAAATTGGAGCATGCATTCAACACTCCAACATTTCCAGCTACATCT
Organism: Gorilla gorilla gorilla; assembly: GCF_029281585.2. NCBI lineage: Eukaryota > Metazoa > Chordata > Mammalia > Primates > Hominidae > Gorilla > Gorilla gorilla. The sequence goes on along the minus strand of NC_073243.2, from coordinate 98,148,202 downwards.
AGAGAATCTAGCTCCTACCTTACCAGTCTTACGGGTACTGACAGGACATATCATATCTGAACCTCCAGGGTAGAGGGGACAAAAAATAGAGACAGCAGTCTGGACAAACACTAAGATTAGAGAGGCATCTTGAAATCTCTGGGTAGTCAAAATAGTGAGATCCTCCCACATGAGGTCAGTCTGACAAGACTGAAAGAGGTAGCTATCTTTTATAATACACAGAAACCAACACAGAGGGTCAAAGAAAATGAACAAAAACAGGGAAATACAGTTCAAATAAAATAACCAAATAAATCTCCAGAAACTGTTCTGAGTGAAGTGGACATATGTGATTTATCTGACAGGGAATTCAAAATACAGATGCTCCTTGACCTATGATGAAGTTACATCCCAATAAATCCATCATAAGTCAAAAATATCCTAAGTCAACAATGCACTTAATACCCTAGTAAGCCTATTGTAAAGTTAAAAATCTGTAAGTCAAACTATTCTAAGTACAGATGCTCTTTGACTTACTATAAAGTTACTTCCTGATAACTCCATTATAAAGTCAAAAAAAAATGTGAAGCCAAACCATTGTAAGTCAGGGACCATCTGTAATATTCATAAAGATCCTCACCAATATCAAGAGAGAAATGCAAAAACAAACTGAGAACTTCAACAAAGACAGAAAGTATAAAAAAGCACCAAACAGCAAACATAAAACTGAAGAATGCTGTAACTGAACACAAAAATTTAATAGTTTCCACAGAAGACTAGATCAAGCAGAAGTAGAAAAAAAACAGTGAATTCAAAGAGAGGTCACTGAAAATCATCCAATCTGAGGAGTAAAAAATAAAAAGAATGAAAAAGAATGAAGATACCTTAACAGACTTATGGGACACCATCAAGAGGAACAACTTATGCATTATTGGCTTGCCAGAAAGAGAAAAGAAAGATAGAGGAAACATACTCAGAGAAATAATGGCAAAAACTTCCAAGCCTGGGGGAGGAAATAGAAAGCCAGCTCCAGGAAGCCCAAAGGACATTAAATAAGATTAATTCAAAAACACTCACACCAAGACACATTATAATCAAATTGTCAATAGCTAAAGATAAAGAGTGTTGAAAGTAGCAAGGGAAAAGTGTTTCATTGTATGTAAGAGAACACTCATAAGACTATCAGTAGATTTCTTAGCAGAAGCCTTGCAGGTTAGAAGGGAGTGAAGTGATATATTCAAAATACTGAAAGAAAATAACTGCTAAGAATACTATATCCAGCAATTCTATCTTTCAAAAACAAAGGGATGATATAAACTTTCTCATACAAAAAAAAGCTGAGAGAGTTTATCACCACAAGACCCAACTTACAGGAAATGCTAAATGGAGATTAAGCTGAAGGAAGAAGATGCTTATTAGTAACATGAAAACATATGAAAATATAATACCTCACTCATAAAAGTAAGTATATTGGCAAATCCAAAACACTCTAATACTGTAATGGTGGTGGGTAAATCATTAATATTTCCAGTAAAAAACTTAAGAGGCAAAACTACTAAAAACAACTAGAGCTACACAAATTTATTAAGGGATACAAATTATAAAAAGATGTAAAATGTGATACCAAAAACTTAAAATGTATGAGGTGGGGAGTAAAAGTATGGAATTTGTATATGCAATCAAAACTAAGTTGTTACCAACTTAAAATAGCCTACAATTAGTATAAGATGTTTTATGTAAGCCTCAGGGTAAACATAAAGCAAAAGGCTATAAGAGATACACAAAAGAAAAAAAAAGATCCAAAATATATCACTAGAGAAAGCTATCAAACCACAAAGGAAGAAATAAACAAAGGGTCTACAAAACAACCAGAAAACAATTAACAAAAAGGCAAGAGTAAGTCTGTACCTATCAACAATTACTTTGAATGTAAGTGTATTAAATACTCCAATCAAAAGGCATAGAGTGGCCAAATGAACTAAAAGACCACAAAAAGACCCAACTGCATGCTGCTTACAGGAGACTCATTCCACCTTAAAGTTCACTCACAGATTGAAAGTGAAGGGATGAAAAAATAAAGTTCATATAAATGAAAAAACAAAATAGACTTCACATCAAAAAGTGTAAAAAGAGATGAAGATCATCATATAATAAAAAGGGAATAAATTCTTCAAAATTATATTATAATCGTAAATACATATACACCCAACATTGGAGCATATAACTATATAAAGTAAATATTAAGAGATCTGAAGAGAGACACAGACTAGAACACAATAATAGTAGGGGATTTTAGTACCCTACTTTCATCACTGAACAGATCATCTAAACAGAAAATCAATAAAGAAATATTAGACTTGAACTACACTTTAGACCAAATATACCTAACAGACAGAATATTCCATCTAACAGAACAGCATATACATTCTTCTCGAGTGCACACAGAACATTCTCTCTATGGTAGATCATATGTTAGACACAAAACGAGTCTTAACAAACTTAAGATCAAATTACAACAAATTTGATCTTATAACAAATTATAACAAATTTTCCAAACCAATCGTATGAAACTAGAAATCAATCAGGAAAAAAATCAAACAGGAAAAATCATGCAAATGTTTTAAATATGTGAAAATAAAACAATATGTTTCTGAAAAAAAACTTCTCACATCAGATCAAAGAAGTAATTAGATGAGAAATTTTAAAATATCCTGAGACAAATGAGAATGGAAACATGACATATCAAAATTTATTGGATGCAGCAAAAGCAGTTCTAAGAGGAAACAGTATAGCAAAATAAACAGCTTAGTCAAAAAAGGAGAGAGATCTCAAATACATAACCTAAAATTACAACTCAAAGAACTAGAAAAAGGAGAACAGACAAGCCCAAAGTTAGCAGAAGGGAGGAAATAAAGATCAGAGCATAAACAAATGAAATAGAAACTAGAAACACAATAGATAAGATCAATAAAACAAAATGTTGGTTTTCTGAAAAGCTACACAAAATTGACAAATCCTTAGCTAGACTAAGTAAAAAAGAGGACTCAAGTAAATAAAATCACAAATGAAAGGAGATATTACTACTGATAACCCAAAAATACAAATTATCATGAGAATGCTAAGAACAATTTTGTGCCAACCTAGAAGAAATGAATAAATTCCTAGAAACATATGATTAACCTACCAAGATGGAATCAAGAAGAAATTGAAAATCTGAACAGACCAATAGTAAGAAAAGAAGATCAAATCAGTAATTTAAAGTCTACAATCAAAAAAAGCCTACCACCAGATGGCTGCACAGCTAAATTCTACCAAACATTTAAAGAACTAATACCAATATTTCTCTAGCACTTCAAAAAATTAAAGAGAAGGGACTACTTCCAAACTCATTTTACAAGGCCAGCATTACCCTGATACCAAAGCTAGACACATACACTACAATTTAAAAAAAAAAAAACTATAGGCCAATATCACTGGTGGACATAAATGCAAAAATTCTCAACAAAATCCTAGCAAATTATATTCAACAGTGCATTAAAAGATCATTCATCACGATTAAGTGAAATTTATCCCCTGGATGCAAGATTGGTTCAATATATGCAAATCAATAAATGTGATCCACCATATTAACAGAAGTCAACTAAAATGATGATATTAAAATACGTGGACCTTGATATTTTGTCAACTTCAAATTGGCTCATAGATTAATATTCTGATGTAAAATAAATTGAGAATTACACGGAGGGGTTAAAAAACATTTGAGCTCAATGAATGTTGATTTACAATGCCTCTTTTAAAAGACTAAAAGAACATTTACCTTGAAGTTCATTTTCTCCCATTTCAACATCAGAATCACTGTCTTCATTACTCTGCAAAGCAGCCATTTTTCTTTCTTGCATCTTTTTCTACAATGTAAAAGGATATTTTTCAGCTCTGTCCTATCTGTAAAAGAAGTGGTTTCCATATGAAACCATTTCTGCACCCCATACCCACCTTGGACAGCAGTTCACTGCTCCACTGTCTGACCCCCTTAGGGACACTGATGATGCACTCCACGGCTTTGTTCAGGGTCTGCTGTACATCTTCCAGGGCAGGGGCCATGACGATGTTGGGAATGGCCAGAGTGACGCTTGCCCGGAAAATGGGCAGACTGTTCTGCTTCATGTTAGAGGCACTGTTACTGTCTGAGTTAACCCAAAACAAGGAAGAATTCACATTTTTAATACAAAATAAGATTTGCTTCCTTTGTAACCATAAAAATTAAAACAATACATAATAGGTATAAAATCTAATAAATATTTGTTGAATGAATGAGTCAGTTAAAACTAATGGAGGATCTAGTATTGCTCAATATAACAAAGCAGTTCAGGGGAACCCAAGGCATTTTTTGCTGTTTACAGCTTCTTGGAATACTCTCCACAGTGAAACCCACTGTGTGGGATCAGGCTAAATTATAAACACTTCTCTAAAATATTAAAGATGATTCTTCCAAATAACAGGATGCCAACAAATTAGCTAAATGTAGCTAAGTAAGCCAGGAATGAAGAACAAGACTATCAGCATAAGCCAAAGTTAGAACAAATAACCACTTTGGAATTTCAGATAAATCATAGGCCTTTCCTACCATGGTGTGTAAAATCCAAATGTGGAGCAGTTAAAAAAATGGAAAAGAAATAAAGTGTAATTCGCCATTCATACTGAAGGAGATTTTAAGGTTGAACATAGGTATAGGTATGTAGATACAGACATGTATGTATATGTGTCTGTGTATCATGCATAACTTTACGTAGTTGCAAATATCTGTAATAGAAAAGCTGGGAAATAATTGTGATTGAATATTTAGCCTATCAGCCAACATTTATTAAGTTCTAATAATAACGCTGTGTCAAAGAAAAGAACTATCCTCCATCCTGAATGAAGTAAAACATAATAAGCCATGGCACCAAACAAAAAAAAAAATCTTTCAGAGTTTCCACTTTTATTTACCCACTTTTAATTAAATATTGAAGATGCTTTCCTTTAAATGTCAATATTCAAAATATATTTAAAAATTTTATTATCCTATTATTTCAGTTTTCATTAATTACTATTATTTGTTTTCTTTTTACCATTTTTAACTTAAAATTTAATTTCAGGATGCCTCTAGATTTGATAGATTTTTGTGGCCCACCTGAGAAATACAACACCTATTTCTGAACTGTGCTGAGGAAAAGATGATGCTATTGAAAATGAGGAAACCAACTGGAAAGTACTAAATTAGCATAAAAATAGTAAAATACATATATATCCTTTGAAGAGTGTGACACTAGTAAGATGTTTCCACTTTGTAAGACTGGCTAACAAACCTAATGATTTAACAATGAAAGAATCGTTTCCATATAACTTCCTTTAAAGTATGTATTTTTTTCTTTCACCAATTAAAGTAATTTTATATATTTTCATCTTATTACAAAAAGATTAAATGTACTACCAATTTTCATGTTATTAACAAAAGCTTATGCAAACTATTTAACCTCCCTGTGCTGTGCTCTAGTTCTCTGATTTAACATGAGAGTAATAATAGTATCTACTTAATAGAATTGTTGGGATGATCAAAGTTCATAATGTTTAAAATTACAAGAAGGCACTAAATAAACGGTGGATATGGCCAAGTGTGGTGGCTCACGCTTGTAATCCCAACACTTTGGGAGGGCGGGGGGAGCGGATCACCTGAGCTCAGGAGTTCGCCACCAGCCTGCCCAACATAGTGAAACCCTGTCTCTACTAAAACACAAAAAATTAGCCAGGTGTGGCGGCGTGCGCCTGTAGTCCCAGCTACTTGGGAGGCTAAGCTGGAGAATCACTTGAACCCAGGAGACGAAGGTTGCAGTGAGCTGAGATCGTGCCACTACCCTCCAACCTGGTCGACAGGGCGAGACTCCATCTCAAAAAATAAAAATTAAAAAAAGATGAATATTTTTAATTATTTAAATTTAACAGCAATGTACATGCACGTGCACACGTGCACACACACACACACACACATACCCCAGCAACTATGCCTGATCATCCACTAAGCAAACCATACAAGATTATTACCCCGGAAGTTAATTGTGTGAGAGGAATGAATACGTTTGCGAATGGCCTCTAGTGTATTCCTTGTAACTTTCAGAAGAGCATCCATGTTCTGATGGTTGAAATGAGAGAGCAACTCGCGGGCTTCTTCCCCTAACATCTCAGTTTCTTTCTTTTTCCTCGTGACTGTCGTCAAAAGCAGGGCATTGGCCCTGGCATTAATAGATGATGTCAAGGTGTCAAAATTTCCTTCTTCTCTTTTTGCTGTTACAAGATGAAAGAGATAAAGATAGAGATAAGTTAGATGGATGGATAGATAGATAGATAGATAGATAGATAGATAGATAGATAGATAGAATCATCTGTTGCAATTAAGGATAAGTTACATGCAAGTTTAGTATCACTTAAACATCACACTTCTTAGGAAGTGAGGACATCAAAAAGCAGGAGGAAATCAGGAACCAGAGGGATTGATGGAAGCATCTCCTTCTCAATACAAGAAAACAGCCAACAAGAGAGGCAGGAGCTATGGCTGGAAAAGCTACACGGGCCCCCAAGGACCTGGGTTCTGGTGCTACCTCCCACCAATAACCCTAAAACTTTGGGGGGATAATTTCCCTTCTTCACATCCACATCTCTGTGTTCTCCTCTGTCCTGCAAAAGCTGCGCTCAGTCTAGAGGCTCTCCAAAGGGAATTCCAGTCAATAATCCGTCCAACTCTATTGATAAGGTAAAATAAAACACCCACCCACACATAAATGCAAAGAAAGCTAACAAGGGCCAATGCAAAGTGCATGTTTGCAAAGTTTAACCAAAAGTAGTAGGAATTAACAACACAGAGTCACTGAAATATGCTCAGGGCCATAATTTCAGATTTATACATATCATTAGAAAATCGAGAGGATGTTTATAGAAGTATGGAATTAATTGCTATGTAGAAAATGCAGTTTTAGTTTTTAGTAAATGTCATAGAAAAACAAGACCCTTTCATTACCCCATCTCTTACCTGAACTTTCATTTTTGTAATTAACACTATTCTCATTGGATATTTTTTCACTTTCTTCTTTAGATAAAACTTCCACATCCAGCAACATATTTACAAGCTCATTGACTGCCTCCTCCACTAATGAGCTTTTAAAATGTAGTATTTGTGCACCATTTACACAAAGATCCTAACCAAAAAAAAAAAAAAAAAAAAGATAGCACAGTGGTATATGGTTTATCTAGCTTTTGAGAGCACAGAAACAGTGGTAGCAATGCTGTGGCTCAGCCTCCAGGTGAGATTTCAGCCCCAGTGATGCTTGGCCACATCCTTCACAATAGCACAGGCCAGGTGTCCTCTAAAGGAATGTGTTTAGGACAAGAGAACCCACTGGATCAGTGTAGATGGACCAAAATTACAGGCACTTCTTCACCAGTAGAGAAAATATCTTCAAAAGCCATCAGCAGCCTCTCTACTCGTCACATTTCCTTCATATCACATAAATCGGATCCAGCCACCCTTCTTTCTCTCCTTGTCTTTGCCAACAAACCATAGTCATCCCCTCATTAATTTCAAAGACACTACCCACCCTTCTAACTATATTGTACATTTCTCAAGAATGGATTTAATAAATATAAACTAACATGATTTGAGGCACGGTGATCAATTCTGGAGGAGATTAGGTAGACAGATAGTTATAGATGGATGATATAGACAGAATCAGTGATTTACCACCTGGTTGGAAAGTAAGCCCATGAAACAACAGACTGTCAGTTAGGCACAGTGTCCAGCTCCATTCCAAGTTCCAGCATTATCCACCTTTAAACTTATACGGCTTGAAAACTAGGATTCAAATCCTTGCTCTGCGTGATCCTGAAAATTCTTCTCAGTCTCAATTCCCTCATATGTATAATGGTGATATAGTAGAACTCACTGTAGTTTTTGCAAGTATTCCATAAAATAAATGCAAATAAAATACTAAGAGCAGTGCCTGGCATAAAGTAAGCACACAAGAATTGCTTGTTATTATTATTGGTTGGAAAATCACAAACATCCACAGTACCTAAATATTTGCAAAGGTTAGTCAACTCATTCCATGTAAACTAACTCCTCAATTCTCTGAGAGAACACTAATATTTTTTAAAGTCTGAATCTTAAGTCCTCTGACTCTACCTTGGAGAGAAACACACATGTGGTCTCCATTTTCAGGGCCAGCTCTCACAGGGAATCCTCAATTAACTTGCAGCTCTTTCAGTCCTCTCAGTAACACAAGCACGTGTTTGAGATCATAAAATTCCTTTGTATTGAGGGTTCTAGAAGATGAGATTGATAACCTCTCAAAGACTAATACAGTTCCAACAACGTTGTTTACATCTCTTAACTCTTTCTCTGTGAGAAGGCATAACCATAAAAATGTAAATAGCATAGAAATTAACAAAGCAAAATATAAACGCAATGAGGAAAAAGAAGTAATAAATAGACTCATTAAAATATCCCCCAGGACAAATAAAATAAATGAAAGATGCTGCCTCCACTTATCCTGCTTCATTTCAACAACTAACCTCCACGATGACACCCAAAAGCTGAAACCCACCAAAAGGGCCTTTCTTTCAATCCTGAGTGGTGTCCTCCTTGAATAATCAGCATGGGGCTCCACCATTTCCTCATTCCCATGATGCTTTAGCTTTGGCAAACCAGGAACCTACTAGATGCCATGTCTTCTCAAGGTCTCTTCACCCTTACTCCCTGGTTCATGCCCTCTCCTAACATGATTTCACACTTCAACCATTGTTTTGCTAATATCCTTTGCTCCATCACTCTCTCAACCTTCCACTGCCCCACCCAGGAGACGCCCAACCCAAATGAACCAGGTGACCTACCCTCTCCACCGGCACACATAGGTCATGGTGAGGCAGATGCTTGGCACTGGGAATTCATGGTCCCCAAACTCAGACTGGCCCCTAATGCTACTCGGGAATCATTCTACATGACTATAGCCACCTCCCTCTACCAAGCTCCATAATAGCTGTGTCTTCAAATCCCCGTGTCCTCAAATCGTTACACCATCCTTCCTCATCATACTCAAAGAATGACCTTGATTTCTACAGCACAAAGCAAATGGAGGTCATGACACGGGGACTCAAACAACTCCCACTGCCCTCATGCAGAAGACAAATCGGCCTCCATCATGAGCCCCTTTTCCTCTTGTTTTGGTGAATGCAATCATTCTCCTTTTATTCGAGGTTAACTCCACAACCTGAGTTCTGAATGACAGCTTCTCTGGCTTCCTCAGAAACCAAGCCTATCCCTTTCTTCCTCTCTACTAATTTTCCACCTGAGCATATGAACACCCAATGTACTTCAACTCAACACCTTTCTCCAGCTACAACATGCTTCCACCTCAGGGCCTTTGCACATGCTATTCTCTCTGCCTGGCATGTTCTTCCACTAAAATGTTCACATGGCTTGCACTCTCACTCCCTCCCTTCAAATCTAACCGTAGAAGTCATCACTGACCATGAACATAAAATCACAACTTTGTCAGGTACTCCTTTTCTCCATCATCATTTTTCTCCATAATTGAATTATGAATTCAAATAAACAAACTCAAGAGAAATGATTTACTAATACCTATATTGGTAATCAAAAATGCAAACTCAAATTGGGTTCCACGATTTTGCTACTTAAAGTAAAAGTAGTAAACTATAATAAAACAGTGTTTGTTGGAAGTGAAATTGGTAGTACTGCAATGCAGTACAAAGGATGTAAGCTGATAACATCCTTTTGAAAAGCAATTTGGCTACCAATATCAACAGCCATCCAATAAGGCCATACTCTCTGACACAATAATTTTATTTTGGGGAGGGAATAACATTAAAGGAGAAAATACATGATACATGCATATATTCACTGCAGCTCTTGACAAATTAGCAAAACTTTGGAAGCCATCTAAAGGTTCAGCAATAAGAAACTGGTAAGTAAATTACAGTATATCAATTCAACAGAATATTCTGAAGGCACCATTAAAAGGCTGCCTATGAAAGCCATGTAGCAACATGAAGAATATTTTGTGAGGAAATGTTAACTGGGAGAAAAAAGTACTATTCAAAACCTGATATATATGGAGTAGCGATCACAAATTTATTAAAAAGCTTAAAATGCATTAATATTATAATAATGATGGTATAATTGATTAAAAGGCTAGTTTCTTTCCATTTTCAAAATATTCTAAAACTTTCTTTTAAATTTAAATTTAAAACAAGTGTATTTTTATAAAACAATCACCAGAAAAGGGGTAAGACTAAAACCATGGAGGCAAGTGATTTTTCAGAGGAAGAGATAGTTTTTTAAATGATGAGGAAGAACAAGGGGATGGTTAAGTGTACCCACAGTTAGTGAATGTGAGGAGGAGGGACTAGAAATTTCTAACATGTAGACAGTAAGTTTTGAGTATAAAATGACTTAATATAACCTGCCATATATGCAGAAAGGGGTGAACACAGCAGGCCTGAAACTGCTCTCCTTAGAAAGTCCTGCTTGGGAGGTGGTCCCTTGGCCGGCGTCTGGAAGCTTGGATTTTGGGAGGGTTCCCCCTGTTGCCCTTCTGATAAAGATAGTTGGCTGTGCCTAAACTGCTTGTGCAAACAATGTAGTTTATGCTGAACACCTGATTCCTTCTGGGAGTCTGGAATTCTTGTCCATGCTAAGCAGAATGTGTGACCAGACCCAGTAAGAACCTTGGGCCCTGAGTCTCTAATAGGTTTCCCTGGGCAAAAACATTGCACAGAGGGGACAGTGAGTTCCGGGCGAGCCTCACAGGAGGGAGACAGCATGAAAAAGCCTGGACAGGGACTCCCCAGACACCATCTGTCTTTGTTCCTTATGATCCGGCTGCATCTCTTAACTATGTCAGGGCAGTGCAACTACGTACTGAGTTCCGTGAGTCCTCCTAGTGGGGGTGGTCTTGGAGACCCCGGCACATCATATTAAAATCATGATCAAGGAGTCCTTATCCTCAAGATGCCCACTGGGAATATTGTAAATGACGCTAACGTGACATGCCTGAAGGGGCACTTCATGGAGCACTGCTCCCAGGAGCTTACTCCTGGCACAGGGAAGAAAGTATCCCACTTGCAAATGTGTTGGAGAAATAATGAGCTATGAAAAGTTAAATGAAGGGCCGGGCGCAGTGGCTCACGCCTGTAATCCCAGTACTTTGGGAGGCCGAGGCGGGCAGGTTGCCTGAGCTCAGGAGTTAGAGACCAGCCTGGGCAACACGATGAAACCCCATCTCTACTAAAATACAAAAAATTAGGCAGGCGTGGCAGCATGTGCCTGTAGTCCCAGCTACTCGGGAAGCTGAGGCAGGAGAATTGCTTCAACCCGGGAGTCAGAGGTTGCAGTGAGCTGAGATCACGTCACTGCACTCCAGCCTGGGCAACAGAGCAAGACTCCATCTCAAAAAAAAAAAAAAATGTTAAATGGAGATCTTCTGAGGGCCTTTATCTTAACATGTTAGAGTGTAGTGGATCTGTAAGCACAGTCTTTACCCTAAGCAGTTTGCACTCACTCCCTGCCTCTCTCAGGATTCCCAGCAATGGCTCCAGAATTGTGTGCTATAGAACACGAGTTTGGGAAACCCCCCTCAACAAAAATGTTTAAAGAAGAAATTTTGTCTAGAAGCTGTTCAAAACAATTGTTTCATTAATTAACCCTAGCTTATGAGAAGCACTTCTGCAAGATAGCTCTATCCTTCATTAAAAAATGGAAAAATTCCAAGTGTGTTCTATGGCAATTTCTCTCCTACTGATCTGAAATGATGTGTTCCCCATAGCTAAGTGACTGCTTACTTAGATACATTTCTCCTCACTGGCAAATTATTGTCAGAAGATTCCATGTTTGAATCACTTCTATCACAGAGCACTGCAAGTAGAGAAAAAAATCTAACTTACAACTTCAAAAAAGTGACCTTTATAGGAAAATGAATAACCAAAAACTTTAAACAAAAAAAATCAAGGTTTTAATGACCTTTGTCATTTGGAGAAACTCTTCACAGGTTAGTGGCTCCTCCTGGGGAAGCTGACAAAGAGGCGTGCTGCTCATTTCTTCTAGAATGGCATCAATGCGGAACTCAATCAAATCATTGACCCTGTCAAGCAGCAACTCCAGGTCCTCTTGGGGAAAAAATAAAAGTAAATAAAAGAGATTAAGTAAAGCATTTTGTTTTTTTAAAAAATCAACACTTGATTAAATGACAGTAGTAAAATCAGCTTTAAAGATTCTCAGTTACGTATGTTCCCCAGATCCCCACTGATTCACACTTGGTTGTCGCTAATAAAATATCCAAGTTGTTAACTTTCTAATCCTAATACTCTGTAGGGAGAATGGAAAGTCTATCTTGGTAGCCCCTTCTAATTTGATTATGATAATTCTTATTATAAAGTTTTTATACATTTTATAAATGCCTCCTTAGGGAATTTTAGCCAATTTCCTTTTGTTTTATTTCCTGGGGCCATCGTTCCTTCTCTGTAACCAGTTTCTGAGTTCCTGCCTGCCTAACTCTCATTCATACTTAAAGATCCGGCTCAAGTGCATTTCCCCACAGAGGCCCTGGGTGAATCCATGTGCATTGGAGTGGTCCCTCCTCCTGTAAAACCACAGATGGAGCATCCTTCCGCCTCTGCGGATTGTCTACCCATGTGTCTTATCTTCTTTAGAATTCATATTTTTTATCCTTACATCTTCAATATTTAACCCGGTGCCTATTCCACAAGAAGTATTCAACAAATTTTACTAAAGTGAAAGTTCCCTATTTTTTCTTTCACTGTAAATATCATAGGGTACATTTTTTTAGTTGTGCTGAAGTAATATTGAATGCTAAGTTCAATGGATGCAAAGGCCAACTCTGAAGCAAACTAACAACAACTGCACATCAAAAGTAGGAATGATTACTAATGGATATCCATCTAAGGGCAATACATTTTTCAACAGATACCATACAGTAAAATTTCTCTTTTTCTAATACTCCTTTCTCCTGGGAAATAAAGCTGAAATTGAATACAGGAAAGTCAACGTTACATACCAACGCTGTATCGGAGATGTAAACACTTCCTTAAATAAATACCTTTATTTCCTAAAGAATAAAAGCCTAAAAGTTTTCTATTTTTTCTAAGCTAATTATTAAAGAGGCTACTCAAGATACCAAATAGTTCTGCCTGGTAAATTGATTCAATACTAAAAGAGAGCCAACACTTTCATTTAAGTATGTGTGAGCAATAAAATTCTCTACTCTTTCTAACAGACTGCTTCTTCATCTTTAAGGACATCTGTGTTAAGCTGAAAAAAACAGTCCCCAAGGATGTCCACATCCTAATCTCCTGTGAATGTTACCTTATATGGCAAAAGGGATTTTGCAGATGTGATCAAGTTAGGGATTATGTAATGTGGAGAGTGTCCCAGATTATCTATACTCTCCTAAATGCATGATGCAAATGACCACCTGTAAGTTGGACTGGCTTACTAATCCAATTAAAATCCAACTGCACTTGAGATTTTACATAGTTTTCTCTCAAAGAAACTTCATCTTTGTTCTATTTTAGTTCCTTAAATTACAAAAAGAAAAACATATTAGAACACAACAAGAAGTTTCTCTAGAAACTAGTTCCTTGTCTCCAGCTAACATTCTGATAAAACATCCAAATTGTTAATACTCTAATACTAACGTTCGAACGGAAGGATATTACTAAAGTCTATTTTGGTTGCCTGTTCTAATTTGATTATGATAACTCATTATGATGTTTTTATACATTTCATAAGTGCCTCCTTAGGAAATTTTAGCCAATTTCCTCTTGTTTTATTTCCTGGGGAGGCGTATTTTGGAAGAAATATTAATTTAGAGCAAGGAAATCGGGTTCTAAACTCATTATTATTTCTTACATCTATGTAACATTAAAAGCCATTTAGCATCTCTGGCTTGATATTCATTCATATTCAAAAACTCCATTATCATTTGTCTTTGAGTCCAGCTCCCAATCCATAACGCATAACAAAGGTGAGGTATGGGCTGAACCATAATTTCTCACTCTACTCCCCTCCAACCCAGTACTTCTCAAGTATTCTTAAATATAAAGTACCTGGCTATTTAAATAGCTGGACCTTCTGAACCTTAAGTTTTTTGGAAAGTACAGTGAAAATCTACTGATAAGACAAGCTCTTGACAATTTACATTATAAATGGACTAGGTACTATGTTAACAGCCATAAATTCCAGAACAAGAGAGACACCTGAGGGGCGGAGTTGGGGGAGAGAGAGAGAGAGAATAAAAGGAGGCATCACGAGAGCTATCTAAAAGGGAAGCCTAGGAAGAGGTATCCAGAAATAAGGTAATGGGCTTGAGGGGTAGGAACAGGGTTACAGTGATAAAGAAGTGAAGAGAGACTAAGTATATAAAATTATTGCTGTTATGAATCTGCAAGTATATGGATGTCTCCTACACACCCAACTGAGAATAACACAAAAGAAGTATAAATGTAAACAGCCTGGATTTAATTATTTCACACTGCATTCATAAATCGTAACACCATTTTGTATCCCATCGATTTTTCCCCACGCAACTCCTTCTTCACAGAATCCATAAATCTATACAATTATAAATTATCAATTTACAATAAAAAAAGAAAAATAAATAAACAGCCTGATATTCAGGTCCTTTGTAGTCTGTTTGAGGAGAAAGATGAAACTGTACTAAACCATTAGAAGACAACCAAAATATCAAGTCTCTAGTCCCAAATATAAATCCAACAGGAGGTCACAGGAGGAAGCGGTCACAGGAGGTAGAGTAATCAGAGTAGCCTTCTAGGGGCAAGACTCACTCTGGGCTATGAGAGTGGGGAGGATTGGGCCATGCAGAGGAGAGGGTGTAAGACACTGGCTAGGAGAGGACAATAGCAATGTCTAAGTCTTTCTGAGAAAAAAAAAAAAAAAACCATTACCATGTTCCAAACTGTGCTACACTGTCTGCCACAGAGGATCTGTAAGGTGTTAATGTGTCCTCCTGGAAGGCAGCCAAGGAATTCTGGGAAATGCCACAAGCAAAAGGCCACTTTTGGAGACCTACTGGACGCTGGCATGTTACAGGCTCTGAAAAGTTGTCCAGCAAAGAAACCTGCCCAACTGCTCCTCTTGGATTTCCCAGACATATTTGAGCCCTTCTTTGCAACATACCCGTACACATTCCAGAAAAGCGCATTTTATGGAATATACTACCTTACATATATTTTAGACTATTATATCTCTTTTTAAGGAAAATTGTGTTTGTTTAAATTTTTCCCATTTATCCTGTTGTTCAGCACTCTACTCTATCCAAATCTCCACATCTTTCAAATCAAGCTCTCAAAATACACTAGCCTATTTATATAAAAAGCTGAGTAACTCTAAAGATACTTTAAATCCTAATGTCCAAAAATACAAATAAATGAAAATATGTGGTTAATCTGGGGATAAAATTAAATAGTGAATATTTATAGTTTCCAGGAAATTACTGAATTCACATGCTTTGGAACAATTCCTTATGAAACAGCTTAAGAATAACACTCCCCATTTCATTATTTATATCTCCATATTGATAAGAAATTATACAACAGATGTTAGGAACTCAGCCTTTAGAATTCAGAAATACTAATTATTCAGGCAGACTTACTGATCTTTGCAAAAGTGTTTTCTAAATAAGCTTCAATATTCAGTGATGTCCAGGTCAGTGCAGCCAAGCCAGGTTGGAGAGCTTCATCCACCTTGGCCAAGTGAGGGACAATCAATTGCTCAACGGCAGCAGGTATTTTTGACTTCACTCTCTGATATTCGGCTAGCATCATCTGCAATGAAATTGGGGTTAAGTAATCAATTAATATCTCACTTCTAATGTCCGTTAATATCTCATGTTTTATACAAAATGACTACTTTTATTTAGGGTCAAACTGTAGGGCTCTAATAGCCTGGCAGGTAAAGTAGCCAAAACAATAAAAAGAAAAGAAGACAAGGACTCTCTCCATAATTACAAATTCCTAATCCAAAAAAATACAACTGAAGATGAACAAGAATGTAAGACTAACAGTGTCTCACCTCCTACACAGCCTAAAAAGGGAGAAAATCTAAGGCCAAGTAATTTTTCTAAACCATGCAGAAACACGGGAATGGCACTTTCACCTGCTCATCACCAGGCTTATTTGTTCCTCTTTGTACACTGATACGACATGCGTGCTGCTCCTCTGGGGACCTCTTGCAGACTACACCCATCACCCAAAACATCTGGGTCGCCAGAGGTCTACCTCAGCCCTTTGCTAGGATTATAGGCCAAATCTTGTTGCCAAGACCCAAAGCACACCGGGAACCAGTACTGATCTCAACTAGTGTCACGGCTTTGAATTTCATCCAGATGCCAGAAACAAACACATTTACATCTCCAGCCCAGATCTCACTCCTGAAAGTCTAGATTCACAAATGGCAGCAGCCTCCCAAAGTTTCCACATCAATATACAGCAGACATTTAAAACTTAATAAGTCCCAAACTGAAAGTTTGTTCTTTTCCCAAAACTTCTTCCCAGTGCATCCTCCAACTCAGCTGATAGTGACTTTAACCTTCCAGTCCACGGGTCAAAACCCAGAGTCATCCTTGATTCCTCTTTCACTCACACACACACAGGTAATTCATTAGGTTATCTTGTTTGCTGTCTAAACTGTACCTAGACTTATTGGGAGGGTGAGTGGAAGCAGGGAGACAACAGTAGATCATCCCAATAATTTAGGTAGGAGCCAATGATGGCAGTAACTGTAAATGTGGAAAGCAAGTCAGATCCTGCTTCCACTCACCCTCCCAATAAGTCTAGGTACAGTTTAGCAGCAAAAATGATCCTTTCAAAATGAGAATTCAGATCATGTTACTCCTCTGCTCACATGGTTACATAGCCTCCCATTTAATTCAGGGCTACAAACCTTTATACAAAGGACTTGGATAGATGCTTGTTCTAGAAAGATCTACCCGATTTTGTCCCATTACTTCTCTGATCTCATCTCCAACCACTCTTTCCCTCTCTTACCTGCACTTGTCTGACTGTCTTCCTTTCTGGTCCTGAGCCTCAGGGCCTTTGCACCTCCTTCAAATAAGTACTCAAATGATACTTTCTCAATTATACCTGTCCTGACTACCTGTTTAAGATTATAAACCACCACCAAAACCACTCACACATTTTATCCCCCTTTTTTGTCCATAACTATCACATTATTACAATAGACTATATTAATTTGCCTACTTACAGTGTTCATTTTCTGTTTTACCCAATTAGACTGTAAGTTCTACAAGGACAAGAATTTTGTCTGCTTTGTCCAGTGAGCCTGAACCAGTGCCTGGCACATAGGAGATAATAAATCAATATCTATCTAATTAGTTGTTATCAGAAGGATTTTTCATCTGAAATGGGGATTCTCATCTTTCATTGAAAGGTACATAATGTCAAACTGTGTCAGTATTATTTACATAATGTCAAACTGTCAATATTTTGTTCATATGTAACCATGTCAATATTAATAATCATTAATTATAAGAAACTAACTTTAATGTGCCCCATAAATACAGTTGGTATTAAGATCATATATGTGCATGTTGGTTTTACCTTGATAATAGATGAATGTTTTCCAAACTGTTTTGCCTAGAGTACTAGGTCAAAGAGATTCTATAAGAAAAAATGGCCCTTTGATAGATAAATTTTGAAAATGCTGCATACAATATCTCCCCTCTTGGGTGGTCACAGCTAATATTAATGATTCTTAGAAACCTGCTTAAGGAAGTAAGAAGCCTTGCAAGGCTTTGAAAATTTTGTTAAACTGTATTTCCCAAATGGACCTCATAATCCTTTCCTCATTAATGTTTTTCCACAATTTCTATAAGATTCTTTCAATGTCCATAAAAGCCACTTTAGAAAAGTCTAAATTTTCTGGTTCTATTAGCAGCTACTTACATATTTCCTGAAACTTGTACCCACTGCTTGTTTTTTTTTTCAATGTCCACCAGTTATTCTATCTGGAAGCAGTTCTTAGAATCTGCTTCTAGCAGGTGTTCTACTTCCCACCTTTAATCCCAGAAGGGATTACTCAACTGCTTTGACAAAAGAGAAACCCAGGCTTAGAAGGTGAAGTCATTTACCCAAAGATAACGATTTGAAGCCAGATTAAATTGGCTTCAGAACCTATATTTGTAACTATTAGCCTGTACTCGGTCTTTTCTTTCTAGTTAAACTGTCTTCCAATGAACAGATGAAGAAACAAATTCTCAGCTACTTTGGCATATCTGCAAAAGCCTGAAAGCTCTGTCAAATATTCAACACAATAATTCTGCAACACTTCAGATGGTCACCTAAACCTGCCAATAGATCTGCTTTGACCAGCTACTCAGGTTGAGCAGGAACTTTTAACTCTCAACCTCCAAGATAATAAATGTTAACGAGATGATAATTTACTCCCTTGAATTGTCATTTAAAACATTCTTTGATCCTCTTCCCTTCATGGGAGGTGGGGGGACCACATCCCCTTTTTTTGAATCTGGGTAGGTTTACAGTCCAACAGAGTACAACAGAGATGATGCTATGAGACACCTGAGGCTATTATAAAGACCATGTGGCTTCTTTACTGTTCACTGTAGCGCTTGTTCTTGAAACCCTGAGCTGCCATATAAGAAATTCTGCTAGCCAGAGGCCTCCATACTGGAAGGCCATGTATAGATGTGCCTGCTCACAGTCCCACTGGAGTGTACCTTCCAGCTTTCCTCAGGAAAGAAACAGAAACTAGAAGAACCCTTCTTGGACCTTACAGATTGAACATCTGCCAGCTGAATACCAATAAACAACCTTTGTCAACAATACATGGAACAGAAGAATCACCTATGCAAGCCCCACTCAAGTTCTTTACCCATAAAGTCATGATATAATGATACGGTTATTGTAAACCCTACAACGTGCTTACAAGTGTTTGTTGCCTGAAACAGACAACTGAAACAACAACTCTGCAAATACAATTAAATTATCAGTAATTCCATAATCTTACAATTATAGTTTCTTAGTAAAAATATGATTTTCTTTATGAATATGTAAATTGACTAAGTGAGATTCCTAATGTGAAAGAGTCTAAAAGGGAATCTCAACATGCTGACTGGTATTTTATGAGTCTACATTTGAGGAATGTCTGTCCATTGCCAATACAACTTTTTAATATGACAGGAAGTGGTGGGAAGACGATGGACTACAAGTCTGGGTTCCGGTCTTACTTCTGCCACTTTGTAGCTATGAGACCTTTGCTAAATCTTTTAACTTCTCTAAGCCACAGTTCTGTCATCTATGAAATAAAATAATAGTATTCTGTCCTACTTACCTAACGTGGTGGTAGAAAAGATCAAATGAAATAATGAGCATGAAAATGGCTTTAAATGTAAAGTACAGTGCAAGTGCATGGACTTAGTATTGTCACGTGATGTTAACCACTATGAAATTTTAACAATGGTTTCCATGTTGTCAGATTCCGTGGCTGCATCTCTGATCTCACCTTTTTCATCCCCTGGGTAGCAGCATTTGTCACTGGTGACCAGTCCCTCTCTCAGTAGCCTTTTCACACCCTTGGCTTCCTTTTTTTGTTGTTTTTTGTTTGTTTGTTTTTTGAGACGGATCTCGCTCTGTCACCCAGGCTGGAGTGCAGTGGTGCAATCTCAGCTCACTGCAACCTCCACCTCTAGGTTCAAGAGATTCTCCTGCCTCGGCCTCCCAAGTAGCTGAGATTACAGGCACATGCCAACATGTTCAGCTAATTTTTGTATTTTTAATAGAGATGGGGTTTCACCACGTTGGCCAGGCTGGTCTCGAACTCCTGACCTCAGGTGATCTGCCAGTCTCAGCCTCCCAAAGTGCTGGGATTACAGGCATGAGCCACTGCGCCCAGCCATCCTTGGTTTCCTTAACACTTGGTTTCTGCCCAGCTCAAAGGTCAATCCTCTGTTTTATTTGCACATCTGTCTTCTTCTTTCAGATCTGTTAATACTGGAACAACCCAATTCTTGGCCCAGTGGCCCTCCATTCTTCTCTGTCTGTATTCTCTCCCCTAAGAGATCTCATCCAGGACAATGACATTAAATAACAATGATATTCTGATAACTCTCAGAAGTATGCCTCCCACTTTGGCTTCTCCACTGAACTCCAGACTTACGTATCCAACTGCATGGACAACATTGACACTTGGCTGTCTAAAAACTATCTTGTACTTAAATGGGAACTACTGATTCCCTCCTGCTGCTCCAAATACACTAGTTTCAGTTTTCACCATCTCCATAACTTGAACTTACAGTCAGGGCCCCTGCATAGTATTGTGCAAGTTATGAAGAATGCAACCTACACAGCACTCTACGGCACCCCTGCTTTAATTCATGGAATCGCTCACACCAAAAGCACAGGTATTATTCTCGAGTTCTCTCATAACCTGATTGTTGTCATAACTCTAAGTTCTCCAAACAACTCTGCTGCCATCCTAGTTCAAGCTCTCATCTTCATCCTGGGCCAGTGCAACACTTCACAAACGGGCTTCCCGCTGATACCCCTTGTCCCCCTTAACATCCATTTTCCACCCAGCAGTAAGAATAACTTTTATTATAAAAAGAGATTGTGCCTTTTTCAGTGGCTCGAAATCCTCCAATGGTTTCCTGGTACACTCAAAATAAAACCCAAGCTTCTCATCTTGGCCTGCAAGACCTGTAATGGCCTGGCCCCAGCCAACTCTGCAGCTGCACCCCATGGCACTGTCCCCTCAGTCACTCCATTCATCCTGGCCACTTTCTGCTCCTTGAATATGACACATCACCATATTTTTTTATAATACATTCCAGAGCTAGCCAAGAATGGGGGGAAAAAATAAAAGTAGTATACCTTCATGTTACTGAAGTTCCTTTTGTATCTATCTCGTTTCTGGAAGAGGGAAGTTGCCAATGGAGAGACTTCCAGACCCATCTGGGCCATGCACTCTGTTTCTCTAAATAAGATTAATATCTGAGGGTCAAAGTTTACAAACAATTCCCCTGTGCCTGGAGCCTTCACCAATAATGAAGCCTCAAGACCTACGTGAATTTCTTCAATCTGTGGGAAGAAACCAACATCACTACTATTAGAAAGTTCAATTCATGCAGAGTATCTAGCTCAGCTATCTCTAGGAATAAGGATCATTAAATGTTCTTCCATGGATTTGAGCTTCCTAAATTAAGGGCAATAAGATCACTCACTCTTCTCCTAAATCCAGTCTCATACAATAGCCTTCAAGTTCTTGGTGTTGATGCTGGGCAGTCAATTCAATAAAACCTTTCAATGACTCTGACACTGATAAATAAGTGGACACTGCAACAGTGGTGGCGTCTCAAAAGCCATTTAGCTACCTGATACCTTCATGCCTACTCTATTATTCTTCCTAATACAAGTTTCGTAAGACCTCCTAAACTCAGTTTTTACTTATCTAGAAAAACATGAACACAGCTATGGAGACATCGCATCCTGACAGCCTACAAAGAAATACATGTATTGGTAGGATATGCTATGATTAACCAGTTGTACAACAAAAGAAAATTTGAAACTTTGTTTAACAGATGTACTAGTGTTTACTGACACATTTAGGATCTGACTGAATTTTAAAAAGGAAGATATCCTAATAGATTGGGCATAGGAACCAATAAACAAGATCTTCTCACTTTGGAGTTCGTAAATTAAATAAAAATGGGGTTCTGTTACCTGGCTTGTGGTTTCTTTTCAAATCTAATAATTATTTTTCTTTGTGGACATATTACACTCTGAATTCTTAGATTCAACCCATCTGCCTTACAAAATACCTACAAATCCAGCTTTCTACAGAAATAACACTGTCAAATGCTAGAAGAGGGGTTCCCATGATTCCAACAATGGGAAGAGTATAAATTTAGGGACTCACTTGCCGAAGCCACGCCCTGTGGAAGAGGACCTCAAACTCCAGGAGGACCTTGGCCATCCTGTTGTAACTGCGAATTATAGGTTTGGCTTCTGCCGTGCTTAGCACAGCTGGGTGCTGCTGGAAAAGCTGCATGGGCTGCTGAATCCTATGGAAGAGCTGGCGGGCCCACAAAATCTTTCCAGCGATGGGAGGCTGGTTTCGAGCCAGAGGAGGATCGTATTTCTGCTTTGTATACAGCTTTGAAATCATATCAATGTCAGCCCCATAGTTCTCAAGGATAAGTTGATATTTGTCATCAATACCAAGATTAGGTATATTCAATCTGATTTTTTTTAAAAGTTAAAAGCTTGAATTAATGGAATAAAATAAATAAAATACACAATAAAAATATCTAGTAATCTCATTTATTAATATTTATTTTTAAAAATGCTAATGGAAAAGAATGAGATATTTACGTGGAATATTAAAAGAATAAAAATAAAACTCATTCATAAAATGTAGTCAAAACTATTAACTTGGGAAGACATTTTTCAAATTATCTATACATTAGGAAATATTATTATAGGCAGTCACAAGGTACTTCAAAGCTAAGAGTATTCTCTATTTGTAGAAATAAAATAAATCCTGAATCCTTAAAAGGATTAATCCTCTGAAAAACTTAAAAACTATGACCTTGTGACCCAAATTGCCAAGAGAGGTTTTCCTTTCCATCAGAATATGAAATAATAATAATAGGAATAACAACAGTAAAAGCTAAACTATCCCAATTTTAGAAAATAGACAATTTCTTGAAAATTTTACCTTTCAAATTTCTTCAACATTCTTAGAGCTTGATTTGTGTTTTGAATCTTTTCAAATGTAACATCCATGAACTTCTGCAACTCGTTCTAAAACAGAATAAAATCTGATGATGAACAATAGAATTGGGAATTTACTGTTTAGCAACAAGATAAAAGAGCTTTCCATTCTGTGCAAACACATATAACATGGAACAAAATGTAACCGAAAATTGAATGAGCTTAAAAGAAAAATAAATGCCCAGAAGCCAGAAACAAAGAGAGACTTGAAAGCCAGATCAGCCATGGGAGTTGGCGCCACGTCAGGTTCCACGGGTACTGGGCCAGACACAGAGCCTCGGGGGTGGCATTGGGGCCTTATCACAATATGGGGAGAAGGGCTATGGGGTCCTAACATTCTCAACAGAGCCTGTGGAAAGCAGGGATCCTTGAAGTGCTGCCCAGTACATGCAAAGGGAATTGATTCACAAGTTGGGAAAGCTGCAAAGAGGCTTGACATCTGCCCAAACCCTTGAATAGGAAAAAAAGTCACCCTACAATAGGGTTCCCATACTTTCTCATCACAACTACTCACTTCTACCACTGCAATGCCAAAGCACCCATAGACAGTACACAAACAAATGCACAGGGCACTGTTTGGCTCTTGGACATAGTTTGCTGACCCCTGCCCTAGAGGAACTGAAATCCCACATCAGTGCCACACCTAGATAAGGGGTCCAGGTTTAAACTACACATGAAATGAAAGGGATATAACCCAAGACATTAACATAAAAGCTAGTCTGGGAAGGTAAAACCACTAGGACCACAGCAGAATTCAAGAAAAGCCACTCTACAGAAACACTTTCAAAGCCCAGGGCCAAAAGATTCCTATAGGAAAAAAAAATAAATACATAACTTCTAAAGAAGCTCAAAAAGTTTTTGAAAACCCCATGAGAAAATCATCTTTGAGAGAGAAGGAGCAGAATGCACAAACAGAATTAGTAACCAAGTACTAAAAATGATAGAGCAGTCTAAAGGAGACTATGAAATAAGTATATTTAAAGTGATTAAAGAGTAAAGAAGAAACAAAAATCATAAAAAGAACAGAACAGAATAAAATAAGAGCACTCAGATTTTTAAAAATAAAATTTAGACGTATAAAGGGGAACATAATTACAATTCAACATACAATAGATGCAAATTATAAACACCTGGAAAGAAAACTGATGAACTACAAGACCGTTTTCAAATAAAATCACCCAAAGTATAGCAGAGAAATAAAGAAATGGAAAAATACAAAAAAAGATGTTAACAAACATGGAAGATAGAAAAATAAGGTGTAACATATGTCTATTGGAAATCTTGGAAGAAGAACCTAAGATATTTAAAATGAGAAAGGCTGAGAATTTTCCACAATTAAAAAAAGACTTAGTCCTCAAATGGAAGAAGCACATCGAATTCTGAACAAGAGAAATATGTTTTAATCACACCTAAAACTCGTATAAAGATGCCAAAGGTAAAGAGAAAAACAATATTAAAAGAAAAATAATATTAATATTAATATTAAAAGATAGAAATATTAAATCACAAAAAGGAGAAATCAAATTTATCTATAAAGAAATAACTATTTGATAGCAAATACCTCGTGGAGAACAATAGCCAACAAAAATCAATGAATAAAGATCTTCTAAGGGCTGACGGAAAATAACACCCAAACTAAAATCACGTATAAAACGAGAATAATATTCAAGATTGAGGGCAACTTTATAGGCATTTGGGTGTAAAGACTGGAAGAGTTTACCATTAACAGACTCTTGTTAAAATAAAACTAAAGGATATACTTCTTTAAGAATGATAATGAACCCAAAAAGAGGGAGAGATACAATTAGATTACTAACAAGATGCAAGAAAGAATAAGCAAACTGTAAACATGTCGCTAAATTTAAATAACTATTAGTAATAACAAGTTTGAAAAGTTTAGCAGCAAAGGTAAAACTAAAACTCAAGACAACCATAGCATGAATGAGAGGTAGGCTGATAAAACAATTAAACTCTTCAAAGTCAGGTATATATGCTAAAACCACTAAAAATATAAATACAACATTAAAAATATAAATAGAAGAGGAATAAAGAGAATAACAAAATTTAATCAACAAAATATAAAAAGGAAAAAGTCAAAGAAAAAAGTTCACCTCATTGAAAATTCAAAATAGATTGTAGAAGTAACTCTACACTAGAAACAACAATCAATGTAAATGGCTTAAACTTGCAATTAAAGGAAAGAGAGTCTCAGCTGTTTTTCATATATACATATATAAATTATATAGAGAGATATGGATTATATTTTTATGTAGATTGTACATGGATATTATATATAAATTATAGATATATGTATTATAGCTATATGAATTTTATATATATGTGGATTATATATGTGCTTGTGTTGAATTATATATAAGGATATTATATATAAATTATAGATATAGATTTTATATATATGGATTCTATGTATGTGGATTATGTGTGTGTGTGTGTGTGTGTGTGTTTGTATTATACGTATATAATCCAACCATTGCTCTTTTAAAGAGATATGTTTAAAATATAATAATTAAGAAATAGTAGGCCAGGTACAGTGGCTCACACCTTTAATCCCAGAACATTGGGATGCCAAGGTTGGCAGATCCCTTGACCCCAAAAGTTTGAAACCAGCCTGGGCAACATGGCAAAACCCTGACTCTTCAAAAACTACAAAAACTAGCTGGGCATGGTGGCATGCACCTGTAGTCTCAACTACTCGGGAGGCTGAGGTGGGATGATCATTTGAGCCCAGCAGATCGAGGCTGCTGTGAGCCAAGATCGCGCCACTGCACTCCACCCTGGGTGACAGAGCAAGACCCTGTTTCAAAAAAAAAAAGAAAATGAAAGAAAGAAAGAAATAGTAGGAAGTAAAAGAACAGAAAAAAAATGTTTATTTCAGGTAAATAATAACCAAAAGAAAGTTGAAGTAGCAATATAAATAATTCACAAAATTGATTGTAAGGCAAAGATCCTCACTGAAGATAAATATGGTCATAATTTAGCGTTAAAGGGAACAATTTCTTTGGCAGATATGCCAATTTTGAGTCTGTGTTTAACCAATTGAATCAAAATATATACACAGATTTTTAGAAACCCACGGATCAAGCATGCTATGGTTTAAATGTCCTCTCCAAAACTCCTGCTGAAATTTAATTGCCATTGTGATGATATGAAGAGGTGGCACCACTAAGAGGTTATTAGGCCCTGAGGGCTCTGCTCCCATCGGTGGATTAATGTTATCGCAGGAGTGGGTTGTTATAAAAAACGAGCTCAGCCCTCTCTTGCTTTCTCAAGCTCTCTTGCTCTTCAGCCTTCTGCCATGCAGCAAGAAGGCCCTCATCAGATACGGGCTCCTCAACCTTGGACTTCTCAGTCTCCAGAACTGTAAGAAATAAATTTCTTTTTTTTATAAATCAGCCAGTCTGCAGTTATGTTATAGGAACACAAAAAGAACTCAGACAAAGAAGATCAAAAAACATTCAGTATACCACTACAAATATTAGAATGGTCAAACTCTAGAACACTGGAAACACCAAATGCTGGTGAGGATGTGGAGCAACAAGAACTCTAATTCATTGCCAGTGGGAATGCAAAATGGTATGGCTATGTTGGAAGACAGTTTGATGGATTCTTATAAAACTAAAAACACTCATACTATATGATCCAGCAATCATACTTCTTGGTAGTCACTCAAAGAAGTTAAAAACTTATATCCACAGAAAAATCTACACACCGATGTTTATAGCAGCTTTATTCATAGTTGTCAAAACTTGGAAGTAACCAAGATGTCTTTCAATGTGTGACTGGATAAATTGTGGTACATCACAACTGAATAATGGAATGTTATTCAGTGCTAAAAGGAAATGAGCTATCAAGCCATGAAAAGGCATGAAGAAAATATAAACGCATATCACTAACTAAAAGAAGCCAGTCTAAAAGGGCATATTCTGTATGCTTCCAACTAGATGGAAAAGGCAAAACTACATAGACAGTAAAAAGATAGTAGTTACCGGGAGAGGGAAGAATGAATAGGTGGAGCACAGGGGACTTTTCAGTAGGAAAACACTTTGCCTGATATTATCACGGTCGATGCATACCCTTGTATCTTTGTCCAAACCCATAGAATGTATAACACCAAGAGTGAGCCCTAATGTAAACTGTGGACTTTAGATGATAATGATGTGTCAATTTAGGTTCATCAGTTGTAACAAATGTACCACCCTATCAGGGGATGTTCATAATGGGGGAGGCTATGCATTCTGGGGTACAGTAGGGGGAATATAGTAAATCTCTGTGCTTCCTCTCAATTCTGCTGTGAATCTAAAACTTCTCTTTAAAAAGTCATTTTTAAAAAATATTTAATGAGGCGTAAAATATTTGAATAACCCAATTAAAAGTGTGATATAGTGACATCCAAAGACCCCAAATCCAGAGAGAAAACATTACTCTTTTCAAGTACACATGGAACATCTGCAAATCTTAACTACAAACTAGGCCACGGAGGACATCTCAGTAAATACCAAAATACTGACATAAAGTATTCCATGTTCTCACATCAAAATATAATAATTTAGGTCAAAATAAAATGAGAGCCAATAGAGTACAATAAGAAAGCTAAAAATGCTTTTAAATAACCCATGAGTAAAATAACAAATCATAACAAACATTATGTGATACTTTAAACTCAACAACAACATATGTACTACATATTAAAATTTGTAAGAAACAGCAATAGTGACCCTTCGTGGAAAAGATACAGACTTTCATGCACCTATTTTAAAGAGAAAAAGAAAAGAAATGGAAATTAATGAGCTAAGCTGTCAGTTGAAGAAAGGTAAAAATAACAGAATAAATCCAAAGAAAGAAGAAAAAAATGTTTTAAAACAAAATGCAATAAAATTAAAAACAAAGAAGTAAGAGACAAGATTAACATCTCCAAAGCTGCTCTTTGGGAAAAATAATAATACAGACTAACCTTTGGCAAAATTAGCCAAGGGCAGTGGGGTGAATGCAATTTCACACCGAGAGCATCTGTCAAATTAGAATCTAGCAGAACGAGGCCAGGCACGGTGGCTCACGACTGTAATCCCAGCACTTTGGGAGGCCAAGGCAGGTGGATCACTTGAGGTCAGGAGTTCCAGACCAGTCTGGCCAACATGCTGAAACCCCATCTGTACTAAAAATACAAAAATTAGCCAGGTGTGGTGGAGCGTGCCTGTAATCCCAGCTACTCAGGAGGCTGAGGCAGGAGAATCGCTTGAACCTGGGAGGCAGAGGTTGCAGTGAGCCGAGATCGTGCCACTGCACTCCAGCCTGGGCAACAGAGTGAAACTCTGTCCCCCCTCCCACCCCCAAAAAAAAGAACCTGGGGGAGAGAAGGGGGAATATGGTAATGATATTAATCAAAGAATAAAAATTGTTCTAAAAGCATTAAAGGTGAAACATGTGTTGTAAAAAGAATGACTTAAATATCAAAGATTTTAAAAATCCTTTTCATGAACCCCTCAAATGTTTTCCAAAATGGTCTTTATGGGTTCTCCTGAGAACGTCACACATCTTATACTATTATGTAACTATGACCCGCCCCCCAAAAAAATTGCACCAAAAAACTAAGCACAATTTATTCTTTGTGCATCCTAAGTTTAGTGCAGAGCTATAATTAAAATCGAAATTCAGTTAAATAAAACATAGAAAAATTATTTCCTTATTTTATATTTCATGCTTCAAGACAAAGTGAACAACTTTTTTTCAACTTACCAGTCAGAAGTTTTAATTAAGTCTTTGCAAACTTGAAGAGACATTAATTGATGTAGTATTAAAATGAGGAGACTAGTTTGATATGCGATAAGAATTAGTACCTAAATGGGTTTGATTTCAGATAATGTTAGGTCAGAAGTAATATGGTAAGAAAACCAGTTGGCAATATCCAGACCACCACAGGAGATACTACCTGTGGAGGAGATGGAGCTATTGGCAGGGTGGGGGATGGGTAAGCTGCAAACCTCCTGCCTGATCCAGCAAAGCTCCAAAACTGAAGGAGCTGGAAGACCATTACAATATTTCCTTGCCCTCAATAGTTTCAGCTATTTCTACTGGAAGTATATGTATTTTTTAAGTGACATTATTTCTTCTGCTAAGTCCATATCCTAGGATGAAAAAATGTTCCTGCATTAAAAAACAGTACAGTTAGCCTACCTAAATAAACATCTACATTTTTTCACTACATAAAAAATCTCTATGTATAAATTATGCAAAACTAGAGCATTTATAACCGTTCCACTGCCTCCCTCTCCTTCAGACACCAGCAAATCTCTACTGAGCCCTAACACTTTTACCTGGTTTTCCTTGCCTTTCTACCCTATGGCTTCACAAAGGCCTGGGCTGAACTCTCTGTCAACATGTAAGACCTAGACTTTTCTTGTTCTGAGCCTTGGTCCATCCTTACAGTTTGTGGGGTCTGGGTTGTGGAATCTTTATACTCATCTTCACATTAGTTTTGGGGTCTCAGCTCCTACTCAGTTTTCCTTTAACTCAGCTTGCCACCTCAACACCCATCCTTTACTAAGTAGTGCCTTCTCCATCTGCTGGGATCAGCATGCTTCTAGACTTCCAACAGCCCACTTGGTTCCAACATGCTGCCCTCTTTGACCTGTTAGTACCAGCACGAACCCTAAATCTGGAGAGGATTCCAGGCTCTGATCCCTTTGACACCACCCTGATCCAAATCACTCATGAAGATTTTCACTTGAGATTCCACTGTTGCTGAGTCTCTCCAAGACTCCTGGACGCATCACCGCCCTTACTCCATTCAGAGTCGTGGGAAGGTATTTTTGCCCCAGTTTTATAAAGATGAGGGCTGAGTTCATGAGTGGGTGAGTATTTAAAGGAGAGACTGCAGAACAATTAGCTAAGAGAAAGAGAATGGACAAAGGAATAAAGAAGTGTAAGTCAAAGAAAAACTCATTGGCAAACCAAAGACAGAAGTGAACAATTTCTGACATGGAAGACAAGATGGATAATAGTGTTGAATTTCTTTTAAGAAGGCTGAGTAGAATGGGAACTAATACAGTAGTCCCCTCTTATCCTCAGGAATATGTTCCAAAATCCCCAGTGGGTGACTGAAACCAAACCTTATATATACTATGTTTTTGCCTGTACGTACATACAAACATAATAATGTTTAATTTACAAAATAGGCAGAGTAAGAGATGAGCAGCAATAATAATAAAATAGCACAATTTTAAACAATATACTGTAATAAAAGTTATGTGAATGTGGCCCCTCTCTCTCTCAAAATATTTTATTGTACTATACTCACCTATTTTCAGACCACAGTTGACCCTGGGTAATTGAAACCATGAAAAATATAACCACACAAACATCTTTCTAGCATCAACCACAGCCTCCTCTCTGAAGCCTTTCCTAACCCCAGCCAAGCAGAAGTATCAGATTATCTTTTCCTAGGTTCACATGATCAGATTCTACGTAATGTTTTGCAGGCCTGATCTCCCTATACGTTTTTGTAGGCCTTGAGCTATGTCTCTTTATTTTTGAATCCTCACTTTTTCATATAGTATCAGAGTAGTATTCTTTCATAAGTAGCCATTTTAACCCCATTTGCCCTTTTTTAAATGCTAAATTCATTACTCTGTTCTAATGTATGCGCTTATATTTTCATCATTTCACCATCTGCCTCCTATCTGACTATGAGCTGCGAGGGCATATCTACTTGATTTATTTCTGTATTCATAACCTACAGCATAGAAGTCTAATACATAATTGCTGTATAGCGAATGTTTGTTTCATTGCAATAAATCTACATCTTCTTATTAACATATGGGAATAAAACATGACCCCTGCATTCGAGGTGCTCACCATCTATGTTCCATATATAAGCTACAGAAGTACCATGTGGTCAGACACTGCTGAGGAAACACAGGTGAACATCAGAATCCGCCATTACTCATCCATTTCCAACAAAAAGAGACCAACATTCACTGTCCTTATGTCTGAATCTGCCCCCAAAAGAATTCATTGCTTAAATTATTATAGGTACTCTCTCTTCCCATCAAATGAAGCCTGCTGCGTGCCACAATGGTTAAAAAAGTTGAATTCCAAAGCCAGACTGCCTGGCTTTCACCCCAGCTCCACCCCTTGTTATGCCTGTGACTTCAGGCAAGCCACTTCCCCTCACAGTGAAGTTTCCCAGTTTCCTCCTCTGCAAAATGAGAGTAACAAGAGCACCCACTTTATAGGATTATTATGATTATTAAATGAATTAGCACATACAAAGTGCTTAGAACAGTGCCTGGCACATAGAATTAGCTAGCTTTGTTACGACTCATTCTAACACTGAACTCGCTCCTCCCAAGGTGTCTCAGAGCTCCTTTTACTTTGAAGTGCACAAATTTAATGCAAATCAAAAACCCTGGGGAAGAAGAAATAGAGAGGCTATTTTCCTCTTATAGTCAGAAAGATAGACATTTGCACCTCACTGGGATGAGAAAATGTCCGCATATTCATTATGGTAGATACCTGTTGGGTGTCTTCCCATCTTACCCTCCCTGACTCCCCTTTCCTGATAATAAACAATCCCAGTGACCCAGTGGATCCCATCCCGCCTGTGTCCACCACAAGATCTCACAGTTGAGAGGCCCAGTACTAGGCACCTCACCAGAACTGGCTAGCCCAACCCCTTCCTCGGGAATCTGGAGCTGGCCTGGTCCTGTGAAACAGTCTCAGAAGCTGCTAATGGCATAAACTGCTCATGTGAGCTGCAAGGCAAGATGGCTGGTCTGCAGCAAGCAGGTGAAAGAAGGAAGAGAAAGGGGTTGCAAGACCAAGCGGGGTCCAAGTGCTGAGTCGGTCCTGGCGCCACCGTTTCTAAGGCCAGTGGCAGCCCTGCCTTGGAATCTGCCAGACATTGCTGACCATTTGCCTGAGCCACCTCTGGTCATAATCATTGCTACACAGTGACAAATGGAAATAAGAGTCTACATTCCAATCATGCCGCAATGTTCAACAGAAGATGAAAGTTAACTTTCTAAGAACGTCAATGGAAGACATGTGGAAGTCTGATACACATCATTAGCCAAAGCTATATTTATGACCCTTTAATCCATGAAAAACAGCCTTCAATTATTAATCTGAAATCACAAAACACAGGCTGAGGTTGCTATCGGTCACCTCCATGATGAAGATACCTCTGCCTTCTGAATGGGTAATGATTAACAGCATTATACAGAAAGGAAAAAATAAACACACGACTGTCAACAGGAATTTTATTATACAACCTACATGAAGGTCATTAGTCTGCTTGCAAAACTCTTCGTAATCTTGGTCAAAATCCATTTTCCGCTGGTCTAGGAAATTGTATTCCTTTTTCTTTATGGTTGCAACAATGCCCTGAAATATTATGAGATAAATTAGATAATATTTCAGTATTCTTATATTACCTAACTAAATATGACCCTTAAATGTAGAGCCTATATAATAATTGCCAGAAAAAATAAGTTTAAAGGAAGCCTTATTTTTTTACTCACATTGTTTTGTGCTTATTATTTTACAGGCCGTATAAGGTTGCCCTACTGCATTCAAAGAAATCCCTTGGAAAGTATTTTCATGATGTTTTATGTATTTTTGAAAAAATGAAATAAAAACCACACCTGAAAATTGGGAAAGATTTTTTCCACTAAAATTTTATTGTTAATCATATCTGAAATAATTTTTAAGGCCCAGAGTAGAATTTACTAAAATATTCTGTGTTGAATAGTTTAAATCTTCTCAGAAAATAAATAAGGCTTTCACAGAACACAAACAATATAGGAAGAAAATAAATGATGTTATATCTACAGATGAGTTACTACCTTCCAAGCCTCAAACATCTTAAAAATGTCAGACCAGAATCCACCACTTAAAACCTTTCTAAAATTAATTGTTTCCTACTGCCCTGCAAAGCTGCAGCCTGTGACTAGGAAAGTACAAACTAGGAAGTTCATCTCCTTGAAAATACTATTATCAGAAGCTTTGTTTGCTTTGAATAATGAGCTATAATGCTCTGTGATTCTTCTTAACCAGGTACTAAGCCATTCTCAAACTCAGGTGCCCACACTGTTGACAGAAGCATATAATTTTTATGAAGAATATTGGGCCTCCTTCTTCTACAATCTCCTCTTCAAAGTCACTTCCATTTAAACATCAAATCTCTCAATAGACAAAAGTGTATAAACAGCATAACTTCTTGAATCAACTAGATAAAACAACCTACTTTTTCATGCTGCATAACTACAAAATTAGTTCTATTTAGAAATTGTGTGTATGTATATATATATATATACTTTTTTATATAACGTGTGTGTATGCATGGAATGTTATATAAAATATATACACACACACTATATATATGCATAGAATGATACAATGTCTAGGATTTACAGTGCTGATATCCCTTAAAATCAAAAGAATCAAAAGTGTGTGTGTGTATGTATATATACACATATATACATACACATGTAGCTTTTCCATACTTCTTTTAGACATTTTATATAACACTATATACATATATACACACACATATATAGTGTTACATAAATTGTCTAAAAGAAGTATGGAAAAGCTACTACATTTTGATGTAGTAATTTTAAAGATTTGGGAACTTGAGAAAATCCTGCTCTATGACTGGATTTAATGGTCACTTAAGATTATTAAGTTAAATAAAGGAAATGATTAATCGTGACCTTTACATCAACTACTCAAACTCAATCTACTTAATTATTTTCTTGACAGATATTTATTGCACACCTACTATGTGCCAGTAAACTTAAAATGTTTCCTGCTATATAAAGGTATTTTCTTTATCTCTCCCAAAACTTGGTATACTCAGGAAATGAAAAAGATTCCTTATATTGGGCTAAATTGTTAGAGTACAAAAATTAGTGTGTAGTGGTTAATTATATGATCCTTTTCAAATTCAAGTACCAAAAAAAATTTAAGATTTAGTGTCACTGTCCCCCAAAAAAGAAAAAAATTGACTATGTCCATATTAAGAATTTAAAGCAAATTGTTTGTAAATTGTTTTTCTAAAATCTTCAAAATGTTATTAGGTCACTATGCCCACTTTCAAAACTAAAATTAGTCACACAGATACCATGACAAGATAAAGCAGTTAAAAATCAAAATAATTAGGGAAATCACATCTAGAATAAAATCAGGTCCTTTATATTTTTTAATATGGGTCCAAATAAAATGCTTAAATGCAGAGATAATTGAGTGCCACACAGTACCTGGTGTCAACTAGTGCCTGACACAGTATACTCTTCATTAAATATTTCTTGCAAGAATAAATAAAACAATAAGTTATATTTAAACATTTTTCTTGTGCTACTAATGAAAATGCTTTTTTAATGGTGATTAATTTTAGACTATTGGAAAGTCATTCTTATAACCACACACCTGAAAAGAACATATTAGCACCATTACACAATTCTCAAACAAATCTAATTTCTTTATTGTTAAAAGGCCATGAGATTATTTATATTTTACTTTGCAGACTGATGATTTGTATCATTCTAAACACTGTTATTTGCATAAAATACTGAAGTTTAGTTGTGGACTATGTTATAAAATATAGCTTTAAAGTACAATACCTGGTATTTAGTGGCCATGTCTTCCAGCCCTTCGATTGTGGAATCTTGCAGGACTGAATACGTCTTGAGGGTTGTAAAGATGTCTATTATCTTGGCAAGGCGTCGGTGAAAAGTTTCGAATTTTCCAAAAATATACATCTCGCTAAAATCAAATTGTTTCGCATTTGGATTTTGTTTAAGCTTTTGTTTTGTCTTGTGAAAGCAGAGCTGGTATTCCTTAAAATCAAAAGAAAAATATACAACAAAGGGAACAAGAAAGGTATGAACTTTATTTTCTTAAGTGAAGGCGACAGCAAAATTAGGATGGAATTGTAAGCCTTTTCATAGTTTCATGCCTTTGCATGTACTCATTCATCAGCCTGGAAAATCATCTTTTTGCCTCCTCTAATCTAGCAATTCTAGATTCTAATCGGGTTACTCATGATGCAACTCAAAGGTGTGGCTTTCCCATCTTGTTCCCATGGTTTTGGTAATAGCATCCTTCTATTGACTCTCTCTCCATTCATCTTTAAGATGCTTAAGGAAAACTACCTCATATTAGCTGTCTTTGTATCTCTAGTACTTACTGTGATATCAGGACATAGTAGGCTCCCAAGGAGGGTACAAAAAGGTGAATAAATTTCCTGGGAAGGTATATTAACATTCCATTTTCTTCATAGTTAAGAATCACTGTTCTTTTTATCAACCAATGATATAATAATTACAAAATGATTTAAGATGGTCTCAACAAAAATAAGATAAAAAGAATAGAACATCTAAATACTAAACTGACCATTACCTGTTTCAGTTTAATCGCAGATAGTATTTTTTCTTCAACAACATCCTGTGGCTGGTTCCAGATGGAAGCGGTTCCATTATTGGTAATATAGGCTTTACATGCAGATATAATCTGATTTGTCACCTGGGAGTTTCCAATAAAATGATGTTAAGCACATAAAACAGCCATGGATTGTAAACTGGACTAGAAGGTCCTTAACTCTTCTACTTCTCAGAGTTCACAATCTTCTAACTTGAGCTTGGGTTTATTTTTTTTCCATCACAGTTATAATCCACCAATAACCCTTTGATATTGTCAAAATCATTTGTGAAATCACAGAGTTGGAAGCACCATGGAAAATCGACAATTTAGGCCACCTTGTCTATGCAGGACGAATGTCTTAACCAACCAAGGAAGGATTCATTTCCTTGCCTAAAAACTGATGAGTTTCCCCAAATCTCCTTAGGAGCCTGCTCTAATATCTAACTCACAGTTTACTAGCACCATGTAAAGTACTGCCAATCCTGATCTTTTCATGTGACCATGATCAGCAATGGAAACGTCAAAAGGAGAAGGTCACAGAGAGAAGGAAAACTAATGCACAAAACCACTAACATTTTATTCATCTCTCCAAACTTTACAAAAATCCTCAGAAATGTATTAATTTTTTGAATAAAGCATAAGGAAAATTAAATGACTATGCTGTATCCATGGAAAGATATGATGCCCAGGATTTACAGTGCAAGGGGTGGGGGTATAGGTGAAACAAGATCAGCCATGCGTGGATATCTGCTGAATCTAGGTGATATGTACATGGCATTCCAGTATACAATTCTCTCTCCTTTTGTACCTAATTCAACATTTCCATAATGAAAGGTTTTTTACAATTAGATAAATGGTGGTTTCCTTATTTTATGCTAAATCAAGTTTTGCAAATAATATGCATAAAATCTTAATTAATAACACACATTTACTTGTGGGTGTCATTTACCCAGGGAATACTCTCGCAACCCTAACATATAATTTTAAAGTATAAGGAAGTTAGGAGGGAATCTTGCAGCCATCCCTCCTGTCTACCTGAACTACCTACACGACAGAAGGAAAACGTTTCCCATTGAGCTCTTAAGGCTGGATGTCTTTATTCCCAGGAAGAATTGTGCTTCCTACTGCATTAGTATTCAGAACACGAGTCTTGATTCGTCAAAAATTCTTCTATTTTAATATAACACTTAAGATTTTTGCTTTGATAATGAAAAAGTCATTTACTTCTTAGAGACTGTTCAAAATGAGAATAGCAACAGTGCTTACCATAAACACTTACGAGTTAGGACATAAGGTTTAAGCATCGTTATGTTTTTTGGCAGAATCATTATAATTGCTTTATAGATTACTACAACATTGCAAGTGGCTTTTATTACCATGATTACTGTTCTAATAACACCAAGTAAACAACTGTGGCATCAAATAAATTTGGAACAGTGGCATATGAAATACGAAACAGGAGATAGCCAGTTAAATATAGCTTTTCTTAATTAAAATTTACCCAGTAGGAATACATGATGTGCTAAACCACATAGGAAAGAAATTCCAAGAGCAATCTTTTTTCATTTGTATTATATAAATAATAAAATATTTATTATAATAATTACTTTGGGAAATAATGCTTTACGATTTGCTAGAATCAGCCTCTGACATAAATTTAATTCTATCTCTATTGATAGCCTAAGCCTTTTTAAAATTTTAAGATACATATTAAACTGAGCCAATGTGGTAATTTTTAATTATCAAAAAATTGATCACTGGCAAAGAAATACAAATGAACATGGACTCTACATCATGCACTTACCTTTACAAACAGAGATGTGATCTTCTCAGAGGTATTATAGTAATGAGAGATACTATAGATCATTTTAATTGCATTTATTAGTGTAGGAATAGCATCCATCATGGATAGCTGAAAGATATCATCAAAGTTTTCAGAAAAAATCATCAAATTCAGCAAAATTCTAATAGACTAACCATTCCATCAGCATTAAAATAAAGTTTAAGAGCTTTCTATTAAAGATTTAAAAATACTATTTAATGCTTTACATGAAAATAATATATTTAATATTAATTTTATTAGTCATATATGGTTAATCAAATTTAATTTCAGTGGAAGAAACATTGACCCACTGTTAATGACAAGCAACAGCAAGTTAACTGTTAACTATTATTAAGGATAAACTGTTAATAACAGTTAATGTTGTAATAAGTAAAAGCAGGCACTTCCTAAAGCTAAAAGATTTAAAAAAACATCACCAGCTAATGACTTTTTCCACAGTTCTTTGGGGTATATAGTTCAGAATGTCCTTTGCAATATTTAATGGAAAATCTAACATGCAATAAATGTTTTAAAATATAACATCTCATATACATCTTCAATAGATAGGAGATAGACTGCTTAGAGAAATAGATATAGAAATACAGATATCTGTGCATATGCGTGTATATACCTATATATATGTAATTTTCTTGAAAATAAAGTTTCTAAGACCTTTCCAATGAACTGTAATATTGATGAAACAAAATTCAATATTCAATTCAGCTAGTGCAAAAAGGGTTATCTATAGACTGAAAGAGTAGAAATCCTTAACTCACGGGATCACTGCTGTACAAAGGGTCACAACATTTTTCAAGTGTATACAAGTATTTCACATTGTCCTTCGCTTCATTAGTTGCATCAGTGATTCGAATATCCATCTCCCGCCAAGTCTAAGCACAATAGGGAAAAGCAATTTTAATGTAATTATTAACAGAGGAACTTCCAACATAACCACTGCTAAGAGTCACCACAAGTCCATTAGGCGAGACTTTCTGTCCATCTCACAGAAAACTGAATCCAGAGGGGCGAGAGATATTGCTATGCTGGAAAGCAATTTAAAATTTTTGACTAAATGTTTTAAAGCATATCTTCCAGGGCTTCTCATATAAAATCTATGCCATGACTATCACACAGCACCAGGAGGGCAGCACCGCCCTTTAAACTCACACCTTTTCCCCTGCACTGGTTAGCAGACCCATTTGATACCACACTTCCATATTTTCTATCTTTCCTCTATTCTAACCTGAACTCCCTTCCTATATCCCTATACATTTATCCATTAATGTAGTAATTGTTTATTATCTGCCAACTGTATGCCAGTACTGTGCTATGAGCTAGGAACTTAGAAATGGAAAGATAATCTAAAAGTGAGAGAAGTAAAAGGAAATTATTTAGCACGTCAGTACATTCCATTGACTTCATGGAAGTCTGACTGATAGTATTTCTGAACTGTATTGCAAGGCTCACCTCTGCTATTTCTTTGAGGAACAATATAAGGTAAATCTATAGCACGTTTATTGCAAGAAATTATTACGTATCAAAACATGCAAATAGCTAATAACACCCATGCAAATAGTTAACAAACAGTCTTTCCAGCACCAGTGCCAGACGAGTTAGGCAGCCTATATGACGGTCCCCAGTGACCACAGACTCCCTGTATTCAAGCTCTTGTATTCATCCCTTCTTGATCATGGGCTGAATCTAGTGACTTGCTTCTAATAAGAAGAATATGGCTGAAGTGATGGGATGTCACTTCCAGGATTAATTTACATAAAGACTGTGGCTTCTAGGTTGGGGGCTCTCTTGCCCTCCCTCACTTGCTCCCTTTAAGGGAAGCCAGCTGCTATGTTCTAAGCTGCTCTACAGAGAGGCCCATGTGGGAAGGAACTGAAGGAAGTCTCTAGCCAACAGCCAGCAAGAAACTGAATCCAGCAACAACCAGATGAGTAAACTCAGAAGCAGATCTTCCCCGAGTTGAGCCCTAAGATGAACTCACATCACAGCTACAGCCTCATGAGATACCCAGAGTCAGAGGCACCCAGCTAAGCTGCACCCAGATTCCTGGCCCATAGAGTGTGAGATTGAAATATTGGCTGTTTTTGTTTTTTGTTTTTTATTTTGGCAGAGTCTCACTCTGTCACCCAGGCTGGAGTGCAGTGGCACGACTTCGGCTCACCGCAAACCTCCACCTCCCGGGTTCAAGCGATTCTTCTGCCTCAGCCTCCCAAGTAGCTGGGACTACAGGCACACGACACTATGCCCAGCTAATTTTTGTGCTTTTTAAGAGATGGGGTTTCACCATATTGGCCAGGCTGGTCTCAAACTCCTGACCTTGTGATCCACCTGCCTCGGCATCCCAAAGTGCTGGGATTACAGGCGTGAGCCACCACGCCTGGCCTACTGGCTGTTTTAAGCTGCTAAGTTCGGGGGTTGTTTTGCAATATAAAACTAATATACAAGGACTAAAAAATAAATACAGATAGGGTGAGTTTTCATTATTATTATTTCTAGCTGGTCTGAAATCATAAAACATAGATATATATATAAACATGCTATCATGTTCTGTCTTAATTACATACAATGCCAATAACACATATACATACATGTACACCAGCTAACGACTGCCTTTCATTCAAAGACTATTTCCGCAGCCTCCAAAGTGATGTGAGGGAAGTATTATGTAATTTTAAATGTTTTTCATCAAGGTATAATAACATTTTTTGTTCCTAATCACTCTATGCCTTGAAAATATGCATAGAGAACTCTCATTCCCATTTCACAAGGCAAAATGAAATGGCTGACGACCTTCAGCAGTTTCGACTTGGCCGCCGCAAGCACTGCCAGCACAGCCTTCACATCCGGGCTTTTCAATTGTTCCAAAAGGTAGTTAAACTTGGAGAGTCTTTTTTTCCAGTGCTCCAGCTCCGCTCGTGGCCCAACGTCATCCGCTTCCTTCCGCAGCTGATTGTTTTCAGCAAGAACCTGCAAATGCGCGGGGAAAAACACGAGCCATTGCATGGGGCTGGAGATGCTAAAGTTATAAACAAGCCAAAAAAAAAATAAGGAAATCAGTTATCCTATCTGGATCATGATATATGCGTATTCCATGCTTCCAATAACAATCTTTTACTCACTTAGCGTGTATCCATTTTTAAAACTTCAACGAAAATTTCTTTGACTTGTTTTAATTGAAAACCACTTATGCTTTCCTCTTTTGAAAATAGTTTATATTTTGGGGGGTTTTTAAAGATTTTTGATTCATACTTTTTTCTTTTATTGATACTTATTTTACATATTTATGGGGTACATGTATTTGTTATATATGTAGAATGTGTCATGACCAGGTCAGTGTATTTGGGGTATCATCACCTTGAGTACTTATCATTTCTGCGTGTGGGTAACATTTCAAGTCCTCTCTTCTAGGTATTAGATTGGTGCAAAAGTAATTAGCCATTGAAAGTAATGGCAAAAACCACAATTACTTTTGCACCAACCTAACACTTTGAAATATACAGTATACTGTTGCTAACTACGGTCACCCAATCTGCAATCAAAAACTACCTATTTAGTGAGCTGTAATGAGCTTCTGAAGGCCATGACCTCAGGAATTTTTCTTAGCTATTCATTTACTCTATAACCTTGGAGGAACACGGCCTTGTTAAACTGCATGGCTCAGGCTAGTGGATTTTAATTGTGCTTACTTTTTAATGTAATGTCCACCTTCATTCCTTCATTGAGGACTTTTCTGAATTTGTGTTTAAGGTGAAGTCTCAAGCTCCCTTTTGGAGGACATACTAAATTAGAAAACTCCTCATGCTTCTACAGGGGTTCTCTCCAAAGTAAATTAGACATTGAGAAAAGAAACTGGCAAAGTGCAGCATTTGAGTGATATAAGTATATGCAGCCATTTTCTTTCGTTTCTTAGAATTCTTACTACCTCTTCTTAATTCACGACAGTAAATGAAAACTACATTGGACCTCTCACCTCCTCAAGGATTTACAGTAAAACTCTTAACAAATGGAATATCGTATGTTCATACACCTTCTTCCATTGTCTAGTGCAGTAATGTGGTACCTGAAATTGATGTTTGGTTTCTCAAAATTACCTGTTCTGTCTGTTTGATCCATACTTTCATGCAATCCTCTATTTTTCCCAAAGTCTCAGGGTTATTTGCTAGAGTCAAGTAGTCCGTAGGTTCCTTTAGGGTTTTCAGTTCAAGTATGTCACACTTTCGAAGGTTCACCTAATTAGAATGAAATTAAATAATCAGATGATGCTTTTGTAAAACACACAGACCGTGGGCCCTGTGTTTTCCACTTTGCTGCACTCTGACAGCGCTCTGGAAAGCCCACCAGGTAGCACATACCTCCTCTCCACTCCCATGTGCCTTTGTCCACGCTGCCCCCAGACTGACGGGACCTTCCAACACTTCCCTGTGATCCTACACAACCTCAAATTCAACCCAAAGCCCACTGCCCTCTCCCACTCAGAAAGAATGCCTCCTCCCACCTGGGGACCCATCTCATTTTGGTAATACTTTTATTGCAATATGAAGTGGACCCATATGAAAAAAACACTGCTTTTTTAGATAGAATGCCAACAATTTTATTTTTTTAGTAGTAAAAATGTTTGCTTTATTCATGTATACATATGTAACAAACCTGCACATTGTGCACATGTACCCTGAAACTTAACATATAATAATAATAAAATTTAAAAAAATTTTCAACATGTAGAATGCCAACAATTTTATTTGGTCCAACCTGCAATTTGGTCTGCCCTCCATCACAGTCAATCACAAATATAATTCGGGTGTTAGCTGGAGTCATCCTGTGTCTGTCTGGATAAAATTTGCTTAACTCCCCCATTCCACATCCTTTGGAAAACATAATGCCCCTTCCCCAATCCCAGCAGGATCAGCATTTCCGGGAGAGGAGGGCAGAGTGTCACACTGTCATCATTACCATAGGATCCATTTCCCTACCTGCCCCTACGCGCCTGATCTGGGCTCTGTCATCTCTCTTATTCCCTTATCTTCTCTCTCTCTCTCTCTCTCTCTCTCTCTCTCTCTCTCTCTCTCTCTTGCTCTATCTTTATCTCTCTCTCACTCCCACACACACACACACACACACACACACACACACACACACAAGCGTACATCCATCAACCTCTGCCCCAAGTAATCACAAACACAGACTTATTATAAACAGCACAAATCATACAGAAACTAAATGTCACCTTTGCCAAAATTATTCTTAAAGGCCCTT
The DNA here is from genome assembly GCF_029281585.2 of Gorilla gorilla gorilla. Classification (NCBI taxonomy): domain Eukaryota; kingdom Metazoa; phylum Chordata; class Mammalia; order Primates; family Hominidae; genus Gorilla; species Gorilla gorilla. Next base: position 98,105,802 of record NC_073243.2, on the reverse strand, counting down.
TTGATCATTGGCTGAATCACAGGATCAAACTTGCTCTCTCCAAACATATCAATTCCTCTTTCCTTCTGCTTCTTCAGGATCTCTTCCCACCTCCATCTGCCACCCACACACCCCCCCCCCCCCCCGCCACACACACACACACACACTTCAGTTCCAAATTCCTTTAATTCTAGGATGCACAGCAGTGCCACAAGCATTTCTGACTCTTGCCTTTGGAGTCACTCATCTGACTGTCTGAGTAAAGCCCTACAACACTGCCAGCGTTTTTATGGAACCCCTGAATGTGTTGATCATTACAAACTGTAGAAATTTAAATCTAATCACCACCACATCTTGAAGGAGCAATAAAATTGCCTACAAAAATTTTTGAAGAACTGCAACATAGAGGAATTAAGACCATCTAAGAGAAGCATTACACACTTATGTACTGTGCTTGTTGACCACCTGATCATTTTTAAAGGAACAGCTTATTCGTCCTCACCTTCTCCTTCAGACTCTCCTGTGCACCTGACAGGACGTTCACAAAGCCTTCCAGGGAGCTCAAGAACTCCTGGCGAATGTTAGCTGCGTCCTGAAGGCCCTCGAGCTTGCCCCAGCCATGGCTCGTGGCTCTGAGAGCAGGAATGAAGATGTCCGACAGCAAACGTCTCACACTGTTGAGCAGGCCTCCATCTGCCGCATCTAACATGTTAAAACTCACCTCCTGGAAAACAGGCAGGAGATCTTTTATTGTAAAAATGATCCTCAAATGCAACACAACTACTAAGTCATTTCTTAAATGTTGTCACTTTACCAAATACCCAGTAAATTATTAGTTTGTGCCAGGTGTGGTGGCTCACACCTGTAATCCCAGCACTTTGGGAGGCTGAGGTGGGGGGATCACTTGAGGTCAGGTGTTCGAGACCAGCCTGGGCAACATGGTGAAACCCCATCTCTACTAAACATACAAAAATTAGCCTGATGTGGTGGCAGGCACCTGTAATCCCAGCTACTCAGGAGGCTGAGGCAGGAGAATCGCTTGAATCCAGGAGGCAGAGGCTGCAGTGAGCCGAGATGGCACCACTGCACTCCAACCTGGGTGACAGAGCAAGATCCTGTCTCAAAAAAAAAAAAAAAAATCAGTTTGACAACCTGGTTAAGAAATAAGCTTTACACTATTCTAAATTGTAATCATCAAAATAAAAGCATGAAATAAATAGAATACCAGATGTTTACCAGTTTATTTACTCCAAGAAGATAGTGCACCTGTCAGAGGGAAGGGGAAAACTTGTACAGATGCATTTTACTTTGCACAAAAAAATAAAGTTATATATCCACTTTCAGAAATCTTATCTTAAATGTATAAAATTTGCCATTAAGTAAATTATGCCTGGGGAATTCTTTAGAAAAAGAAAGTCCTCACTGTTATACACACACCCAGAAGGTTATACCAATTTGTGTTAATAAATTGAATATTAAGTCCTCTTACTCAAAAGATTTAAAGGGAATGTCCTCTTAATTTCTTGCTTTAAATTTTTAAAAAATACTTCTCTGAAAGTAGTTTTAGATACTGTAGTGAATACAATGATTGTCTCCACCAGAGGAATATTTGTGTGCAAGTTGTGTGTTTTTTGGTAATTCAGAGTAAACAATGGCTCTTGCCCCTTACCTGGTGGATGTTGTCAGGGGTGATGGCTTTGGAAGGGTCAGTCCTGATGAAGAACACACATACCCCAGTAAGAGCCACATCGGTTCCCTCGGTCACGAACACCTTAGGTTTTTTAATCTTTCCAGAAACAAGATTTACCCCTCCTAGAGAGCCAGGTTGTCCTACAAAAGCAAAATAATTTTAGTTTCACAAATGCTTTTTGCAGTCCATGTGGTTCCCTTTGGAATGAAGTTTCCTTGTTAAAATATTGCCATTGTTGACTTGTCCATGTGCCTTAGGTGGGTCCACCTCTTGAACAATCTCTAGCATGAGCCGTACAGGGATCTTAAAAAATCTGTTTGATTCCAGATCACAGGTTCACTTCAAAATTGTTGTTTCAGGGGCAGTGAAAAGAGGGAAGGAGGACAATGTATCTACTGGCATGTACTGTGTTCCAGACCCTCTGCTAGGTACCCTGTGTACATTATTAAAACTCACAACCCAGCTGGGTGCGGTGGCTCACGCCTATAATCCCAGCACTTTGAGAGGGCGAGGCGGGCAGATCACCTGAGGTCAGGAGTTCAAGACCAGCCTGGTCAACGTGATGAAACCCTCTCTCTACTAAAAAAAAACAAAAATTAGCTGGGCGTGATCGTGGGCACCTGTAATCCCAGCTACTTGGGAGGCTGAGGCAAGAGAATCACTTGAACCCAGGAGGCGGAGGTTGCAGTGGGCAGAGATCACACCACTGCACTTCAGCCTGGGCAACAGAGCGAAACTCAGTCTGAAAAACAAAAACAAAAACAACTCTGAGGCAGCTGTGACATGTTCCAAGTCAAACAGCCAACAGGTGGCAGAGCCAAGGTCAAAAACCAACTCTGACTACAAAACTCGGAACCCCCACTTCCCCATGCTGTCCCTACTCTGTCATAGTCAGCATACCTGGTTATCTTGCAAATACTGCTGCAGTCAGGGTCTTGTAGAGGTAGGACCACTTAATGATTAACAATGTGGGCTCTAGAGTCAGATTCTCAGAACTTCAATCTCAGGCTGCACTCCCAGCCACGTGACCTTGGCAAGTTACTTTATCTTTCTGTGCCTCCATTTTCTCCTATTCACATCTTAAAAATGAGAATAATATGGCCGGGCGTGGTGGCTCATGCTTGTAATCCCAGCACCTTGGGAGGCCGAGGCGGGTGAATCACCTAACATCACGAGTTCAAGACCAGCCTGATCAACATGGAGAAACTCCGTCTCTACCAAAAATACAAAATCAGCCAGGCATGGTGGCACATGCCTGTAATCCCAGCTACTCAGGAGGCTGAGGCAGGAGAATCGCTTGAACCCAGGAGATGGAGGTTGTGATGAGCCAAGATCACACCGTTGCACTCTAGGCTGAGCAACAAGAGCAAAACTCCGTCTCAAAAAAAAAAAAAAAGAATGATACTAGAACTTAGCATCTGAAATTGTTGTGAAAATCAACACACTGTGTAAAGTCCTTAGAAAAGCACATAACAATACTAGCCTCTGTAAGCATTATTATTATCAGTACTTGAACAGTCATCTTTGATTATCCAAGCATGTGGCTCATTGAGTAGATAATTTAAGTACATAGAATACACTCTGAGCTATTTCATTGTGTTCTTACCTGCCCAAGAAATGTTTAGATCTCCAAATGGACCGGTAGCTCAATCAGGATCACTGCGGTGGGAGGATGGTGCTAATGGTGGACTTTGGGACGGGGAGTGGACCAGAAGTTGAATCCTAAAATCCTGGGATTGGAACCTCTCGGAGTAATCCTCCCTCAGGGATCTTCCTCCCGTGGTGCTAGGCTAGAGACCTTGACTGGGGCTTGGACAGTGAACCCTCATTAAAGGTAACTAGAAGATCAATCTCCCCCTCATTCAAAATTGCATCCTGCTCCTGGCTAATATCACCTGGGTCTCATGAGTAATAAGATGTTAGGCAACAAGTTTCAACCAAGGCACCAACGCATGATAGACAACAGAAAACAGAATTTCAAAGGAAAAAAAAAATTCTGCAGAAATTTCAAAGCTGTTGTCCTAGAACTGATTAGACATCTTCTCCCTGGCCCCCATCAGAATGCAAAAGGGTCAAGAGCGTGTAGACTAAGGAAGGATTTTGTGAGGACAGTTATGCTAAATATTAGTCCGTTTTCATGCTGCTGATGGAGACATACCTGAGATTGGGCAACTTACAAAAGAAAGAGGTTTGATTGGCCTTACAGTTCCACGTGGCTGGGGAAGCCTCACAATCATAGCAGAAGGCAAGGAGGAGCAAGTCACGTCTTACATGAATGGCAGCAGGCAAAGAGAGGATAAGACCCAAGCAAAACAGATTTCCCCTTATCAAACCATCAGATCTCATGAGACCTATTCACTATCATCAGAACAGCACAGGAAAGACCCGCCTCCATAAGTCAATCACCTCCCACCAGGTTCCTACCAAGACACGTGGTAATTGTGGGAGTTACAATTCAAGATGAGATTTGGGTGGGGACACAGAGCCAAACCATATCATGCTATGCAAATGGTGAGGTTATAAACTGTTCCTACTTTTACCTCAGGTCAAGAATGAGACTGCAACTGTCCCAGCTTGCCCAGGACAGGGGGGTTTCCTGGGATGCAGGACTTTCAGTGCTACAATCAGGACAGTCAGTCACTCCAGTCAATAAAAAAGGTCTTCAACCCAACCACCTAAAGAGCTTGATTTATGTCTCCTGGAGTTTAGGAACAAAATGACTGGGATATGACACCTGACCAAGAAATCTAAGCACAGTGCTCAATAAGGCAGATAGAGAGAAATTGTACTGCACTGGGAGCTAACAGCACCACCATGGAGGGCAGGGACCTAGGAACCCAGGTGGGGCCCCTGCTGAAAAGAGCCAGACTGGAGCCACCTTAAATCCTACTCAAAAGGAGCACCTGAAGGAGGATGGGACAGAGTGAGCGAGACTGGTGGCTTAGACTACCAAATTTCAGAGGCCATCATCAGGACAGCCTGTCACCTCGGGAGAACCCACCACCGTGCCCACAAGAGCAAGGTAAGAGTGCAAGGTCAGCAGCTCATGACAGTGCCAGTCCAGTAAAAACTTTCCTGCACCTCTTCCCTCTTACCTTTGCCCTGCCTCTGGCCTCACACAGTCAGCCACTTTAGTTAAGCTGATGTGGACAAGGGGTAGAAGACGAAGGTAGGGAGAAGAGCACATGGTCCTCCCTCTTCTCCTACTGAGAAGTTCAACCTTCAGAGAAATGGGAGGTTCAAGGATGAGGAGGGAAGAATATTTCACTTTCCATCAACTGGACAGTTTTGCTTTTTGAGTTAAGGTTGTGTTTGTAATTTGAAATGACTACAGAATTTTTTGTAATCTAAGAGCATCCAGGAAAGTCACAGGATTGCCTGCATTCTAATCCAAGTTCAGAAGAAGGACTATCACCAGTGAGAAGATTTAAAGGTTAAACTTGGTTTTATGTTTACATCCTATGAACACTTCTTGGTCCAAGTAAAATTTACACAGAAGGCCAGTTTCGTCCAGTGCTCCGTTCATGGATAAACTTGATCTTTCATTTGAGCTTATGTTTTGCAATCTGGTGTAGAAACCAAACCTTCTATCTCTTGATTTTTCACTTAAAATGTAATAAGCCTTCTAAGCACAAAATATCAAATTGACAGCTTTGAGAAAATGCCAGTTCAAATTTGCATGCATAATTTCTTCAGTTTTTAAACAAAGAAGTATAGTCTTACTATATGCCAAGAGCAATAGCTATTTTCCCTTTTATCAAATGGGTCATAAAAAGGATGTATATAATATTTTAATATATTAAATAATACATTTAATCAGATATTGACTTATGTTCCTACTTAGGCCTTTAAAATTACATTAATCCACTTAAAAGTAGAATAGACTACGCCAGTTGAATCTATAGAAAGATTTGCAAATTTGGGCCAGGCACGGTGGCTCACGCCTATATCCCAGCACTTTGGGAGGCCGAGGCAGGTGGATCACAAGGTCGAGAGATAAAGACCATCCTAGCCAACATGCTGAAACCCCGTCTCTACTGGAAATACAAAAATTAGCTGGGCGTGGTGGCACGCACCTGTAGTCCCAGCTACAGGCTGGGACTGTACTTTGGGAGTCTGAGGCAGGAGAATTGCTTGAACCCCAGGAGGTAGAGGTTGCAGGGAGCCAAGATTGTGCCACTGCACTCCAGTCTGGTGACAGAGCGAGACTCTGTCTCAAAAAATAATAATAATAAATAACAACAACAAAAAAAAAAGATTTGCAAATTTTTCATAAATGAGAATGATGAAACCTGTCATCCAATATTATTTATTTAAAGCAGAGTCAGTAGAAAACACAATGTGATAGCTAACTAAAAAGGGGTGTTACACATACTGGCAATAATTCCTATGTTAAAAAGAAATAATGCCTATATACATGTGAAACAGGTGCCCATTATAAGTTCTAGAAGATAAAACACAGAATGAACTAGAATATAAGAAAAGGAAGTCAAACGTAATCTACTTTATTATCTTCATTGCCAGCACAGCCTGAGAAGGAAAACGAGACAACTCCAATAAAGTTAGAACAACCAGGCTAAATACCAACTGTAATCTGTCCTCCATCCTTGAGGTGAAACAGAACTTCTTCCACAGGGCCACACCCTACACACTAATGGTTTCCCACATGGACCCACACACGCACCTCCCTTCCGCCCGCAAGGTGAAACAGGTCCATTCTCACAGTAGCTTTCTTCTTCAAGCTACCCTCAGATAAATCTAATAACACATTTCTGGGTTATGTCACATCAAATTCAGATACCTGTTTCTGCTTCCTCCACATCTTGATAGTAAAACATGAGGTGTCGGAGACCTCCAACAGCAAAAAGTTGATCAATTCTTTCAATCTGGGAAAAAGAAAAAGGCAAGATAATGATTTTCAATCCAAATTAGAAACTGCAATTAAATCAGCATTAATAATATAAAAAAGGAAAATTTACTGTCATCTTTCTTATTCAAACAGGACTGCATCTAATGTATCCTATAAAAAAGGGAGCATTTACATCAAAAGAATCAATGTCTCACCATAGTAAAGACTCTGTTCAAAAAAGTAATTTCATGAATCATAGAAATATTTGCTACTTATGCACATTTGAAAAGCATTGTCCATCCATATTTGCAAATTCCCTAAAGTGTTGCGCTGTTGAAGGGAGATTTAAATAGAGATGAGTGCTTCAGTCAACTGCAGATAAGCAAGAACAAACCTTTCAAAACTTAGTCTAACACTCTAGAGATAATTAATATTAAATTGCAATAATCACCAAAACTGCCAATGAGAACATATCTGACTATGAACACACCTTCCAGTAAGCAACCTGGCACTAAGCTGGGACTAAGAGTCCCATCCCTGAGGCTCACTGTAAGTCTACAAGTCTAACAAATGGCCTGCTACCAACAGAAACACTTCTTTTAAATAGTCAATAGCACAGTTTGGAATTCATATGAAAATAAAAAGATAAAATCCACACACCCATTAGGCATTAGGATGGCTACCACCAAAAAACAGAAAACAGCAAGTGCTGGTGAGGATGTGGAGAAACTGGAACCCTTGAGCACTACTGGTGGGAATGTAAATGGTGCAGCCGTTGTGGAAAACAGTATGAAGGCTCCTTAAAAAACTAAAAATAGAATTGCCACAGGATCCAGGAACTCCACTTCTGGGTATATATCCCAAAGAATTGAAAGCGGGCTCTCAAAGAGATATTTGTATACCCATGTTCATAGTAGCATTACTCACAATAGCTTCCACAAAAGATGAAAGTGACAGATAAAGCAATAAACAAAATGTGGTATACATATACAAGGGGATATAATCCAGCCTTAACAAGGAGAGGAATCCTGGCACATGCTACAACATGGATGAACCTTGCAAACCTTACACTAAGTGAAATAAGATGATCCCAAAAAGACGAACACTGCATGACTCCACTTGTGTGAGGTACCTATGGAATAGTCCAATTCCTAGAGACAAAAAGTAGAATGAGGGGGTTGCCGGGGGCTGGAGGGAAGGAGGACTGTGGAGTGGTAGTTTAATGGGTACAGCGTTTCTGTTTTTGTAATAAAAAGCATTCTGAAGATTTATTGCACAGTAATGTGAACGCACTTAACACTAAGGAACTGTACACTTAAAATGGTTAAGATGGTGAATTTTGTGATGTGTATTTACTACATCTTAAAATAATGTTTTTAAAGGACAAAATCTAGCCTGAACAATTAAATGTGAAAAATAAGTCCCCTTCAATTTCCACCATGATTGAAGATGCCACAGGGACGAGGAGGAAGGACTCCCCAAGATTCAATTCCAGGCCAAGAATGCGGTGAAGGGCATGCTTCCATCACAGCCAGTATTGAAGCTCCTATCCCTCCCCTCTGTGCTTGAGAGCCTGAGCCAGATGCTTTCTTTAAACCTCCAGGTTCTGACATTCCTGGGTCCTGACCTTGACATAGGAGTTTAACCTGGTATCCCTACAGAGCTGAACTTTTGCCTGCTTCTTCCCCTTGCATATTCCCAAATCCAGATGTCTGAATTGGGAAGCAGGGTGGAGTTAAGCATTTCACCTCTGGAACAATCTCCCCAAGTGGCCCTCTCTGCTTTTATGCCTCCATATTCTGGGAATAATATTATCTACCTCCTGGTATTATGAAGATGGAAATGAAGTCATAGATGAAAGAGACTGAGAACAGGGACCGACACATGGTAAACATTCAATAAGTGTCAGCTATGAGGAGAAGGAGAAAGAGGAGAAGCACATTTCCTCAGCTCCCGCTTGATCCATCCTGTAGTTTACCCATTTTCGTGTTATCCATTCTTAATTGTTCCCCAACTCCTACTAACCCCACCAGAGTAGCCCAGCAGGAAGGAATGAAGCCAGTGGTGTGCCACAGATGGCTCGTACTGGCCCAGGATATCCAATGGATCATAACTCTTTCCAACTCAACATTTTGTTAACATGATGATAGTAGTTTGGAACCAGCCATTGTGGGAGTATTTACACCACAGAAATTAGCAGATTTTCAAACTAGTACCTCCCTCTGCCTACTTCTTCCAATCTTGCCCAAATCCAGTTGTTAAAATTTACAAGACTACCACTGAAAAGAATTCCCAACGGTGTGGCACCCTGTCAGCAAAAAGGGCTTGTCTTCTTTCTTTTTTTTCCTAATGTCTAATTCGTTTCTTTAAAAAATCTTCAGGAATCATCATAGGGCTGCTTATATGCTTTTCTCACTGCCCAGGAAATTATATCTTCCCATATTTTGGCCTTCCCCAACCAAGGTCAAACACAAAGCAAATCACACCCCCAGTTTTAAAGAAAAATTGTAGCAGAAGATGGGAATCAAAGCAAGCAGGTTAGGAACAAAAGAAAGCAGGTTCAGCTGCCAAACCAAAGTGAAAGCCAGAAAATCATGGCACAAATCCAGTGCCTAGAACAGGGGAAATGCACAAAAGACGAATCGGCAACTTGAGAGGAGATTCTGTTCCCCGGCTTTAGTTTCCAAAATGGCATGAGAGCCCAGCTTCACTGGATGTAGAGAGATGCAGACAATGCCATCAGAATCACAGAACTCAAATGACAATTATAAGTGCCCCTATTCAACATGGAGAGCTGGAGAGCCTTAAGCTCATTCTGCAAGCACCAGTACAGAGTCAGAATGGAGTCCTGTCCACGTTAAGACAGGCACCTCCCTCTGGGCACAGCATGGGATCCTGCCACAGGACTGTGTCAACAGACCATCTGTGCCCTCCATAATCAAGTCAGTGAGAAGTCAAACGCATCCCACCTGATTCCCTTCAAGAATGGCATCCTCCACTTCGGTTTTGTTCAGGTCCAAACAGGAAGCCACAATTGCAAATAAGTAGTTATGCCTCGCATCCAAAAGAGCCCGCTTGGCTTCCTTCTCTTCCTTCAGTCTTTGCTAAAAGAAAAGAATAAAAATGTTACACGGAAACTGCTGTTCTCAAGTGGATTCATTTTGTAATAATTTCATACAATTGTTGTTTTTTCAAGTCTTAGGTATCCAAATAACAGACAGCTTAATGGTACCAATTTTTATGTACTATCTTCTATTTTTAGAAATAATTTATTTCTCTTATGAAAATAAAGCATGCTCATTGTTGTGAAATTGCATAATACAGAGAAGCCAAAAGAGAGAAAAATCATCTGCCATCCAGAAATTATTATTGTTAACATTTTGTTCTAAATCTTTACACACTTATTTCTATGCATATATAAGCATTCAACAGAATATCAAAAAAGAGATCTCCATTTTTGTAAACATTTTCCTAAGCCATTAAAGTAATATTTTTTCTACAGTATCTCCTATCTTTATTGTTTATCTACAGCTACATATTTGGTCTTGAAATTAACTTCTGAATACCATTGCTTGCTCTTTAACTATCAATTGTTAATTATGAGAATAAGGCATGCTTAATGTAACCAATGTTGGCAGTTTGAAGCATGTCTTTCCTTATACTGTATGATCATACAATCCTATTCAAATATATGCACACACCTATATTTACATCATACTATAAAATGTTTTCATGCATTTCTCCCTTAACAATACATCATGGACTTCTTTCTAGTTTAATACAGACTATTCCATCCTGTGTAACAGCTGCAAAAATATTCAGTATGAATGTACCATACTTTATTCAACTATTTTGACACTGGTAGACATTCGGCTTCCAATTCATTCTTGGAATAATACATTACCTTTAATGCCAACCAGTAGCTCCCACTGGGAAGAGGAAAAGTGGCCCCTCTGGATCCCTTCTTTTAATCAACAAACATTTGTTAAACACCTAATATGTGCCAGCACTGAAGAGACTAACACTACCTGGTAACCTCAAAAAAGCTCATGGCCTGGCTGGCAGGATGTGAGCTGAAAATTTAAATATGACAGATGGCATGGCAGTTGCCACAGGGGCATCAGATTTATGGGTCTCCAAATGCAGGGGCATTTATGGGTCTACAGAGAAGGAGCAAAAAGAAGGGTCTCCCACTCTAGCCTGGAGTTGATAAGGGGTAGGGGTGGGGATGACAGGACAGCTTTCAGGAGGAGGTGGCTGAAGCCTAGCATTGAAGGAGGGTTGGTCATACTCCTAGGACAGTCGCCTTTCTGCATACACAAAGGCTGAGAGGCACACAAAAGCACATTCTGAAAACCACAAGGTAGCCAGGATGTGTGAACTAAAAAGGACTAGGAAAACATAATAGGAAATGAGAAAAAAGTCAGATCATAAATATTTTCTGAACCACATTACAAAGTTTAACTGTTATGTAAAATCCACGGAGAATCACTGATGAGTTTCAAATCAAGAGAGATACGTGTTTAGCTGTCTGTGCAGCACTGAAAAATCCATCATTCTGGCAGTAGTGTGGAAAGTAGGCTGGCGTGATGCATGCCCAGAGGCAGTCAGGTGGGTGATGGTGGCATTCCCAGACACTGGGTTCATCAAGAGGAACAGGTTGAAGCAACACAATCATAAGTTCAGCTTTTGGATGTGTAAGATTTTGAGGTGACTCAATACACAGGTGGACGAGGCAGACAGGCCACTGGAAATGTTCAAGGGGAAATTGCATTGCAGATACAGATAACATGCAGGTTCTCAATTTAGCACGATGACTTTATGAGACAGACCATTCTTGCTGTGAGGAGCAGTCCTGTGCAATGTGAGGTTTTAGCAGTGCCTTTGGTCTCTAACTTCTAGGTCCCAGTAGCCTCCACCACCAACTCCTGAGAATAAAAAATGTCTCCAGACATTGCCAAATGGCCCCTGTGGGACAAAATAACTTCTCCTGTTCAGAACCACTGATATGACACAGACATATATATAGATATAGACATAGGCACATATAGACAGACATAGAGAAGATGGTCAATATAAAAGCTACAATGTCAAATCAGTGTGAAAACAATGTGGTACCTGTTGGAGTTGTGCAGTACAGAAACTGCAAAAGTACACATCAACAGCTCTTTCAACCAGCAGGTGGTATGTGCATTCAATAAGTATTTGTCAAATGAATGAATAAATCAAAGTTTAAACCATGAGTGCAGATATGATTTTTCTAACAAACATATTGAAATGAAAACACACTAAAAATGTGAAGAAAATTGGGGACCACCAGTATCCTAGGAGCAAGGAGAAAAAGAAGTGCAAATAAAGAAAGCTAAGGATGAGGTTGGGCACAGTGGCTCATGCCTGTAATCCCAGCACTTTGGGAGGCCGAGGCAGGTGGATCACCTGAGGTCAGGAGTTCAAGACCAGCCTGGCCAACATGGCAAAACCCTGTCTCTACTAAAATACAAAAATTAGCCAGGCATGGTGTCATGTGCCTGTAATCCCAGCTACCTGGGAGGATGAGGCAGGAGAATCACTTGAACCCAAAAAGCAGAGGTTGCAGTGAGCCGAGATTGCGCCATTGCACTCCAGCCTGGGTGACAGAGTGAGACTCCACCTCAAAAAAAAAAAAAAACTAAGGATGAATGTGCAAAGAAATAGAAAGGAAACCAAGAAACCATAGTATCAATAAATCATGGAGAGTGACCAATAGCAACAATGCTATACAGGATTGGTTGGGTTAATTAGGATATCTTTAGGGACTGTGTTTACAGGATGGTTGCAGCTTCTCACAGCTCTTTTGCAGTGTGACTGTGCCACTAACCTGTCAAGAAACAGACTGTATTTCCCCTCCCCTTGAATTTGGCTAGCCCTATGGCCAGTTTTCACCAAAAAAAAATCTGAGGGTAAATGAGATGGGACTTCCTAGGCTAGTTCTTAAGAGATCTTCACCTTCTGCCCTTGCACTTAGAATGTTGCCTCAGAACTCAGCCATGTAGGGAGACCAAATGAAGGAGAACAAAACCTTCTGGTCAGCGGTATCATCTGACCTTCTAGCTGACCCCAGCACCAACTTTCAACCATTTGAGTAAGCTGTCTTGGATGTTCCAACCTAAGTTTCCCCTACAGATGACAGCAAGCCAGCCAATGGCACCTGCAGAAGAACCACCCAGCAAAGCCCAGTCACTCACAGAATAAAGAGAGATAACAGATGATTGTTTCTGCTTTACGCCCTTAAGTTTTGGTATGGTTTGTAACGCAAAAATAAATAATAGAGTAATTTTGTTAGAATAATTTCATTGGTTGGACAGAAATAAATATAGATTTGAGAAAAAGATGATTGGGAAAAGAGAAATATAAAAATGCTGAATATAAACTACTTTTTCCAGAAACTTGACTATAAAGGAATAGGGTATGGTAGTAATAGAGAGGAAAATTTAGAGTCAAGAAAGAATTTTTTAAGGTACAAAAGACTTAACGGAAAAGTAAAGATGAAAAAGTTGGAGATTTCAGAGCAATTGAAAGGTTATTGCTAGACCTATGCAAGATCTCTGAACTTGAAGGACTACCTATCTGAGAGACAACTTTGCTGGGGAGGTGGCAAGAGGCAGGATTCAGGTTTAAAAAATAGATAATCTACCTGTTTTCTCACCATTTCTTTAAAAACAAACATGTTAGTTCATTCCATAAACATCAAATAAAAGTACATTTAAAACTTTTTTCAAACGTCACTAAAGCCAGGAAGATGTCCTGTTGTTTTGAATTGTTTTCTGCCTTCCTGGCAGGGAGAAATAAAAGACTTTTCTCTAAGTGATCACTCTAAGTTTGTGCTAAATATCTTTAGCAGCTTGAGAACTCAGAGGTCAACCAGGGAGCCAGGAATTCAGCAACAACACAAAGAGATGGCAAATGCTTGGTAGCCAAAACTAAAAATAAAAGAAGTAGACAGCCAGAAGATTCAAGATGTAAAGGAACTGAGGGCTTCCAAAGAGCACAGAGATTTAAAAAAGATTCTTCCATGGCAAGGAACTGAGGCGTTCCAAAGAACACAGAGATTTAAATAAGATTCTCCCATGGCAACACATTACTTCATAACCCAATTGTTTCTGATTCCAGAGGAAAAAATATCCTAATGAAAAAGAGGGAAATCACTCCCTAAAATAGAAGACTAATTATTCTATTTTTACTTAAATATCACAGGAGAAAGAAACTTCCAAAGTGGCTTTATTTATACAAAGCTAATTATTGACATATTTTTAAGTAAATGTTTTCAGAAGTTATTTAATATATTTAAAAGCATGTTAAGACTTGAATATATTTTCTTATGTAAACTGATTGTTCTATTGCCTGAAGACAAGTAATATGAAGTCAATCCTAGTGTCATATAGATGAAATGTCACAATGTTTATCAATCTCAACTTTCATTGCATTACACTAAGGTATCCTGGGAATATTGAAATTGCTTTTTAACTACCATAAAAAAGTCAATAATGTCAAACAAATATTTAGTAATTAGAACAGTGCACTGTCAATCTGCAGACCTAACCCTGCAGCTTTCTGGCTGCTAAGGAACTGCAGCAACAAGCAGTCAGGTGACTAGTTCTTTGGGGGTTGGCTTGTCCTGCTGGCCTTTGAAACACCTAGGACACTTGGAAAGTGAAGGCAGAGAGGGATTAAGAAGGCAGGAGGTAAACTATGTCAAGACTTTTCTGGAGTCCTACTAAAACTGTTTTGCATTGCATGAAAAAGCACCAATGAATAGGGGTGGGGAACATGGCCAGAAACCTATTCAATGTCCAAGGAAATCTAGAGCAGCATTAAAACATTGCGGCAATTTGTGATATGTTATTACTGCCTTAGAATGGGAGAATGGCTAATGTACTACCTCACAAGAAAGGAGCTCTGCTTCCCAGGTGGCCAATCCCCCATAGACAAAGGAGCACTGATGTCAGAAAGAGGTGGTAAGGTTCTAGTCCCAGCTCTGACACTAATTGCAAGACCTCACATCTTTCATTTAACCTCTCCAGGCCACAATTTCCTCAATTACAAAATGAAAGTGTTGGACTAGGTGACAGCCAAGGTTCATTCCTTCGTCAATATGTGGACTACTTCTCATGACTTCAAACGTTTACATAATCTACAGGCTCAAAATTTTAAAATACAAATCCTAATGAATACCCCAAAAATCTCTGTGACTGTCTCAAAACTAATCTATCCATCTGATGTGTAAAAAATACTAACATTTGCCTTTAACTCTGTAGAACCAAAGTCCAAGTCTGCATGCTTATATACACAAACTGTGTATAAACTACATACATGATCAGTCTTTCATTTTGTCTCTAGGCTTATAATCCTCTACTATATGGGAGACCTTATAGAAATGAAGATAAAAGTAAAATGGAGATAAAAGTCCCAACTTGAAAGAGGTTTGTGAGGGTTAAATTGCATGCAGTTTGGTGATCACACTAAATCAAACAGCACTCGAATTAAAATGGCATGACCAAGGATTTGATCCTGGACATCAAAATTTAAGTGAA